>NW_025408234.1:1347942-2003435 GCF_905475395.1 Chrysoperla carnea | reverse complement strand
TGGCTTATTTAGACTGCGACCAATCATAAAAGACCTATATATATGCATATCGACTTACCTGGATCAAAATTTCACTCTTTTGTATAGTCCTGGCACTCTAGATTCCACATCGAAAATTTTCAAAAAATTTGTTTTTAATCAAAAAATGTCAAATTATGATCATTTTTGGCTTATTTAGACTGGGACCAATCATAAAAGACCTATATATATGCATATCGACTTACCTGGATCAAAATTTCACTCTTTTGTATAGTCCTGGCACTCTAGATTCGACATCGAAAATTTGCAAAAAATTTGTTTTTTATCAAAAAATGTCAAATTATGATCATTTTTGGCTTATTTAGACTGGGACCAATCATAAAAGACCTATATATATGCATAACGACTTACCTGGATCAAAATTTCACTCTTTTCTATAGTCCTTGCACTCTAGATTCGACATCGAAAATTTTCAAAAAATTTGTTTTTTATCAAAAAATGTCAAATTATGATCATTTTTTGCTTATTTAGACTGGGACCAATCATAAAAGATCTATATATATGCATATCGACTTACCTGGATCAAAATTTCACTCTTTTGTATAGTCCTGGCACTCTAGATTCGACATCGAAAATTTTCAAAAAATTTGTTTTTTATCAAAAAATGTCAAATTATGATCATTTTTGGCTTATTTAGACTGGGACCAATCATAAAAGACCTATATATATGCATATCGACTTACCTGGATCAAAATTTCACTCTTTTGTATAGTCCTGGCACTCTATATTCGACATCGAAATTTTTCAAAAAATTTGTTTTTTATCAAAAAAATGTCAAATTATGATCATTTTTGGCTTATTTAGACTGGGACCAATCATAAAAGACCTATATATATGCATATCGACTTACCTGGATCAAAATTTCACTCTTTTGTATAGTCCTGCCACTCTAGATTCGACATCGAAAATTTTCAAAAAATTAGTTTTTTTATCAAAAAATGTCAAATTATGATCATTTTTGGCTTATTTAGACTGGGACCAATCATAAAAGACCTATATATATGCATATCGACTTACCTGGATCAAAATTTCACTCTTTTTTATAGTCCTGGCACTCTAGATTCGACATCGAAAATTTTCAAAAAATTTGTTTTTAATCAAAAAATGTCAAATTATGATCATTTTTGGCTTATTTAGACTGGGACCAATCATAAAAGACCTATATATATATGCATATCGACTTACCTGGATCAAAATTTCACTCTTTTGTATAGTCCTGGCACTCTAGATTCGACATCAAAAATTTTCAAAAAATTTGTTTTTTAACAAAAAATGTCAAATTATGATCATTTTTGGCTTATTTAGACTGGGATCAATCATAAAAGACCTATTTATATGCATATCGACTTACCTGGATCAAAATTTCACTCTTTTGTATAGTCCTGGCACTCTAGATTCGACATCGAAAATTTTCAAAAAATTTGTATTTTATCAAAAAATGTCAAATTATGATCATTTTTGGCTTATTTAGACTGGGACCAATCATAAAAGACCTATATATATGTATATCGACTTACCTGGATCAAAATTTCACTCTTTTGTATAGTCCTGGCACTCTAGATTCGACATCGAAAATTTTCAAAAAATTTGTTTTTATCAAAAAATGTCAAATTATGATCATTTTTGGCTTATTTAGACTGGGACCAATCATAAAAGACCTATATATATGCATATCGACTTACCTGGATCAAAATTTCACTCTTTTGTATAGTCCTGGCACTCTAGATTCGACATCGAAATTTTTCAAAAAATTTGTTTTTTATCAAAAAATGTCAAATTATGATCATTTTTGGCTTATTTAGACTGGGACCAATCATAAAAGACCTATATATATGAATATCGACTTACCTGGATCAAAATTTCACTTTTTTGTATAGTCCTGGCACTCTAGGTTCGACATCGAAAATTTTCAAAAAATTTGTATTTTATCAAAAAATGTCAAATTATGATCATTTTTGGCTTATTTAGACTGGGACCAATCATAAAAGACCTATATATATGTATATCGACTTACCTGGATCAAAATTTCACTCTTTTGTATAGTCCTGGCACTCTAGATTCGACATCGAAAATTTTCAAAAAATTTGTTTTTTATCAAAAAATGTCAAATTATGATTATTTTTGGCTTATTTAGACTGGGACCAATCATAAAAGACCTATATATATGCATATCGACTTACCTGGATCAAAATTTCACTCTTTTGTATAGTCCTGGCACTCTAGATTTGACATCGAAATTTTTCAAAAAATTTGTTTTTTATCAAAAAAGGTCAAATTATGATCATTTTTGGCTTATTTAGACTGGGACCAATCATAAAAGACCTATATATATGCATATCGACTTACCTGGATCAAAATTTCACTCTTTTGTATAGTCCTGGCACTCTAAATTCGACATCGAAAATTTTCAACAAATTTGTATTTTATCAAAAAATGTCAAATTATGATCATTTTTGGCTTATTTAGACTGGGACCAATCATAAAAGACCTATATATATGCATATCGACTAACCTGGATCAAAATTTCACTATTTTGTATAGTTCTGGCACTCTAGATTCGACATCGAAAATTTTCAAAATATTTGTTTTTTATCAAAAAATGTCAAATTATGATCATTTTTGGCTTATTTAGACTGGGACCAATAATAAAAGATCTATATATATGCATATCGACTTACCTGGATCAAAATTTCACTCTTTTGTATAGTCCTGGCACTCTAGATTCGACATCGAAAATTTTCAAAAAATTTGTTTTTTATAAAAAAATGTCAAATTATGATCATTTTTGGCTTATTTAGACTGGGACCAATCATAAAAGACCTATATATATGCATATCGACTTACCTGGATCAAAATTTCACTCTTTTGTATAGTCCTGGCACTCTAGATTCGACATCGAAATTTTTCAAAAAATTTGTTTTTTATCAAAAAATGTCAAATTATGATCATTTTTGGCTTATTTAGACTGGGACCAATCATAAAAGACCTATATATATGCATATCGACTTACCTGGATCAAAATTTCACTCTTTTGTATAGTCCTGGCACTCTAAATTCGACATCGAAAATTTTCAAAAAATTTGTATTTTATCAAAAAATGTCAAATTATGATCATTTTTGGCTTATTTAGACTGGGACCAATCATAAAAGACCTATATATATGCATATCGACTAACCTGGATCAAAATTTCACTCTTTTGTATAGCTCTGGCACTCTAGATTCGACATCGAAAATTTTCAAAATATTTGTTTTTTATCAAAAAATGTCAAATTAAAATCATTTTTGGCTTATTTAGACTGGGACCAATCATAAAAGACCTATATATATGCATATCGACTTACCTGGATCAAAATTTCACTCTTTTGTATAGTCCTGGCACTCTAGATTCGACATCGAAAATTTTCAAAAAAATTTTTTTTATCAAAAAATGTCAAATTATGATCATTTTTGGCTTATTTAGACTGGGACCAATCATAAAAGACCTATATATATGCATTTCAACTTACCTGGATCAAAATTTCACTCTTTTGTATAGTCCTGGCACTCTAGATTCGACATCGAAAATTTTCAAAAAATTTGTTTTTTATCAAAAAATGTCAAATTATGATCATTTTTGGCTTATTTAGACTGGGACCAATCATAAAAGACCTATATATATGCATATCGACTTACCTGGATCAAAATTTCACTCTTTTGTATAGTCCTGGCACTCTAGATTCGACATCGAAAATTTTCAAAAAATTTGTTTTTTATCAAAAAATGTCAAATTATGATCATTTTTGGCTTATTTAGACTGGGACCAATCATAAAAGACCTATATATATGCATATCAACTTACCTGGATCAAAATTTCACTCTTTTGTATAGTCCTGGCACTCTAGATTCGACATCGAAAATTTTCAAAAAATTTGTTTTTTATCAAAAAATGTCAAATTATGATCATTTTAGGCTTATTTAGACTGGGACCAATCATAAAAGACCTATATATATGCATATCGACTTACCTGGATCAAAATTTCACTCTTTTGTATAGTCCTGGCACTCTAGATTCGACATCGAAAATTTTCAAAAAATTTGTTTTTAATCAAAAAATGTCAAATTATGATCATTTTTGGCTTATTTAGACTGGGACCAATCATAAAAGACCTATATATATGCATATCGACTTACCTGGATCAAAATTTCACTCTTTTGTATAGTCCTGGCACTCTAGATTCGACATCGAAAATTTTCAAAAAATTTGTTTTTTATCAAAAAATGTCAAATTATGATCATTTTTGGCTTATTTAGACTGGGACCAATCATAAGACCTATATATATGCATATCGACTTACCTGGATCAAAATTTCACTCTTTTGTATAGTCCTGGCACTCTAGATTCGACATCGAAAATTTTCAAAAAATTTGTTTTTTATCAAAAAATGTCAAATTATGATCATTTTTGGCTTATTTAGACTGGGACCAATAATAAAAGATCTATATATATGCATATCGACTTACCTGGATCAAAATTTCACTCTTTTGTATAGTCCTGGCACTCTAGATTCGACATCGAAAATTTTCAAAAAATTTGTTTTTTATAAAAAAATGTCAAATTATGATCATTTTTGGCTTATTTAGACTGGGACCAATCATAAAAGACCTATATATATGCATATCGACTTACCTGGATCAAAATTTCACTCTTTTGTATAGTCCTGGCACTCTAGATTCGACATCGAAATTTTTCAAAAAATTTGTTTTTTATCAAAAAATGTCAAATTATGATCATTTTTGGCTTATTTAGACTGGGACCAATCATAAAAGACCTATATATATGCATATCGACTTACCTGGATCAAAATTTCACTCTTTTGTATAGTCCTGGCACTCTAAATTCGACATCGAAAATTTTCAAAAAATTTGTATTTTATCAAAAAATGTCAAATTATGATCATTTTTGGCTTATTTAGACTGGGACCAATCATAAAAGACCTATATATATGCATATCGACTAACCTGGATCAAAATTTCACTCTTTTGTATAGCTCTGGCACTCTAGATTCGACATCGAAAATTTTCAAAATATTTGTTTTTTATCAAAAAATGTCAAATTAAAATCATTTTTGGCTTATTTAGACTGGGACCAATCATAAAAGACCTATATATATGCATATCGACTTACCTGGATCAAAATTTCACTCTTTTGTATAGTCCTGGCACTCTAGATTCGACATCGAAAATTTTCAAAAAATTTTTTTTTATCAAAAAATGTCAAATTATGATCATTTTTGGCTTATTTAGACTGGGACCAATCATAAAAGACCTATATATATGCATTTCAACTTACCTGGATCAAAATTTCACTCTTTTGTATAGTCCTGGCACTCTAGATTCGACATCGAAAATTTTCAAAAAATTTGTTTTTTATCAAAAAATGTCAAATTATGATCATTTTTGGCTTATTTAGACTGGGACCAATCATAAAAGACCTATATATATGCATATCGACTTACCTGGATCAAAATTTCACTCTTTTGTATAGTCCTGGCACTCTAAATTCGACATCGAAAATTTTCAAAAAATTTGTTTTTTATCAAAAAATGTCAAATTATGATCATTTTTGGCTTATTTAGACTGGGACCAATCATAAAAGACCTATATATATGCATATCGACTAACCTGGATCAAAATTTCACTCTTTTGTATAGCTCTGGCACTCTAGATTCGACATCGAAAATTTTCAAAATATTTGTTTTTTATCAAAAAATGTCAAATTAAAATCATTTTTGGCTTATTTAGACTGGGACCAATCATAAAAGACCTATATATATGCATATCGACTTACCTGGATCAAAATTTCACTCTTTTGTATAGTCCTGGCACTCTAGATTCGACATCGAAAATTTTCAAAAAATTTTTTTTTATCAAAAAATGTCAAATTATGATCATTTTTGGCTTATTTAGACTGGGACCAATCATAAAAGACCTATATATATGCATTTCAACTTACCTGGATCAAAATTTCACTCTTTTGTATAGTCCTGGCACTCTAGATTCGACATCGAAAATTTTCAAAAAATTTGTTTTTTATCAAAAAATGTCAAATTATGATCATTTTTGGCTTATTTAGACTGGGACCAATCATAAAAGACCTATATATATGCATATCGACTTACCTGGATCAAAATTTCACTCTTTTGTATAGTCCTGGCACTCTAGATTCGACATCGAAAATTTTCAAAAAATTTGTTTTTTATCAAAAAATGTCAAATTATGATCATTTTTGGCTTATTTAGACTGGGACCAATCATAAAAGACCTATATATATGCATATCGACTTACCTGGATCAAAATTTCACTCTTTTGTATAGTCCTGGCACTCTAGATTCGACATCGAAAATTTTCAAAAAATTTGTTTTTTATCAAAAAATGTCAAATTATGATCATTTTAGGCTTATTTAGACTGGGACCAATCATAAAAGACCTATATATATGCATATCGACTTACCTGGATCAAAATTTCACTCTTTTGTATAGTCCTGGCACTCTAGATTCGACATCGAAAATTTTCAAAAAATTTGTTTTTAATCAAAAAATGTCAAATTATGATCATTTTTGGCTTATTTAGACTGGGACCAATCATAAAAGACCTATATATATGCATATCGACTTACCTGGATCAAAATTTCACTCTTTTGTATAGTCCTGGCACTCTAGATTCGACATCGAAAATTTTCAAAAAATTTGTTTTTTATCAAAAAATGTCAAATTATGATCATTTTTGGCTTATTTAGACTGGGACCAATCATAAGACCTATATATATGCATATCGACTTACCTGGATCAAAATTTCACTCTTTTGTATAGTCCTGGCACTCTAGATTCGACATCGAAAATTTTCAAAAAATTTGTTTTTTATCAAAAAATGTCAAATTATGATCATTTTTGGCTTATTTAGACTGGGACCAATAATAAAAGATCTATATATATGCATATCGACTTACCTGGATCAAAATTTCACTCTTTTGTATAGTCCTGGCACTCTAGATTCGACATCGAAAATTTTCAAAAAATTTGTTTTTTATAAAAAAATGTCAAATTATGATCATTTTTGGCTTATTTAGACTGGGACCAATCATAAAAGACCTATATATATGCATATCGACTTACCTGGATCAAAATTTCACTCTTTTGTATAGTCCTGGCACTCTAGATTCGACATCGAAATTTTTCAAAAAATTTGTTTTTTATCAAAAAATGTCAAATTATGATCATTTTTGGCTTATTTAGACTGGGACCAATCATAAAAGACCTATATATATGCATATCGACTTACCTGGATCAAAATTTCACTCTTTTGTATAGTCCTGGCACTCTAAATTCGACATCGAAAATTTTCAAAAAATTTGTATTTTATCAAAAAATGTCAAATTATGATCATTTTTGGCTTATTTAGACTGGGACCAATCATAAAAGACCTATATATATGCATATCGACTAACCTGGATCAAAATTTCACTCTTTTGTATAGCTCTGGCACTCTAGATTCGACATCGAAAATTTTCAAAATATTTGTTTTTTATCAAAAAATGTCAAATTAAAATCATTTTTGGCTTATTTAGACTGGGACCAATCATAAAAGACCTATATATATGCATATCGACTTACCTGGATCAAAATTTCACTCTTTTGTATAGTCCTGGCACTCTAGATTCGACATCGAAAATTTTCAAAAAATTTTTTTTTATCAAAAAATGTCAAATTATGATCATTTTTGGCTTATTTAGACTGGGACCAATCATAAAAGACCTATATATATGCATTTCAACTTACCTGGATCAAAATTTCACTCTTTTGTATAGTCCTGGCACTCTAGATTCGACATCGAAAATTTTCAAAAAATTTGTTTTTTATCAAAAAATGTCAAATTATGATCATTTTTGGCTTATTTAGACTGGGACCAATCATAAAAGACCTATATATATGCATATCGACTTACCTGGATCAAAATTTCACTCTTTTGTATAGTCCTGGCACTCTAGATTCGACATCGAAAATTTTCAAAAAATTTGTTTTTTATCAAAAAATGTCAAATTATGATCATTTTTGGCTTATTTAGACTGGGACCAATCATAAAAGACCTATATATATGCATATCAACTTACCTGGATCAAAATTTCACTCTTTTGTATAGTCCTGGCACTCTAGATTCGACATCGAAAATTTTCAAAAAATTTGTTTTTTATCAAAAAATGTCAAATTATGATCATTTTAGGCTTATTTAGACTGGGACCAATCATAAAAGACCTATATATATATGCATATCGACTTACCTGGATCAAAATTTCACTCTTTTGTATAGTCCTGGCACTCTAGATTCGACATCGAAAATTTTCAAAAAATTTGTTTTTAATCAAAAAATGTCAAATTATGATCATTTTTGGCTTATTTAGACTGGGACCAATCATAAAAGACCTATATATATGCATATCGACTTACCTGGATCAAAATTTCACTCTTTTGTATAGTCCTGGCACTCTAGATTCGACATCGAAAATTTTCAAAAAATTTGTTTTTTATCAAAAAATGTCAAATTATGATCATTTTTGGCTTATTTAGACTGGGACCAATCATAAGACCTATATATATGCATATCGACTTACCTGGATCAAAATTTCACTCTTTTGTATAGTCCTGGCACTCTAGATTCGACATCGAAAATTTTCAAAAAATTTGTTTTTTATCAAAAAATGTCAAATTATGATCATTTTTGGCTTATTTAGACTGGGACCAATCATAAAAGACCTATATATATGCATTTCAACTACCTGGATCAAAATTTCACTATTTTGTATAGTCCTGGCACTCTAGATTCGACATCGAAAATTTTCAAACAATTTGTATTTTATCAAAAAATGTCAAATTATGATCATTTTTGGCTTATTTAGACTGGGACCAATCATAAAAGACCTATATATATGCATATCGACTTACCTGGATCAAAATTTCACTCTTTTGTATAGTCCTGGCACTCTAGATTCGACATCGAAAATTTTCAAAAAATTTGTTTTTTATCAAAAAATGTCAAATTATGATCATTTTTGGCTTATTTAGACTGGGACCAATCATAAAAGACCTATATATATGCATATCGACTTACCTGGATCAAAATTTCACTCTTTTGTATAGTCCTGGCACTCTAGATTCGACATCGAAAATTTTCAAAAAATTTGTATTTTATCAAAAAATGTCAAATTATGATCATTTTTGGCTTATTTAGACTGCGACCAATCATAAAAGACCTATATATATGCATATCGACTTACCTGGATCAAAATTTCACTCTTTTGTATAGTCCTGGCACTCTAGATTCCACATCGAAAATTTTCAAAAAATTTGTTTTTTATCAAAAAATGTCAAATTATGATCATTTTTGGCTTATTTAGACTGGGACCAATCATAAAAGACCTATATATATGCATATCGACTTACCTGGATCAAAATTTCACTCTTTTGTATAGTTCTGGCACTCTAGATTCGACATCGAAAATTTTCAAAAAATTTGTTTTTTATCAAAAAATGTCAAATTATGAGCATTTTTGGCTTATTTAGACTGGGACCAATCATAAAAGACCTATATATATGCATTACAACTTACCTGGATCAAAATTTCACTCTTTTGTATAGTCCTGGCACTCTAGATTCGACATCGAAAATTTTCAAAAAATTTGTTTTTTATCAAAAAATGTCAAATCATGATCATTTTTGGCTTATTTAGACTGGGACCAATCATAAAAGACCTATATATATGCATATCGACTTACCTGGATCAAAATTTCACTCTTTTGTATAGTCCTGGCACTCTAGATTCGACATCGAAAATTTTCAAAAAATTTGTTTTTTATCAAAAAATGTCAAATTATGATCATTTTTGGCTTATTTAGACTGGGACCAATCATAAAAGACCTATATATATGCATATCGACTTACCTGGATCAAAATTTCACTCTTTTGTATAGTCCTGGCACTCTAGATTCGACATCGAATATTTTCAAAAAATTTGTTTTTTATCAAAAAATGTCAAATTATGATCATTTTTGGCTTATTTAGACTGGGACCAATCATAAAAGACCTATTATATGCATTTCAACTTACCTGGATCAAAATTTCACTCTTTTATATAGTCTTGGCACTCTAGATTCGACATCGAAAATTTTCAAAAAATTTGTTTTTAATCAAAAAATGTCAAATTATGATCATTTTTGGCTTATTTAGACTGGGACCAATCATAAAAGACCTATATATATGCATATCGACTTACCTGGATCAAAATTTCACTCTTTTGTATAGTCCTGGCACTCTAGATTCGACATCGAAAATTTTCAAAAAATTTGTTTTTTTACAAAAAATGTTAAATTATGAGCATTTTTGGCTTATTTAGACTGGGACCAATCATAAAAGACCTATATATATGCATATCGACTTACCTGGATCAAAATTTCACTCTTTTGTATAGTCCTGGCACTCTAGATTCGACATCGAAAATTTTCAAAAAATTTGTTTTTTATCAAAAAATGTCAAATTATGATCATTTTTGGCTTATTTAGACTGGGACCAATCATAAAAGACCTATATATATGCATTTCGACTTACCTGGATCAAAATTTCACTCTTTTGTATAGTCCTGGCACTCTAGATTCGACATCGAAAATTTTCAAAAAATTTGTTTTTTATCAAAAAATGTCAAATTATGATCATTTTTGGCTTATTTAGACTGGGACCAATCATAAAAGACCTATATATATGCATTTCAACTACCTGGATCAAAATTTCACTATTTTGTATAGTCCTGGCACTCTAGATTCGACATCGAAAATTTTCAAAAAATTTGTATTTTATCAAAAAATGGCAAATTATGATCATTTTTGGCTTATTTAGACTGGGACTAATCATAAAAGACCTATATATATGCATATCGACTTACCTGGATCAAAATTTCACTCTTTTGTATAGTCCTGGCACTCTAGATTCGACATCGAAAATTTTCAAAAAATTTGTTTTTTTATCAAAAAATGTCAAATTATGATCATTTTTGGCTTATTTAGACTGGGACCAATCACAAAAGACCTATATATATGCATATCGACTTACCTGGATCAAAATTTCACTCTTTTGTATAGTCCTGGCACTCTAGATTCGACATCGAAAATTTTCAAAAAATTTGTTTTTAATCAAAAAATGTCAAATTATGATCATTTTTGGCTTATTTAGACTGGGACCAATCATAAAAGACCTAAATATATGCATATCGACTTACCTGGATCAAAGTTTCACTCTTTTGTATAGTCCTGGCACTCTAGATTCGACATCGAAAATTTTCAAAAAATTTGTTTTTTAACAAAAAATGTCAAATTATGATCATTTTTGGCTTATTTAGACTGGGACCAATCATAAAAGACCTATATATATGCATATCGACTTACCTGGATCAAAATTTCACTCTTTTGTATAGTCCTGGCACTCTAGATTCGACATCGAAAATTTTCAAAAAATTTGTTTTTTATCAAAAATGTCAAATTATGATCATTTTTGGCTTATTTAGACTGGGACCAATCATAAAAGACCTATATATATGCATATCGACTTACCTGGATCAAAATTTCACTCTTTTGTATAGTCCTGGCACTCTAGATTCGACATCGAAAATTTTCAAAAAATTTGTTTTTTATCAAAAAATGTCAAATTATGATCATTTTTGGCTTATTTAGACTGGGACCAATCATAAAAGACCTATATATATATGCATTTCAACTACCTGGATCAAAATTTCACTATTTTGTATAGTCCTGGCACTCTAGATTCGACATCGAAAATTTTCAAAAAATTTGTATTTTATCAAAATATGTCAAATTATGATCATTTTTGGCTTATTTAGACTGGGACTAATCATAAAAGACCTATATATATGCATATCGACTTACCTGGATCAAAATTTCACTCTTTTGTATAGTCCTGGCACTCTAGATTCGACATCGAAAATTTTCAAAAAATTTTTTTTAATCAAAAAATGTCAAATTATGATCATTTTTGGCTTATTTAGACTGGGACCAATCATAAAAGACCTATATATATGCATTTCAACTTACTTGGATCAAAATTTCACTCTTTTGTATAGTCCTGGCACTCTAGATTCGACATCGAAAATTTTCAAAAAATTTGTTTTTTATCAAAAAATGTCAAATTATGATCATTTTTGGCTTATTTAGACTGGGACCAATCATAAAAGACCTATATATATGCATATCGACTTACCTGGATCAAAATTTCACTCTTTTGTATAGTCCTGGCACTCTAGATTCCACATCGAAAATTTTCAAAAAATTTGCTTTTTATCAAAAAATGTCAAATTATGATCATTTTTGGCTTATTTAGACTGGGACCAATCATAAAAGACCTATATATATGCATATCGACTTACCTGGATCAAAATTTCACTCTTTTGTATAGTTCTGGCACTCTAGATTCGACATCGAAAATTTTCAAAAAATTTGTATTTTATCAAAAAATGTCAAATTATGATCATTTTTGGCTTATTTAGACTGGAACCAATCATAAAAGACCTATATATATGCATATCGACTTACCTGGATCAAAATTTCACTCTTTTGTATAGTCCTGGCACTCTAGATTCGACATCGAAAATTTTCAAAAAATTTGTTTTTTATCAAAAAATGTCAAATTATGATCATTTTTGGCTCATTTAGACTGGGACCAATCATAAAAGACCTATATATATGCATATCGACTTACCTGGATCAAAATTTCACTCTTTTGTATAGTCCGGGCACTCTAGATTCGACATCGAAAATTTTCAAAAAATTTGTATTTTATCAAAAAATGTCAAATTATGATCATTTTTGGCTTATTTAGACTGGGACCAATCATAAAAGACCTAAATATATGCATATCGACTTACCTGGATCAAAATTTCACTCTTTTGTATAGTCCTGGCACTCTAGATTCGACATCGAAAATTTTCAAAAAATTTGTTTTTTATCAAAAAACGTCAAACTATGATCATTTTTGGCTTATTTAGACTGGGACCAATCATAAAAGACGTATATATATGCAAATCGACTTACCTGGATCAAAATTTCACTCTTTTGTATAGTCCTGGCACTCTAGATTCGACATCAAAAATTTTCAAAAAATTTGTTTTTTATCAAAAAATGTCAAATTATGATCATTTTTGGCTTATTTAGACTGGGACCAATCATAAAAGACCTGTATATATGCATATCGACTTACCTGGATCAAAATTTCACTCTTTTGTATAGTCCTGGCACTCTAGATTCGACATCAAAAATTTTCAAAGAATTTGTTTTTTATCAAAAAATGTCAAATTATGATCATTTTTGGCTTATTTAGATTGGGACCAATCATAAAAGACCTATATATATGCATATCGACTTACCTGGATCAAAATTTCACTCTTTTGGATAGTCCTGGCACTCTAGATTCGACATCGAAAATTTTCAAAAAATTTGTTTTTTATCAAAAAATGTCAAATTATGATCATTTTTGGCTTATGTAGACTTGGACCAATCATAAAAGACCTATATATATGCATATCGACTTACCTGGATCAAAATTTCACTCTTTTGTATAGTCCTGGAACTCTAGATTCGACATCGAAATTTTTCAAAAAATTTGTTTTTTATCAAAAAATGTCAAATTATGATCATTTTTGGCTTATTTAGACTGGGACCAATCATAAAAGACCTATATATATGCATATCGACTTACCTGGATCAAAATTTCACTCTTTTGTATAGTCCTGGCACCCTAGATTCGACATCGAAAATTTTCAAAAAATTTGTATTTTATCAAAAAATGTCAAATTATGATCATTTTTGGCTTATTTAGACAGCGACCAATCATAAAAGACCTATATATATGCATATCGACTTACCTGGATCAAAATTTCACTCTTTTGTATAGTCCTGGCACTCTAGATTCGTCATCGAAAATTTTCAAAAAATTTGTATTTTATCAAAAAATGTCAAATTATGATCATTTTTGGCTTATTTAGACTGGGACCAATCATAAAAGACCTATATATATGCATATCGACTTACCTGGATCAAAATTTCACTCTTTTGTATAGTCCTGGCACTCTAGATTCGACATCGAAAATTTTCAAAAAATTTGTTTTTTATCAAAAAATTTCAAATTATGATCATTTTTGGCTTATTGAGACTGGGACCAATCATAAAAGACCTATATATATGCATATCGACTTACCTGGATCAAAATTTCACACTTTTGTATAGTCCTGGCACCCTAGATTCGACATCGAAAATTTTCAAAAAATTTGTATTTTATCAAAAAATGTCAAATTATGATCATTTTTGGCTTATTTAGACTGGGACCAGTCATAAAAGACCTGTATAAATGCATATCGACTTACCTGGATCAAAATTTCACTCTTTTGTATAGTCCTGGCACTCTAGATTCGACATCGAAAATTTTCAAAAAATTTGTTTTTTATCAAAAAATGTCAAATTATGATCATTTTTGGCTTATTTAGACCGGGACCAATCATAAAAGACCTATATATATGCATATCGACATACCTGGATCAAAATTTTACTCTTTTGTATAGTCCTGGCACATTAGATTCGACATCGAAAATTTTCAAAAAATTTGTTTTTTATCAAAAAATGTCAAATTATGATCATTTTTGGCTTATTTAGACTGGGACCAATCATAAAAGACCTATATATATGCATATCGACTTACCTGGATCAAAATTTCACTCTTTTGTATAGTCCTGGCACTCTAGATTCGACATCGAAAATTTTCAAAAAATTTGTTTTTTATCAAAAAATGTCAAATTATGATCATTTTTGGCTTATTTAGACTGGGACCAATCATAAAAGACCTATATATATGCATATCGACTTACCTGGATCAAAATTTCACTCTTTTGTATAGTCCTGGCACTCTAGATTCGACATCGAAAATTTTCAAAAAATTTGTTTTTTATAAAAAAATGTCAAATTATGATCATTTTTGGCTTATTTAGACTGGGACCAATCATAAAAGACCTATATATATGCATATCGACTTACCTGGATCAAAATTTCACTCTTTTGTATAGTCCTGGCACTCTAGATTCGACATCGAAAATTTTCAAAAAATTTTTTTTTATCAAAAAATGTCAAATTACGATCATTTTTGGCTTATTTAGACTGGGGCCAATCATTAAAGACCTATATATATGCATTTCAACTTACCTGGATCAAAATTTCACTCTTTTGTATAGTCCTGGCACTCTAGATTCGACATCGAAAATTTTCAAAAAATTTGTTTTTTATCAAAAAATGTCAAATTATGATCATTTTTGGCTTATTTAGACTGGGACCAATCATAAAAGACCTATATATATGCATTTCAACTTCCCTGGATCAAAATTTCACTCTTTTCTATAGTCCTGGCACTCTAGATTCGACATCGAAAATTTTCAAAAAATTTGTTTTTTATCAAAAAATGTCAAATTATGATCATTTTTGGCTTATTTAGACTGGGACCAATCATAAAAGACCTATATATATGCATATCGACTTACCTGGATCAAAATTTCACTTTTTTGTATAGTCCTGGCACTCTAGATTCGACATCGAAAATTTTCAAAAAATTTGTTTTTTAACAAAAATTGTCAAATTATGATCATTTTTGGCTTATTTAGACCGGGACCAATCATAAAAGACCTATATATATGCATATCGACTTACCTGGATCAAAATTTCACTCTTTTGTATAGTCCTGGCACTCTAGATTCGACATCGAAAATTTTCAAAAAATTTGTTTTTTATCAAAAAATGTCAAATTATGATCATTTTTGTCTTATTTAGACTGGAACCAATCAAAAAAGACCTATATATATGCATATCGACTTACCTGGATCAAAATTTCACTCTTTTGTATAGTCCTGGCACTCTAGATTCCACATCGAAAATTTTCAAAAAATTTGTTTTTTATCAAAAAATGTCAAATTATGATAATTTTTGGCTTATTTAGACTGGGACCAATCATGAAAGACCTATATATATGCATTTCAACTTACCTGGACCAAAATTTCACTCTTTTGTATAGTCGTGGCACTCTAGATTCGACATCGAAAATTTTCAAAAAATTTTTTTTTTATCAAAAAATGTCAAATTATGATCATTTTTGGCTTATTTAGACTGGGACCAATCATAAAAGACCTATATATATGCATATCGACTTACCTGGATCAAAATTTCACTCTTTTGTATAGTCCTGGCACTCTAGATTCGACATCGAAAATTTTCAAAAAATTTGTTTTTTTTCAAAAAATGTCAAATTATGATCATTTTTGGCTTATTTAGACTGGGACCAATCATAAAAGACCTATATATATGCGTATCGACTTACCTGGATCAAAATTTCACTCTTTTGTATAGTCCTGGCACTCTAGATTCGACATCGAAAATTTTAAAAAAATTTGTTTTTTTATCAAAAAATGTCAAATTATGATCATTTTTGGCTTATTTAGACTGGGACCAATCATAAAAGACCTATTTATATGCATATCGACTTACCTGGATCAAAATTTCACTCTTTTGTATAGTCCTGGCACTCTAGATTCGACATCGAAAATTTTAAAAAAATTTGTTTTTTATCAAAAAATGTCAAATTATGATCATTTTTGGCTTATTTAGACTGGGACCAATCATAAAAGACCTATATATATGCATATCGACTTACCTGGATCAAAATTTCACTCTTTTGTATAGTCCTGGCCCTCTAGATTCGACATCGAAAATTTTCAAAAAATTTTTTTTTTATCAAAAAATGTCAAATTATGATCATTTTTGGCTTATTTAGACTGGGACCAATCATAAAAGACCTATATATATGCATTTCAACTTACCTGGATCAAAATTTCACTCTTTTGTATAGTCCTGGCACTCTAGATTCGACATCGAAAATTTGCAAAAAATTTGTTTTTTTATCAAAAAATGTCAAATTATGATCATTTTTGGCTTATATAGACTGGGACCAATCATAAAAGACCTATATATATGCATATCGACTTACCTGGATCAAAATTTCACTCTTTTGTATAGTCCTGGCACTCTAGATTCGACATCGAAAATTTTCAAAAAATTTGTAATTTATCAAAAAATGTCAAATTATGATCATTTTTGGCTTATTTAGACTGGGACCAATCATAAAAGACCTATATATATGCATATCGACTTACCTGGATCAAAATTTCACTCTTTTGTATAGTCCTGGCACTCTAGATTCGACATCGAAAATTTTCAAAAAATTTGTTTTTTATCAAAAAACGTCAAATTATGATCATTTTTGGCTTATTTAGACTGGGACCAATCATAAAAGACCTATATATATGCATATCGACTTACCTGGATCAAAATTTCACTCTTTTGTATAGTCCTGGCACTCTAGATTCGACATCGAAAATTTTCAAAAAATTTGTTTTTTATCAAAAAATGTCAAATTATGATCATTTTTGGCTTATTTAGACTGGGACCAATCATAAAAGACCTATATATATGCATATCGACTTACCTGGATCAAAATTTCACTCTTTTGTATAGTCCTGGCACTCTAGATTCGACATCGAAAATTTTCAAAAAATTTGTTTTTTATCAAAAAACGTCAAATTATGATCATTTTTGGCTTATTTAGACTGGGACCAATCATAAAAGACCTATATATATGCATATCGACTTACCTGGATCAAAATTTCACTCTTTTGTATAGTCCTGGCACTCTAGATTCGACATCGAAAATTTTCAAAAAATTTGTTTTCTATCAAAAAATGTCAAATTATGATCATTTTTGGCTTATTTAGACTGGGACCAATCATAAAAGACCTATAAATATGCATATCGACTTACCTGGATCGCAATTTTACTCTTTTGTATAGTCCTGGCACTCTAGATTCGACATCGAAAATTTTCAAAAAATTTGTATTTTATCAAAAAATGTCAAATTATGATCATTTTTGGCTTATTTAGACTGGGACCAATCATAAAAGACCTATATATATGCATATCGACTAACCTGGATCAAAATTTCACTCTTTTGTATAGTCCTGGCACTCTAGATTCGACATCGAAAATTTTCAAAAAATTTGTTTTTTATCAAAAAATGTCAAATTATGATCATTTTTGGCTTATTTAGACTGGGACCAATCATAAAAGACCTATATATATGCATATCGACTTACCTGGATCAAAATTTCACTCTTTTGTTTAGTCCTGGCACTCTAGATTCGACATCGAAAATTTTCAAAAAATTTGTAATTTATCAAAAAATGTCAAATTATGATCATTTTTGGCTTATTTAGACTGGGACCAATCATAAAAGACCTATATATATGCATATCGACTTACCTGGATCAAAATTTCACTCTTTTGTATAGTCCTGGCACTCTAGATTCGACATCGAAAATTTTCAAAAAATTTGTTTTTTATCAAAAAACGTCAAATTATGATCATTTTTGGCTTATTTAGACTGGGACCAATCATAAAAGACCTATATATATGCATATCGACTTACCTGGATCAAAATTTCACTCTTTTGTATAGTCCTGGCACTCTAGATTCGACATCGAAAATTTTCAAAAAATTTGTTTTTTATCAAAAAATGTCAAATTATGATCATTTTTGGCTTATTTAGACTGGGACCAATCATAAAAGACCTGTATATATGCATATCGACTTACCTGGATCAAAATTTCACTCTTTTGTATAGTCCTGGCACTCTAGATTCGACATCCAAAATTTTCAAAAAATTTGTTTTTTATCAAAAAATGTCAAATTATGATCATTTTTGGCTTATGTAGACTTGGACCAATCATAAAAGACCTATATATATGCATATCGACTTACCTGGATCAAAATTTCACTCTTTTGTATAGTCCTGGCACTCTAGATTCGACATCCAAAATTTTCAAAAAATTTGTTTTTTATCAAAAAATGTCAAATTATGATCATTTTTGGCTTATGTAGACTTGGACCAATCATAAAAGACCTATATATATGCATATCGACTTACCTGGATCAAAATTTCACTCTTTTGTATAGTCCTGGCACTCTAGATTCGACATCGAAAATTTTCAAAAAAGTTGTTTTTTATCAAAAAATGTCAAATTATGATCATTTTTGGCCCATTTAGACTGGGACCAATCATAAAAGACCTATATATATGCATATCGACTTACCTGGATCAAAATTTCACTCTTTTGTATAGTCCTGGCACCCTAGATTCGACATCGAAAATTTTCAAAAAATTTGTATTTTATCAAAAAATGTCAAATTATGATCATTTTTGGCTTATTTAGACTGGTACCAATCATAAAAGACCTATATATATGCATATCGACTTACCTGGATCAAAATTTCACTCTTTTGTATAGTCCTGGACTCTAGATTCGTCATCGAAAATTTTCAAAAAATTTGTATTTTATCAAAAAATGTCAAATTATGATCATTTTTGGCTTATTTAGACTATGACCAATCATAAAAGACCTATATATATGCATATCGACTTACCTGGATCAAAATTTCACTCTTTTGTATAGTCCTGGCACTCTAGATTCGACATCGAAAATTTTCAAAAAATTTGTATTTTATCAAAAAATGTCAAATAATGATCATTTTTGGCTTATTTAGACTGGGGCCAATCATAAAAGACCTATATATATGCATATCGACTTACCTGGATCAAAAATTCACTCTTTTGTATAGTCCTGGCACTCTAGATTCGACATCGAAAATTTTCAAAAAATTTGTTTTCTATCAAAAAATGTCAAATTATGATCATTTTTGGCTTATTTAGACTGGGACCAATCATAAAAGACCTATATATATGCATATCGACTTACCTGGATCGCAATTTCACTCTTTTGTATAGTCCTGGCACTCTAGATTCGACATCGAAAATTTTCAAAAAATTTGTATTTTATCAAAAAATGTCAAATTATGATCATTTTTGGCTTATTTAGACTGGGACCAATCATAAAAGACCTATATATATGCATATCGACTTACCTGGATCAAAATTTCACTCTTTTGTATAGTCCTGGCACTCTAGATTCGACCTCGAAAATTTTCAAAAAATTTGATTTTTATCAAAAAATGTTAAATTATGATCATTTTTGGCTTATTTATACTGGGACCAGTCACAAAAGACCTATATATATGCATATCGACTTACCTGGATCAAAATTTCACTCTTTTGTATAGTACTGGCACTCTTGATTCGACATCGAAAATTTTCAAAAAATTTGTTTTTTATCAAAATATGTCAAATTATGACCATTTTTGGCTTATTTAGACTGGGACCAATCATAAAAGACCTATATATATGCATATCGACTTACCTGGATCAAAATTTCACTCTTTTGTATAGTCCTGGCACTCTAGATTCGACATCGAAAATTTTCAAAAAATTTGTATTTTATCAAAAAATGTCAAATTATGATCATTTTTGGCTTATTTAGACTGTGACCAATCATAAAAGACCTATATATGTGCATATCGACTTACCGGGATCAAAATTTCACTCTTTTGTATAGTCCTGGCCCTCTAGATTCGACATCGAAAATTTTCAAAAAATTTGTATTTTATCCCTTTAGTGCATACTGATGCAGATTTGAATCACATAACAAAACATTAAATAAATATAGTTTCAAACCAATTCTGAAGGTAATTATTTAAAATAATATTTTTTAAAGTGTCTAGATGTCATTACGCACATCAATTTGACAATAACGTTCAAATTTGAATTTGTTTGTTAAGTTGTTTATAACTGTTTTGTTATACGAAGTTACTGGTAATATTGTGCGATAACATTTTGTTGAAAAAGTGGTTTTTTGTAAATATTTGAAAGGTAAGTAATAATTATTTTATAAAATAATATCTAAGTTATCATTTTATATAAAAATAAAAACGATTTATTTGAAATATTCAATATTTGAAGCCAATTGAGTCTGCGATGCATATTTGCATCACCATGCATTCTCTTCAAATTATATCTCTCCTGCATGGTGATGCAAATATGCATCAATATTATTATTTGTAATAAATTTATTGGTTTTGGCTATTCTAGCAAAAAATTTAGAAGAAATTTGGAATAATGGAAACCAACAAAGGCTTGTCCAACAAAGAATTGGAAAGTATTTTAGAAAATTGGCAAGATTGCAGCGAAGATGAATTTGAATACGACGGAGACTCTGACTTCGAAATGGAAATGATCGACGATGAATTAGTAGTCAATAAGTCGTGCGATAATGATGAATTGATCGTTGCTGAGGAAGGTCCGGGGTGTTCTGGAGAAGCGCCAAATACACTTGGTGATCAAAACGTTGATAAGAAAATTATGATGAAAAATCTGAAAATGAAGTACCAGAAGATAATTTGGAAAAAAAATAATTTGTCCCCCAATGCGGAAGATATAGAATTTAGAGGAAGTGAAAAATTATCCGAAGAAATTCTAAATTTGTCGACACCATATTCTTTTTTTAATTTTTTTTTTTTGACGAAGTTATTATTGACAATATTGTTGTCGAAACCCAAACATATGCTTGCCAAAAAAATATTTCGAAGCCATTTATAGTCACAAAGAATGACATAAGAAAATTTTTAGGCATTTCAATTCTAACATCTATTGTGCAATTGCCCAATGTTAGAAATTATTGGTCAGAAATAGTAGGAAATATTTTGATACAGAATACCATGACCTGTAATCAATACGAAAAAATTAGGGAGTACTTACATTTTAATGACAATTCAAAATTACAAGCAACTAATAAAGATCGCTTGTATAAGATCCGTCCACTTATTGACGGTTTAATTAAAAATTTTCAAAAAGTAAATTTTGAAGAACGCTTATCAGCAGACGAGCAAATATGTGCTACAAAAGCCAGAAGCTATTTGAAACAATATTTGCCCGCAAAACCTCATAAATGGGGGTACAAATTATTTGTTTTATCGAGTGTATCCGGGTATACTTACAATTTCGAAATTTATACTGGACAAGAAAATAATGAAGAAGAAAGATTGGCCTCTGAGGTAGATTTAGGTGCAAGTGCTAATGTCATTATTCGTCTTGCACGAAATGTACCAGCAGGGTTAAATCACAAATTATATTGTGATAACTTTTATACGTCAGTTCCTCTGGTGGTTGAGCTGGCAAAGAAACAAATCTTGTTTGTTGGCACAGTACGCCGGAATAGAATTCCAAACTGTAAGCTCCCTAACGAAAAAGAAATGAAAAACGAACAACGGGGATCTTCACACGAATTTACTACGAGAATTGATGATGTGGATATTGCGTC
This sequence comes from Chrysoperla carnea, assembly GCF_905475395.1. NCBI lineage: Eukaryota > Metazoa > Arthropoda > Insecta > Neuroptera > Chrysopidae > Chrysoperla > Chrysoperla carnea. The sequence continues at coordinate 1,981,011 of NW_025408234.1, read as the reverse complement.
ATTGGTGTGGAAGGATAATAAGTTAGTAACACTTCTTTCCACATATGCCGGTCAAATGCCAATGCAAAGTGCACAAAGATTTCATAAAAAGGAAAACCAAATGAAAACCATTGACTGCCCAAATGTTGTGAAGGAATATAATAAACATATGGGAGGGGTGGACTTGTGCGATAGCTTAATTGGCCGCTATAGGATTAAACTAAGATCCAAGAAGTGGTATATGAGAATATTTTATCATTTGGTGGATTTGGCGATGGTAAATGCGTGGGTTCTTTATAAAAGAACGTTGAAAGAGAAAAATATCGTGCCCGACCTCGGATTGGCGGAATTTAAAACGGATGTGGCTGAAACTTTGTGCAAATTTGGCACTTCTATAATTTCAAAACGGGGGAGGCCAAAAACTCCTGAAATGGCAGCAAAAAAAAGAAAATTGAATACTGCACATATCCCTCCAAAAGATGTACGTGCAGATAATATTGAACATTGGCCGGACTTCAGTGAAACGCGCCTTCGGTGTAAAATGCCCGACTGTAAAGGTCAGTCAACAATCAAATGCGCAAAATGTAATGTCGCGCTTTGCCTCAACAAAAATAAAAATTGTTTTAAAACATTCCACTATGTGTAAAATAAAAAACATTTATACTTATCAAGTTTTTTTTTTATGTCCTCAATGCATAGTGATGCAAATATGCATCAAGTAGAAAAATTGAATTTTCCTCAAAACTATTGAAGATATAGATTTTTTGTTATTATTTTCGTGATAACCAGTCAATTTTACATATGATATAAATTTTTTTATGAAAAAAAAAAAAATCATGCATTAAAGGGTTATCAAAAAATGTCAAATTATGATCATTTTTGGCTTATTTAGACTGGGACCAATCATAAAAGACCTATATATATGCATATCGACTTACCTGGATCAAAATTTCACTCTTTTGTATAGTCCTGGCACTCTAGATTCGACATCGGAAATTTTCAAAAAATTTGTTTTTTATCAAAAAATGTCAAATTATGATCATTTTTGGCTTATTTAGACTGGGACCAATCATAAAAGACCTATATATATGCATATCGACTTACCTGGATCAAAATTTCACTCTTTTGTATAGTCCTGGCACTCTAGATTCGACATCGAAAATTTTAAAAAAATTTGTTTTTTATCAAAAAATGTCAAATTATGATCATTTTTGGCTTATTTAGACTGGGAGCAATCTTAAAAGACCTATATATATGCATATCGACTTACCTGGATCAAAATTTCACTCTTTTGTATAGTCCTGGCACTCTAGATTCGACATCGAAAATTTTCAAAAAATTTGTTTTTTATCAAAAAATGTCAAATTATGATCATTTTTGGCTTATTTAGACTGGGAACAATCATAAAAGACCTATATATATGCATATCGACTTACCTGGATCAAAATTTCACTCTTTTGTATAGTCCTGGCACCCTAGATTCGACATCGAAAATTTTCAAAAAATTTGTATTTTATCAAAAAATGTCAAATTATGATCATTTTTGGCTTATTTAGACTGGGACCAGTCATAAAAGACCTATATAAATGCATATCGACTTACCTGGATCAAAATTTCACTCTTTTGTATAGTCCTGGCACTCTAGATTCGACATCGAAAATTTTCAAAAAATTTGTTTTTTATCAAAAAATGTCAAATTATGATCATTTTTGGCTTATTTAGACTGGGACCAATCATAAAAGACCTATATATATGCATATCGACTTACCTGGATCAAAATTTCACTCTTTTGTATAGTCCTGGCACTCTAGATTCGACATCGAAAATTTTCAAAAAATTTGTTTTTTATCAAAAAAAGTCAAATTATGATCATTTTTGGCTTATTTAGACTGGGACCAATCATAAAAGACCTATATATATGCATATCGACTTACCTGGATCAAAATTTCACTCTTTTGTATAGTCCTGGCACTCTAGATTCGACATCGAAAATTTTCAAAAAATTTATTTTTATCAAAAAATGTCAAATTACGATCATTTTTGGCTTATTTAGACTGGGACCAATCATTAAAGACCTATATATATGCATTTCAACTTACCTGGATCAAAATTTCACTCTTTTGTATAGTCCTGGCACTCTAGATTCGACATCGAAAATTTTCAAAAAATTTGTTTTTTATCAAAAAATGTCAAATTATGATCATTTTTGGCTTATTTAGACTGGGACCAATCATAAAAGACCTATATATATGCATATCGACTTACCTGGATCAAAATTTCACTCTTTTGTATAGTCCTGGCACTCTAGATTCGACATCGAAAATTTTCAAAAAATTTGTTTTTTATCAAAAAATGTCAAATTATGATCATTTTTGGCTTATTTAGACTGGGACCAATCATAAAAGACCTATATATATGTATATCGACTTACCTGGATCAAAATTTCACTCTTTTGTATAGTCCTGGCACTCTAGATTCGACATCGAAAATTTTCAAAAAATTTGTTTTTTATCAAAAAATGTCAAATTATGATCATTTTTGGCTTATTTAGACTGGGACCAATCATAAAAGACCTATATATATGCATTTCAACTTCCCTGGATCAAAATTTCACTCTTTTGTATAGTCCTGGCACTCTAGATTCGACATCGAAAATTTTCAAAAAATTTGTTTTTTATCAAAAAATGTCAAATTATGATCAATTTTGGCTTATTTAGACTGGGACCAATCATAAAAGACCTATATATATGCATATCGACTTACCTGGATCAAAATTTCACTCTTTTGTATAGTCCTGGCACTCTAGATTCGACATCGAAAATTTTCAAAAAATTTTTTTTTTATCAAAAAATGTCAAATTATGATCATTTTTGGCTTATTTAGACTGGGACGAATCATAAAAGACCTATATATATGCATTTCAACTTACCTGGATCAAAATTTCACTCTTTTGTATAGTCCTGGCACTCTAGATTCGACATCGAAAATTTTCAAAAAATTTGTTTTTTATCAAAAAATGTCAAATTATGATCATTTTTGGCTTATTTAGACTGGGACCAATCATAAAAGACCTATATATATGCATATCGACTAACCTGGATCAAAATTTCACTCTTTTGTATAGTCCTGGCACTCTAGATTCGACATCGAAAATTTTCAAAAAATTTATTTTTTATCAGAGAATGTCAAATTATGATCATTTTTGGCTTATTTAGACTGGGACCATTCATAAAAGACCTATATATATGCATATCGACTTACCTGGATCAAAATTTCACTCTTTTGTATAGTCCTGGCACTCTAGATTCGACATCAAAAATTTTCAAAAAATTTGTTTTTTATCAAAAAATGTCAAATTATGATCATTTTTGGCTTATGTAGACTTGGACCAATCATAAAAGACCTATATATATGCATATCGACTTACCTGGATCAAAATTTCACTCTTTTGTATAGTCCTGGCACTCTAGATTCGACATCGAAAATTTTCAAAAAAGTTGTTTTTTATCAAAAAATGTCAAATTATGATCATTTTTGGCCCATTTAGACTGGGACCAATCATAAAAGACCTATATATATGCATATCGACTTACCTGGATCAAAATTTCACTCTTTTGTATAGTCCTGGCACCCTAGATTCGACATCGAAAATTTTCAAAAAATTTGTATTTTATCAAAAAATGTCAAATTATGATCATTTTTGGCTTATTTAGACTGGTACCAATAATAAAAGACCTACATATATGCATATCGACTTACCTGGATCAAAATTTCACTCTTTTGTATAGTCCTGGACTCTAGATTCGTCATCGAAAATTTTCAAAAAATTTTTTTTAATCAAAAAATGTCAAATTATGATCATTTTTGGCTTATTTAGACTATGACCAATCATAAAAGACCTATATATATGCATATCGACTTACCTGGATTAAAATTTCACTCTTTTGTATAGTCCTGGCACTCTAGATTCGACATCGAAAATTTTCAAAAAATTTGTATTTTATCAAAAAATGTCAAATAATGATCATTTTTGGCTTATTTAGACTGGGGCCAATCATAAAAGACCTATATATATGCATATCGACTTACCTGGATCAAAAATTCACTCTTTTGTATAGTCCTGGCACTCTAGATTCGACATCGAAAATTTTCAAAAAATTTGTTTTCTATCAAAAAATGTCAAATTATGATCATTTTTGGCTTATTTAGACTGGGACCAATCATAAAAGACCTATATATATGCATATCGACTTACCTGGATCAAAATTTCACTCTTTTGTATAGTCCTGGCACTCTAGATTCGACATCGAAAATTTTCAAAAAATTTGTACTTTATCAAAAAATGTCAAATTATGATCATTTTTGGCTTATTTAGACTGGGACCAATCATAAAAGACCTATTTATATGCATATCGACTTACCTGGATCAAAATTTCACTCTTTTGTATAGTCCTGGCACTCTAGATTCGACATCGAAAATTTTCAAAAAATTTGTTTTTTATCAAAAAACGTCAAATTATGATCATTTTTGGCTTATTTAGACTGCGACCAATCATAAAAGACCTATATATATGCATATCGACTTATCTGGATCAAAATTTCACTCTTTTGTATAGTCCTGGCACTCTAAATTCGACATCGAAAATTTTCAAAAAATTTGTTTTTTATCAAAAAATGTCAAATTATGATCATTTTTGGCTTATTTAGACTGGGACCAATCATAAAAGACCTGTATATATGCATATCGACTTACCTGGATCAAAATTTCACTCTTTTGTATAGTCCTGGCACTCTAGATTCGACATCAAAAATTTTCAAAAAATTTGTTTTTTATCAAAAAATGTCAAATTATGATCATTTTTGGCTTATGTAGACTTGGACCAATCATAAAAGACCTATATATATGCATATCGACTTACCTGGATCAAAATTTCACTCTTTTGTATAGTCCTGGCACTCTAGATTCGACATCGAAAATTTTCAAAAAAGTTGTTTTTTATCAAAAAATGTCAAATTATGATCATTTTTGGCCCATTTAGACTGGTACCAATCATAAAAGACCTATATATATGCATATCGACTTACCTGGATCAAAATTTCACTCTTTTGTATAGTCCTGGCACTCTAGATTCGACATCGAAAATTTTCAAAAAATTTGTATTTTATCAAAAAATGTCAAATTATGATCATTTTTGGCTTATTTAGACTGTGACCAATCATAAAAGACCTATATATATGCATATCGACTTACCTGGATCAAAATTTCACTCTTTTGTATAGTCCTGGCACTCTAGATTCGACATCGGAAATTTTCAAAAAATTTGTTTTTTATCAAAAAATGTCAAATTATGATCATTTTTGGCTTATTTAGACTGAGGCCAATCATAAAAGACCTATATATATGCATATCGACTTACCTGGATCAAAATTTCACTCTTTTGTATAGTCCTGGCACTCTAGATTCGACATCGAAAATTTTAAAAAAATTTGTTTTTTATCAAAAAATGTCAAATTATGATCATTTTTGGCTTATTTAGACTGGGACCAATCATAAAAGACCTATATATATGCATATCGACTTACCTGGATCAAAATTTCACTCTTTTGTATAGTCCTGGCCCTCTAGATTCGACATCGAAAATTTTCAAAAAATTTTTTTTTTATCAAAAAATGTCAAATTATGATCATTTTTGGCTTATTTAGACTGGGACCAATCATAAAAGACCTATATATATGCATTTCAACTTACCTGGATCAAAATTTCACTCTTTTGTATAGTCCTGGCACTCTAGATTCGACATCGAAAATTTGCAAAAAATTTGTTTTTTATCAAAAAATGTCAAATTATGATCATTTTTGGCTTATTTAGACTGGGACCAATCTTAAAAGACCTATATATATGCATATCGACTTACCTGGATCAAAATTTCACTCTTTTGTATAGTCCTGGCACTCTAGATTCGACATCGAATATTTTCAAAAAATTTGTATTTTATCAAAAAATGTCAAATTATGATCATTTTTGGCTTATTTAGACTGGGACCAATCATAAAAGACCTATATATATGCATATCGACTTACCTGGATCAAAATTTCACTCTTTTGTATAGTCCTGGCCCTCTAGATTCGACATCGAAAATTTTCAAAAAATTTTTTTTTTATCAAAAAATGTCAAATTATGATCATTTTTGGCTTATTTAGACTGGGACCAATCATAAAAGACCTATATATATGCATTTCAACTTACCTGGATCAAAATTTCACTCTTTTGTATAGTCCTGGCACTCTAGATTCGACATCGAAAATTTTCAAAAAATTTGTTTTTTATCAAAAAATGTCAAATTATGATCATTTTTGGCTTATTTAGACTGGGACCAATCATAAAAGACCTATATATATGCATATCGACTTACCTGGATCAAAATTTCACTCTTTTGTATAGTTCTGGCACTCTAGATTCGACATCGAAAATTTTCAAAAAATTTGTATTTTATCAAAAAATGTCATATTATGATCATTTTTGGCCTATTTAGACTGGGACCAATCATAAAAGACCTATATATATGCATATCGACTTACCTGGATCAAAATTTCACTCTTTTGTATAGTCCTGGCACTCTAGATTCGACCTCGAAAATTTTCAAAAAATTTGATTTTTATCAAAAAATGTTAAATTATGATCATTTTTGGCTTATTTATACTGGGACCAGTCACAAAAGACCTATATATATGCATATCGACTTACCTGGATCAAAATTTCACTCTTTTGTATAGTCCTGGAACTCTAGATTCGACATCGAAAATTTTCAAAAAATTTGTTTTTTATCAAAAAATGTCAAATTGTGATCATTTTTGGCTTATTTAGACTGGGACCAATCATAAAAGACCTATATATATGCATATCGACTTACCTGGATCAAAATTTCACTCTTTTGTATAGTCCTGGCACTCTAGATTCGACATCGGAAATTTTCAAAAAATTTGTTTTTTATCAAAAAATGTCAAATTATGATCATTTTTGGCTTATTTAGACTGGGACCAATCATAAAAGACCTATAAATATGCATATCGACTTACCTGGATCAAAATTTCACTCTTTTGTATAGTCCTGGCACTCTAGATTCGACATCGAAAATTTTCAAAAAATTTGTTTTTTAACAAAAAATGTCAAATTATGATCATTTTTGTCTTATTTAGACTGGGACCAATCATAAAAGACCTATATATATGCATATCGACTTACCTGGATCAAAATTTCACTCTTTTGTGATAGTCCTGGCACTCTAGATTCGACATCGAAAATTTTCAAAAAATTTGTTTTTTATCAAAAAATGTCAAATTATGATCATTTTTGGCTTATTTGGACTGGGACCAATCATAAAAGACCTATATTTATGCATATCGACTTACCTGGATCAAAATTTCACTCTTTTGTATAGTCCTGGCACTCTAGATTCGACATCGAAAATTTTCAAAAAATTTTTTTTTTATCAAAAAATGTCTAATTATGATCATTTTTGGCTTATTTAGACTGGGACCAATCATAAAAGACCTATATATATGCATATCGACTTACCTGGATCAAAATTTCACTCTTTTGTATAGTCCTGGCACTCTAGATTCGACATCGAAAATTTTCAAAAAATTTGTTTTTTATCAAAAAATGTCAAATTATGATCATTTTTGGCTTATTTAGACTGGGACCAATCATAAAAGACCTATATATATGCTTATCGACTTACCTGGATCAAAATTTCACTTCTTTTGTATAGTCCTGGCACTCTAGATTCGACATCGAAAATTTTCAAAAAATTTGTTTTTTATCAAAAAATGTCAAATTATGATCATTTTTGGCTTATTTAGACTGGGACCAATCATAAAAGACCTATGTATATGCATTTCAACTTACCTGGATCAAAATTTCACTCTTTTGTATAGTCCTGGCACTCTAGATTCGACATCGAAAATTTTCAAAAAATTTGTTTTTTATCAAAAAATGTCAAATTATGATAATTTTTGGCTTATTTAGACTGGGACCAATCATAAAAGACCTATATATATGCATTTCAACTTACCTGGATCAAAATTTCACTCTTTTGTATAGTCCTGGCACTCTAGATTCGACATCGAAAATTTTCAAAAAATTTGTTTTTTATCAAAAAATGTCAAATTATGATCATTTTTGGCTTATTTAGACTGGGACCAATCATAAAAGACCTATATATATGCATATCGACTTACCTGGATCAAAATTTCACTCTTTTGTATAGTCCTGGCACTCTAGATTCGACATCGAAAATTTTCAAAAAATTTGTTTTTTAACAAAAAATGTCAAATTATGATCATTTTTGGCTTATTCAGACTGGGACCAATCATAAAAGACCTATATATATGCTTATCGACTTACCTGGATCAAAATTTCACTTCTTTTGTATAGTCCTGGCACTCTAGATTCGACATCGAAAATTTTCAAAAAATTTGTTTTTTATCAAAAAATGTCAAATTATGATCATTTTTGGCTTATTTAGACTGGGACCAATCATAAAAGACCTATGTATATGCATTTCAACTTACCTGGATCAAAATTTCACTCTTTTGTATAGTCCTGGCACTCTAGATTCGACATCGAAAATTTTCAAAAAATTTGTTTTTTATCAAAAAATGTCAAATTATGATAATTTTTGGCTTATTTAGACTGGGACCAATCATAAAAGACCTATATATATGCATTTCAACTTACCTGGATCAAAATTTCACTCTTTTGTATAGTCCTGGCACTCTAGATTCGACATCGAAAATTTTCAAAAAATTTGTTTTTTATCAAAAAATGTCAAATTATGATCATTTTTGGCTTATTTAGACTGGGACCAATCATAAAAGACCTATATATATGCATATCGACTTACCTGGATCAAAATTTCACTCTTTTGTATAGTCCTGGCACTCTAGATTCGACATCGAAAATTTTCAAAAAATTTGTTTTTTAACAAAAAATGTCAAATTATGATCATTTTTGGCTTATTTAGACTGGGACCAATCATAAAAGACCTATATATATGCATATCGACTTACCTGGATCAAAATTTCACTCTTTTGTATAGTCCTGGCACTCTAGATTCGACATCGAAAATTTTCAAAAAATTTGTTTTTTAACAAAAAATGTCAAATTATGATCATTTTTGGCTTATTTAGACTGGGACCAATCATAGAAGACCTATATATATGCATATCGGCTTACCTGGATCAAAATTTCACTCTTTTGTATAGTCCTGGCACTCTAGATTCGACATCGAAAATTTTCAAAAAATTTGTTTTTTATCAAAAAATGTCAAATTATGATCATTTTTGGCTTATTTAGACTGGGACCAACCATAAAAGACCTATATATATGCATATCGACTTATCTGGATCAGAATTTCACTCTTTTGTATAGTCCTGGCACTCTAGATTCGACATCGAAAATTTTCAAAAAATTTGTTTTTTATCAAAAAATGTCAAATTATGATAATTTTTGGCTTATTTAGACTGGGACCAATCATAAAAGACCTATATATATGCATTTCAACTTACCTGGATCAAAATTTCACTCTTTTGTATAGTCCTGGCACTCTAGATTCGACATCGAAAATTTTCAAAAAATTTGTTTTTTATCAAAAAATGTCAAATTATGATCATTTTTGGCTTATTTAGACTGGGACCAATCATAAAAGACCTATATATATGCATATCGACTTACCTGGATCAAAATTTCACTCTTTTGTATTGTCCTGGCACTCTAGATTCGACATCGAAAAATTTCAAAAAATTTGTTTTTTATCAAAAAATGTCAAATTATGATCATTTTTGGCTTATTTAGACTGGGACCAATCATAAAAGACCTATATATATGCATATCGACTTACCTGGATCAAAATTTCACTCTTTTGTATAGTCCTGGCACTCTAGATTCGACATCGAAAATTTTCAAAAAATTTGTTTTTTATCAAAAAATGTCAAATTATGATAATTTTTGGCTTATTTAGACTGGGACCAATCATAAAAGACCTATATATATGCATTTCAACTTACCTGGATCAAAATTTCACTCTTTTGTATAGTCCTGGCACTCTAGATTCGACATCGAAAATTTTCAAAAAATTTGTTTTTTATCAAAAAATGTCAAATTATGATCATTTTTGGCTTATTTAGACTGGGACCAATCATAAAAGACCTATATATATGCATATCGACTTACCTGGATCAAAATTTCACTCTTTTGTATTGTCCTGGCACTCTAGATTCGACATCGAAAATTTTCAAAAAATTTGTTTTTTATCAAAAAATGTCAAATTATGATCATTTTTGGCTTATTTAGACTGGGACCAATCATAAAAGACCTATATATATGCATATCGACTTACCTGGATCAAAATTTCACTCTTTTGTATAGTCCTGGCACTCTAGATTCGACATCGAAAATTTTCAAAAAATTTGTTTTTTATCAAAAAATGTCAAATTATGATCATTTTTGGCTTATTTAGACTGGGACCAATCATAAAAGACCTATATATATGCATATCGACTTACCTGGATCAAAATTTCACTCTTTTGTATAGTCCTGGCACTCTAGATTCGACATCGAAAATTTTCAAAAAATTTGTTTTGTATCAAAAAATGTCAAATTATGATCATTTTTGGCTTATTTAGACTGGGACCAATCATAAAAGACCTATATATATGGATATCGACTTACCTGGATCAGAATTTCACTCTTTTGTATAGTCCTGGCACTCTAGATTCGACATCGAAAATTTTCAAAAAATTTGTTTTTTATCAAAAAATGTCAAATTATGATAATTTTTGGCTTATTTAGACTGGGACCAATCATAAAAGACCTATATATATGCATTTCAACTTACCTGGATCAAAATTTCACTCTTTTGTATAGTCCTGGCACTCTAGATTCGACATCGAAAATTTTCAAAAAATTTGTTTTTTATCAAAAAATGTCAAATTATGATCATTTTTGGCTTATTCAGACTGGGACCAATCATAAAAGACCTATATATATGCATTTCAACTTACCTGGATCAAAATTTCACTCTTTTGTATAGTCCTGGCACTCTAGATTCGACATCGAAAATTTTCAAAAAATTTGTTTTTTATCAAAAAATGTCAAATTATGATCATTTTTGGCTAATTTAGACTGGGACCAATCATAAAAGACCTATATATATGCATATCGACTTACCTGGATCAAAATTTCACTCTTTTGTATAGTCTTGGCACCCTAGATTCGACATCGAAAATTTTCAAAAAATTTGTTTTTTAACAAAAAATGTCAAATTATGATCATTTTTGGCTTATTTAGACTGGGACCAATCATAAAAGACCTATATATATGCATATCGACTTACCTGGATCAAAATTTCACTCTTTTGTATAGTCCTGGCACTCTAGATTCGACATCGAAAATTTTCAAAACATTTGTTTTTTATCAAAAAATGTCAAATTATGATCATTTTTGGCTTATTTAGACTGGGACCAATCATAAAAGACCTATATATATGCATATCGACTTACCTGGATCAAAATTTCACTCTTTTGTATAGTCCCGGCACTCTAGATTCGACATCGAAAATTTTCAAAAAATTTGTTTTTTATCAAAAAATGTCAAATTATGATCATTTTTGGCTTATTTCGACTGGGACCAATCATAAAAGACCTATATATAGGCATATCGACTTACCTGGATCAAAATTTCACTCTTTTGTATAGTCCTGGCACTCTAGATTCGACATCGAAAATTTTCAAAAAATTGGTTTTTTATCAAAAAATGTCAAATTATGATCATTTTGGGCTTATTCAGACTGGTACCAATCATAAAAGACCTATATATATGCATTTCAACTTACCTGGATCAAAATTTCACTCTTTTGTATAGTCCTGGCACTCTAGATTCGACATCGAAAATTTTCAAAAAATTTGTTTTTTAACAAAAAATGTCAAATTATGATCATTTTTGGCTTATTTAGACTGGGACCAATCATAAAAGACCTATATATATGCATATCGACTTACCTGGATCAAAATTTCACTCTTTTGTATAGTCCTGGCTCTCTAGATTCGACATCGAAAATTTTCAAAAAATTTGTTTTTTATCAAAAAATGTCAAATTATGATCATTTTTGGCTTATTTAGACTGGGACCAATCATAAAAGACCTATATATATGCATATCGACTTACCTGCATCAAAATTTCACTCTTTTGTATAGTCCCGGCACTCTAGATTCGACATCGAAAATTTTCAAAAAATTTGTTTTTTATCAAAAAATGTCAAATTATGATCATTTTTGGCTTATTTAGACTGGGACCAATCATAAAAGACCTATATATAGGCATATCGACTTACCTGGATCAAAATTTCACTCTTTTGAATAGTCCTGGCACTCTAGATTCGACATCGAAAATTTTCAAAAAATTTGTTTTTTATCAAAAAATGTCAAATTATGATCATTTTTGGCTTATTTAGACTGGGACCAATCATAAAAGACCTATATATATGCATATCGACTTACCTGGATCAAAATTTCACTCTTTTGTATAGTCCTGGCACTCTAGATTCGACATCGAAAATTTTCAAAAAATTTGTATTTTATCAAAAAATGTCAAATTATGATCACTTTTGGCTTATTTAGACTGGACCAATCATAAAAGACCTATATATATGCATATCGACTTACCTGGATCAAAATTTCACTCTTTTGTATAGTCCTGGCACTCTAGATTCGACATCGAAAATTTTCAAAAAATTTGTATTTTATCAAAAAATGTCAAATTATGATCATTTTTGGCTTATTTAGACTGGGACCAATCATAAAAGACCTATATATATGCATATCGACTTACCTAGATCAAAATTTCACTCTTTTGTATAGTCCTGGCACTATAGGTTCGACATCGAAAAATTTCAAAAAAATTGTATTTTATCAAAAAATGTCAAATTATGATCATTTTTGGCTTATTTAGACTGGGACCAATCATAAAAGACCTATATATATGCATATCGACTTACCTGGATCAAAATTTCACTCTTTTGTATAGTCCTGGCACTCTAGATTCGACATCGAAAATTTTCAAAAAATTTGTTTTTTATCAAAAAATGTCAAATTATGATCATTTTTGGCTTATTTAGACTGGGACCAATCGTTAAAGACCTATATAATATATGCATATCGACTTACCTGGATCAAAATTTCACTCTTTTGTATAGTCCTGGCACTCTTGATTCGACATCGAAAATTTTCAAAAAATTTGTTTTTTATCAAAAAAATGTCAAATTATGATCATTTTTGGCTTATTTAAACTGGGACCAATCATAAAAGACCTATATATATGCATATCGACTTACCTGGATCAAAATTTCACTCTTTTGTATAGTCCTGGCACTCTAGATTCGACATCGAAAATTTTCAAAAAATTTGTTTTTTATCAAAAAATGTCAAATTATGATCATTTTTGGCTTATTTAGACTGGGACCAATCATAAAAGACCTATATATATGCATATCGACTTACCTGGATCAAAATTTCACTCTTTTGTATAGTCCTGGCACTATAGGTTCGACATCGAAAAATTTCAAAAAATTTGTATTTTATCAAAAAATGTCAAATTATGATCATTTTTGGCTTATTTAGACTGGGACCAATCATAAAAGACCTATATATATGCATATCGACTTACCTGGATCAAAATTTCACTCTTTTGTATAGTCTTGGCACCCTAGATTCGACATCGAAAATTTTCAAAAAATTTGTTTTTTAACAAAAAATGTCAAATTATGATCATTTTTGGCTTATTTAGACTGGGACCAATCATAAAAGACCTATATATATGCATATCGACTTACCTGGATCAAAATTTCACTCTTTTGTATAGTCCTGGCTCTCTAGATTCGACATCGAAAATTTTCAAAAAATTTGTTTTTTATCAAAAAATGTCAAATTATGATCATTTTTGGCTTATTTAGACTGGGACCAATCATAAAAGACCTATATATATGCATATCGACTTACCTGGATCAAAATTTCACTCTTTTGTATAGTCCCGGCACTCTAGATTCGACATCGAAAATTTTCAAAAAATTTGTTTTTTATCAAAAAATGTCAAATTATGATCATTTTTGGCTTATTTAGACTGGGACCAATCATAAAAGACCTATATATAGCCATATCGACTTACCTGGATCAAAATTTCACTCTTTTGTATAGTCCTGGCACTCTAGATTCGACATCGAAAATTTTCAAAAAATTTGTTTTTTATCAAAAAATGTCAAATTATGATCATTTTTGGCTTATTTAGACTGGGACCAATCATAAAAGACCTATATATATGCATATCGACTTACCTGGATCAAAATTTCACTCTTTTGTATAGTCCTGGCACTCTAGATTCGACATCGAAAATTTTCAAAAAATTTGTATTTTATCAAAAAATGTCAAATTATGATCACTTTTGGCTTATTTAGACTGGACCAATCATAAAAGACCTATATATATGCATATCGACTTACCTGGATCAAAATTTCACTCTTTTGTATAGTCCTGGCACTCTAGATTCGACATCGAAAATTTTCAAAATATTTGTATTTTATCAAAAAATGTCAAATTATGATCATTTTTGGCTTATTTAGACTGGGACCAATCATAAAAGACCTATATATATGCATATCGACTTACCTAGATCAAAATTTCACTCTTTTGTATAGTCCTGGCACTATAGGTTCGACATCGAAAAATTTCAAAAAATTTGTATTTTATCAAAAAATGTCAAATTATGATCATTTTTGGCTTATTTAGACTGGGACCAATCATAAAAGACCTATATATATGCATATCGACTTACCTGGATCAAAATTTCACTCTTTTGTATAGTCCTGGCACTCTAGATTCGACATCGAAAATTTTCAAAAAATTTGTTTTTTATCAAAAAATGTCAAATTATGATCATTTTTGGCTTATTTAGACTGGGACCAATCATAAAAGACCTATATATATGCATATCGACTTACCTGGATCAAAATTTCACTCTTTTGTATAGTCCTGGCACTCTAGATTCGACATCGAAAATTTTCAAAAAATTTGTTTTTTATCAAAAAATGTCAAATTATGATCATTTTTGGCTTATTTAGACTGGGACCAATCGTTACGTTAAAGACCTATATAATATATGCATATCGACTTACCTGGATCAAAATTTCACTCTTTTGTATAGTCCTGGCACTCTTGATTCGACATCGAAAATTTTCAAAAAATTTGTTTTTTATCAAAAAAATGTCAAATTATGATCATTTTTGGCTTATTTAAACTGGGACCAATCATAAAAGACCTATATATATGCATATCGACTTACCTGGATCAAAATTTCACTCTTTTGTATAGTCCTGGCACTCTAGATTCGACATCGAAAATTTTCAAAAATTTGTTTTTTATCAAAAAATGTCAAATTATGATCATTTTTGGCTTATTTAGACTGGGACCAATCATAAAAGACCTATATATATGCATATCGACTTACCTAGATCAAAATTTCACTCTTTTGTATAGTCCTGGCACTATAGGTTCGACATCGAAAAATTTCAAAAAATTTGTATTTTATCAAAAAATGTCAAATTATGATCATTTTTGGCTTATTTAGACTGGGACCAATCATAAAAGACCTATATATATGCATATCGACTTACCTGGATCAAAATTTCACTCTTTTGTATAGTCCTGGCACTCTAGATTCGACATCGAAAATTTTCAAAAAATTTGTTTTTTATCAAAAAATGTCAAATTATGATCATTTTTGGCTTATTTAGACTGGGACCAATCATAAAAGACCTATATATATGCATATCGACTTACCTGGATCAAAATTTCACTCTTTTGTAGAGTCCTGGCACTCTAGATTCGACATCGAAAATTTTCAAAAAATTTGTATTTTATCAAAAAATGTCAAATTATGATCATTTTTAGCTTATTTAGACTGGGACCAATCATAAAAGACCTATATATATGCATATCGACTTACCTGGATCAAAATTTCACTCTTTTGTATAGTCCTGGCACTCTAGATTCGACATCGAAAATTTTCAAAAAATTTGTATTTTATCAAAAAATGTCAAATTATGATCATTTTTGGCTTATCTAGACTGGACCAATCATAAAAGACCTATATATATGCATATCGACTTACCTGGATCAAAATTTCACTCTTTTGTATAGTCCTGGCACTCTAGATTCGACATCGAAAATTTTCAAAATATTTGTTTTTTATCAAAAAATGTCAAATTATGATCATTTTTGGCTTATTTAGACTGGAACCAATCATAAAAGACCTAAATATATGCATATCGACTTACCTGGATCAAAATTTCACTTTTTTGTATAGTCCTGGCACTCTAGATTCGACATCGAAATTTTCAAAAAATTTGTTTTTTATCAAAAAATGTCAAATTATGATCATTTTTGGCTTATTTAGACTGGGACCAATCATAAAAGACCTATATATATGCATTTCGACTTACCTGGATCAAAATTTCACTCTTTTGTATAGTCCTGGCACTCTAGATTCGACATCGAAAATTTTCAAAAAATTTGTTTTTTATCAAAAAATGTCAAATTATGATCATTTTTGGCTTATTTAGACTGGGACCAATCATAAAAGACCTATATATATGCATATCGACTTACCTGGATCAAAATTTCACTCTTTTGTATAGTCCTGGCACTCTAGATTCGACATCGAAAATTTTCAAAAAATTTTTATTTTATCAAAAAATGTCAAATTATGATCATTTTTGGCTTATTTAGACTGGGACCAATCATAAAAGACCTATATATATGCATATCGACTTACCTAGATCAAAATTTCACTCTTTTGTATAGTCCTGGCACTATAGGTTCGACATCGAAAAATTTCAAAAAATTTGTATTTTATCAAAAAATGTCAAATTATGATCATTTTTGGCTTATTTAGACTGGGACCAATCATAAAAGACCTATATATATGCATATCGACTTACCTGGATCAAAATTTCACTCTTTTGTATAGTCCTGGCACTCTAGATTCGACATCGAAAATTTTCAAAATATTTGTTTTTTATCAAAAAATGACAAATTATGATCATTTTTGGCTTATTTAGACTGAGACCAATCATAAAAGACCTATATATATGCATATCGACTTACCTGGATCAAAATTTCACTCTTTTGTATAGTCCTGGCACTCTAGATTCGACATCGAAAATTTTCAAAAAAATTTGTTTTTTATCAAAAAATGTCAAATTATGATCATTTTTGGCTTATTTAGACTGGGACCAATCATAAAAGACCTATATATATGCATATCGACTTACCTGGATCAAAATTTCACTCTTTTGTATAGTCCTGGCACTCTAGATTCGACATCGAAAATTTTAAAAAAATTTGTATTTTATCAAAAAATGTCAAATTATGATCATTTTTGGCTTATTTAGACTGGGACCAATCATAAAAGACCTATATATATGCATATCGACTTACCTGGATCAAAATTTCACGCTTTTGTATAGTCCTGGCACTCTAGGTTCGACATCGAAAATTTTCAAAAAATTTGTATTTTATCAAAAAATGTCAAATTATGATCATTTTTGGCTTATTTAGACTGGGACCAATCATAAAAGACCTATATATATGCATATCGACTTACCTGGATCAAAATTTCACTCTTTTGTATAGTCCTGGCACTCTAGATTCGACATCGAAAATTTTCAAAAAATTTGTTTTTTATCAAAAAATGTCAAATTATGATCATTTTTGGCTTATTTAGACTGGGGCCAATCATAAAAGACCTATATATATGCAAATCGACTTACCTGGATCAAAATTTCACTCTTTTGTATAGTCCTGGCACTCTAGATTCGACATCGAAAATTTTCAAAAAATTTGTTTTTTATCAAAAAATGTCAAATTATGATCATTTTTGGCTTATTTAGACTGGGACCAATCATAAAAGACCTATATATATGCATATCGACTTACCTGGATCAAAATTTCACTCTTTTGTATAGTCCTGGCACTCTAGATTCGACATCGAAAATTTTCAAAAAATTTGTTTTTTATCAAAAAATGTCAAATTATGATCATTTTTGGCTTATTTAGACTGGGACCAATCATAAAAGACCTATATATATGCATATCGACTTACCTGGATCAAAATTTCACTCTTTTGTATAGTCCTGGCACTCTAGATTCGACATCGAAAATTTTAAAAAAATTTGTATTTTATCAAAAAATGTCAAATTATGATCATTTTTGGCTTATTTAGACTGGGACCAATCATAAAAGACCTATATATATGCATATCGACTTACCTGGATCAAAATTTCGCTCTTTTGTATAGTCCTGGCACTCTAGATTCGACATCGAAAATTTTCAAAAAATTTGTTTTTTATCAAAAAATGTCAAATTATGATAATTTTTGGCTTATTTAGACTGGGACCAATCATAAAAGACCTATATATATGCATTTCAACTTACCTGGATCAAAATTTCACTCTTTTGTATAGTCCTGGCACTCTAGATTCGACATCGAAAATTTTCAAAAAATTTGTTTTTTATCAAAAAATGTCAAATTATGATCATTTTTGGCTTATTTAGACTGGGACCAATCATAAAAGACCTATATATATGCATATCGACTTACCTGGATCAAAATTTCACTCTTTTGTATAGTCCTGGCACTCTAGATTCGACATCGAAAATTTTCAAAAAATTTGTTTTTTAACAAAAAATGTCAAATTATGATCATTTTTGGCTTATTTAGACTGGGACCAATCATAAAAGACCTATATATATGCATATCGGCTTACCTGGATCAAAATTTCACTCTTTTGTATAGTCCTGGCACTCTAGATTCGACATCGAAAATTTTCAAAAAATTTGTTTTTTATCAAAAAATGTCAAATTATGATCATTTTTGGCTTATTTAGACTGGGACCAACCATAAAAGACCTATATATATGCATATCGACTTACCTGGATCAGAATTTCACTCTTTTGTATAGTCCTGGCACTCTAGATTCGACATCGAAAATTTTCAAAAAATTTGTTTTTTATCAAAAAATGTCAAATTATGATAATTTTTGGCTTATTTAGACTGGGACCAATCATAAAAGACCTATATATATGCATTTCAACTTACCTGGATCAAAATTTCACTCTTTTGTATAGTCCTGGCACTCTAGATTCGACATCGAAAATTTTCAAAAAATTTGTTTTTTATCAAAAAATGT
The DNA here is from genome assembly GCF_905475395.1 of Chrysoperla carnea. Taxonomy (NCBI): domain Eukaryota; kingdom Metazoa; phylum Arthropoda; class Insecta; order Neuroptera; family Chrysopidae; genus Chrysoperla; species Chrysoperla carnea. The sequence continues at coordinate 1,961,734 of NW_025408234.1, read as the reverse complement.
CAAATTATGATCATTTTTGGCTTATTTAGACTGGGACCAATCATAAAAGACCTATATATATGCATATCGACTTACCTGGATCAAAATTTCACTCTTTTGTATTGTCCTGGCACTCTAGATTCGACATCGAAAAATTTCAAAAAATTTGTTTTTTATCAAAAAATGTCAAATTATGATCATTTTTGGCTTATTTAGACTGGGACCAATCATAAAAGACCTATATATATGCATATCGACTTACCTGGATCAAAATTTCACTCTTTTGTATAGTCCTGGCACTCTAGATTCGACATCGAAAATTTTCAAAAAATTTGTTTTTTATCAAAAAATGTCAAAATATGATCATTTTTGGCTTATTTAGACTGGGACCAATCATAAAAGACCTATATATATGCATATAGACTTACCTGGATCAAAATTACACTCTTTTGTATAGTCCTGGCACTCTAGATTCGACATCGAAAATTTTCAAAAAATTTGTTTTTTATCAAAAAATGTCAAATTATGATCATTTTTGGCTTATTTAGACTGGGACCAATCATAAAAGACCTATATATATGCATATCGACTTACCTGGATCAAAATTTCACTCTTTTGTATAGTCCTGGCACTCTAGGTTCGACATCGAAAATTTTCAAAAAATTTGTATTTTATCAAAAAATGTCAAATTATGATCATTTTTGGCTTATTTAGACTGGGACCAATCATAAAAGACCTATATATATGCATATCGACTTACCTGGATCAAAATTTCACTCTTTTGTATAGTCCTGGCACTCTAGATTCGACATCGAAAATTTTCAAAAAATTTGTTTTTTATCAAAAAATGTCAAATTATGATCATTTTTGGCTTATTTAGACTGGGGCCAATCATAAAAGACCTATATATATGCAAATCGACTTACCTGGATCAAAATTTCACTCTTTTGTATAGTCCTGGCACTCTAGATTCGACATCGAAAATTTTCAAAAAATTTGTTTTTTATCAAAAAATGTCAAATTATGATCATTTTTGGCTTATTTAGACTGGGACCAATCATAAAAGACCTATATATATGCATATCGACTTACCTGGATCAAAATTTCACTCTTTTGTATAGTCCTGGCACTCTAGATTCGACATCGAAAATTTTCAAAAAATTTGTTTTTTATCAAAAAATGTCAAATTATGATCATTTTTGGCTTATTTAGACTGGGACCAATCATAAAAGACCTATATATATGCATATCGACTTACCTGGATCAAAATTTCACTCTTTTGTATAGTCCTGGCACTCTAGATTCGACATCGAAAATTTTAAAAAAATTTGTATTTTATCAAAAAATGTCAAATTATGATCATTTTTGGCTTATTTAGACTGGGACCAATCATAAAAGACCTATATATATGCATATCGACTTACCTGGATCAAAATTTCGCTCTTTTGTATAGTCCTGGCACTCTAGATTCGACATCGAAAATTTTCAAAAAATTTGTTTTTTATCAAAAAATGTCAAATTATGATAATTTTTGGCTTATTTAGACTGGGACCAATCATAAAAGACCTATATATATGCATTTCAACTTACCTGGATCAAAATTTCACTCTTTTGTATAGTCCTGGCACTCTAGATTCGACATCGAAAATTTTCAAAAAATTTGTTTTTTATCAAAAAATGTCAAATTATGATCATTTTTGGCTTATTTAGACTGGGACCAATCATAAAAGACCTATATATATGCATATCGACTTACCTGGATCAAAATTTCACTCTTTTGTATAGTCCTGGCACTCTAGATTCGACATCGAAAATTTTCAAAAAATTTGTTTTTTAACAAAAAATGTCAAATTATGATCATTTTTGGCTTATTTAGACTGGGACCAATCATAAAAGACCTATATATATGCATATCGGCTTACCTGGATCAAAATTTCACTCTTTTGTATAGTCCTGGCACTCTAGATTCGACATCGAAAATTTTCAAAAAATTTGTTTTTTATCAAAAAATGTCAAATTATGATCATTTTTGGCTTATTTAGACTGGGACCAACCATAAAAGACCTATATATATGCATATCGACTTACCTGGATCAGAATTTCACTCTTTTGTATAGTCCTGGCACTCTAGATTCGACATCGAAAATTTTCAAAAAATTTGTTTTTTATCAAAAAATGTCAAATTATGATAATTTTTGGCTTATTTAGACTGGGACCAATCATAAAAGACCTATATATATGCATTTCAACTTACCTGGATCAAAATTTCACTCTTTTGTATAGTCCTGGCACTCTAGATTCGACATCGAAAATTTTCAAAAAATTTGTTTTTTATCAAAAAATGTCAAATTATGATCATTTTTGGCTTATTTAGACTGGGACCAATCATAAAAGACCTATATATATGCATATCGACTTACCTGGATCAAAATTTCACTCTTTTGTATTGTCCTGGCACTCTAGATTCGACATCGAAAAATTTCAAAAAATTTGTTTTTTATCAAAAAATGTCAAATTATGATCATTTTTGGCTTATTTAGACTGGGACCAATCATAAAAGACCTATATATATGCATATCGACTTACCTGGATCAAAATTTCACTCTTTTGTATAGTCCTGGCACTCTAGATTCGACATCGAAAATTTTCAAAAAATTTGTTTTTTATCAAAAAATGTCAAAATATGATCATTTTTGGCTTATTTAGACTGGGACCAATCATAAAAGACCTATATATATGCATATAGACTTACCTGGATCAAAATTACACTCTTTTGTATAGTCCTGGCACTCTAGATTCGACATCGAAAATTTTCAAAAAATTTGTTTTTTATCAAAAAATGTCAAATTATGATCATTTTTGGCTTATTTAGACTGGGACCAATCATAAAAGACCTATATATATGCATTTCAACTTACCTGGATCAAAATTTCACTCTTTTGTATAGTCCCGGCACTCTAGATTCGACATCGAAAATTTTCAAAAAATTTGTTTTTTATCAAAAAATGTCAAATTATGATCATTTTTGGCTTATTTAGACTGGGACCAATCATAAAAGACCTATATATATGCATATTGACTTACCTGGATCAAAATTTCACTCTTTTGTATAGTCCTGGCACTCTAGATTCGACATCGAAAATTTTCAAAAAATTTGTATTTTATCAAAAAATGTCAAATTATGATCATTTTTGGCTTATTTAGACTGGACCAATCATAAAAGACCTATATATATGCATATCGACTTACCTGGATCAAAATTTCACTCTTTTGTATAGTCCTGGCACTCTAGATTCGACATCGAAAATTTTCAAAATATTTGTTTTTTATCAAAAAATGTCAAATTATGATCATTTTTGGCTTATTTAGACTGGGACCAATCATAAAAGACCTATATATATGCATATCGACTTACCTGGATCAAAATTTCACTCTTTTGTATAGTCCTGGCACTCTAGATTCGACATCGAAAATTTTCAAAAAATTTGTTTTTTATCAAAAAATGTCAAATTATGATCATTTTTGGCTTATTTTGACTAGGACCAATCATAAAAGACCTATATATATGCATATCGACTTACCTGGATCAAAATTTCACTCTTTTGTATAGTCCTGGCACTCTAGATTCGACATCGAAAATTTTCAAAAAATTTGTATTTTATCAAAAAATGTCAAATTATGATCATTTTTGGCTTATTTAGACTGGGACCAATCATAAAAGACCTATATATATGCATATCGACTTACCTAGATCAAAATTTCACTCTTTTGTATAGTCCTGGCACTATAGGTTCGACATCGAAAAATTTCAAAAAATTTGTATTTTATCAAAAAATGTCAAATTATGATCATTTTTGGCTTATTTAGACTGGGACCAATCATAAAAGACCTATATATATGCATATCGACTTACCTGGATCAAAATTTCACTCTTTTGTATAGTCCTGGCACTCTAGATTCGACATCGAAAATTTTCAAAAAATTTGTTTTTTATCAAAAAATGTCAAATTATGATCATTTTTGGCTTATTTAAACTGGGACCAATCATAAAAGACCTATATATATGCATATCGACTTACCTGGATCAAAATTTCACTCTTTTGTATAGTCCTGGCACTCTAGATTCGACATCGAAAATTTTCAAAATATTAGTTTTTTATCAAAAAATGTCAAATTATGATCATTTTTGGCTTATTTAGACTGGAACCAATCATAAAAGACCTAAATATTTGCATATCGACTTACCTGGATCAAAATTTCACTTTTTTGTATAGTCCTGGCACTCTAGATTCGACATCGAAATTTTCAAAAAATTTGTTTTTTATCAAAAAATGTCAAATTATGATCATTTTTGGCTTATTTAGACTGGGACCAATCATAAAAGACCTATATATATGCATTTCGACTTACCTGGATCAAAATTTCACTCTTTTGTATAGTCCTGGCACTCTAGATTCGACATCGAAAATTTTCAAAAAATTTGTTTTTTATCAAAAAATGTCAAATTATGATCATTTTTGGCTTATTTAGACTGGGACCAATCATAAAAGACCTATATATATGCATATCGACTTACCTGGATCAAAATTTCACTCTTTTGTATAGTCCTGGCACTCTAGATTCGACATCGAAAATTTTCAAAATATTTGTTTTTTATCAAAAAATGTCAAATTATGATCATTTTTGGCTTATTTAGACTGGGACCAATCATAAAAGACCTATATATATGCATATCGACTTACCTGGATCAAAATTTCACTCTTTTGTATAGTCCTGGCACTCTATATTCGACATCGAAAATTTTCAAAAAATTTGTTTTTTACCAAAAAATGTCAAATTATGATCATTTTTGGCTTATTTTGACTAGGACCAATCATAAAAGACCTATATATATGCATATCGACTTACCTGGATCAAAATTTCACTCTTTTGTATAGTCCTGGCACTCTAGATTCGACATCGAAAATTTTCAAAAAATTTGTATTTTATCAAAAAATGTCAAATTATGATCATTTTTGGCTTATTTAGACTAGGACCAATCATAAAAGACCTATATATATGCATATCGACTTACCTAGATCAAAATTTCACTCTTTTGTATAGTCCTGGCACTATAGGTTCGACATCGAAAAATTTCAAAAAATTTGTATTTTATCAAAAAATGTCAAATTATGATCATTTTTGGCTTATTTCGACTGGGACCAATCATAAAAGACCTATATATATGCATATCGACTTACCTGGATCAAAATTTCACTCTTTTGTATAGTCCTGGCACTCTAGATTCGACATCGAAAATTTTCAAAAAATTTGTTTTTTATCAAAAAATGTCAAATTATGATCATTTTTGGCTTATTTAGACTGGGACCAATCATAAAAGACCTATATATATGCATATCGACTTACCTGGATCAAAATTTCACTCTTTTGTAGAGTCCTGGCACTCTAGATTCGACATCGAAAATTTTCAAAAAATTTGTATTTTATCAAAAAATGTCAAATTATGATCATTTTTAGCTTATTTAGACTGGGACCAATCATAAAAGACCTATATATATGCATATCGACTTACCTGGATCAAAATTTCACTCTTTTGTATAGTCCTGGCACTCTAGATTCGACATCGAAAATTTTCAAAAAATTTGTATTTTATCAAAAAATGTCAAATTATGATCATTTTTGGCTTATCTAGACTGGGACCAATCATAAAAGACCTATATATATGCATATCGACTTACCTGGATCAAAATTTCACTCTTTTGTATAGTCCTGGCACTCTAGATTCGACATCGAAAATTTTCAAAATATTTGTTTTTTATAAAAAAATGTCAAATTATGATCATTTTTGGCTTATTTAGACTGGAACCAATCATAAAAGACCTAAATATATGCATATCGACTTACCTGGATCAAAATTTCACTTTTTTGTATAGTCCTGGCACTCTAGATTCGACATCGAAATTTTCAAAAAATTTGTTTTTTATCAAAAAATGTCAAATTATGATCATTTTTGGCTTATTTAGACTGGGACCAATCATAAAAGACCTATATATATGCATTTCGACTTACCTGGATCAAAATTTCACTCTTTTGTATAGTCCTGGCACTCTAGATTCGACATCGAAAATTTTCAAAAAATTTGTTTTTTATCAAAAAATGTCAAATTATGATCATTTTTGGCTTATTTAGACTGGGACCAATCATAAAAGACCTATATATATGCATATCGACTTACCTGGATCAAAATTTCACTCTTTTGTATAGTCCTGGCACTCTAGATTCGACATCGAAAATTTTCAAAATATTTGTTTTTTATCAAAAAATGTCAAATTATGATCATTTTTGGCTTATTTAGACTGGGACCAATCATAAAAGACCTATATATATGCATATCGACTTACCTGGATCAAAATTTCACTCTTTTGTATAGTCCTGGCACTCTAGATTCGACATCGAAAATTTTCAAAAAATTTGTATTTTATCAAAAAATGTCAAATTATGATCATTTTTGGCTTATTTAGACTGGGACCAATCATAAAAGACCTATATATATGCATATCGACTTACCTAGATCAAAATTTCACTCTTTTGTATAGTCCTGGCACTATAGGTTCGACATCGAAAAATTTCAAAAAATTTGTATTTTATCAAAAAATGTCAAATTATGATCATTTTTGGCTTATTTAGACTGGGACCAATCATAAAAGACCTATATATATGCATATCGACTTACCTGGATCAAAATTTCACTCTTTTGTATAGTCCTGGCACTCTAGATTCGACATCGAAAATTTTCAAAAAATTTGTTTTTTATCAAAAAATGTCAAATTATGATCATTTTTGGCTTATTTAGACTAGGACCAATCATAAAAGACCTATATATATGCATATCGACTTACCTGGATCAAAATTTCACTCTTTTGTAGAGTCCTGGCACTCTAGATTCGACATCGAAAATTTTCAAAAAATTTGTATTTTATCAAAAAATGTCAAATTATGATCATTTTTAGCTTATTTAGACTGGGACCAATCATAAAAGACCTATATATATGCATATCGACTTACCTGGATCAAAATTTCACTCTTTTGTATAGTCCTGGCACTCTAGATTCGACATCGAAAATTTTCAAAATATTTGTTTTTTATCAAAAAATGTCAAATTATGATCATTTTTGGCTTATTTAGACTGGGACCAATCATAAAAGACCTATATATATGCATATCGACTTACCTTTATCAAAATTTCACTCTTTTGTATAGTCCTGGCACTCTAGATTCGACATCGAAAATTTTCAAAAAATTTGTTTTTTATCAAAAAATGTCAAATTATGATCATTTTTGGCTTATTTAGACTGGGACCAATCATAAAAGACCTATATATATGCATATCGACTTACCTGGATCAAAATTTCACTCTTTTGTATAGTCCTGGCACTCTAGATTCGACATCGAAAATTTTCGAAAAAATTTGTTTTTTATCAAAAAATGTCAAATTATGATCATTTTTGGCTTATTTAGACTGGGACCAATGATAAAAGACCTATATATATGCATATCGACTTACCTGGATCAAAATTTCACTCTTTTGTATAGTCCTGGCACTCTAGATTCGACATCGAAAATTTTCAAAAAATTTGTATTTTATCAAAAAATGTCAAATTATGATCATTTTTGGCTTATCTAGACTGGGACCAATCATAAAAGACCTATATATATGCATATCGACTTACTTGGATCAAAATTTCACTCTTTTGTATAGTCCTGGCACTCTAGATTCGACATCGAAAATTTTCAAAATATTTGTTTTTTATCAAAAAATGACAAATTATGATCATTTTTGGCTTATTTAGACTGGGACCAATCATAAAAGACCTATATATATGCATATCGACTTACCTGGATCAAAATTTCACTCTTTTGTATAGTCCTGGCACTCTAGATTCGACATCGAAAATTTTCAAAAAAATTTGTTTTTTATAAAAAAATGTCAAATTATGATCATTTTTGGCTTATTTAGACTGGGACCAATCATAAAAGACCTATATATATGCATATCGACTTACCTGGATCAAAATTTCACTCTTTTGTATAGTCCTGGCACTCTAGATTCGACATCGAAAATTTTAAAAAAATTTGTATTTTATCAAAAAATGTCAAATTATGATCATTTTTGGCTTATTTAGACTGGGACCAATCATAAAAGACCTATATATATGCATATCGACTTACCTGGATCAAAATTTCACTCTTTTGTATAGTCCTGGCACTCTAGGTTCGACATCGAAAATTTTCAAAAAATTTGTATTTTATCAAAAAATGTCAAATTATGATCATTTTTGGCTTATTTAGACTGGGGCCAATCATAAAAGACCTATATATATGCATATCGACTTACCTGGATCAAAATTTCACTCTTTTGTATAGTCCTGGCACTCTAGATTCGACATCGAAAATTTTCAAAAAATTTGTATTTTATCAAAAAATGTCAAATTATGATCATTTTTGGCTTATCTAGACTGGGGCCAATCATAAAAGACCTATATATATGCATATCGACTTACCTGGATCAAAATTTCACTCTTTTGTATAGTCCTGGCACTCTAGATTCGACATCGAAAATTTTCAAAAAATTTGTTTTTTATCAAAAAATGTCAAATTATGATCATTTTTGGCTTATTTAGACTGGGACCAATCATAAAAGACCTATATATATGCATATCGACTTACCTGGATCAAAATTTCACTCTTTTGTATAGTCCTGGCACTCTAGATTCGACATCGAAAATTTTCAAAAAATTTGTTTTTTATCAAAAAATGTCAAATTATGATCATTTTTGGCTTATTTAGACTGGGACCAATCATAAAAGACCTATATATATGCATATCGACTTACCTGGATCAAAATTTCACTCTTTTGTATAGTCCTGGCACTCTAGATTCGACATCGAAAATTTTCAAAAAATTTGTTTTTTATCAAAAAATGTCAAATTATGAACATTTTTGGCTTATTTAGACTGGGACCAATCATAAAAGACCTATATATATGCATATCGACTTACCTGGATCAAAATTTCACTCTTTTGTATAGTCCTGGCACTCTAGATTCGACATCGAAAATTTTCGAAAAAATTTGTTTTTTATCAAAAAATGTCAAATTATGATCATTTTTGGCTTATTTAGACTGGGACCAATGATAAAAGACCTATATATATGCATATCGACTTACCTGGATCAAAATTTCACTCTTTTGTATAGTCCTGGCACTCTAGATTCGACATCGAAAATTTTCAAAAAATTTGTATTTTATCAAAAAATGTCAAATTATGATCATTTTTGGCTTATCTAGACTGGGACCAATCATAAAAGACCTATATATATGCATATCGACTTACTTGGATCAAAATTTCACTCTTTTGTATAGTCCTGGCACTCTAGATTCGACATCGAAAATTTTCAAAATATTTGTTTTTTATCAAAAAATGACAAATTATGATCATTTTTGGCTTATTTAGACTGGGACCAATCATAAAAGACCTATATATATGCATATCGACTTACCTGGATCAAAATTTCACTCTTTTGTATAGTCCTGGCACTCTAGATTCGACATCGAAAATTTTCAAAAAAATTTGTTTTTTATAAAAAAATGTCAAATTATGATCATTTTTGGCTTATTTAGACTGGGACCAATCATAAAAGACCTATATATATGCATATCGACTTACCTGGATCAAAATTTCACTCTTTTGTATAGTCCTGGCACTCTAGATTCGACATCGAAAATTTTCAAAAAATTTGTTTTTTATCAAAAAATGTCAAATTATGATCATTTTTGGCTTATTTAGACTGGGACCAATCATAAAAGACCTATATATATGCATATCGACTTACCTGGATCAAAATTTCACTCTTTTTTATAGTCCTGGCACTCTAGATTCGACATCGAAAATTTTCAAAAAATTTGTATTATATCAAAAAATGTCAAATTATGATCATTTTTGGCTTATTTAGACTGGGACCAATCATAAAAGACCAATATATATGCATATCGACTTACCTGGATCAAAATTTTACTCTTTTGTATAGTCCTGGCACTCTAGATTCGACATCGAAAATTTTCAAAAAATTTGTTTTTTATCAAAAAATGTCAAAATATGATCATTTTTGGCTTATTTAGACTGGGACCAATCATAAAAGACCTATATATATGCATATCGACTTACCTGGATCAAAATTTCACTCTTTTGTATAGTCCTGGCACTCTAGATTCGACATCGAAAATTTTCAAAAAATTTGTTTTTTATCAAAAAATGTCAAATTATGATCATTTTTGGCTTATTTAGACTGGGACCAATCATAAAAGACCTATATATATGGATATCGACTTACCTGGATCAAAATTTCACTCTCTTTTATAGTCCTGGCACTCCAGATTCGACATCGAAAATTTTCAAAAAATTTGTATTTTATCAAAAAATGTCAAATTATGATCATTTTTGGTTTATTTAGACTGGGACCAATCATAAAAGACCTATATATATGCATATCGACTTACCTGGATCAAAATTTCACTCTTTTGTATAGTCCTGGCACTCTAGATTCGACATCGAAAATTTTCAAAAAATTTGTATTTTATCAAAAAATGTCAAATTATGATCATTTTTGGCTTATTTAGACTGGGACCAATCATAAAAGACCTTTATATATGCATATCGACTTACCTGGATCAAAATTTCACTCTTTTGTATAGTCCTGGCACTCTAGATTCGACAACGAAAATTTTCAAAAAATTTGTATTTTATCAAAAAATGTCAAATTATGATCATTTTTGGCTTATTTAGACTGGGACCAATCATAAAAGACCTATATATATGCATATCGACTTACCTGGATCAAAATTTCACTCTTTTGTATAGTCCTGGCACTCTAGATTCGACATCGAAAATTTTCAAAAAATTTGTATTTTATCAAAAAATGTCAAATTATGATCATTTTTGGCTTATTTAGACTGGGACCAATCATAAAAGACCTTTATATATGCATATCGACTTACCTGGATCAAAATTTCACTCTTTTGTATAGTCCTGGCACTCTAGATTCGACAACGAAAATTTTCAAAAAATTTGTATTTTATCAAAAAATGTCAAATTATGATCATTTTTGGCTTATTTAGACTGGGACCAATCATAAAAGACCTATATATATGCATATCGACTTACCTGGATCAAAATTTCACTCTTTTGTATAGTCCTGGCACTCTAGATTCGACATCGAAAATTTTCAAAAAATTTGTATTTTATCAAAAAATGTCAAATTATGATCATTTTTGGCTTATCTAGACTGGGGCCAATCATAAAAGACCTATATATATGCATATCGACTTACCTGGATCAAAATTTCACTCTTTTGTATAGTCCTGGCACTCTAGATTCGACATCGAAAATTTTCAAAAAATTTGTTTTTTATCAAAAAATGTCAAATTATGATCATTTTTGGCTTATTTAGACTGGGACCAATCATAAAAGACCTATATATATGCATATCGACTTACCTGGATCAAAATTTCACTCTTTTGTATAGTCCTGGCACTCTAGATTCGACATCGAAAATTTTCAAAAAATTTGTATTTTATCAAAAAATGTCAAATTATGATCATTTTTGGCTTATTTAGACTGGGACCAATCATAAAAGACCTATATATATGCATATCGACTTACCTAGATCAAAATTTCACTCTTTTGTATAGTCCTGGCACTATAGGTTCGACATCGAAAAATTTCAAAAAATTTGTATTTTATCAAAAAATGTCAAATTATGATCATTTTTGGCTTATTTAGACTGGGACCAATCATAAAAGACCTATATATATGCATATCGACTTACCTGGATCAAAATTTCACTCTTTTGTATAGTCCTGGCACTCTAGATTCGACATCGAAAATTTTCAAAAAAATTTGTTTTTTATAAAAAAATGTCAAATTATGATCATTTTTGGCTTATTTAGACTGGGACCAATCATAAAAGACATATATATATGCATATCGACTTACCTGGATCAAAATTTCACTCTTTTGTATAGTCCTGGCACTCTAGATTCGACATCGAAAATTTTAAAAAAATTTGTATTTTATCAAAAAATGTCAAATTATGATCATTTTTGGCTTATTTAGACTGGGACCAATCATAAAAGACCTATATATATGCATATCGACTTACCTGGATCAAAATTTCACTCTTTTGTATAGTCCTGGCACTCTAGGTTCGACATCGAAAATTTTCAAAAAATTTGTATTTTATCAAAAAATGTCAAATTATGATCATTTTTGGCTTATTTAAACTGGGGCCAATCATAAAAGACCTATATATATGCATATCGACTTACCTGGATCAAAATTTCACTCTTTTGTATAGTCCTGGCACTCTAGATTCGACATCGAAAATTTTCAAAAAATTTGTATTTTATCAAAAAATGTCAAATTATGATCATTTTTGGCTTATCTAGACTGGGGCCAATCATAAAAGACCTATATATATGCATATCGACTTACCTGGATCAAAATTTCACTCTTTTGTATAGTCCTGGCACTCTAGATTCGACATCGAAAATTTTCAAAAAATTTGTTTTTTATCAAAAAATGTCAAATTATGATCATTTTTGGCTTATTTAGACTGGGACCAATCATAAAAGACCTATATATATGCATATCGACTTACCTGGATCAAAATTTCACTCTTTTGTATAGTCCTGGCACTCTAGATTCGACATCGAAAATTTTCAAAAAATTTGTTTTTTATCAAAAAATGTCAAATTATGATCATTTTTGGCTTATTTAGACTGGGACCAATCATAAAAGACCTATATATATGCATATCGACTTATCTGGATCAAAATTTCACTCTTTTGTATAGTCCTGGCACTCTAGATTCGACATCGAAAATTTTCAAAAAATTTGTTTTTTATCAAAAAATGTCAAATTATGAACATTTTTGGCTTATTTAGACTGGGACCAATCATAAAAGACCTATATATATGCATATCGACTTACCTGGATCAAAATTTCACTCTTTTGTATAGTCCTGGCACTCTAGATTCGACATCGAAAATTTTCAAAAAATTTGTATTTTATCAAAAAATGTCAAATTATGATCATTTTTGGCTTATTTAGACTGGGACCATTCGTTAAAGACCTATATAATATATGCATATCGACTTACCTGGATCAAAATTTCACTCTTTTGTATAGTCCTGGCACTCTTGATTCGACATCGAAAAATTTCAAAAAATTTGTTTTTTATCAAAAAATGTCAAATTATGATCATTTTTGGCTTATTTAGACTGGGACCAATCATAAAAGACCTATATATATGCATATCGACTTACCTGGATCAAAATTTCACTCTTTTGTATAGTCCTGGCACTCTAGATTCGACATCGAAAATTTTCAAAAAAATTTGTTTTTTATCAAAAAATGTCAAATTATGATCATTTTTGGCTTATTTAGACTGGGACCAATCATAAAAGACCTATATATATGCATATCGACTTACCTGGATCAAAATTTCACTCTTTTGTATAGTCCTGGCACTCTAGATTCGACATCGAAAATTTAAAAAAAATTTGTATTTTATCAAAAAATGTCAAATTATGATCATTTTTGGCTTATTTAGACTGGGACCAATCATAAAAGACCTATATATATGCATATCGACTTACCTGGATCAAAATTTCACTCTTTTGTATAGTCCTGGCACTCTAGGTTCGACATCGAAAATTTTCAAAAAATTTGTATTTTATCAAAAAATGTCAAATTATGATCATTTTTGGCTTATTTAGACTGGGACCAATCATAAAAGACCTATATAAATGCATATCGACTTACCTGGATCAAAATTTCACTCTTTTGTATAGTCCTGGCACTCTAGATTCGACATCGAAAATTTTCAAAAAATTTGTATTTTATCAAAAAATGTCAAATTATGATCATTTTTGGCTTATCTAGACTGGGGCCAATCATAAAAGACCTATATATATGCATATCGACTTACCTGGATCAAAATTTCACTCTTTTGTATAGTCCTGGCACTCTAGATTCGACATCGAAAATTTTCAAAAAATTTGTTTTTTATCAAAAAATGTCAAATTATGATCATTTTTGGCTTATTTAGACTGGGACCAATCATAAAAGACCTATATATATGCATATCGACTTACCTGGATCAAAATTTCACTCTTTTGTATAGTCCTGGCACTCTAGATTCGACATCGAAAATTTTCGAAAAAATTTGTTTTTTATCAAAAAATGTCAAATTATGATCATTTTTGGCTTATTTAGACTGGGACCAATGATAAAAGACCTATATATATGCATATCGACTTACCTGGATCAAAATTTCACTCTTTTGTATAGTCCTGGCACTCTAGATTCGACATCGAAAATTTTCAAAAAATTTGTATTTTATCAAAAAATGTCAAATTATGATCATTTTTGGCTTATCTAGACTGGGACCAATCATAAAAGACCTATATATATGCATATCGACTTACTTGGATCAAAATTTCACTCTTTTGTATAGTCCTGGCACTCTAGATTCGACATCGAAAATTTTCAAAATATTTGTTTTTTATCAAAAAATGACAAATTATGATCATTTTTGGCTTATTTAGACTGGGACCAATCATAAAAGACCTATATATATGCATATCGACTTACCTGGATCAAAATTTCACTCTTTTGTATAGTCCTGGCACTCTAGATTCGACATCGAAAATTTTCAAAAAAATTTGTTTTTTATAAAAAAATGTCAAATTATGATCATTTTTGGCTTATTTAGACTGGGACCAATCATAAAAGACCTATATATATGCATATCGACTTACCTGGATCAAAATTTCACTCTTTTGTATAGTCCTGGCACTCTAGATTCGACATCGAAAATTTTCAAAAAATTTGTATTTTATCAAAAAATGTCAAATTATGATCATTTTTGGCTTATTTAGACTGGGACCAATCATAAAAGACCTATATATATGCATATCGACTTACCTGGATCAAAATTTCACTCTTTTGTATAGTCCTGGCACTCTAGGTTCGACATCGAAAATTTTCAAAAAATTTGTATTTTATCAAAAAATGTCAAATTATGATCATTTTTGGCTTATTTAGACTGGGGCCAATCATAAAAGACCTATATATATGCATATCGACTTACCTGGATCAAAATTTCACTCTTTTGTATAGTCCTGGCACTCTAGATTCGACATCGAAAATTTTCAAAAAATTTGTTTTTTATCAAAAAATGTCAAATTATGATCATTTTTGGCTTATTTAGACTAGGACCAATCATAAAAGACCTATATATATGCATATCGACTTACCTGGATCAAAATTTCACTCTTTTGTAGAGTCCTGGCACTCTAGATTCGACATCGAAAATTTTCAAAAAATTTGTATTTTATCAAAAAATGTCAAATTATGATCATTTTTAGCTTATTTAGACTGGGACCAATCATAAAAGACCTATATATATGCATATCGACTTACCTGGATCAAAATTTCACTCTTTTGTATAGTCCTGGCACTCTAGATTCGACATCGAAAATTTTCAAAATATTTGTTTTTTATCAAAAAATGTCAAAGTATGATCATTTTTGGCTTATTTAGACTGGGACCAATCATAAAAGACCTATATATATGCATATCGACTTACCTGGATCAAAATTTCACTCTTTTGTATAGTCCTGGCACTCTAGATTCGACATCGAAAATTTTCAAAAAATTTGTATTTTATCAAAAAATGTCAAATTATGATCATTTTTGGCTTATCTAGACTGGGGCCAATCATAAAAGACCTATATATATGCATATCGACTTACCTGGATCAAAATTTCACTCTTTTGTATAGTCCTGGCACTCTAGATTCGACATCGAAAATTTTCAAAAAATTTGTTTTTTATCAAAAAATGTCAAATTATGATCATTTTTGGCTTATTTAGACTGGGACCAATCATAAAAGACCTATATATATGCATATCGACTTACCTGGATCAAAATTTCACTCTTTTGTATAGTCCTGGCACTCTAGATTCGACATCGAAAATTTTCAAAAAATTTGTATTTTATCAAAAAATGTCAAATTATGATCATTTTTGGCTTATTTAGACTGGGACCAATCATAAAAGACCTATATATATGCATATCGACTTACCTAGATCAAAATTTCACTCTTTTGTATAGTCCTGGCACTATAGGTTCGACATCGAAAAATTTCAAAAAATTTGTATTTTATCAAAAAATGTCAAATTATGATCATTTTTGGCTTATTTAGACTGGGACCAATCATAAAAGACCTATATATATGCATATCGACTTACCTGGATCAAAATTTCACTCTTTTGTATAGTCCTGGCACTCTAGATTCGACATCGAAAATTTTCAAAAAAATTTGTTTTTTATAAAAAAATGTCAAATTATGATCATTTTTGGCTTATTTAGACTGGGACCAATCATAAAAGACCTATATATATGCATATCGACTTACCTGGATCAAAATTTCACTCTTTTGTATAGTCCTGGCACTCTAGATTCGACATCGAAAATTTTAAAAAAATTTGTATTTTATCAAAAAATGTCAAATTATGATCATTTTTGGCTTATTTAGACTGGGACCAATCATAAAAGACCTATATATATGCATATCGACTTACCTGGATCAAAATTTCACTCTTTTGTATAGTCCTGGCACTCTAGGTTCGACATCGAAAATTTTCAAAAAATTTGTATTTTATCAAAAAATGTCAAATTATGATCATTTTTGGCTTATTTAGACTGGGGCCAATCATAAAAGACCTATATATATGCATATCGACTTACCTGGATCAAAATTTCACTCTTTTGTATAGTCCTGGCACTCTAGATTCGACATCGAAAATTTTCAAAAAATTTGTATTTTATCAAAAAATGTCAAATTATGATCATTTTTGGCTTATCTAGACTGGGGCCAATCATAAAAGACCTATATATATGCATATCGACTTACCTGGATCAAAATTTCACTCTTTTGTATAGTCCTGGCACTCTAGATTCGACATCGAAAATTTTCAAAAAATTTGTTTTTTATCAAAAAATGTCAAATTATGATCATTTTTGGCTTATTTAGACTGGGACCAATCATAAAAGACCTATATATATGCATATCGACTTACCTGGATCAAAATTTCACTCTTTTGTATAGTCCTGGCACTCTAGATTCGACATCGAAAATTTTCAAAAAATTTGTTTTTTATCAAAAAATGTCAAATTATGATCATTTTTGGCTTATTTAGACTGGGACCAATCATAAAAGACCTATATATATGCATATCGACTTATCTGGATCAAAATTTCACTCTTTTGTATAGTCCTGGCACTCTAGATTCGACATCGAAAATTTTCAAAAAATTTGTTTTTTATCAAAAAATGTCAAATTATGAACATTTTTGGCTTATTTAGACTGGGACCAATCATAAAAGACCTATATATATGCATATCGACTTACCTGGATCAAAATTTCACTCTTTTGTATAGTCCTGGCACTCTAGATTCGACATCGAAAATTTTCAAAAAATTTGTATTTTATCAAAAAATGTCAAATTATGATCATTTTTGGCTTATTTAGACTGGGACCAATCGTTAAAGACCTATATAATATATGCATATCGATTTACCTGGATCAAAATTTCACTCTTTTGTATAGTCCTGGCACTCTTGATTCGACATCGAAAAATTTCAAAAAATTTGTTTTTTATCAAAAAATGTCAAATTATGATCATTTTTGGCTTATTTAGACTGGGACCAATCATAAAAGACCTATATATATGCATATCGACTTACCTGGATCAAAATTTCACTCTTTTGTATAGTCCTGGCACTCTAGATTCGACATCGAAAATTTTCAAAAAAATTTGTTTTTTATCAAAAAATGTCAAATTATGATCATTTTTGGCTTATTTAGACTGGGACCAATCATAAAAGACCTATATATATGCATATCGACTTACCTGGATCAAAATTTCACTCTTTTGTATAGTCCTGGCACTCTAGATTCGACATCGAAAATTTAAAAAAAATTTGTATTTTATCAAAAAATGTCAAATTATGATCATTTTTGGCTTATTTAGACTGGGACCAATCATAAAAGACCTATATATATGCATATCGACTTACCTGGATCAAAATTTCACTCTTTTGTATAGTCCTGGCACTCTAGGTTCGACATCGAAAATTTTCAAAAAATTTGTATTTTATCAAAAAATGTCAAATTATGATCATTTTTGGCTTATTTAGACTGGGACCAATCATAAAAGACCTATATATATGCATATCGACTTACCTGGATCAAAATTTCACTCTTTTGTATAGTCCTGGCACTCTAGATTCGACATCGAAAATTTTCAAAAAATTTGTATTTTATCAAAAAATGTCAAATTATGATCATTTTTGGCTTATCTAGACTGGGGCCAATCATAAAAGACCTATATATATGCATATCGACTTACCTGGATCAAAATTTCACTCTTTTGTATAGTCCTGGCACTCTAGATTCGACATCGAAAATTTTCAAAAAATTTGTTTTTTATCAAAAAATGTCAAATTATGATCATTTTTGGCTTATTTAGACTGGGACCAATCATAAAAGACCTATATATATGCATATCGACTTACCTGGATCAAAATTTCACTCTTTTGTATAGTCCTGGCACTCTAGATTCGACATCGAAAATTTTCAAAAAATTTGTTTTTTATCAAAAAATGTCAAATTATGATCATTTTTGGCTTATTTAGACTGGGACCAATCATAAAAGACCTATATATATGCATATCGACTTACCTGGATCAAAATTTCACTCTTTTGCATAGTCCTGGCACTCTAGATTCGACATCGAAAATTTTCAAAAAATTTGTTTTTTATCAAAAAATGTCAAATTATGATCATTTTTGGCTTATTTAGACTGGGACCAATCATAAAAGACCTATATATATGCATATCGACTTACCTGGATCAAAATTTCACTCTTTTGTATAGTCCTGGCACTCTAGATTCGACATCGAAAATTTTCAAAAAATTTGTATTTTATCAAAAAATGTCAAATTATGATCATTTTTGGCTTATTTAGACTGGGACCAATCGTTAAAGACCTATATAATATATGCATATCGACTTACCTGGATCAAAATTTCACTCTTTTGTATAGTCCTGGCACTCTTGATTCGACATCGAAAAATTTCAAAAAATTTGTTTTTTATCAAAAAATGTCAAATTATGATCATTTTTGGCTTATTTAGACTGGGACCAATCATAAAAGACCTATATATATGCATATCGACTTACCTGGATCAAAATTTCAATCTTTTGTATAGTCCTGGCACTCTAGATTCGACATCGAAAATTTTCAAAAAATTTGTTTTTTATCAAAAAATGTCAAATTATGATCATTTTTGGCTTATTTAAACTGGGACCAATCATAAAAGACCTATATATATGCATATCGACTTACCTGGATCAAAATTTCACTCTTTTGTATAGTCCTGGCACTCTAGATTCGACATCGAAAATTTTCAAAAAATTTGTATTTTATCAAAAAATGTCAAATTATGATCATTTTTGGCTTATTTAGACTGGGACCAATCATAAAAGACCTATATATAGGCATATCGACTTACCTGGATCAAAATTTCACTCTTTTGTATAGTCCTGGCACTCTAGATTCGACATCGAAAATTTTAAAAAAATTTGTATTTTATCAAAAAATGTCAAATTATGATCATTTTTGGCTTATTTAGACTGGGACCAATCATAAAAGACCTATATATATGCATATCGACTTACCTGGATCAAAATTTCACTCTTTTGTATAGTCCTGGCACTCTAGATTCGACATCGAAAATTTTCAAAAAATTTGTTTTTTATCAAAAAATGTCAAATTATGATCATTTTTGGCTTAGTTAGCCTGGGACCAATCATAAAAGACCTATATATATGCATATCGACTTACCTGGATCAAAATTTCACTCTTTTGTATAGTCCTGGCACTCTAGATTCGACATCGAAAATTTTCAAAAAATTTGTATTTTATCAAAAAATGTCAAATTATGATCATTTTTGGCTTATTTAGACTGGGACCAATCATAAAAGACCTATATATATGCATATCGACTTACCTGGATCAAAATTTCACTCTTTTGTATAGTCCTGGCACTCTAGATTCGACATCGAAAATTTTCAAAAAATTTGTTTTTTATCAAAAAATGTCAAATTATGATCATTTTTGGTTTATTTAGCCTGGGACCAATCATAAAAGACCTATATATATGCATATCGACTTACCTGGATCAAAATTTCACTCTTTTGTATAGTCCTGGCACTCTAGATTCGACATCGAAAATTTTCAAAAAATTTGTATTTTATCAAAAAATGTCAACTTATGATCATTTTTGGCTTATTTAGACTGGGACCAATCATAAAAGACCTATATATATGAATATCGACTTACCTGGATCAAAATTTCACTCTTTTGTATAGTCCTGGCACTCTAGATTCGACATCGAAAATTTTCCAAAAATTTGTTTTTTATCAAAAAATGTCAAATTATGATCATTTTTGGCTTATTTAGACTGGGACCAATCATAAAAGACCTATATATATGCATATCGACTTACCTGGATCAAAATTTCACTCTTTTGTATAGTCCTGGCACTCTAGATTCGACATCGAAAATTTTCAAAAAATTTGTTTTTTATAAAAAAATGTCAAATTATGATCATTTTTGGCTTATTTAGACTGGGACCAATCATAAAAGACCTATATATATGCATATCGACTTACCTGGATCAAAATTTCACTCTTTTGTATAGTCCTGGCACTCTAGATTCGACATCGAAAATTTTCAAAAAAATTTGTTTTTTATCAAAAAATGTCAAATTATGATCATTTTTGGCTTATTTAGACTGGGACCAATCATAAAAGACCTATATATATGCATATCGACTTACCTGGATCAAAATTTCACTCTTTTGTATAGTCCTGGCACTCTAGATTCGACATCGAAAATTTAAAAAAAATTTGTATTTTATCAAAAAATGTCAAATTATGATCATTTTTGGCTTATTTAGACTGGGACCAATCATAAAAGACCTATATATATGCATATCGACTTACCTGGATCAAAATTTCACTCTTTTGTATAGTCCTGGCACTTTAGGTTCGACATCGAAAATTTTCAAAAAATTTGTATTTTATCAAAAAATGTCAAATTATGATCATTTTTGGCTTATTTAGACTGGGACCAATCATAAAAGACCTATATATATGCATATCGACTTACCTGGATCAAAATTTCACTCTTTTGTATAGTCCTGGCACTCTAGATTCGACATCGAAAATTTTCAAAAAATTTGTATTTTATCAAAAAATGTCAAATTATGATCATTTTTGGCTTATCTAGACTGGGGCCAATCATAAAAGACCTATATATATGCATATCGACTTACCTGGATCAAAATTTCACTCTTTTGTATAGTCCTGGCACTCTAGATTCGACATCGAAAATTTTCAAAAAATTTGTTTTTTATCAAAAAATGTCAAATTATGATCATTTTTGGCTTATTTAGACTGGGACCAATCATAAAAGACCTATATATATGCATATCGACTTACCTGGATCAAAATTTCACTCTTTTGTATAGTCCTGGCACTCTAGATTCGACATCGAAAATTTTCAAAAAATTTGTTTTTTATCAAAAAATGTCAAATTATGATCATTTTTGGCTTATTTAGACTGGGACCAATCATAAAAGACCTATATATATGCATATCGACTTACCTGGATCAAAACCTCACTCTTTTGTATAGTCCTGGCACTCTAGATTCGACATCGAAAATTTTCAAAAAATTTGTTTTTTATCAAAAAATGTCAAATTATGATCATTTTTGGCTTATTTAGACTGGGACCAATCATAAAAGACCTATATATATGCATATCGACTTACCTGGATCAAAATTTCACTCTTTTGTATAGTCCTGGCACTCTAGATTCGACATCGAAAATTTTCAAAAAATTTGTATTTTATCAAAAAATGTCAAATTATGATCATTTTTGGCTTATTTAGACTGGGACCAATCGTTAAAGACCTATATAATATATGCATATCGACTTACCTGGATCAAAATTTCACTCTTTTGTATAGTCCTGGCACTCTTGATTCGACATCGAAAATTTTCAAAAAATTTGTTTTTTATCAAAAAATGTCAAATTATGATCATTTTTGGCTTATTTAGACTGGGACCAATCATAAAAGACCTATATATATGCATATCGACTTACCTGGATCAAAATTTCACTCTTTTGAATAGTCCTGGCACTCTAGATTCGACATCGAAAATTTTCAAAAAATTTGTTTTTTATCAAAAAATGTCAAATTATGATCATTTTTGGCTTATTTAAACTGGGACCAATCATAAAAGACCTATATATATGCATATCGACTTACCTGGATCAAAATTTCACTCTTTTGTATAGTCCTGGCACTCTAGATTCGACATCGAAAATTTTCAAAAAATTTGTATTTTATCAAAAAATGTCAAATTATGATCATTTTTGGCTTATTTAGACTGGGACCAATCATAAAAGACCTATATATAGGCATATCGACTTACCTGGATCAAAATTTCACTCTTTTGTATAGTCCTGGCACTCTAGATTCGACATCGAAAATTTTAAAAAAATTTGTATTTTATCAAAAAATGTCAAATTATGATCATTTTTGGCTTATTTAGACTGGGACCAATCATAAAAGACCTATATATATGCATATCGACTTACCTGGATCAAAATTTCACTCTTTTGTATAGTCCTGGCACTCTAGATTCGACATCGAAAATTTTCAAAAAATTTGTTTTTTATCAAAAAATGTCAAATTATGATCATTTTTGGCTTAGTTAGCCTGGGACCAATCATAAAAGACCTATATATATGCATATCGACTTACCTGGATCAAAATTTCACTCTTTTGTATAGTCCTGGCACTCTAGATTCGACATCGAAAATTTTCAAAAAATTTGTATTTTATCAAAAAATGTCAAATTATGATCATTTTTGGCTTATTTAGACTGGGACCAATCATAAAAGACCTATATATATGCATATCGACTTACCTGGATCAAAATTTCACTCTTTTGTATAGTCCTGGCACTCTAGATTCGACATCGAAAATTTAAAAAAAATTTGTATTTTATCAAAAAATGTCAAATTATGATCATTTTTGGCTTATTTAGACTGGGACCAATCATAAAAGACCTATATATATGCATATCGACTTACCTGGATCAAAATTTCACTCTTTTGTATAGTCCTGGCACTTTAGGTTCGACATCGAAAATTTTCAAAAAATTTGTATTTTATCAAAAAATGTCAAATTATGATCATTTTTGGCTTATTTAGACTGGGACCAATCATAAAAGACCTATATATATGCATATCGACTTACCTGGATCAAAATTTCACTCTTTTGTATAGTCCTGGCACTCTAGATTCGACATCGAAAATTTTCAAAAAATTTGTATTTTATCAAAAAATGTCAAATTATGATCATTTTTGGCTTATCTAGACTGGGGCCAATCATAAAAGACCTATATATATGCATATCGACTTACCTGGATCAAAATTTCACTCTTTTGTATAGTCCTGGCACTCTAGATTCGACATCGAAAATTTTCAAAAAATTTGTTTTTTATCAAAAAATGTCAAATTATGATCATTTTTGGCTTATTTAGACTGGGACCAATCATAAAAGACCTATATATATGCATATCGACTTACCTGGATCAAAATTTCACTCTTTTGTATAGTCCTGGCACTCTAGATTCGACATCGAAAATTTTCAAAAAATTTGTTTTTTATCAAAAAATGTCAAATTATGATCATTTTTGGCTTATTTAGACTGGGACCAATCATAAAAGACCTATATATATGCATATCGACTTACCTGGATCAAAACCTCACTCTTTTGTATAGTCCTGGCACTCTAGATTCGACATCGAAAATTTTCAAAAAATTTGTTTTTTATCAAAAAATGTCAAATTATGATCATTTTTGGCTTATTTAGACTGGGACCAATCATAAAAGACCTATATATATGCATATCGACTTACCTGGATCAAAATTTCACTCTTTTGTATAGTCCTGGCACTCTAGATTCGACATCGAAAATTTTCAAAAAATTTGTATTTTATCAAAAAATGTCAAATTATGATCATTTTTGGCTTATTTAGACTGGGACCAATCGTTAAAGACCTATATAATATATGCATATCGACTTACCTGGATCAAAATTTCACTCTTTTGTATAGTCCTGGCACTCTTGATTCGACATCGAAAAATTTCAAAAAATTTGTTTTTTATCAAAAAATGTCAAATTATGATCATTTTTGGCTTATTTAGACTGGGACCAATCATAAAAGACCTATATATATGCATATCGACTTACCTGGATCAAAATTTCACTCTTTTGTATAGTCCTGGCACTCTAGATTCGACATCGAAAATTTTCAAAAAATTTGTTTTTTATCAAAAAATGTCAAATTATGATCATTTTTGGCTTATTTAAACTGGGACCAATCATAAAAGACCTATATATATGCATATCGACTTACCTGGATCAAAATTTCACTCTTTTGTATAGTCCTGGCACTCTAGATTCGACATCGAAAATTTTCAAAAAATTTGTATTTTATCAAAAAATGTCAAATTATGATCATTTTTGGCTTATTTAGACTGGGACCAATCATAAAAGACCTATATATAGGCATAGCGACTTACCTGGATCAAAATTTCACTCTTTTGTATAGTCCTGGCACTCTAGATTCGACATCGAAAATTTTAAAAAAATTTGTATTTTATCAAAAAATGTCAAATTATGATCATTTTTGGCTTATTTAGACTGGGACCAATCATAAAAGACCTATATATATGCATATCGACTTACCTGGATCAAAATTTCACTCTTTTGTATAGTCCTGGCACTCTAGATTCGACATCGAAAATTTTCAAAAAATTTGTTTTTTATCAAAAAATGTCAAATTATGATCATTTTTGGCTTAGTTAGCCTGGGACCAATCATAAAAGACCTATATATATGCATATCGACTTACCTGGATCAAAATTTCACTCTTTTGTATAGTCCTGGCACTCTAGATTCGACATCGAAAATTTTCAAAAAATTTGTATTTTATCAAAAAATGTCAAATTATGATCATTTTTGGCTTATTTAGACTGGGACCAATCATAAAAGACCTATATATATGCATATCGACTTACCTGGATCAAAATTTCACTCTTTTGTATAGTCCTGGCACTCTAGATTCGACATCGAAAATTTTCAAAAAATTTGTTTTTTATCAA
The DNA here is from genome assembly GCF_905475395.1 of Chrysoperla carnea. Lineage (NCBI taxonomy): Eukaryota > Metazoa > Arthropoda > Insecta > Neuroptera > Chrysopidae > Chrysoperla > Chrysoperla carnea. The sequence continues at coordinate 1,936,320 of NW_025408234.1, read as the reverse complement.
AAAATGTCAAATTATGATCATTTTTGGTTTATTTAGCCTGGGACCAATCATAAAAGACCTATATATATGCATATCGACTTACCTGGATCAAAATTTCACTCTTTTGTATAGTCCTGGCACTCTAGATTCGACATCGAAAATTTTCAAAAAATTTGTATTTTATCAAAAAATGTCAACTTATGATCATTTTTGGCTTATTTAGACTGGGACCAATCATAAAAGACCTATATATATGAATATCGACTTACCTGGATCAAAATTTCACTCTTTTGTATAGTCCTGGCACTCTAGATTCGACATCGAAAATTTTCCAAAAATTTGTTTTTTATCAAAAAATGTCAAATTATGATCATTTTTGGCTTATTTAGACTGGGACCAATCATAAAAGACCTATATATATGCATATCGACTTACCTGGATCAAAATTTCACTCTTTTGTATAGTCCTGGCACTCTAGATTCGACATCGAAAATTTTCAAAAAATTTGTTTTTTATAAAAAAATGTCAAATTATGATCATTTTTGGCTTATTTAGACTGGGACCAATCATAAAAGACCTATATATATGCATATCGACTTACCTGGATCAAAATTTCACTCTTTTGTATAGTCCTGGCACTCTAGATTCGACATCGAAAATTTTCAAAAAATTTGTTTTTTATCAAAAAATGTCAAATTATGATCATTTTTGGCTTATTTAGACTGGGACCAATCATAAAAAACCTATATATATACATATCGACTTTCCTGGATCAAAATTTCACTCTTTTGTATAGTCCTGGCACTCTAGATTCGACATCGAAAATTTTCAAAAAATTTGTTTTTTATCAAAAAATGTCAAATTATGATCATTTTTGGCTTATTTAGACTGGGACCAATCATAAAAGACCTATATATATGCATATCGACTTACCTGGATCAAAATTTCACTCTTTTGTATAGTCCTGGCACTCTAGATTCGACATCGAAAATTTTCCAAAAATTTGTTTTTTATCAAAAAATGTCGAATTATGATCATTTTTGGCTTATTTAGACTGGGACCAATCATAAAAGACCTATATATATGCATATCGACTTACCTGGATCAAAATTTCACTCTTTTGTATAGTCCTGGCACTCTAGATTCGACATCGAAAATTTTCAAAAAATTTGTTTTTTATAAAAAAATGTCAAATTATGATCATTTTTGGCTTATTTAGACTGGGACCAATCATAAAAGACCTATATATATGCATATCGACTTACCTGGATCAAAATTTCACTCTTTTGTATAGTCCTGGCACTCTAGATTCGACATCGAAAATTTTCCAAAAATTTGTTTTTTATCAAAAAATGTCAAATTATGATCATTTTTGGCTTATTTAGACTGGGACCAATCATAAAAGACCTATATATATGCATATCGACTTACCTGGATCAAAATTTCACTCTTTTGTATAGTCCTGGCACTCTAGATTCGACATCGAAAATTTTCAAAAAATTTGTTTTTTATAAAAAAATGTCAAATTATGATCATTTTTGGCTTATTTAGACTGGGACCAATCATAAAAGACCTATATATATGCATATCGACTTACCTGGATCAAAATTTCACTCTTTTGTATAGTCCTGGCACTCTAGATTCGACATCGAAAATTTTCAAAAAATTTGTTTTTTATAAAAAAATGTCAAATTATGATCATTTTTGGCTTATTTAGACTGGGACCAATCATAAAAGACCTATATATATGCATATCGACTTACCTGGATCAAAATTTCACTCTTTTGTATAGTCCTGGCACTCTAGATTCGACATCGAAAATTTTCAAAAAATTTGTTTTTTATAAAAAAATGTCAAATTATGATCATGTTTGGCTTATTTAGACTGGGACCAATCATAAAAGACCTATATATATGCATATCGACTTACCTGGATCAAAATTTCACTCTTTTGTATAGTCCTGGCACTCCAGATTCGACATCGAAAATTTTCAAAAAATTTGTTTTTTATCAAAAAATGTCAAATTATGATCATTTTTGGCTTATTTAGACTGGGACCAATCATAAAAGACCTATATATATATGCATATCGACTTACCTGGATCAAAATTTCACTCTTTTGTATAGTCCTGGCACTCTAGATTCGACATCGAAAATTTTCAAAAAATTTGTATTTTATCAAAAAATGTCAAATTATGATCATTTTTGGCTTATTTAGACTGGGACCAATCATAAAAGACCTATATATATGCATATCGACTTACCTGGATCAAAATTTCACTCTTTTGTATAGTCCTGGCACTCTAGATTCGACATCGGAAATTTTCAAAAAATTTGTTTTTTATCAAAAAATGTCAAATTATGATCATTTTTGGCTTATTTAGACTGGGACCAATCATAAAAGACCTATATATATGCATATCGACTTACCTGGATCAAAATTTCACTCTTTTGTATAGTCCTGGCACTCTAGATTCGACATCGAAAATTTTCAAAAAATTTGTATTTTATCAAAAAATGTCAAATTATGATCATTTTTGGCTTATTAAGACTGGGACCAATCGTTAAAGACCTATATAATATATGCATATCGACTTACCTGGATCAAAATTTCACTCTTTTGTATAGTCCTGGCACTCTTGATTCGACATCGAAAATTTTCAAAAAATTTGTTTTTTATCAAAAAAATGTCAAATTATGATCATTTTTGGCTTATTTAAACTGGGACCAATCATAAAAGACCTATATATATGCATATCGACTTACCTGGATCAAAATTTCACTCTTTTGTATAGTCCTGGCACTCTAGATTCGACATCGAAAATTTTCAAAAAATTTGTATTTTATCAAAAAATGTCAAATTATGATCATTTTTGGCTTATTTAGACTAGGACCAATCATAAAAGACCTATATATAGGCATATCGACTTACCTGGATCAAAATTTCACTCTTTTGTATAGTCCTGGCACTCTAGATTCGACATCGAAAATTTTCAAAAAATTTGTATTTTATCAAAAAATGTCAAATTATGATCATTTTTGGCTTATTTAGACTGGGACCAATCATAAAAGACCTATTCACTCTTTTGTATAGTCCTGGCACTCTAGATTCGACATCGAAAATTTTCAAAAAATTTGTTTTTTATCAAAAAATGTCAAATTATGATCATTTTTGGCTTATTTAGACTGGGACCAATCATAAAAGACCTATATATATGCATATCGACTTACCTGGATCAAAATTTCACTCTTTTGTATAGTCCTGGCACTCTAGATTCGACATCGAAAATTTTCAAAAAATTTGTTTTTTATCAAAAAATGTCAAATTATGATCATTTTTGGCTTATTTAAACTGGGACCAATCATAAAAGACCTATATATATGCATATCGACTTACCTGGATCAAAATTTCACTCCTTTGTATAGTCCTGGCACTCTAGATTCGACATCGAAAATTTTCAAAAAATTTGTATTTTATCAAAAAATGTCAAATTATGATCATTTTTGGCTTATTTAGACTGGGACCAATCATAAAAGACCTATATATAGGCATATCGACTTACCTGGATCAAAATTTCACTCTTTTGTATAGTCCTGGCACTCTAGATTCGACATCGAAAATTTTCAAAAAATTTGTATTTTATCAAAAGATGTCAAATTATGATCATTTTTGGCTTATTTAGACTGGGACCAATCATAAAAGACCTATATATATGCATATCGACTTACCTGGATCAAAATTTCACTCTTTTGTATAGTCCTGGCACTCTAGATTCGACATCGAAAATTTTCCAAAAATTTGTTTTTTATCAAAAAATGTCAAATTATGATCATTTTTGGCTTAATTAGACTGGGACCAATCATAAAAGACCTATATATATGCATATCGACTTACCTGGATCAAAATTTCACTCTTTTGTATAGTCCTGGCACTCTAGATTCGACATCGAAAATTTTCAAAAAATTTGTTTTTTATAAAAAAATGTCAAATTATGATCATTTTTGGCTTATTTAGACTGGGACCAATCATAAAAGACCTATATATATGCATATCGACTTACCTGGATCAAAATTTCACTCTTTTGTATAGTCCTGACACTCTAGATTCGACATCGAAAATTTTCCAAAAATTTGTTTTTTATCAAAAAATGTCAAATTATGATCATTTTTGGCTTATTTAGACTGGGACCAATCATAAAAGACCTATATATATGCATATCGACTTACCTGGATCAAAATTTCACTCTTTTGTATAGTCCTGGCACTCTAGATTCGACATCGAAAATTTTCAAAAAATTTGTTTTTTATAAAAAAATGTCAAATTATGATCATTTTTGGCTTATTTAGACTGGGACCAATCATAAAAGACCTATATATATGCATATCGACTTACCTGGATCAAAATTTCACTCTTTTGTATAGTCCTGGCACTCTAGATTCGACATCGAAAATTTTCAAAAAATTTGTATTTTATCAAAAAATGTCAAATTATGATCATTTTTGGCTTATTTAGACTGAGACCAATCATAAAAGACCTATATATATGCATATCGACTTACCTGGATCAAAATTTCACTCTTTTGTATAGTCCTGGCACTCTAGATTCGACATCGGAAATTTTCAAAAAATTTGTTTTTTATCAAAAAATGTCAAATTATGATCATTTTTGGCTTATTTAGACTGGGACCAATCATAAAAGACCTATATATATGCATATCGACTTACCTGGATCAAAATTTCACTCTTTTGTATAGTCCTGGCACTCTAGATTCGACATCGAAAATTTTCAAAAAATTTGTATTTTATCAAAAAATGTCAAATTATGATCATTTTTGGCTTATTTAGACTGGGACCAATCGTTAAAGACCTATATAATATATGCATATCGACTTACCTGGATCAAAATTTCACTCTTTTGTATAGTCCTGGCACTCTTGATTCGACATCGAAAATTTTCAAAAAATTTGTTTTTTATCAAAAAAATGTCAAATTATGATCATTTTTGGCTTATTTAAACTGGGACCAATCATAAAAGACCTATATATATGCATATCGACTTACCTGGATCAAAATTTCACTCTTTTGTATAGTCCTGGCACTCTAGATTCGACATCGAAAATTTTCAAAAAATTTGTATTTTATCAAAAAATGTCAAATTATGATCATTTTTGGCTTATTTAGACTAGGACCAATCATAAAAGACCTATATATAGGCATATCGACTTACCTGGATCAAAATTTCACTCTTTTGTATAGTCCTGGCACTCTAGATTCGACATCGAAAATTTTCAAAAAATTTGTATTTTATCAAAAAATGTCAAATTATGATCATTTTTGGCTTATTTAGACTGGGACCAATCATAAAAGACCTATTCACTCTTTTGTATAGTCCTGGCACTCTAGATTCGACATCGAAAATTTTCAAAAAATTTGTTTTTTATCAAAAAATGTCAAATTATGATCATTTTTGGCTTATTTAGACTGGGACCAATCATAAAAGACCTATATATAGGCATATCGACTTACCTGGATCAAAATTTCACTCTTTTGTATAGTCCTGGCACTCTAGATTCGACATCGAAAATTTTCAAAAAATTTGTATTTTATCAAAAGATGTCAAATTATGATCATTTTTGGCTTATTTAGACTGGGACCAATCATAAAAGACCTATATATATGCATATCGACTTACCTGGATCAAAATTTCACTCTTTTGTATAGTCCTGGCACTCTAGATTCGACATCGAAAATTTTCCAAAAATTTGTTTTTTATCAAAAAATGTCAAATTATGATCATTTTTGGCTTAATTAGACTGGGACCAATCATAAAAGACCTATATATATGCATATCGACTTACCTGGATCAAAATTTCACTCTTTTGTATAGTCCTGGCACTCTAGATTCGACATCGAAAATTTTCAAAAAATTTGTTTTTTATAAAAAAAATGTCAAATTATGATCATTTTTGGCTTATTTAGACTGGGACCAATCATAAAAGACCTATATATATGCATATCGACTTACCTGGATCAAAATTTCACTCTTTTGTATAGTCCTGACACTCTAGATTCGACATCGAAAATTTTCCAAAAATTTGTTTTTTATCAAAAAATGTCAAATTATGATCATTTTTGGCTTATTTAGACTGGGACCAATCATAAAAGACCTATATATATGCATATCGACTTACCTGGATCAAAATTTCACTCTTTTGTATAGTCCTGGCACTCTAGATTCGACATCGAAAATTTTCAAAAAATTTGTTTTTTATAAAAAAATGTCAAATTATGATCATTTTTGGCTTATTTAGACTGGGACCAATCATAAAAGACCTATATATATGCATATCGACTTACCTGGATCAAAATTTCACTCTTTTGTATAGTCCTGGCACTCTAGATTCGACATCGAAAATTTTCAAAAAATTTGTTTTTTATAAAAAAATGTCAAATTATGATCATTTTTGGCTTATTTAGACTGGGACCAATCATAAAAGACCTATATATATGCATATCGACTTACCTGGATCAAAATTTCACTCTTTTGTATAGTCCTGGCTCTCTAGATTCGACATCGAAAATTTTCAAAAAATTTGTTTTTTATAAAAAAATTTCAAATTATGATCATTTTTGGCTTATTTAGACTGGGACCAATCATAAAAGACCTATATATATGCATATCGACTTACCTGGATCAAAATTTCACTCTTTTGTATAGTCCTGGCACTCCAGATTCGACATCGAAAATTTTCAAAAAATTTGTTTTTTATCAAAAAATGTCAAATTATGATCATTTTTGGCTTATTTAGACTGGGACCAATCATAAAAGACCTATATATATGCATATCGACTTACCTGGATCAAAATTTCACTCTTTTGTGTAGTCCTGGCACTCTAGATTCGACATCGAAAATTTTCAAAAAATTTGTATTTTATCAAAAAATGTCAAATTATGATCATTTTTGGCTTATTTAGACTGGGACCAATCATAAAAGACCTATATATATGCATATCGACTTACCTGGATCAAAATTTCACTCTTTTGTATAGTCCTGGCACTCTAGATTCGACATCGAAAATTTTCAAAAAATTTGTTTTTTATCAAAAAATGTCAAATTATGATCATTTTTGGCTTATTTAGACTGGGACCAATCATAAAAGACCTATATATATGCATATCGACTTACCTGGATCAAAATTTCACTCTTTTGTATAGTCCTGGCACTCTAGATTCGACATCGAAAATTTTCAAAAAATTTGTATTTTATCAAAAAATGTCAAATTATGATCATTTTTGGCTTATTTAGACTGGGACCAATCGTTAAAGACCTATATAATATATGCATATCGACTTACCTGGATCAAAATTTCACTCTTTTGTATAGTCCTGGCACTCTTGATTCGACATCGAAAATTTTCAAAAAATTTGTTTTTTATCAAAAAAATGTCAAATTATGATCATTTTTGGCTTATTTAAACTGGGATCAATTATAAAAGACCTATATATATGCATATCGACTTACCTGGATCAAAATTTCACTCTTTTGTATAGTCCTGGCACTCTAGATTCGACATCGAAAATTTTCAAAAAATTTGTATTTTATCAAAAAATGTCAAATTATGATCATTTTTGGCTTATTTAGACTAGGACCAAACATAAAAGACCTATATATAGGCATATCGACTTACCTGGATCAAAATTTCACTCTTTTGTATAGTCCTGGCACTCTAGATTCGACATCGAAAATTTTCAAAAAATTTGTATTTTATCAAAAAATGTCAAATTATGATCATTTTTGGCTTATTTAGACTGGGACCAATCATAAAAGACCTATATATATGCATATCGACTTACCTGGATCAAAATTTCACTCTTTTGTGTAGTCCTGGCACTCTAGATTCGACATCGAAAATTTTCAAAAAATTTGTTTTTTATAAAAAAATGTCAAATTATGATCATTTTTGGCTTATTTAGACTGGGACCAATCATAAAAGACCTATATATATGCATATCGACTTACCTGGATCAAAATTTCACTCTTTTGTATAGTCCTGGCACTCTAGATTCGACATCGAAAATTTTCAAAAAATTTGTATTTTATCAAAAAATGTCAAATTATGATCATTTTTGGCTTATTTAGACTGGGACCAATCATAAAAGACCTATATATATGCATATCGACTTACCTGGATCAAAATTTCACTCTTTTGTATAGTCCTGGCACTCTAGATTCGACATCGAAAATTTTCAAAAAATTTGTTTTTTATCAAAAAATGTCAAATTATGATCATTTTTGGCTTATTTAGACTGGGACCAATCATAAAAGACCTATATATATGCATATCGACTTACCTGGATCAAAATTTCACTCTTTTGTATAGTCCTGGCACTCTTGATTCGACATCGAAAATTTTCAAAAAATTTGTTTTTTATCAAAAAATGTCAAATTATGATCATTTTTGGCTTATTTAAACTGGGACCAATCATAAAAGACCTATTTATATGCATATCGACTTACCTGGATCAAAATTTCACTCTTTTGTATAGTCCTGGCACTCTAGATTCGACATCGAAAATTTTCAAAAAATTTGTGTTTTATCAAAAAATGTCAAATTATGATCATTTTTGGCTTATTTAGACTGGGACCAATCATAAAAGACCTATATATAGGCATATCGACTTACCTGGATCAAAATTTCACTCTTTTGTATAGTCCTGGCACTCTAGATTCGACATCGAAAATTTTCAAAAAAATTTGTATTTTATCAAAAAATGTCAAATTATGATCATTTTTGGCTTATTTAGACTGGGACCAATCATAAAAGACCTATATATATGCATATCGACTTACCTGGATCAAAATTTCGCTCTTTTGTATAGTCCTGGCACTCTAGATTCGACATCGAAAATTTTCAAAAAATTTGTATTTTATCAAAAAATGTCAAATTATGATCATTTTTGGCTTATTTAGACTGGGACCAATCATAAAAGACCTATATATATGCATATCGACTTACCTGGATCAAAATTTCACTCTTTTGTATAGTCCTGGCACTCTAGATTCGAAATCGAAAAATTTCAAAAAATTTGTTTTTTATCAAAAAATAACAAATTATGATCATTTTTGGCTTATTTAGACTGGGACCAATCATAAAAGACCTATATATATGCATATCGACTTACCTGGATCAAAATTTCACTCTTTTGTATAGTCCTGGCACTCTAGATTCGACATCGAAAATTTTCAAAAAATTTGTATTTTATCAAAAAATGTCAAATTATGATCATTTTTGGCTTATTTAGACTGGGACCAATCATAAAAGACCTATATATATGCATATCGACTTACCTGGATCAAAATTTCACTCTTTTGTATAGTCCTGGCACTCTAGATTCGACATAGAAAATTTTCAAAAAATTTGTTTTTTATCAAAAAATGTCAAATTATGATCATTTTTGGCTTATTTAGACTGGGACCAATCATAAAAGACCTAAATATATGCATATCGACTTACCTGGATCAAAATTTCACTCTTTTGTATAGTCCTGGCACTCTAGATTCGACATCGAAAATTTTCAAAAAATTTGTTTTTTATCAAAAAATGTCAAATTATGATCATTTTTGGCTTATTTAGACTGGGACCAATCATAAAAGACCTATATATATATGCATATCGACTTACCTGGATCAAAATTTCACTCTTTTGTATAGGCCTGGCACTCTAGATTCGACATCGAAAATTTTCAAAAAATTTGTATTTTATCAAAAAATGTCAAATTATGATCATTTTTGGCTTATTTAGACTGGGACTAATCATAAAAGACCTATATATATGCATATCGACTTACCTCTATCAAAATTTTACTCTTTTGTATAGTCCTGGCACTCTTGATTCGACATCGAAAATTTTCAAAAAATTTGTTTTTTATCAAAAAATGTCAAATTATGATCATTTTTGGCTTATTTAAACTGGGACCAATCATAAAAGACCTATTTATATGCATATCGACTTACCTGGATCAAAATTTCACTCTTTTGTATAGTCCTGGCACTCTAGATTCGACATCGAAAATTTTCAAAAAATTTGTATTTTATCAAAAAATGTCAAATTATGATCATTTTTGGCTTATTTAGACTGGGACCAATCATAGAAGACCTATATATATGCATATCGACTTACCTGGATCAAAATTTCACTCTTTTGTATAGTCCTGGACTCTAGATTCGACATCGAAAATTTTCAAAAAATTTGTTTTTTATCAAAAAATGTAAAATTATGATCATTTTTGGCATATTTAGTCTAGGACCAATCATAAAAGACCTATATATATGCATATCGACTTACCTGGATCAAAATTTCACTCTTTTGTATAGTCCTGGCACTCTAGATTCGACATCGAAAATTTTCAAAAAATTTGTTTTTTATCAAAAAATAACAAATTATGATCATTTTTGGCTTATTTAGACTGGGACCAATCATAAAAGACCTATATATATGCATATCGACTTACCTGGATCAAAATTTCACTCTTTTGTATAGTCCTGGCACTCTAGATTCGACATCGAAAATTTTCAAAAAATTTGTATTTTATCAAAAAATGTCAAATTATATTCATTTTTGGCTTATTTAGACTGGGACCAATCATAAAAGACCTATATATATGCATATCGACTTACCTGGATCAAAATTTCACTCTTTTGTGTAGTCCTGGCACTCTAGATTCGACATCGAAAATTTTCAAAAAATTTGTTTTTTATCAAAAAATGTCAAATTATGATCATTTTTGGCTTATTTAGACTGGGACCAATCATAAAAGACCTATATATATATGCATATCGACTTACCTGGATCAAAATTTCACTCTTTTGTATAGGCCTGGCACTCTAGATTCGACATCGAAAATTTTCAAAAAATTTGTATTTTATCAAAAAATGTCAAATTATGATCATTTTTGGCTTATTTAGACTGGGACTAATCATAAAAGACCTATATATATGCATATCGACTTACCTCTATCAAAATTTTACTCTTTTGTATAGTCCTGGCACTCTTGATTCGACATCGAAAATTTTCAAAAAATTTGTTTTTTATCAAAAAATGTCAAATTATGATCATTTTTGGCTTATTTAAACTGGGACCAATCATAAAAGACCTATTTATATGCATATCGACTTACCTGGATCAAAATTTCACTCTTTTGTATAGTCCTGGCACTCTAGATTCGACATCGAAAATTTTCAAAAAATTTGTATTTTATCAAAAAATGTCAAATTATGATCATTTTTGGCTTATTTAGACTGGGACCAATCATAAAAGACCTATATATAGGCATATCGACTTACCTGGATCAAAATTTCACTCTTTTGTATAGTCCTGGCACTCTAGATTCGACATCGAAAATTATCAAAAAATTTGTATTTTATCAAAAAATGTCAAATTATGATCATTTTTGGCTTATTTAGACTGGGACCAATCATAGAAGACCTATATATATGCATATCGACTTACCTGGATCAAAATTTCACTCTTTTGTATAGTCCTGGACTCTAGATTCGACATCGAAAATTTTCAAAAAATTTGTTTTTTATCAAAAAATGTCAAATTATGATCATTTTTGGCATATTTAGTCTAGGACCAATCATAAAAGACCTATATATATGCATATCGACTTACCTGGATCAAAATTTCACTCTTTTGTATAGTCCTGGCACTCTAGATTCGACATCGAAAATTTTCAAAAAATTTGTTTTTTATCAAAAAATAACAAATTATGATCATTTTTGGCTTATTTAGACTGGGACCAATCATAAAAGACCTATATATATGCATATCGACTTACCTGGATCAAAATTTCACTCTTTTGTATAGTCCTGGCACTCTAGATTCGACATCGAAAATTTTCAAAAAATTTGTATTTTATCAAAAAATGTCAAATTATGATCATTTTTGGCTTATTTAGACTGGGACCAATCATAAAAGACCTATATATATGCATATCGACTTACCTGGATCAAAATTTCACTCTTTTGTATAGTCCTGGCACTCTAGATTCGACATCGAAAATTTTCAAAAAATTTGTTTTTTATCAAAAAATGTCAAATTATGATCATTTTTGGCTTATTTAGACTGGGACCAATCATAAAAGACCTATATATATATGCATATCGACTTACCTGGATCAAAATTTCACTCTTTTGTATAGGCCTGGCACTCTAGATTCGACATCAAAAATTTTCAAAAAATTTGTATTTTATCAAAAAATGTCAAATTATGATCATTTTTGGCTTATTTAGACTGGGACTAATCATAAAAGACCTATATATATGCATATCGACTTACCTCTATCAAAATTTTACTCTTTTGTATAGTCCTGGCACTCTTGATTCGACATCGAAAATTTTCAAAAAATTTGTTTTTTATCAAAAAATGTCAAATTATGATCATTTTTGGCTTATTTAAACTGGGACCAATCATAAAAGACCTATTTATATGCATATCGACTTACCTGGATCAAAATTTCACTCTTTTGTATAGTCCTGGCACTCTAGATTCGACATCGAAAATTTTCAAAAAATTTGTATTTTATCAAAAAATGTCAAATTATGATCATTTTTGGCTTATTTAGACTGGGACCAATCATAAAAGACCTATATATAGGCATATCGACTTACCTGGATCAAAATTTCACTCTTTTGTATAGTCCTGGCACTCTAGATTCGAAATCGAAAAATTTCAAAAAATTTGTTTTTTATCAAAAAATGTCAAATTATGATCATTTTTGGCTTATTTAGACTGGGACCAATCATAGAAGACCTATATATATGCATATCGACTTACCTGGATCAAAATTTCACTCTTTTGTATAGTCCTGGACTCTAGATTCGACATCGAAAATTTTCAAAAAATTTGTTTTTTATCAAAAAATGTCAAATTATGATCATTTTTGGCATATTTAGTCTAGGACCAATCATAAAAGACCTATATATATGCATATCGACTTACCTGGATCAAAATTTCACTCTTTTGTATAGGCCTGGCACTCTAGATTCGACATCGAAAATTTTCAAAAAATTTGTTTTTTATCAAAAAATAACAAATTATGATCATTTTTGGCTTATTTAGACTGGGACCAATCATAAAAGACCTATATATATGCATATCGACTTACCTGGATCAAAATTTCACTCTTTTGTATAGTCCTGGCACTCTAGATTCGACATCGAAAATTTTCAAAAAATTTGTATTTTATCAAAAAATGTCAAATTATGATCATTTTTGGCTTATTTAGACTGGGACCAATCATAAAAGACCTATATATATGCATATCGACTTACCTGGATCAAAATTTCACTCTTTTGTATAGTCCTGGCACTCTAGATTCGACATCGAAAATTTTCAAAAAATTTGTTTTTTATCAAAAAATGTCAAATTATGATCATTTTTGGCTTATTTAGACTGGGACCAATCATAAAAGACCTATATATATATGCATATCGACTTACCTGGATCAAAATTTCACTCTTTTGTATAGGCCTGGCACTCAAGATTCGACATCGAAAATTTTCAAAAAATTTGTATTTTATCAAAAAATGTCAAATTATGATCATTTTTGGCTTTTTTAGACTGGGACTAATCATAAAAGACCTATATATATGCATATCGACTTACCTCTATCAAAATTTTACTCTTTTGTATAGTCCTGGCACTCTTGATTCGACATCGAAAATTTTCAAAAAATTTGTTTTTTATCAAAAAATGTCAAATTATGATCATTTTTGGCTTATTTAAACTGGGACCAATCATAAAAGACCTATTTATATGCATATCGACTTACCTGGATCAAAATTTCACTCTTTTGTATAGTCCTGGCACTCTAGATTCGACATCGAAAATTTTCAAAAAATTTGTATTTTATCAAAAAATGTCAAATTATGATCATTTTTGGCTTATTTAGACTGGGACCAATCATAAAAGACCTATATATAGGCATATCGACTTACCTGGATCAAAATTTCACTCTTTTGTATAGTCCTGGCACTCTAGATTCGACATCGAAAATTTTCAAAAAATTTGTATTTTATCAAAAAATGTCAAATTATGATCATTTTTGGCTTATTTAGACTGGTACCAATCATAGAAGACCTATATATATGCATATCGACTTACCTGGATCAAAATTTCACTCTTTTGTATAGTCCTGGACTCTAGATTCGACATCGAAAATTTTCAAAAAATTTGTTTTTTATCAAAAAATGTCAAATTATGATCATTTTTGGCTTATTTAGACTGGGACCAATCATAAAAGACCTATATATATGCATATCGACTTACCTGGATCAAAATTTCACTCTTTTGTATAGTCCTGGCACTCTATATTCGACATAGAAAATTTTCAAAAAATTTGTTATTTATCAAAAAATGTCAAATTATGATCATTTTTGGCTTATTTAGACTGGGACCAATCATAAAAGACCTATATATATGCATATCGACTTACCTGGATCAAAATTTCACTCTTTTGTATAGTCCTGGCACTCTAGATTCGACATCGAAAATTTTCAAAAAATTTGTTTTTTATCAAAAAATGTCAAATTATGATCATTTTTGGCTTATTTAGACTGGGACCAATCATAAAAGACCTATATATATATGCATATCGACTTACCTGGATCAAAATTTCACTCTTTTGTATAGGCCTGGCACTCTAGATTCGACATCGAAAATTTTCAAAAAATTTGTATTTTATCAAAAAATGTCAAATTATGATCATTTTTGGCTTATTTAGACTGGGACTAATCATAAAAGACCTATATATATGCATATCGACTTACCTTTATCAAAATTTTACTCTTTTGTATAGTCCTGGCACTCTTGATTCGACATCGAAAATTTTCAAAAAATTTGTTTTTTATCAAAAAATGTCAAATTATGATCATTTTTGGCTTATTTAAACTGGGACCAATCATAAAAGACCTATTTATATGCATATCGACTTACCTGGATCAAAATTTCACTCTTTTGTATAGTCCTGGCACTCTAGATTCGACATCGAAAATTTTCAAAAAATTTGTATTTTATCAAAAAATGTCAAATTATGATCATTTTTGGCTTATTTAGACTGGGACCAATCATTAAAGACCTATATATAGGCATATCGACTTACCTGGATCAAAATTTCACTCTTTTGTATAGTCCTGGCACTCTAGATTCGACATCGAAAATTTTCAAAAAATTTGTATTTTATCAAAAAATGTCAAATTATGATCATTTTTGGCTTATTTAGACTGGGACTAATCATAAAAGACCTATATATATGCATATCGACTTACCTCTATCAAAATTTTACTCTTTTGTATAGTCCTGGCACTCTTGATTCGACATCGAAAATTTTCAAAAAATTTGTTTTTTATCAAAAAATGTCAAATTATGATCATTTTTGGCTTATTTAAACTGGGACCAATCATAAAAGACCTATTTATATGCATATCGACTTACCTGGATCAAAATTTCACTCTTTTGTATAGTCCTGGCACTCTAGATTCGACATCGAAAATTTTCAAAAAATTTGTATTTTATCAAAAAATGTCAAATTATGATCATTTTTGGCTTATTTAGACTGGGACCAATCATAAAAGACCTATATATAGGCATATCGACTTACCTGGATCAAAATTTCACTCTTTTGTATAGTCCTGGCACTCTAGATTCGACATCGAAAATTTTCAAAAAATTTGTATTTTATCAAAAAATGTCAAATTATGATCATTTTTGGCTTATTTAGACTGGGACCAATCATAGAAGACCTATATATATGCATATCGACTTACCTGGATCAAAATTTCACTCTTTTGTATAGTCCTGGACTCTAGATTCGACATCGAAAATTTTCAAAAAATTTGTTTTTTATCAAAAAATGTCAAATTATGATCATTTTTGGCATATTTAGTCTAGGACCAATCATAAAAGACCTATATATATGCATATCGACTTACCTGGATCAAAATTTCACTCTTTTGTATAGTCCTGGCACTCTAGATTCGACATCGAAAATTTTCAAAAAATTAGTTTTTTATCAAAAAATAACAAATTATGATCATTTTTGGCTTATTTAGACTGGGACCAATCATAAAAGACCTATATATATGCATATCGACTTACCTGGATCAAAATTTCACTCTTTTGTATAGTCCTGGCACTCTAGATTCGACATCGAAAATTTTCAAAAAATTTGTATTTTATCAAAAAATGTCAAATTATGATCATTTTTGGCTTATTTAGACTGGTACCAATCATAGAAGACCTATATATATGCATATCGACTTACCTGGATCAAAATTTCACTCTTTTGTATAGTCCTGGACTCTAGATTCGACATCGAAAATTTTCAAAAAATTTGTTTTTTATCAAAAAATGTCAAATTATGATCATTTTTGGCTTATTTAGACTGGGACCAATCATAAAAGACCTATATATATGCATATCGACTTACCTGGATCAAAATTTCACTCTTTTGTATAGTCCTGGCACTCTATATTCGACATAGAAAATTTTCAAAAAATTTGTTTTTTATCAAAAAATGTCAAATTATGATCATTTTTGGCTTATTTAGACTGGGACCAATCATAAAAGACCTATATATATGCATATCGACTTACCTGGATCAAAATTTCACTCTTTTGTATAGTCCTGGCACTCTAGATTCGACATCGAAAATTTTCAAAAAATTTGTTTTTTATCAAAAAATGTCAAATTATGATCATTTTTGGCTTATTTAGACTGGGACCAATCATAAAAGACCTATATATATATGCATATCGACTTACCTGGATCAAAATTTCACTCTTTTGTATAGGCCTGGCACTCTAGATTCGACATCGAAAATTTTCAAAAAATTTGTATTTTATCAAAAAATGTCAAATTATGATCATTTTTGGCTTATTTAGACTGGGACTAATCATAAAAGACCTATATATATGCATATCGACTTACCTTTATCAAAATTTTACTCTTTCGTATAGTCCTGGCACTCTTGATTCGACATCGAAAATTTTCAAAAAATTTGTTTTTTATCAAAAAATGTCAAATTATGATCATTTTTGGCTTATTTAAACTGGGACCAATCATAAAAGACCTATTTATATGCATATCGACTTACCTGGATCAAAATTTCACTCTTTTGTATAGTCCTGGCACTCTAGATTCGACATCGAAAATTTTCAAAAAATTTGTATTTTATCAAAAAATGTCAAATTATGATCATTTTTGGCTTATTTAGACTGGGACCAATCATAAAAGACCTATATATAGGCATATCGACTTACCTGGATCAAAATTTCACTCTTTTGTATAGTCCTGGCACTCTAGATTCGACATCGAAAATTTTCAAAAAATTTGTATTTTATCAAAAAATGTCAAATTATGATCATTTTTGGCTTATTTAGACTGGGACTAATCATAAAAGACCTATATATATGCATATCGACTTACCTCTATCAAAATTTTACTCTTTTGTATAGTCCTGGCACTCTTGATTCGACATCGAAAATTTTCAAAAAATTTGTTTTTTATCAAAAAATGTCAAATTATGATCATTTTTGGCTTATTTAAACTGGGACCAATCATAAAAGACCTATTTATATGCATATCGACTTACCTGGATCAAAATTTCACTCTTTTGTATAGTCCTGGCACTCTAGATTCGACATCGAAAATTTTCAAAAAATTTGTATTTTATCAAAAAATGTCAAACTATGATCATTTTTGGCTTATTTAGACTGGGACCAATCATAAAAGACCTATATATAGGCATATCGACTTACCTGGATCAAAATTTCACTCTTTTGTATAGTCCTGGCACTCTAGATTCGACATCGAAAATTTTCAAAAAATTTGTATTTTATCAAAAAATGTCAAATTATGATCATTTTTGGCTTATTTAGACTGGGACCAATCATAGAAGACCTATATATATGCATATCGACTTACCTGGATCAAAATTTCACTCTTTTGTATAGTCCTGGACTCTAGATTCGACATCGAAAATTTTCAAAAAATTTGTTTTTTATCAAAAAATGTCAAATTATGATCATTTTTGGCATATTTAGTCTAGGACCAATCATAAAAGACCTATATATATGCATATCGACTTACCTGGATCAAAATTTCACTCTTTTGTATAGTCCTGGCACTCTAGATTCGACATCGAAAATTTTCAAAAAATTTGTTTTTTATCAAAAAATAACAAATTATGATCATTTTTGGCTTATTTAGACTGGGACCAATCATAAAAGACCTATATATATGCATATCGACTTACCTGGATCAAAATTTCACTCTTTTGTATAGTCCTGGCACTCTAGATTCGACATCGAAAATTTTCAAAAAATTTGTATTTTATCAAAAAATGTCAAATTATGATCATTTTTGGCTTATTTAGACTGGGACCAATCATAAAAGACCTATATATATGCATATCGACTTACCTGGATCAAAATTTCACTCTTTTGTATAGTCCTGGCACTCTAGATTCGACATAGAAAATTTTCAAAAAATTTGTTTTTTATCAAAAAATGTCAAATTATGATCATTTTTGGCTTATTTAGACTGGGACCAATCATAAAAGACCTATATATATGCATATCGACTTACCTGGATCAAAATTTCACTCTTTTGTATAGTCCTGGCACTCTAGATTCGACATCGAAAATTTTCAAAAAATTTGTTTTTTATCAAAAAATGTCAAATTATGATCATTTTTGGCTTATTTAGACTGGGACCAATCATAAAAGACCTATATATATATGCATATCGACTTACCTGGATCAAAATTTCACTCTTTTGTATAGGCCTGGCACTCTAGATTCGACATCGAAAATTTTCAAAAAATTTGTATTTTATCAAAAAATGTCAAATTATGATCATTTTTGGCTTATTTAGACTGGGACTAATCATAAAAGACCTATATATATGCATATCGACTTACCTCTATCAAAATTTTACTCTTTTGTATAGTCCTGGCACTCTTGATTCGACATCGAAAATTTTCAAAAAATTTGTTTTTTATCAAAAAATGTCAAATTATGATCATTTTTGGCTTATTTAAACTGGGACCAATCATAAAAGACCTATTTATATGCATATCGACTTACCTGGATCAAAATTTCACTCTTTTGTATAGTCCTGGCACTCTAGATTCGACATCGAAAATTTTCAAAAAATTTGTATTTTATCAAAAAATGTCAAATTATGATCATTTTTGGCTTATTTAGACTGGGACCAATCATAAAAGACCTATATATAGGCATATCGACTTACCTGGATCAAAATTTCACTCTTTTGTATAGTCCTGGCACTCTAGATTCGACATCGAAAATTTTCAAAAAATTTGTATTTTATCAAAAAATGTCAAATTATGATCATTTTTGGCTTATTTAGACTGGGACCAATCATAAAAGACCTATATATATGCATATCGACTTACCTGGATCAAAATTTCACTCTTTTGTATAGTCCTGGACTCTAGATTCGACATCGAAAATTTTCAAAAAATTTGTTTTTTATCAAAAAATGTCAAATTATGATCATTTTTGGCATATTTAGTCTAGGACCAATCATAAAAGACCTATATATATGCATATCGACTTACCTTGATCAAAATTTCACTCTTTTGTATAGTCCTGGCACTCTAGATTCGACATCGAAAATTTTCAAAAAATTTGTTTTTTATCAAAAAATGTCAAATTATGATCATTTTTGGCTTATTTAGACTGGGACCAATCAAAAAAGACCTATATATATGCATATCGACTTACCTGGATCAAAATTTCACTCTTTTGTATAGTCCTGGCACTCTAGATTCGACATCGAAAATTTTCAAAAAATTTGTATTTTATCTAAAAGAGTCAAATTATGATCATTTTTGGCTTATTTAGACTGGGAAAAATCATAAAAGACCTATATATATGCATATCGACTTACCTGGATCAAAATTTCACTCTTTTGTATAGTCCTGGCACTCTAGATTCGACATCGAAAATTTTCAAAAAATTTGTATTTTATCTAATAATGTCAAATTATGATCATTTTTGGCTTATTTAGACTGGGACCAATCATAAAAGACCTATATATATGCATATCGACTTACCTGGATCAAAATTTCACTCTTTTGTATAGTCCTGGCACTCTTGATTCGACATCGAAAATTTTCAAAAAATTTGTTTTTTATCAAAAAATGTCAAATTATGATCATTTTTGGCTTATTTAAACTGGGACCAATCATAAAAGACCTATTTATATGCATATCGACTTACCTGGATCAAAATTTCACTCTTTTGTATAGTCCTGGCACTCTAGATTCGACATCGAAAATTTTCAAAAAATTTGTATTTTATCAAAAAATGTCAAATTATGATCATTTTTGGCTTATTTAAACTGGGACCAATCATAAAAGACCTATTTATATGCATATCGACTTACCTGGATCAAAATTTCACTCTTTTGTATAGTCCTGGCACTCTAGATTCGACATCGAAAATTTTCAAAAAATTTGTATTTTATCAAAAAATGTCAAATTATGATCATTTTTGGCTTATTTAGACTGGGACCAATCATAAAAGACCTATATATAGGCATATCGACTTACCTGGATCAAAATTTCACTCTTTTGTATAGTCCTGGCACTCTAGATTCGACATCGAAAATTTTCAAAAAATTTGTATTTTATCAAAAAATGTCAAATTATGATCATTTTTGGCTTATTTAGACTGGGACCAATCATAGAAGACCTATATATATGCATATCGACTTACCTGGATCAAAATTTCACTCTTTTGTATAGTCCTGGACTCTAGATTCGACATCGAAAATTTTCAAAAAATTTGTTTTTTATCAAAAAATGTCAAATTATGATCATTTTTGGCATATTTAGTCTAGGACCAATCATAAAAGACCTATATATATGCATATCGACTTACCTGGATCAAAATTTCACTCTTTTGTATAGTCCTGGCACTCTAGATTCGACATCGAAAATTTTCAAAAAATTTGTTTTTTATCAAAAAATAACAAATTATGATCATTTTTGGCTTATTTAGACTGGGACCAATCATAAAAGACCTATATATATGCATATCGACTTACCTGGATCAAAATTTCACTCTTTTGTATAGTCCTGGCACTCTAGATTCGACATCGAAAATTTTCAAAAAATTTGTATTTTATCAAAAAATGTCAAATTATGATCATTTTTGGCTTATTTAGACTGGGACCAATCATAAAAGACCTATATATATGCATATCGACTTACCTGGATCAAAATTTCACTCTTTTGTATAGTCCTGGCACTCTAGATTCGACATAGAAAATTTTCAAAAAATTTGTTTTTTATCAAAAAATGTCAAATTATGATCATTTTTGGCTTATTTAGACTGGGACCAATCATAAAAGACCTATATATATGCATATCGACTTACCTGGATCAAAATTTCACTCTTTTGTATAGTCCTGGCACTCTAGATTCGACATCGAAAATTTTCAAAAAATTTGTTTTTTATCAAAAAATGTCAAATTATGATCATTTTTGGCTTATTTAGACTGGGACCAATCATATAAGACCTATATATATATGCATATCGACTTACCTGGATCAAAATTTCACTCTTTTGTATAGGCCTGGCACTCTAGATTCGACATCGAAAATTTTCAAAAAATTTGTATTTTATCAAAAAATGTCAAATTATGATCATTTTTGGCTTATTTAGACTGGGACTAATCATAAAAGACCTATATATATGCATATCGACTTACCTCTATCAAAATTTTACTCTTTTGTATAGTCCTGGCACTCTTGATTCGACATCGAAAATTTTCAAAAAATTTGTTTTTTATCAAAAAATGTCAAATTATGATCATTTTTGGCTTATTTAAACTGGGACCAATCATAAAAGACCTATTTATATGCATATCGACTTACCTGGATCAAAATTTCACTCTTTTGTATAGTCCTGGCACTCTAGATTCGACATCGAAAATTTTCAAAAAATTTGTATTTTATCAAAAAATGTCAAATTATGATCATTTTTGGCTTATTTAGACTGGGACCAATCATAAAAGACCTATATATAGGCATATCGACTTACCTGGATCAAAATTTCACTCTTTTGTACAGTCCTGGCACTCTAGATTCGACATCGAAAATTTTCAAAAAATTTGTATTTTATCAAAAAATGTCAAATTATGATCATTTTTGGCTTATTTAGACTGGGACCAATCATAAAAGACCTATATATATGCATATCGACTTACCTGGATCAAAATTTCACTCTTTTGTATAGTCCTGGACTCTAGATTCGACATCGAAAATTTTCAAAAAATTTGTTTTTTATCAAAAAATGTCAAATTATGATCATTTTTGGCATATTTAGTCTAGGACCAATCATAAAAGACCTATATATATGCATATCGACTTACCTGGATCAAAATTTCACTCTTTTGTATAGTCCTGGCACTCTAGATTCGACATCGAAAATTTTCAAAAAATTTGTTTTTTATCAAAAAATGTCAAATTATGATCATTTTTGGCTTATTTAGACTGGGACCAATCAAAAAAGACCTATATATATGCATATCGACTTACCTGGATCAAAATTTCACTCTTTTGTATAGTCCTGGCACTCTAGATTCGACATCGAAAATTTTCAAAAAATTTGTATTTTATCTAAAAATGTCAAATTATGATCATTTTTGGCTTATTTAGACTGGGACCAATCATAAAAGACCTATATATATGCATATCGACTTACCTGGATCAAAATTTCACTCTTTTGTATAGTCCTGGCACTCTAGATTCGACATCGAAAATTTTCAAAAAATTTGTATTTTATCTAATAATGTCAAATTATGATCATTTTTGGCTTATTTAGACTGGGACCAATCATAAAAGACCTATATATATGCATATCGACTTACCTGGATCAAAATTTCACTCTTTTGTATAGTCCTGGCACTCTTGATTCGACATCGAAAATTTTCAAAAAATTTGTTTTTTATCAAAAAATGTCAAATTATGATCATTTTTGGCTTATTTAAACTGGGACCAATCATAAAAGACCTATTTATATGCATATCGACTTACCTGGATCAAAATTTCACTCTTTTGTATAGTCCTGGCACTCTAGATTCGACATCGAAAATTTTCAAAAAATTTGTATTTTATCAAAAAATGTCAAATTATGATCATTTTTGGCTTATTTAAACTGGGACCAATCATAAAAGACCTATTTATATGCATATCGACTTACCTGGATCAAAATTTCACTCTTTTGTATAGTCCTGGCACTCTAGATTCGACATCGAAAATTTTCAAAAAATTTGTATTTTATCAAAAAATGTCAAATTATGATCATTTTTGGCTTATTTAGACTGGGACCAATCATAAAAGACCTATATATAGGCATATCGACTTACCTGGATCAAAATTTCACTCTTTTGTATAGTCCTGGCACTCTAGATTCGACATCGAAAATTTTCAAAAAATTTGTATTTTATCAAAAAATGTCAAATTATGATCATTTTTGGCTTATTTAGACTGGGACCAATCATAGAAGACCTATATATATGCATATCGACTTACCTGGATCAAAATTTCACTCTTTTGTATAGTCCTGGACTCTAGATTCGACATCGAAAATTTTCAAAAAATTTGTTTTTTATCAAAAAATGTCAAATTATGATCATTTTTGGCATATTTAGTCTAGGACCAATCATAAAAGACCTATATATATGCATATCGACTTACCTGGATCAAAATTTCACTCTTTTGTATAGTCCTGGCACTCTAGATTCGACATCGAAAATTTTCAAAAAATTTGTTTTTTATCAAAAAATAACAAATTATGATCATTTTTGGCTTATTTAGACTGGGACCAATCATAAAAGACCTATATATATGCATATCGACTTACCTGGATCAAAATTTCACTCTTTTGTATAGTCCTGGCACTCTAGATTCGACATCGAAAATTTTCAAAAAATTTGTATTTTATCAAAAAATGTCAAATTATGATCATTTTTGGCTTATTTAGACTGGGACCAATCATAAAAGACCTATATATATGCATATCGACTTACCTGGATCAAAATTTCACTCTTTTGTATAGTCCTGGCACTCTAGATTCGACATAGAAAATTTTCAAAAAATTTGTTTTTTATCAAAAAATGTCAAATTATGATCATTTTTGGCTTATTTAGACTGGGACCAATCATAAAAGACCTATATATATGCATATCGACTTACCTGGATCAAAATTACACTCTTTTGTATAGTCCTGGCACTCTAGATTCGACATCGAAAATTTTCAAAAAATTTGTTTTTTATCAAAAAATGTCAAATTATGATCATTTTTGGCTTATTTAGACTGGGACCAATCATAAAAGACCTATATATATATGCATATCGACTTACCTGGATCAAAATTTCACTCTTTTGTATAGGCCTGGCACTCTAGATTCGACATCGAAAATTTTCAAAAAATTTGTATTTTATCAAAAAATGTCAAATTATGATCATTTTTGGCTTATTTAGACTGGGACTAATCATAAAAGACCTATATATATGCATATCGACTTACCTCTATCAAAATTTTACTCTTTTGTATAGTCCTGGCACTCTTGATTCGACATCGAAAATTTTCAAAAAATTTGTTTTTTATCAAAAAATGTCAAATTATGATCATTTTTGGCTTATTTAAACTGGGACCAATCATAAAAGACCTATTTATATGCATATCGACTTACCTGGATCAAAATTTCACTCTTTTGTATAGTCCTGGCACTCTAGATTCGAAATCGAAAATTTTCAAAAAATTTGTATTTTATCAAAAAATGTCAAATTATGATCATTTTTGGCTTATTTAGACTGGGACCAATCATAAAAGACCTATATATAGGCATATCGACTTACCTGGATCAAAATTTCACTCTTTTGTATAGTCCTGGCACTCTAGATTCGACATCGAAAATTTTCAAAAAATTTGTATTTTATCAAAAAATGTCAAATTATGATCATTTTTGGCTTATTTAGACTGGGACCAATCATAAAAGACCTATATATATGCATATCGACTTACCTGGATCAAAATTTCACTCTTTTGTATAGTCCTGGACTCTAGATTCGACATCGAAAATTTTCAAAAAATTTGTTTTTTATCAAAAAATGTCAAATTATGATCATTTTTGGCTTATTTAGACTGGGACCAATCAAAAAAGACCTATATATATGCATATCGACTTACCTGGATCAAAATTTCACTCTTTTGTATAGTCCTGGCACTCTAGATTCGACATCGAAAATTTTCAAAAAATTTGTATTTTATCTAAAAATGTCAAATTATGATCATTTTTGGCTTATTTAGACTGGGACCAATCATAAAAGACCTATATATATGCATATCGACTTACCTGGATCAAAATTTCACTCTTTTGTATAGTCCTGGCACTCTAGATTCGACATCGAAAATTTTCAAAAAATTTGTATTTTATCTAATAATGTCAAATTATGATCATTTTTGGCTTATTTAGACTGGGACCAATCATAAAAGACCTATATATATGCATATCGACTTACCTGGATCAAAATTTCACTCTTTTGTATAGTCCTGGCACTCTTGATTCGACATCGAAAATTTTCAAAAAATTTGTTTTTTATCAAAAAATGTCAAATTATGATCATTTTTGGCTTATTTAAACTGGGACCAATCATAAAAGACCTATTTATATGCATATCGACTTACCTGGATCAAAATTTCACTCTTTTGTATAGTCCTGGCACTCTAGATTCGACATCGAAAATTTTCAAAAAATTTGTGTTTTATCAAAAAATGTCAAATTATGATCATTTTTGGCTTATTTAGACTGGGACCAATCATAAAAGACCTATATATAGGCATATCGACTTACCTGGATCAAAATTTCACTCTTTTGTATAGTCCTGGCACTCTAGATTCGACATCGAAAATTTTCAAAAAAATTTGTATTTTATCAAAAAATGTCAAATTATGATCATTTTTGGCTTATTTAGACTGGGACCAATCATAAAAGACCTATATATATGCATATCGACTTACCTGGATCAAAATTTCACTCTTTTGTATAGTCCTGGCACTCTAGATTCGACATCGAAAATTTTCAAAAAATTTGTATTTTATCAAAAAATGTCAAATTATGATCATTTTTGGCTTATTTAGACTGGGAATAATCATAAAAGACCTATATATATGCATATCGACTTACCTCTATCAAAATTTTACTCTTTTGTATAGTCCTGGCACTCTTGATTCGACATCGAAAATTTTCAAAAAATTTGTTTTTTATCAAAAAATGTCAAATTATGATCATTTTTGGCTTATTTAAACTGGGACCAATCATAAAAGACCTATTTATATGCATATCGACTTACCTGGATCAAAATTTCACTCTTTTGTATAGTCCTGGCACTCTAGATTCGACATAGAAAATTTTCAAAAAATTTGTTTTTTATCAAAAAATGTCAAATTATGATCATTTTTGGCTTATTTAGACTGGGACCAATCATAGAAGACCTATATATATGCATATCGACTTACCTGGATCAAAATTTCTCTCTTTTGTATAGTCCTGGACTCTAGATTCGACATCGAAAATTTTCAAAAAATTTGTTTTTTTTAAAAAAATGTCAAATTATGATCATTTTTGGCATATTTAGTCTAGGACCAATCATAAAAGACCTATATATATGCATATCGACTTACCTGGATCAAAATTTCACTCTTTTGTATAGTCCTGGCACTCTAGATTCGACATCGAAAATTTTCAAAAAATTTGTTTTTTATCAAAAAATAACAAATTATGATCATTTTTGGCTTATTTAGACTGGGACCAATCATAAAAGACCTATATATATGCATATCGACTTACCTGGATCAAAATTTCACTCTTTTGTATAGTCCTGGCACTCTAGATTCGACATCGAAAATTTTCAAAAAATTTGTATTTTATCAAAAAATGTCAAATTATGATCATTTTTGGCTTATTTAGACTGGGACCAATCATAAAAGACCTATATATATGCATATCGACTTACCTGGATCAAAATTTCACTCTTTTGTATAGTCCTGGCACTCTAGATTCGACATAGAAAATTTTCAAAAAATTTGTTTTTTATCAAAAAATGTCAAATTATGATCATTTTTGGCTTATTTAGACTGGGACCAATCATAAAAGACCTATATATATGCATATCGACTTACCTGGATCAAAATTTCACTCTTTTGTATAGTCCTGGCACTCTAGATTCGACATCGAAAATTTTCAAAAAATTTGTTTTTTATCAAAAAATGTCAAATTATGATCATTTTTGGCTTATTTAGACTGGGACCAATCATAAAAGACCTATATATATATGCATATCGACTTACCTGGATCAAAATTTCACTCTTTTGTATAGGCCTGGCACTCTAGATTCGACATCGAAAATTTTCAAAAAATTTGTATTTTATCAAAAAATGTCAAATTATGATCATTTTTGGCTTATTTAGACTGGGACTAATCATAAAAGACCTATATATATGCATATCGACTTACCTCTATCAAAATTTTACTCTTTTGTATAGTCCTGGCACTCTTGATTCGACATCGAAAATTTTCAAAAAATTTGTTTTTTATCAAAAAATGTCAAATTATGATCATTTTTGGCTTATTTAAACTGGGACCAATCATAAAAGACCTATTTATATGCATATCGACTTACCTGGATCAAAATTTCACTCTTTTGTATAGTCCTGGCACTCTAGATTCGAAATCGAAAATTTTCAAAAAATTTGTATTTTATCAAAAAATG
This sequence comes from Chrysoperla carnea, assembly GCF_905475395.1. Lineage (NCBI taxonomy): Eukaryota > Metazoa > Arthropoda > Insecta > Neuroptera > Chrysopidae > Chrysoperla > Chrysoperla carnea. Next base: position 1,908,468 of record NW_025408234.1, on the reverse strand, counting down.
TCAAATTATGATCATTTTTGGCTTATTTAGACTGGGACCAATCATAAAAGACCTATATATAGGCATATCGACTTACCTGGATCAAAATTTCACTCTTTTGTATAGTCCTGGCACTCTAGATTCGACATCGAAAATTTTCAAAAAATTTGTATTTTATCAAAAAATGTCAAATTATGATCATTTTTGGCTTATTTAGACTGGGACCAATCATAAAAGACCTATATATATGCATATCGACTTACCTGGATCAAAATTTCACTCTTTTGTATAGTCCTGGACTCTAGATTCGACATCGAAAATTTTCAAAAAATTTGTTTTTTATCAAAAAATGTCAAATTATGATCATTTTTGGCTTATTTAGACTGGGACCAATCAAAAAAGACCTATATATATGCATATCGACTTACCTGGATCAAAATTTCACTCTTTTGTATAGTCCTGGCACTCTAGATTCGACATCGAAAATTTTCAAAAAATTTGTATTTTATCTAAAAATGTCAAATTATGATCATTTTTGGCTTATTTAGACTGGGACCAATCATAAAAGACCTATATAAATGCATATCGACTTACCTGGATCAAAATTTCACTCTTTTGTATAGTCCTGGCACTCTAGATTCGACATCGAAAATTTGCAAAAAATTTGTTTTTTATCAAAAAATGTCAAAATATGATCATTTTTGGTTTATTTAGACTGGGACCAATCAACAAAGACCTATATATATGCATTTCAACTTACCTGGATCAAAATTTCACTCTTTTGTATAGTCCTGGCACTCTAGACTCGACATCGAAAATTTTCAAAAAATTTGTTTTTTATCAAAAAATGTCAAATTTTGATCATTTTTGGCTTATTTAGACTGGGACCAATCATAAAAGACCTATATATATGCATATCGACTTACCTGGATCAAAATTTCACTCTTTTGTATAGTCCTGACACTCTAGATTCGACATCGAAAATTTTCAAAAAATTTGTATTTTATCAAAAAATGTCAAATTATGATCATTTTTGGCTTATTTAGACTGGGACCAATCATAAAAGACCTATATATATGCATATCGACTTACCTGGATCAAAATTTCACTCTTTTGTATAGTCCTGGCACTCTAGATTCGACATCGAAAATTTTCAAAAAATTTGTTTTTTATCAAAAAATGTCAAATTATGATCATTTTTGGCTTATTTAGACTGGGACCAATCATAAAAGAAATATATATATGCATATCGACTTACCTGGATCAAAATTTCACTCTTTTTTATAGTCCTGGCACTCTAGATTCGACATCGAAAATTTTCAAAAAATTTGTTTTTTATCAAAAAATGTCAAATTATGATCATTTTTGGCTTATTTAGACTGGGACCAATCATAAAAGACCTATATATATGCATATCGACTTACCTGGATCAAAATTTCACTCTTTTGTATAGTCCTGGCACTCTAGATTCGACATCGAAAATTTGCAAAAAATTTGTTTTTTATCAAAAAATGTCAAAATATGATCATTTTTGGTTTATTTAGACTGGGACCAATCAACAAAGACCTATATATATGCATTTCAACTTACCTGGATCAAAATTTCACTCTTTTGTATAGTCCTGGCACTCTAGATTCGACATCGAAAATTTTCAAAAAATTTGTTTTTTATCAAAAAATGTCCAATTATGATCATTTTTGGCTTATTTAGACTGGGACCAATCATAAAAGACCTATATATATGCATATCGACTTACCTGGATCAAAATTTCACTCTTTGTATAGTCCTGGCACTCTAGATTCGACATCGAAAATTTTCAAAAAATTTGTATTTTATCAAAAAATGTAAAATTATGATCATTTTTGGCTTATTTAGACTGGGACCAATCATAAAAGACCTATATATATGCATATCGACTTACCTGGATCAAAATTTCACTCTTTTGTATAGTCCTGGCACTCTAGATTCGACATCGAAAATTTTCAAAAAATTTGTTTTTTATCAAAAAATGTCAAATTATGATCATTTTTGGCTTATTTAGACTGGGACCAATCATAAAAGACCTATATATATGCATATCGACATACCTGGATCAAAATTTCACTCTTTTGTATAGTCCTGGCACTCTAGATTCGACATCGAAAATTTTCAAAAAATTTGTTTTTTATCAAAAAATGTCAAATTATGATCATTTTTGGCTTATTTAGACTGGGACCAATCATAAAAGACCTATATATATGCATATCGACTTACCTGGATCAAAATTTCACTCTTTTGTATAGTCCTGGCACTCTAGATTCGACATCGAAAATTTTCAAAAAATTTGTATTTTATCAAAAAATGTCAAATTATGATCATTTTTGGCTTATTTAAACTGGGACCAATCATAAAAGACCTATATATATGCATATCGACTTACCTGGATCAAAATTTCACTCTTTTGTATAGTCCTGGCACTCTAGATTCGACATCGAAAATTTTCAAAAAATTTGTTTTTAATCAAAAAATGTCAAATTATGATCATTTTTGGCTTATTTAGACTGGGACCAATCATAAAAGACCTATATATATGCATATCGACTTACCTGGATCAAAATTCCATTCTTTTGTATAGTTCTGGCACTCTAGATTCGACATCGAAAATTTTCAAAAAATTTGTATTTTATCAAAAAATGTCAAATTATGATCATTTTTGGCTTATTTAGAGTGGGACCAATCATAAAAGACCTTTATATATGCATATCGACTTACCTGGATCAAAATTTCACTCTTTTGTATAGTCCTGACACTCTAGATTCGACATCGAAAATTTTCAAAAAATTTGTTTTTTATCAAAAAATGTCCAATTATGATCATTTTTGGCTTATTTAGACTGGGACCAATCATAAAAGACCTATATATATGCATATCGACTTACCTGGATCAAAATTTCGCTCTTTGTATAGTCCTGGCACTCTAGATTCGACATCGAAAATTTTCAAAAAATTTGTATTTTATCAAAAAATGTAAAATTATGATCATTTTTGGCTTATTTAGACTGGGACCAATCATAAAAGACCTATATATATGCATATCGACTTACCTGGATCAAAATTTCACTCTTTTGTATAGTCCTGGCACTCTAGATTCGACATCGAAAATTTTCAAAAAATTTGTATTTTATCAAAAAATGTCAAATTATGATCATTTTTGGCTTATTTAGACTGGGACCAGTCATAAAAGACTTATCTATATGCATATCGACTTACCTGGATCAAAATTGCACTCTTTTGTATAGTCCTGGCACTCTAGATTCGACATCGAAAATTTTCAAAAAATTTGTTTTTTATCAAAAAATATCAAATTATGATCATTTTTGGCTCATTTAGACTGGGACCAATCATAAAAGACCTATATATATGCATATCGACTTACCTGGATCAAAATTTCACTCTTTTGTATAGTCCTGGCACTCTAGATTCGACATCGAAAATTTTCAAAAAATTTGTATTTTATCAAAAAATGTCAAATTATGATCATTTTTGGCTTATTTAGACTGGGACCAATCATAAAAGACCTATATATATGCATATCGACTTACCTGGATCAAAATTTCACTCTTTTGTATAGTCCTGGCACTCTAGACTCGACATCGAAAATTTTCAAAAAATTTGTTTTTTATCAAAAAATGTCAAATTTTGATCATTTTTGGCTTATTTAGACTGGGACCACTCATAAAAGACCTATATATATGCATATCGACTTACCTGGATCAAAATTTCACTCTTTTGTATAGTCCTGACACTCTAGATTCGACATCGAAAATTTTCAAAAAATTTGTATTTTATCAAAAAATGTCAAATTATGATCATTTTTGGCTTATTTAGACTGGGACCAATCATAAAAGACCTATATGTATGCATATCGACTTACCTGGATCAAAATTTCACTCTTTTGTATAGTCCTGGCACTCTAGATTCGACATCGAAAATTTTCAAAAAATTTGTTTTTTATCAAAAAATGTCAAATTATGATCATTTTTGGCTTATTTAGACTGGGACCAATCATAAAAGAAATATATATATGCATATCGACTTACCTGGATCAAAATTTCACTCTTTTTTATAGTCCTGGCACTCTAGATTCGACATCGAAAATTTTCAAAAAATTTGTTTTTTATCAAAAAATGTCAAATTATGATCATTTTTGGCTTATTTAGACTGGGACCAATCATAAAAGACCTATATAAATGCATATCGACTTACCTGGATCAAAATTTCACTCTTTTGTATAGTCCTGGCACTCTAGATTCGACATCGAAAATTTGCAAAAAATTTGTTTTTTATCAAAAAATGTCAAAATATGATCATTTTTGGTTTATTTAGACTGGGACCAATCAACAAAGACCTATATATATGCATTTCAACTTACCTGGATCAAAATTTCACTCTTTTGTATAGTCCTGGCACTCTAGACTCGACATCGAAAATTTTCAAAAAATTTGTTTTTTATCAAAAAATGTCAAATTTTGATCATTTTTGGCTTATTTAGACTGGGACCAATCATAAAAGACCTATATATATGCATATCGACTTACCTGGATCAAAATTTCACTCTTTTGTATAGTCCTGACACTCTAGATTCGACATCGAAAATTTTCAAAAAATTTGTATTTTATCAAAAAATGTCAAATTATGATCATTTTTGGCTTATTTAGACTGGGACCAATCATAAAAGACCTATATATATGCATATCGACTTACCTGGATCAAAATTTCACTCTTTTGTATAGTCCTGGCACTCTAGATTCGACATCGAAAATTTTCAAAAAATTTGTTTTTTATCAAAAAATGTCAAATTATGATCATTTTTGGCTTATTTAGACTGGGACCAATCATAAAAGAAATATATATATGCATATCGACTTACCTGGATCAAAATTTCACTCTTTTTTATAGTCCTGGCACTCTAGATTCGACATCGAAAATTTTCAAAAAATTTGTTTTTTATCAAAAAATGTCAAATTATGATCATTTTTGGCTTATTTAGACTGGGACCAATCATAAAAGACCTATATATATGCATATCGACTTACCTGGATCAAAATTTCACTCTTTTGTATAGTCCTGGCACTCTAGATTCGACATCGAAAATTTGCAAAAAATTTGTTTTTTATCAAAAAATGTCAAAATATGATCATTTTTGGTTTATTTAGACTGGGACCAATCAACAAAGACCTATATATATGCATTTCAACTTACCTGGATCAAAATTTCACTCTTTTGTATAGTCCTGGCACTCTAGATTCGACATCGAAAATTTTCAAAAAATTTGTTTTTTATCAAAAAATGTCCAATTATGATCATTTTTGGCTTATTTAGACTGGGACCAATCATAAAAGACCTATATATATGCATATCGACTTACCTGGATCAAAATTTCACTCTTTGTATAGTCCTGGCACTCTAGATTCGACATCGAAAATTTTCAAAAAATTTGTATTTTATCAAAAAATGTAAAATTATGATCATTTTTGGCTTATTTAGACTGGGACCAATCATAAAAGACCTATATATATGCATATCGACTTACCTGGATCAAAATTTCACTCTTTTGTATAGTCCTGGCACTCTAGATTCGACATCGAAAATTTTCAAAAAATTTGTTTTTTATCAAAAAATGTCAAATTATGATCATTTTTGGCTTATTTAGACTGGGACCAATCATAAAAGACCTATATATATGCATATCGACATACCTGGATCAAAATTTCACTCTTTTGTATAGTCCTGGCACTCTAGATTCGACATCGAAAATTTTCAAAAAATTTGTTTTTTATCAAAAAATGTCAAATTATGATCATTTTTGGCTTATTTAGACTGGGACCAATCATAAAAGACCTATATATATGCATATCGACTTACCTGGATCAAAATTTCACTCTTTTGTATAGTCCTGGCACTCTAGATTCGACATCGAAAATTTTCAAAAAATTTGTATTTTATCAAAAAATGTCAAATTATGATCATTTTTGGCTTATTTAAACTGGGACCAATCATAAAAGACCTATATATATGCATATCGACTTACCTGGATCAAAATTTCACTCTTTTGTATAGTCCTGGCACTCTAGATTCGACATCGAAAATTTTCAAAAAATTTGTTTTTAATCAAAAAATGTCAAATTATGATCATTTTTGGCTTATTTAGACTGGGACCAATCATAAAAGACCTATATATATGCATATCGACTTACCTGGATCAAAATTCCATTCTTTTGTATAGTTCTGGCACTCTAGATTCGACATCGAAAATTTTCAAAAAATTTGTATTTTATCAAAAAATGTCAAATTATGATCATTTTTGGCTTATTTAGAGTGGGACCAATCATAAAAGACCTTTATATATGCATATCGACTTACCTGGATCAAAATTTCACTCTTTTGTATAGTCCTGACACTCTAGATTCGACATCGAAAATTTTCAAAAAATTTGTTTTTTATCAAAAAATGTCCAATTATGATCATTTTTGGCTTATTTAGACTGGGACCAATCATAAAAGACCTATATATATGCATATCGACTTACCTGGATCAAAATTTCGCTCTTTGTATAGTCCTGGCACTCTAGATTCGACATCGAAAATTTTCAAAAAATTTGTATTTTATCAAAAAATGTAAAATTATGATCATTTTTGGCTTATTTAGACTGGGACCAATCATAAAAGACCTATATATATGCATATCGACTTACCTGGATCAAAATTTCACTCTTTTGTATAGTCCTGGCACTCTAGATTCGACATCGAAAATTTTCAAAAAATTTGTATTTTATCAAAAAATGTCAAATTATGATCATTTTTGGCTTATTTAGACTGGGACCAGTCATAAAAGACTTATCTATATGCATATCGACTTACCTGGATCAAAATTGCACTCTTTTGTATAGTCCTGGCACTCTAGATTCGACATCGAAAATTTTCAAAAAATTTGTTTTTTATCAAAAAATATCAAATTATGATCATTTTTGGCTCATTTAGACTGGGACCAATCATAAAAGACCTATATATATGCATATCGACTTACCTGGATCAAAATTTCACTCTTTTGTATAGTCCTGGCACTCTAGATTCGACATCGAAAATTTTCAAAAAATTTGTATTTTATCAAAAAATGTCAAATTATGATCATTTTTGGCTTATTTAGACTGGGACCAATCATAAAAGACCTATATATATGCATATCGACTTACCTGGATCAAAATTTCACTCTTTTGTATAGTCCTGGCACTCTAGATTCGACATCGAAAATTTTCAAAAAATTTGTATTTTATCAAAAAATGTCAAATTATGATCATTTTTGGCTTATTTAGACTGGGACCAATCATAAAAGACCTATATATATGCATATCGACTTACCTGGATCAAAATTTCACTCTTTTGTATAGTCCTGGCACTCTAGATTCGACATCGAAAATTTTCAAAAAATTTGTTTTTTATCAAAAAATGTCAAATTATGATCATTTTTGGCTTATTTAGACAGGGACCAATCATAAAAGACCTATATATATGCATATCGACTTACCTGGATCAAAATTTCACTCTTTTGTATAGTCCTGGCACTCTAGATTCGACATCGAAAATTTTCAAAAAATTTGTATTTTATCAAAAGATGTCAAAATATGATCATTTTTGGTTTATTTAGACTGGGACCAATCATCAAAGACCTATATATATGCATTTCAACTTACCTGGATCAAAATTTCACTCTTTTGTATAGTCCTGGCACTCTAGATTCGACATCGAAAATTTTCAAAAAATTTGTTTTTTATCAAAAAATGTCCAATTATGATCATTTTTGGCTTATTTAGACTGGGACCAATCATAAAAGACCTATATATATGCATATCGACTTACCTGGATCAAAATTACACTCTTTTGTATAGTCCTGGCACTCTAGATTCGACATCGAAAATTTTCAAAAAATTTGTATTTTATCAAAAAATATCAAATTATGATCATTTTTGGCTTATTTAGACTGGGACCAATCATAAAAGACCAATATATATGCATATCGACTTACCTGGATCAAAATTTCACTCTTTTGTATAGTCCTGGCACTCTAGATTCGACATCGAAAATTTTCAAAAAATTTGTATTTTATCAAAAAATGTCAAATTATGATCATTTTTGGCTTATTTAGACTGGGACCAATCATAAAAGACCTATATATATGCATATCGACTTACCTGGATCAAAATTTCACTCTTTTGTATAGTCCTGGCACTCTAGATTCGACATCGAAAATTTTCAAAAAAATTGTATTTTATCAAAAAATGTCAAATTATGATCATTTTTGGCTTCTTTAGACTGGGACCAATCATAAAAGACCTATATATATGCATATCGACTTACCTGGATCAAAATTTCACTCTTTTGTATAGTCCTGGCACTCTAGATTCGACATCGAAAATTTTCAAAAAAATTGTATTTTATCAAAAAATGTCAAATTATGATCATTTTTGGCTTATTTAGACTGGGACCAATCATAAAAGACCTATATATATGCATAACGACTTACCTGGATCAAAATTTCACTCTTTTGTATAGTCCTGGCACTCTAGATTCGACATCGAAAATTTTCAAAAAATTTGTATTTTATCAAAAAATGTCAAATTATGATCATTTTTGGCTTACTTAGACTGGGGCCAATCATAAAAGACCTATATATATGCATATCGACTTACCTGGATCAAAATTTCACTCTTTTGTATAGTCCTGGCACTCTAGATTCGACATCGAAAATTTTCAAAAAATTTGTATTTTATCAAAAAATATCAAATTATGATCATTTTTGGCTTATTTAGACTGGGACCAATCATAAAAGACCAATATATATGCATATCGACTTACCTGGATCAAAATTTCACTCTTTTGTATAGTCCTGGCACTCTAGATTCGACATCGAAAATTTTCAAAAAATTTGTATTTTATCAAAAAATGTCAAATTATGATCATTTTTGGCTTATTTAGACTGGGACCAATCATAAAAGACCTATATATATGCATATCGACTTACCTGGATCAAAATTTCACTCTTTTGTATAGTCCTGGCACTCTAGATTCGACATCGAAAATTTTCAAAAAAATTGTATTTTATCAAAAAATGTCAAATTATGATCATTTTTGGCTTATTTAGACTGGGACCAATCATAAAAGACCTATATATATGCATATCGACTTACCTGGATCAAAATTTCACTCTTTTGTATAGTCCTGTCACTCTAGATTCGACATCGAAAATTTTCAAAAAATTTGTATTTTATCAAAAAATGTCAAATTATGATCATTTTTGGCTTATTTAGACTGGGGCCAATCATAAAAGACCTATATATATGCATATCGACTTACCTGGATCAAAATTTCACTCTTTTGTATAGTCCTGGCACTCTAGATTCGACATCGAAAACTTTCAAAAAATTTATATTTTATCAAAAAATGTCAAATTATGATCATTTTTGGCTTATTTAGACTGGGACCAATCATAAAAGACCTATATATATGCATATCGACTTACCTGGTACAAAATTTCACACTTTTGTATAGGCCTGGCACTCTAGATTCGACATCGAAAATTTTCAAAAAATTTGTATTTTATCAAAAAATATCAAATTATGATCATTTTTGGCTTATTTAGACTGGGACCAATCATAAAAGACCAATATATATGCATATCGACTTACCTGGATCAAAATTTCACTCTTTTGTATAGTCCTGGCACTCTAGATTCGACATCGAAAATTTTCAAAAAATTTGTTTTTTATCAAAAAATGTCAAATTATGATCATTTTTGGCTCATTTAGACTGGGACCAATCATAAAAGACCTATATATATGCATATCGACTTACCTGGATCAAAATTTCACTCTTTTGTATAGTCCTGGCACTCTAGATTCGACATCGAAAATTTTCAAAAAATTTGTTTTTTATCAAAAAATGTCAAATTATGATCATTTTTGGCTTATTTAGACTGGGACCAATCATAAAAGACCTATATATATGCAAATCGACTTACCTGGATCAAAATTTCACTCTTTTGTATAGTCCTGGCACTCTAGATTCGACATCGAAAATTTTCAAAAAATTTGTATTTTATCAAAAAATGTCAAATTATGATCATTTTTGGCTTATTTAGACTGGGACCAATCATAAAAGACCTATATATATGCATATCGACTTACCTGGATCAAAATTTAACTCTTTTTTATAGTCCTGGCACTCTAGATTCGACATCGAAAATTTTCAAAAAATTTGTTTTTTATCAAAAAATGTCAAATTATGATCATTTTTGGCTTATTTAGACTGGGACCAATCATAAAAGACCTATATATATGCAAATCGACTTACCTGGATCAAAATTTCACTCTTTTGTATAGTCCTGGCACTCTAGATTCGACATCGAAAATTTTCAAAAAATTTGTATTTTATCAAAAAATGTCAAATTATGATCATTTTTGGCTTATTTAGACTGGGACCAATCATAAAAGACCTATATATATGCATATCGACTTACCTGGATCAAAATTTCACTCTTTTGTATAGTCCTGGCACTCTAGATTCGACATCGAAAATTTTCAAAAAATTTGTATTTTATCAAAAAATGTCAAATTATGATCATTTTTGGCTTATTTAGACTGGGACCAATCATAAAAGACCTATATATATGCATATCGACTTACCTGGATCAAAATTTCACTCTTTTGTATAGTCCTGGCACTCTAGATTCGACATCGAAAATTTTCAAAAAATTTGTTTTTTATCAAAAAATGTCAAATTATGATCATTTTTGGCTTATTTAGACAGGGACCAATCATAAAAGACCTATATATATGCATATCGACTTACCTGGATCAAAATTTCACTCTTTTGTATAGTCCTGGCACTCTAGATTCGACATCGAAAATTTTCAAAAAATTTGTATTTTATCAAAAGATGTCAAAATATGATCATTTTTGGTTTATTTAGACTGGGACCAATCATCAAAGACCTATATATATGCATTTCAACTTACCTGGATCAAAATTTCACTCTTTTGTATAGTCCTGGCACTCTAGATTCGACATCGAAAATTTTCAAAAAATTTGTTTTTTATCAAAAAATGTCCAATTATGATCATTTTTGGCTTATTTAGACTGGGACCAATCATAAAAGACCTATATATATGCATATCGACTTACCTGGATCAAAATTACACTCTTTTGTATAGTCCTGGCACTCTAGATTCGACATCGAAAATTTTCAAAAAATTTGTATTTTATCAAAAAATATCAAATTATGATCATTTTTGGCTTATTTAGACTGGGACCAATCATAAAAGACCAATATATATGCATATCGACTTACCTGGATCAAAATTTCACTCTTTTGTATAGTCCTGGCACTCTAGATTCGACATCGAAAATTTTCAAAAAATTTGTATTTTATCAAAAAATGTCAAATTATGATCATTTTTGGCTTATTTAGACTGGGACCAATCATAAAAGACCTATATATATGCATATCGACTTACCTGGATCAAAATTTCACTCTTTTGTATAGTCCTGGCACTCTAGATTCGACATCGAAAATTTTCAAAAAAATTGTATTTTATCAAAAAATGTCAAATTATGATCATTTTTGGCTTCTTTAGACTGGGACCAATCATAAAAGACCTATATATATGCATATCGACTTACCTGGATCAAAATTTCACTCTTTTGTATAGTCCTGGCACTCTAGATTCGACATCGAAAATTTTCAAAAAAATTGTATTTTATCAAAAAATGTCAAATTATGATCATTTTTGGCTTATTTAGACTGGGACCAATCATAAAAGACCTATATATATGCATAACGACTTACCTGGATCAAAATTTCACTCTTTTGTATAGTCCTGGCACTCTAGATTCGACATCGAAAATTTTCAAAAAATTTGTATTTTATCAAAAAATGTCAAATTATGATCATTTTTGGCTTACTTAGACTGGGGCCAATCATAAAAGACCTATATATATGCATATCGACTTACCTGGATCAAAATTTCACTCTTTTGTATAGTCCTGGCACTCTAGATTCGACATCGAAAATTTTCAAAAAATTTGTATTTTATCAAAAAATATCAAATTATGATCATTTTTGGCTTATTTAGACTGGGACCAATCATAAAAGACCAATATATATGCATATCGACTTACCTGGATCAAAATTTCACTCTTTTGTATAGTCCTGGCACTCTAGATTCGACATCGAAAATTTTCAAAAAATTTGTATTTTATCAAAAAATGTCAAATTATGATCATTTTTGGCTTTTTTAGACTGGGACCAATCATAAAAGACCTATATATATGCATATCGACTTACCTGGATCAAAATTTCACTCTTTTGTATAGTCCTGGCACTCTAGATTCGACATCGAAAATTTTCAAAAAAATTGTATTTTATCAAAAAATGTCAAATTATGATCATTTTTGGCTTATTTAGACTGGGACCAATCATAAAAGACCTATATATATGCATATCGACTTACCTGGATCAAAATTTCACTCTTTTGTATAGTCCTGTCACTCTAGATTCGACATCGAAAATTTTCAAAAAATTTGTATTTTATCAAAAAATGTCAAATTATGATCATTTTTGGCTTATTTAGACTGGGGCCAATCATAAAAGACCTATATATATGCATATCGACTTACCTGGATCAAAATTTCACTCTTTTGTATAGTCCTGGCACTCTAGATTCGACATCGAAAACTTTCAAAAAATTTATATTTTATCAAAAAATGTCAAATTATGATCATTTTTGGCTTATTTAGACTGGGACCAATCATAAAAGACCTATATATATGCATATCGACTTACCTGGTACAAAATTTCACACTTTTGTATAGGCCTGGCACTCTAGATTCGACATCGAAAATTTTCAAAAAATTTGTATTTTATCAAAAAATATCAAATTATGATCATTTTTGGCTTATTTAGACTGGGACCAATCATAAAAGACCAATATATAACCTATCGACTTACCTGGATCAAAATTTCACTCTTTTGTATAGTCCTGGCACTCTAGATTCGACATCGAAAATTTTCAAAAAATTTGTTTTTTATCAAAAAATGTCAAATTATGATCTTTTTGGCTTATTCAGACTGGGACCAATCATAAAAGACCTATATATATGCATATCGACTTACCTGGATCAAAATTTCACTCTTTTGTATAGTCCTGGCACTCTAGATTCGACATCGAAAATTTTCAAAAAATTTGTTTTTTATCAAAAAATGTCAAATTATGATCATTTTTGGCTCATTTAGACTGGGACCAATCATAAAAGACCTATATATATGCATATCGACTTACCTGGATCAAAATTTCACTCTTTTGTATAGTCCTGGCACTCTAGATTCGACATCGAAAATTTTCAAAAAATTTGTTTTTTATCAAAAAATGTCAAATTATGATCATTTTTGGCTTATTTAGACTGGGACCAATCATAAAAGACCTATATATATGCAAATCGACTTACCTGGATCAAAATTTCACTCTTTTGTATAGTCCTGGCACTCTAGATTCGACATCGAAAATTTTCAAAAAATTTGTATTTTATCAAAAAATGTCAAATTATGATCATTTTTGGCTTATTTAGACTGGGACCAATCATAAAAGACCTATATATATGCATATCGACTTACCTGGATCAAAATTTAACTCTTTTTTATAGTCCTGGCACTCTAGATTCGACATCGAAAATTTTCAAAAAATTTGTTTTTTATCAAAAAATGTCAAATTATGATCATTTTGGGCTTATTTAGACTGGGACCAATCATAAAAGACCTATATATATGCATATCGACTTACCTGGATCAAAATTTCACTCTTTTGTATAGTCCTGGCACTCTAGATTCGACATCGAAAATTTTCAAAAAATTTGTTTTTTATCAAAAAATGTCAAATTATGATCATTTTTGGCTTATTTAGACTGGGACCAATCATAAAAGACCTATATATATGCATATCGACTTACCTGGATCAAAATTTCACTCTTTTGTATAGTCCTGGCACTCTAGATTCGACATCGAAAATTTTCAAAAAATTTGTTTTTTATCAAAAAATTTCAAATTATGATCATTTTTGGCTCATTTAGACAGGGACCAATCATAAAAGACCTATATATATGCATATCGACTTACCTGGATCAAAATTTCACTCTTTTGTATAGTCCTGGCACTCTAGATTCGACATCGAAAATTTTCAAAAAATTTGTATTTTATCAAAAGATGTCAAAATATGATCATTTTTGGTTTATTTAGACTGGGACCAATCATCAAAGACCTATATATATGCATTTCAACTTACCTGGATCAAAATTTCACTCTTTTGTATAGTCCTGGCACTCTAGATTCGACATCGAAAATTTTCAAAAAATTTGTTTTTTATCAAAAAATGTCCAATTATGATCATTTTTGGCCTATTTAGACTGGGACCAATCATAAAAGACCTATATATATGCATATCGACTTACCTGGATCAAAATTACACTCTTTTGTATAGTCCTGGCACTCTAGATTCGACATCGAAAATTTTCAAAAAATTTGTATTTTATCAAAAAATGTAAAATTATGATCATTTTTGGCTTATTTAGACTGGGACCAATCATAAAAGACCTATATATATGCATATCGACTTACCTGGATCAAAATTTCACTCTTTTGTATAGTCCTGGCACTCTAGATTCGACATCGAAAATTTTCAAAAAAATTGTATTTTATCAAAAAATGTCAAATTATGATCATTTTTGGCTTATTTAGACTGGGACCAATCATAAAAGACCTATATATATGCATATCGACTTACCTGGATCAAAATTTCACTCTTTTGTATAGTCCTGGCACTCTAGATTCGACATCGAAAATTTTCAAAAAATTTGTATTTTATCAAAAAATGTCAAATTATGATCATTTTTGGCTTATTTAGACTGGGACCAGTCATAAAAGACTTATCTAGATGCATATCGACTTACCTGGATCAAAATTGCACTCTTTTGTATAGTCCTGGCACTCTAGATTCGACATCGAAAATTTTCAAAAAATTTGTTTTTTATCAAAAAATATCAAATTATGATCATTTTTGGCTCATTTAGACTGGGACCAATCATAAAAGACCTATATATATGCATATCGACTTACCTGGATCAAAATTTCACTCTTTTGTATAGTCCTGGCACTCTAGATTCGACATCGAAAATTTTCAAAAAATTTGTATTTTATCAAAAAATATCAAATTATGATCATTTTTGCCTTATTTAGACTGGGACCAATCATAAAAAACCAATATATATGCATATCGACTTACCTGGATCAAAATTTCACTCTTTTGTATAGTCCTGGCACTCTAGATTCGACATCGAAAATTTTCAAAAAATTTGTATTTTATCAAAAAATGTCAAATTATGATCATTTTTGGCTTATTTAGACTGGGACCAATCATAAAAGACCTATATATATGCAGATCGACTTACCTGGATCAAAATTTCACTCTTTTGTATAGTCCTGGCACTCTAGATTCGACATCGAAAATTTTCAAAAAAATTGTATTTTATCAAAAAATGTCAAATTATGATCATTTTTGGCTTATTTAGACTGGGACCAATCATAAAAGACCTATATATATGCATATCGACTTACCTGGATCAAAATTTCACTCTTTTGTATAGTCCTGGCACTCTAGATTCGACATCGAAAATTTTCAAAAAAATTGTATTTTATCAAAAAATGTCAAATTATGATCATTTTTGGCTTATTTAGACTGGGACCAATCATAAAAGACCTATATATATGCATATCGACTTACCTGGATCAAAATTTCACTCTTTTGTATAGTCCTGGCACTCTAGATTCGACATCGAAAATTTTCAAAAAATTTGTATTTTATCAAAAAATGTCAAATTATGATCATTTTTGGCTTATTTAGACTGGGGCCAATCATAAAAGACCTATATATATGCATATCGACTTACCTGGATCAAAATTTCACTCTTTTGTATAGTCCTGGCACTCTAGATTCGACATCGAAAATTTTCAAAAAATTTGTATTTTATCAAAAAATATCAAATTATGATCATTTTTGGCTTATTTAGACTGGGACCAATCATAAAAGACCAATATATATGCATATCGACTTACCTGGATCAAAATTTCACTCTTTTGTATAGTCCTGGCACTCTAGATTCGACATCGAAAATTTTCAAAAAATTTGTATTTTATCAAAAAATGTCAAATTATGATCATTTTTGGCTTATTTAGACTGGGACCAATCATAAAAGACCTATATATATGCATATCGACTTACCTGGATCAAAATTTCACTCTTTTGTATAGTCCTGGCACTCTAGATTCGACATCGAAAATTTTCAAAAAATTTGTATTTTATCAAAAAATGTCAAATTATGATCATTTTTGGCTTATTTAGACTGGGACCAATCATAAAAGACCTATATATATGCATATCGACTTACCTGGATCAAAATTTCACTCTTTTGTATAGTCCTGGCACTCTAGATTCGACATCGAAAATTTTCAAAAAAATTGTATTTTATCAAAAAATGTCAAATTATGATCATTTTTGGCTTATTTAGACTGGGACCAATCATAAAAGACCTATATATATGCATATCGACTTACCTGGATCAAAATTTCACTCTTTTGTATAGTCCTGGCACTCTAGATTCGACATCGAAAATTTTCAAAAAATTTGTATTTTATCAAAAAATGTCAAATTATGATCATTTTTGGCTTATTTAGACTGGGGCCAATCATAAAAGACCTATATATATGCATATCGACTTACCTGGATCAAAATTTCACTCTTTTGTATAGTCCTGGCACTCTAGATTCGACATCGAAAACTTTCAAAAAATTTATATTTTATCAAAAAATGTCAAATTATGATCATTTTTGGCTTATTTAGACTGGGACCAATCATAAAAGACCTATATATATGCATATCGACTTACCTAGTACAAAATTTCACACTTTTGTATAGGCCTGGCACTCTAGATTCGACATCGAAAATTTTCAAAAAATTTGTATTTTATCAAAAAATATCAAATTATGATCATTTTTGGCTTATTTAGACTGGGACCAATCACAAAAGACCAATATATATGCATATCGACTTACCTGGATCAAAATTTCACTCTTTTGTATAGTCCTGGCACTCTAGATTCGACATCGAAAATTTTCAAAAAATTTGTATTTTATCAAAAAATGTCAAATTATGATCATTTTTGGCTTATTTAGACTGGGACCAATCATAAAAGACCTATATATATGCATATCGACTTACCTGGATCAAAATTTCACTCTTTTGTATAGTCCTGGCACTCTAGATTCGACATCGAAAATTTTCAAAAAATTTGTTTTTTATCAAAAAATGTCAAATTATGATCTTTTTGGCTTATTCAGACTGGGACCAATCATAAAAGACCTATATATATGCATATCGACTTACCTGGATCAAAATTTCACTCTTTTGTATAGTCCTGGCACTCTAGATTCGACATCGAAAATTTTCAAAAAATTTGTTTTTTATCAAAAAATGTCAAATTATGATCATTTTTGGCTCATTTAGACTGGGACCAATCATAAAAGACCTATATATATGCATATCGACTTATCTGGATCAAAATTTCACTCTTTTGTATAGTCCTGGCACTCTAGATTCGACATCGAAAATTTTCAAAAAATTTGTTTTTTATCAAAAAATGTCAAATTATGATCATTTTTGGCTTATTTAGACTGGGACCAATCATAAAAGACCTATATATATGCATATCGACTTATCTGGATCAAAATTTCACTCTTTTGTATAGTCCTGGCACTCTAGATTCGACATCGAAAATTTTCAAAAAATTTGTTTTTTATCAAAAAATGTCAAATTATGATCATTTTTGGCTCATTTAGACTGGGACCAATCATAAAAGACCTATATATATGCATATCGACTTATCTGGATCAAAATTTCACTCTTTTGTATAGTCCTGGCACTCTAGATTCGACATCGAAAATTTTCAAAAAATTTGTATTTTATCAAAAAATGTCAAATTATGATCATTTTTGGCTTATTTAGACTGGGACCAATCATAAAAGACCTATATATATGCATATCGACTTACCTGGATCAAAATTTAACTCTTTTTTATAGTCCTGGCACTCTAGATTCGACATCGAAAATTTTCAAAAAATTTGTTTTTTATCAAAAAATGTCAAATTATGATCATTTTGGGCTTATTTAGACTGGGACCAATCATAAAAGACCTATATATATGCATATCGACTTACCTGGATCAAAATTTCACTCTTTTGTATAGTCCTGGCACTCTAGATTCGACATCGAAAATTTTCTAAAAATTTGTTTTTTATCAAAAAATGTCAAATTATGATCATTTTTGGCTTATTTAGACTGGGACCAATCATAAAAGACCTATATATATGCATATCGACTTACCTGGATCAAAATTTCACTCTTTTGTATAGTCCTGGCACTCTAGATTCGACATCGAAAATTTTCAAAAAATTTGTTTTTTATAAAAAAATGTCAAATTATGATCATTTTTGGCTTATTTAGACTGGGACCAATCATTAAAGACCTAAATATATGCATATCGACTTACCTGGATCAAAATTTTACTCTTTTGTATAGTCCTGGCACTCTAGATTCGACATCGAAAATTTTCAAAAAATTTGTATTTTATCAAAAAATGTCAAATTATGATCATTTTTGGCATATTTAGACTGGGACCAATCAAAAAAGACCTATATATATGCATATCCAATTACCTGGATCAAAATTTCACTCTTTTGTATAGTCCTGGCACTCTAGATTCGACATCGAAAATTTTTAAAAAATTTATATTTTATCAAAAAATGTCAAATTATGATCATTTTTGGCTTATTTAGACTAAGGCCAATCATAAAAGACCTAAATATATGCATTTCGACTTACCTGGATCAAAATTTCACTCTTTTGTATAGTCCTGGCACTCTAGATTCGACATCGAAAATTTTCAAAAAATTTGTATTGTTTCAAAAAATGTCAAATTATGATTATTTTTGGCTTATTTAGACTAGGACCAATCATAAAAGACCTATATATATGCATATCGACTTACCTGGATCAAAATTTCACTCTTTTGTATAGTCCTGGCACTCTAGATTCGACATCGAAAATTTTCAAAAAATTTGTATTTTATCAAAAAATGTCAAATTATGATCATTTTTGGCTTATTTAGACTGGGACCAATCATAAAAGACCTATATATATGCATATCGACTTACCTGGATCAAAATTTCACTCTTTTGTATAGTCCTGGCACTCTAGATTCGACATCGAAAAATTTCCAAAAATTTGTATTTTATAAAAAAATGTCAAATTATGATCATTTTTGGCTTATTTAGACTGGGACCAATCATAAAAGACCTATATATATGCATATCGACTTACCTGGATCAAAAATTCACTATTTTGTATAGTCCTGGCACTATAGATTCGACATCGAAAATTTTCAAAAAATTTGTATTTTATCAAGAAATGTCAAATTATGATCATTTTTGGCTTATTTAGACTTGGACCAATCATAAAAGACCTATATATATGCATATCGACTTACCTGGATCAAAATTTCACTCTTTTGTATAGTCCTGGCACTCTAGATTCGACATCGAAAATTTTCAAAAAATTGGTTTTTTATCAAAAAATGTCAAATTATGATCATTTTTGGCTTATTTAGACTGAGACGAATCATAAAAGACCTATATATATGCATATCGACTTACCTGGATCAAAATTTCACTCTTTTGTATAGTCCTGGCACTCTAGATTCGACATCGAAAATTTTCAAAAAATTTGTATTTTATCAAAAAATGTCAAATTATGATCATTTTTGGCTTATTTAGACTGGGACCAATCACTAAAGACCTATATATATGCATATCGACTTACCTGGATCAAAATTTCACTCTTTTGTATAGTCCTGGCACTCTAGATTCGACATAGAAAATTTTCAAAAAATTTGTTTTTTATCAAAAAATGTCAAATTATGATCATTTTTGGTTTATTTAGACTGGGACCAATCATAAAAGACCTATATATAAGCATATCGACTTACCTGGATCTCAAATTTCACTCTTTTGTATAGTCCTGGCACTCTAGATTCGAGATCGAAAATTTTCAAAAAATTTGTATTTTATCAAAAAACGTCAAATTATGATCATTTTTGGCTTATTTAGACTGGGACCAATCATAAAAGACCTATATATATGCATATCGACTTACCTGGATCAAAATTTCACTCTTTTGTATAGTCCTGGCACTCTAGATTCGACATCGAAAATTTTCAAAAAATTTGTATTTTATCAAAAAATGTCAAATTATGATCATTTTTGGCTTATTTAGACTGGGACCAATCATAAAAGACCTATATATATGCATATCGACTTACCTGGATCAAAATTTCACTCTTTTTTATAGTCCTTGCACTCTAGATTCGACATCGAAAATTTTCAAAAAATTTGTTTTTTATCAAAAAATGTCAAATTAATGATCATTTTGGCCTTATTTAGACTGGGACCAATCATAAAAGACCTATATATATGCATATCGACTTACCTGGATCAAAATTTCACTCTTTTGTATAGTCCTGGCACTCTAGATTCGACATCGAAAATTTTCAAAAAATTTGTTTTTTTTCAAGAAATGTCAAATTATGATCATTTTTGGCTTATTTAGACTGGGACCAATCATAAAAGACCTATATATATGCATATTGACTTACCTGGATCAAAATTTCACTCTTTTGTATAGTCCTGGCACTCTAGATTCGACATCGAAAATTTTCAAAAAATTTGTTTTTTATAAAAAAATGTCAAATTTTGATCATTTTTGGCTTATTTAGACTGGGACCAATCATAAAAGACCTATATATATGCATATCGACTTACTTGGATCAAAATTTCACTCTTTTGTATAGTCCTGGCACTCTAGATTCGACATCGAAAATTTTCAAAAAATTTGTATTTTATCAAAAAATGTCAAATTATGATCATTTTTGGCATATTTAGACTGGGACCAATCATAAAAGACCTATATATATGCATACCGACTTACCTGGATCAAAATTTCACTCTTTTGTATAGTCCTGGCACTCTAGATTCGACATCGAAAATTTTCAAAAAATTTATATTTTATCAAAAAATGTCAAATTATGATCATTTTTGGCTTATTTAGACTGGGGCCAATCATAAAAGACCTATATATATGCATATCGACTTACCTGGATCAAAATTTCACTCTTTTTTATAGTCCTGGCACTCTAGATTCGACATCGAAAATTTTCAAAAAATTTGTTTTTTATCAAAAAATGTCAAATTAATGATCATTTTGGGCTTATTTAGACTGGGACCAAACATAAAAGACCTATATATATGCATATCGACTTACCTGGATCAAAATTTCACTCTTTTGTATAGTCCTGGCACTCTAGATTCGACATCGAAAATTTTCAAAAAATTTGTTTTTTATCAAAAAATGTCAAATTATGATCATTTTTGGCTTATTTAGACTGGGACCAATCATAAAAGACCTATATATATGCATATCGACTTACCTGGATCAAAATTTCACTCTTTTGTATAGTCCTGGCACTCTAGATTCGACATCGAAAATTTTCAAAAAATTTGTATTTTATCAAAAAATGTCAAATTATGATCATTTTTGGCTTATTTAGACTGGGACCAATCATAAAAGACCTATATATATGCATATCGACTTACCTGGATCAAAATTTCACTCTTTTTTATAGTCCTGGCACTCTAGATTCGACATCGAAAATTTTCAAAAAATTTGTTTTTTATCAAAAAATGTCAAATTAATGATCATTTTGGGCTTATTTAGACGGGGACCAATCATAAAAGACCTATATATATGCATATCGACTTACCTGGATCAAAATTTCACTCTTTTGTATAGTCCTGGCACTCTAGATTCGACATCGAAAATTTTCAAAAAATTTGTTTTTTATCAAAAAATGTCAAATTATGATCATTTTTGGCTTATTTAGACTGGGACCAATCATAAAAGACCTATATATATGCATATCGACTTACCTGGATCAAAATTTCACTCTTTTGTATAGTCCTGGCACTCTAGATTCGACATCGAAAATTTTCAAAAAATTTGTTTTTTATAAAAAAATGTCAAATTATGATCATTTTTGGCTTATTTAGACTGGGACCAATCATAAAAGACCTATATATATGCATATCGACTTACCTGGATCAAAATTTTACTCCTTTGTATAGTCCTGGCACTCTAGATTCGACATCGAAAATTTTCAAAAAATTTGTATTTTATCAAAAAATGTCAAATTATGATCATTTTTGGCATATTTAGACTGGGACCAATCATAAAAGACCTAAATATATGCATATCGACTTACCTGGATCAAAATTTCACTCTTTTGTATAGTCCTGGCACTCTAGATTCGACATCGAAAATTTTCAAAAAATTTATATTTTATCAAAAAATGTCAAATTATGATCATTTGTGGCTTATTTAGACTGGGACCAATCATAAAAGACCTAAATATATGCATTTCGACTTACCTGGATCAAAATTTCACTCTTTTGTATAGTCCTGGCACTCTAGATTCGACATCGAAAAATTTCAAAAAATTTGTATTTTATCAACAAATGTCAAATTATGATCATTTTTGGCTTATATAGACTGGGACCAATCATAAAAGACCTATATTAATGCATATCGACTTACCTGGATCAAAAATTCACTCTTTTGTATAGTCCTGGCACTATAGATTCGACATCGAAAATTTTCAAAAAATTTGTATTTTATCAAAAAATGTCAAATTATGATCATTTTTGGCTTATTTAGACTTGAACCAATCATAAAAGACCTATATATATGCATATCGACTTACCTGGATCAAAATTTCACTCTTTTGTATAGTCCTGGCACTCTAGATTCGACATAGAAAATTTTCAAAAAATTTGTATTTTATCAAAAAATGTCAAATTATGATCATTTTTGGCTTATTTAGACTGGGACCAATCATAAAAGACCTATATATATGCATATCGACTTACCTGGATCAAAATTTCACTCTTTTGTATAGTCCTGGCACTCTAGATTCGACATCGAAAATTTTCAAAAAATTTGTTTTTTATAAAAAAATGTCAAATTATGATCATTTTTGGCTTATTTAGACTGGGACCAATCATAAAAGACCTATATATATGCCTATCGACTTACCTGGATCAAAATTTTACTCTTTTGTATAGTCCTGGCACTCTAGATTCGACATAGAAAATTTTCAAAAAATTTATATTTTATCAAAAAATGTCAAATTATGATCATTTTTGTCTTATTTAGACTTGAACCAATCATAAAAGACCTATATATATGCATATCGACTTACCTGGATCAAAATTTCACTCTTTTGTATAGTCCTGGCACTCTAGATTCGACATAGAAAATTTTCAAAAAATTTGTATTTTATCAAAAAATGTCAAATTATGATCATTTTTGGCTTATTTAGACTGGGACCAATCATAAAAGACCTATATATATGCATATCGACTTACCTGGATCAAAATTTCACTCTTTTGTATAGTCCTGGCACTCTAGATTCGACATCGAAAATTTTCAAAAAATTTGTTTTTTATAAAAAAATGTCAAATTATGATCATTTTTGGCTTATTTAGACTGGGACCAATCATAAAAGACCTATATATATGCCTATCGACTTACCTGGATCAAAATTTTACTCTTTTGTATAGTCCTGGCACTCTAGATTCGACATAGAAAATTTTCAAAAAATTTATATTTTATCAAAAAATGTCAAATTATGATCATTTTTGTCTTATTTAGACTGGGACCAATCATAAAAGACCTAAATATATGCATTTCGACTTACCTGGATCAAAATTTCACTCTTTTGTATAGTCCTGGCACTCTAGATTCGACATCGAAAATTTTCAAAAAATTTGTATTTTTTCAAAAAATGTCAAATTATGATTATTTTTGGCTTATTTAGACTGGGACCAATCATAAAAGACCTATATATATGCATATCGACTTACCTGGATCAAAATTTCACTCTTTTGTATAGTCCTGGCACTCTAGATTCGACATCGAAAAATTTCAAAAAATTTGTATTTTATCAAAAAATGTCAAATTATGATCATTTTTGGCTTATTTAGACTGGGACCAATCATAAAAGACCTATATTAATGCATATCGACTTACCTGGATCAAAAATTCACTCTTTTGTATAGTCCTGGCACTATAGATTCGACATCGAAAATTTTCAAAAAATTTGTATTTTATCAAAAAATGTCAAATTATGATCATTTTTGGCTTATTTAGACTTGAACCAATCATAAAAGACCTATATATATGCATATCGACTTACCTGGATCAAAATTTCACTCTTTTGTATAGTCCTGGCACTCTAGATTCGACATAGAAAATTTTCAAAAAATTTGTATTTTATCAAAAAATGTCAAATTATGATCATTTTTGGCTTATTTAGACTGGGACCAATCATAAAAGACCTATATATATGCATATCGACTTACCTGGATCAAAATTTCACTCTTTTGTATAGTCCTGCCACTCTAGATTCGACATCGAAAATTTTCAAAAAATTTGTTTTTTATAAAAAAATGTCAAATTATGATCATTTTTGGCTTATTTAGACTGGGACCAATCATAAAAGACCTATATATATGCCTATCGACTTACCTGGATCAAAATTTTACTCTTTTGTATAGTCCTGGCACTCTAGATTCGACATCGAAAATTTTCAAAAAATTTGTATTTTATCAAAAAATGTCAAATTATGATCATTTTTGGCATATTTAGACTGGGACCAATCATAAAAGACCTATATATATGCATATCGACTTACCTGGATCAAAATTTCACTCTTTTGTATAGTCCTGGCACTCTAGATTCGACATAGAAAATTTTCAAAAAATTTGTATTTTTTCAAAAAATGTCAAATTATGATTATTTTTGGCTTATTTAGACTGGGACCAATCATAAAAGACCTATATATATGCAAATCGACTTACCTGGATCAAAATTTCACTCTTTTGTATAGTCCTGGCACTCTAGATTCGACATCGAAAATTTTCAAAAAATTTGTATTTTATCAAAAAATGTCAAATTATGATCATTTTCGGCTTATTTAGACTGGGACCAATCACAAAAGACCTATATATATGCATATCGACTTACCTGGACCAAAATTTCACTCTTTTGTATAGTCCTGGCACTCTAGATTCGACATCGAAAATTTTCAAAATATTTGTATTTTATCAAAAAATGTCAAATTATGATCATTTTTGGCTTATTTAGACTGGGACCAGTCATAAAAGACCTATATATATGCATATCGACTTACCTGGATCAAAATTTCACTCTTTTGTATAGTCCTGGCACTCTAGATTCGACATCGAAAATTTTCAAAAAATTTGTTTTTTATCAAAAAATGTCAAATTATGATCATTTTTGGCTTATTTAGACTGGGACCAATCATAAAAGACCTATATATATGCATATCGACTTACCTGGATCAAAATTTCACTCTTTTGTATAGTCCTGGCACTCTAGATTCGACATCGAAAAATTTCAAACAATTTGTATTTTATCAAAAAATGTCAAATTATGATCATTTTTGGCTTATTTAGACTGGGACCAATCATAAAAGACCTATATATATGCATATCGACTTACCTGGATCAAAAATTCACTCTTTTGTATAGTCCTGGCACTATAGATTCGACATCGAAAATTTTCAAAAAATTTGTATTTTATCAAAAAATGTCAAATTATGATCATTTTTGGCTTATTTAGACTTGGACCAATCATAAAAGACCTATATATATGCATATCGACTTACCTGGATCAAAATTTCACTCTTTTGTATAGTCCTGGCACTCTAGATTCGACATCGAAAATTTTCAAAAAATTTGTTTTTTATCAAAAAATGTCAAATTATGATCATTTTTGGCTTATTTAGACTGGGACCAATCATTAAAGACCTATATATATGCATATCGACTTACCTGGATCAAAATTTCACTCTTTTGTATAGTCCTGGCACTCTAGATTCGACATCGAAAATTTTCAAAAAATTTGTATTTTATCAAAAAATGTCAAATTATGATCATTTTTGGCTTATTTAGACTGGGACCAATCATAAAAGACCTATATATATGCATATCGACTTACCTGGATCAAAATTTCACTCTTTTGTATAGTCCTGGCACTCTAGATTCAACATCGAAAATTTTCAAAAAATTTGTATTTTATCAAAAAATGTCAAATTATGATCATTTTTGGCTTATTTAGACTGGGACCAATCATAAAAGACCTATATATATATGCATATCGACTTACCTGGACCAAAATTTCACTCTTTTGTATAGTTCTGGCACTCTAGATTCGACATCGAAAATTTTCAAAAAATTTGTATTTTATCAAAAAATGTCAAATTATGATCATTTTTGGCTTATTTAGACTGGGACCAGTCATAAAAGACCTATTTATATGCATATCGACTTACCTGGATCAAAATTTCACTCTTTTGTATAGTCCTGGCACTCTAGATTCGACATCGAAAATTTTCAAAAAATTTGTTTTTTATCAAAAAATGTCAAATTATGATCATTTTTGGCTTATTTAGACTGGGACCAATCATAAAAGACCTATATATATGCAAATCGACTTACCTGGATCAAAATTTCACTCTTTTGTATAGTCCTGGCACTCTAGATTCGACATCGAAAAATTTCAAAAAATTTGTATTTTATCAAAAAATGTCAAATTATTATCATTTTTGGCTTATTTTGACTGGGACCAATCATAAAAGACCTATATATATGCATATCGACTTACCTGGATCAAAAATTCACTCTTTTGTATAGTCCTGGCACTATAGATTCGACATCGAAAATTTTCAAAAAAGTTGTATTTTATCAAAAAATGTCAAATTATGATCATTTTTGGCTTATTTAGACTTGGACCAATCATAAAAGACCTATATATATGCATATCGACTTACCTGGATCAAAATTTCACTCTTTTGTATAGTCCTGGCACTCTAGATTCGACATCGAAAATTTTCAAAAAATTTGTTTTTTATCAAAAAATGTCAAATTATGATCATTTTTGGCTTATTTAGACTGGGACGAATCATAAAAGACCTATATATATGCATATCGACTTACCTGGATCAAAATTTCACTCTTTTGTATAGTCCTGGCACTCTAGATTCGACATCGAAAATTTTCAAAAAATTTGTATTTTATCAAAAAATGTCAAATTATGATCATTTTTGGCTTATTTAGACTAGGACCAATCATTAAAGACCTATATATATGCATATCGACTTACCTGGATCCAAATTTCACTCTTTTGTATAGTCCTGGCACTCTAGATTCGACATCGAAAATTTTCAAAAAATTTGTATTTTATCAAAAAATGTCAAATTATGATCATTTTTGGCTTATTTAGACTGGGACCAATCATAAAAGACCTATATATATGCATATCGACTTACCTGGATCAAAATTTCACTCTTTTGTATAGTCCTGGCACTCTAGATTCGACATCGAAAATTTTCAAAAAATTTGTATTTTATCAAAAAATGTCAAATTATGATCATTTTTGGCTTATTTAGACTGGGACCAATCATAAAAGACCTATATATATGCATAGCGACTTACCTGGATCAAAATTTCACCCTTTTGTATAGTCCTGGCACTCTAGATTCGACATCGAAAATTTTCAAAAAATTTGTTTTTTATCAAAAAATGTCAAATTATGATCATTTTTGGCTTATTTAGACTGGGACCAATCATAAAAGACCTATATATATGCATATCGACTTACCTGGATCAAAATTTCACTCTTTTGTATAGTCCTGGCACTCTAGATTCGACATCAAAAATTTTCAAAAAATTTGTATTTTATCAAAAAATGTCAAATTATGATTATTTTTGGCTTATTTAGACTGGGACCAATCATAAAAGACCTATATATATGCATATCGACTTACCTGGATCAAAATTTCACTCTTTTGTATAGTCCTGGCACTCTAGATTCGACATCGAAAATTTTCAAAAAATTTGTATTTTATCAAAAAATGTCAAATTATGATCATTTTTGGCTTATTTAGACTGGGACCAATTATAAAAGACCTATATATATGCATATCGACTTACCTGGATCAAAATTTCACTCTTTTGTATAGTCCTGGCACACTAGATTCGACATCGAAAATTTTCAATAAATTTTTATTTTATCAAAAAATGTCAAATTATGATCATTTTTGGCTTATTTAGACTGGGACCAGTCATAAAAGACCTATATATATGCATATGGACTTACCTGGATCAAAATTTCACTCTTTTGTATAGTCCTGGCACTCTAGATTCGACATCGAAAATTTTCAAAAAATTTGTATTTTATCAAAAAATGTCAAATTATGATCATTTTTGGCTTATTTAGACTGGGACCAATCATAAAAGACCTATAAATATGCATATCGACTTACCTGGATCAAAATTTCACTCTTTTGTATAGTCCTGGCACTCTAGATTCGACATCGAAAATTTTCAAAAAATTTGTTTTTTATCAAAAAATGTCAAATTATGATCATTTTTGGCTTATTTAGACTGGGACCAATCATAAAAGACCTATATATATGCATATCGACTTACCTGGATCAAAATTTCACTCTTTTGTATAGTCCTGGCACTCTAGATTCAACATCGAAAATTTTCAAAAAATTTGTATTTTATCAAAAAATGTCAAATTATGATCATTTTTGGCTTATTTAGACTGGGACCAATCATAAAAGACCTATATATATATGCATATCGACTTACCTGGACCAAAATTTCACTCTTTTGTATAGTTCTGGCACTCTAGATTCGACATCGAAAATTTTCAAAAAATTTGTATTTTATCAAAAAATGTCAAATTATGATCATTTTTGGCTTATTTAGACTGGGACCAGTCATAAAAGACCTATTTATATGCATATCGACTTACCTGGATCAAAATTTCACTCTTTTGTATAGTCCTGGCACTCTAGATTCGACATCGAAAATTTTCAAAAAATTTTTATTTTATAAAAAAATGTCAAATTCTGATCATTTTTGGCTTATTTATACTGGGACCAATCATAAAAGACCTATATATATGCATATCGACTTACCTGGATCAAAATTTCACTCTTTTGTATAGTCCTGGCACTCTAGATTCGACATCGAAAATTTTCAAAAAATTTGTTTTTTATCAAAAAATGTCAAATTATGATCATTTTTGGCTTATTTAGACTGGGACCAATCATAAAAGACCTATATATATGCATATCGACTTACCTGGATCAAAATTTCACTCTTTTGTATAGTCCTGGCACTCTAGATTCGACATCGAAAAATTTCAAAAAATTTGTTTTTTATCAAAAATGTCAAATTATGATCATTTTTGGCTTATTTAGACTGGGACCAATCATAAAAGACCTATATATATGCATATCGACTTACCTGGATCAAAATTTCACTCTTTTGTATAGTCCTGGCACTCTAGATTCGACATCGAAAATTTTCAAAAAATTTGTATTTTATAAAAAAATGTCAAATTCTGATCATTTTTGGCTTATTTATACTGGGACCAATCATAAAAGACCTATATATATGCATTGCGACTTACCTGGATCAAAATTTCACTCTTTTGTATAGTCCTGGCACTCTAGATTCGACATCGAAAATTTTCAAAAAATTTGTATTTTATCAAAAAATGTCAAATTATGATCATTTTTGGCTTATTTAGACTGGGACCAATCATAAAAGACCTATATATATGCATATCGACTTACCTGGATCAAAATTTCACTCTTTTGTATAGTCCTGGCACTCTAGATTCGACATCGAAAATTTTCAAAAAATTTGTTTTTTACAAAAAAATGTCAAAATATGATCATTTTTGGCTTATTTAGACGGGGACCAATCATAAAAGACCTATATATATGCATATCGACTTACCTGGATCAAAATTTCACTCTTTTGTATAGTCCTGGCACTCTAGATTCGACATCGAAAATTTTCAAAAAGTTTGTATTTTATCAAAAAATGTCAAATTATGATCATTTTTGGCTTATTTAGACTGGGACCAATCATAAAAGACCTATATATATGCATATCGACTTACCTGGATCAAAATTTCACTCTTTTGTATAGTCCTGGCACTCTAGATTCGACATCGAAAATTTTCAAAATTTGTTTTTTATCAAAAAATGTCAAATTATGATCATTTTTGGCTTAATTAGACTGGGACCAATCATAAAAGACCTATATATATGCATATCAACTTACCTGGATCAAAATTTCACTCTTTTGTATAGTCCTGGCACTCTAGATTCGACATCGAAAATTTTCAAAAAATTTGTATTTTATCAAAAAATGTCAAATTATGATCATTTTTGGCTTATTTAGACTGGGACCAATCATAAAAGACCTATATATATGCATATCGACTTACCTGGATCAAAAATTCACTCTTTTGTATAGTCCTGGCACTCTAGATTCGACATCGAAAATTTTAAAAAAATTTGTATTTTATCAAAAAATGTCAAATTATGATCATTTTTGGCTTATTTAGACTGGGACCAATCATAAAAGACCTATATATATGCATATCGACTTACCTGGATCAAAATTTCACTCTTTTGTATAGTCCTGGCACTCTAGATTCGACATCGAAAATTTTCAAAAAATTTGTATTTTATCAAAAAATGTCAAATTATGATCATTTTTGGCTTATTTAGACTGGGACCAATCATAAAAGACCTATATATATGCATATCGACTTACCGGGATCAAAATTTCACTCTTTTGTATAGTCCTGGCACTCTAGATTCGACATCGAAAATTTTCAAAAAATTTGTATTTTATCAAAAAATGTCAAATTATGATCATTTTTGGCTTATTTAGACTGGGACCAATCATAAAAGACCTATATATATGCATATCGACTTACCTGGATCAAAATTTCACTCTTTTGTATAGTCCTGGCACTCTAGATTCGACATGGAAAATTTTCAAAAAATTTGTATTTTATAAAAAAATGTCAAATTCTGATCATTTTTGGCTTATTTATACTGGGACCAATCATAAAAGACCTATATATATGCATATCGACTTACCTGGATCAAAATTTCACTTTTTGTATAGTCCTGGCACTCTAGATTCGACATCGAAAATTTTCAAAAAATTTGTTTTTTATCAAAAAATGTCAAATTATGATCATTTTTGGCTTATTTAGACTGGGACCAATCATAAAAGACCTATATATATGCATATCGACTTACCTGGATCAAAATTTCACTCTTTTGTATAGTCCTGGCACTCTAGATTCGACATCGAAAAATTTCAAAAAATTTGTTTTTTATCAAAAATGTCAAATTATGATCATTTTTGGCTTATTTAGACTGGGACCAATCATAAAAGACCTATATATATGCATATCGACTTACCTGGATCAAAATTTCACTTTTTGTATAGTCCTGGCACTCTAGATTCGACATCGAAAATTTTCAAAAAATTTGTTTTTTATCAAAAAATGTCAAATTATGATCATTTTTGGCTTATTTAGACTGGGACCAATCATAAAAGACCTATATATATGCATATCGACTTACCTGGATCAAAATTTCACTCTTTTGTATAGTCCTGGCACTCTAGATTCGACATCGAAAAATTTCAAAAAATTTGTTTTTTATCAAAAATGTCAAATTATGATCATTTTTGGCTTATTTAGACTGGGACCAATCATAAAAGACCTATATATATGCATATCGACTTACCTGGATCAAAATTTCACTCTTTTGTATAGTCCTGGCACTCTAGATTCGACATCGAAAATTTTCAAAAAATTTGTATTTTATAAAAAAATGTCAAATTCTGATCATTTTTGGCTTATTTATACTGGGACCAATCATAAAAGACCTATATATATGCATTGCGACTTACCTGGATCAAAATTTCACTCTTTTGTATAGTCCTGGCACTCTAGATTCGACATCGAAAATTTTCAAAAAATTTGTATTTTATCAAAAAATGTCAAATTATGATCATTTTTGGCTTATTTAGACTGGGACCAATCATAAAAGACCTATATATATGCATATCGACTTACCTGGATCAAAATTTCACTCTTTTGTATAGTCCTGGCACTCTAGATTCGACATCGAAAATTTTCAAAAAATTTGTTTTTTACAAAAAAATGTCAAAATATGATCATTTTTGGCTTATTTAGACTGGGACCAATCATAAAAGATCTATATATATGCATATCGACTTACCTGGATCAAAATTTCACTCTTTTGTATAGTCCTGGCACTCTAGATTCGACATCGAAAATTTTCAAAAAATTTGTATTTTATCAAAAAATGTCAAATTATGATCATTTTTGGCTTATTTAGACTGGGACCAATCATAAAAGACCTATATATATGCATATCGACTTACCGGGATCAAAATTTCACTCTTTTGTATAGTCCTGGCACTCTAGATTCGACATCGAAAATTTTCAAAAAATTTGTATTTTATCAAAAAATGTCAAATTATGATCATTTTTGGCTTATTAAAACTGGGACCAATCATAAAAGACCTATATATATGCATATCGACTTACCTGGATCAAAATTTCACTCTTTCGTATAGTCCTGGCACTCTAGATTCGACATCGAAATTTTTCAAAAAATTTGTATTTTATCAAAAAATGTCAAATTATGATCATTTTCGACTTATTTAGACTGGGACCAATCATAAAAGACCTATATATATGCATATCGACTTACCTGGATCAAAATTTCACTCTTTTGTATAGTCCTGGCACTCTAGATTCGACATCGAAAATTTTCAAAAAATTTGTATTTTATCAAAAAATGTCAAATTATGATCATTTTTGGCTTATTTAGACTGGGACCAATCATAAAAGACCTATATATATGCATATCGACTTACCTGGATCAAAATTTCACTCTTTTGTATAGTCCTGGCACTCTAGATTCGACATCGAAAATTTTCAAAAAATTTGTATTTTATCAAAAAATGTCAAATTATGATCATTTTTGGCTTATTTAAACTGGCACTAATCATAAAAGACCTATATATATGCATATCGACTTACCTGGATCAAAATTTCACTCTTTTGTATAGTCCTGGCACTCTAGATTCGACATCGAAAATTTTCAAAAAATTTGTATTTTATGAAAAAATGTCAAATTATGATCATTTTTGGCTTATTTAGACTGGGACCAATCATAAAAGACCTATATATATGCATATCGACTTACCTGGATCAAAATTTCACTCTTTTGTATAGTCCTGGCACTCTAGATTCGACATCGAAAATTTTCAAAAAATTTGTTTTTTATCAAAAAATGTCAAATTATGATCATTTTTGGCTTATTTAGACTGGGACCAATCATAAAAGACCTATATATATGCATATCGACTTACCTGGATCAAAATTTCACTCTTTTGTATAGTCCTGGCACTCTAGATTCGACATCGAAAATTTTCAAAAAATTTGTATTTTATCAAAAAATGTCAAATTATGATCATTTTTGGCTTATTTAGACTGGGACCAATCATAAAAGATCTATATATATGCATATCGACTTACCTGGATCAAAATTTCACTCTTTTGTATAGTCCTGGCACTCTAGATACGACATCGAAAATTTTCAAAAAAATTGTATTTTATCAAAAAATGTCAAATTATGATCATTTTTGGCTTATTTAGACTGGGACCAATCATAAAAGACCTATATATATGCATATCGACTTACCTGGATCAAAATTTCACTCTTATGTATAGTCCTGGCACTCTAGATTCGACATCGAAAATTTTCAAAAAATTTGTATTTTATCAAAAAATGTCAAATTATGATCATTTTTGGCTTATTTAAACTGGGACCAATCATAAAAGACCTATATATATGCATATCGACTTACCTGGATCAAAATTTCACTCTTTTGTATAGTCCTGGCACTCTTGATTCGACATCGAAAATTTTCAAAAAATTTGTTTTTTATCTAAAAATGTCAAATTATGATCATTTTTGGCTTATTTAGACTGGGACCAATCATAAA
Source organism: Chrysoperla carnea (assembly GCF_905475395.1). Taxonomy (NCBI): domain Eukaryota; kingdom Metazoa; phylum Arthropoda; class Insecta; order Neuroptera; family Chrysopidae; genus Chrysoperla; species Chrysoperla carnea. The sequence continues at coordinate 1,874,231 of NW_025408234.1, read as the reverse complement.
AGACCTATATATATGCATATCGACTTACCTGGATCAAAATTTCACTCTTTTGTATAGTCCTGGCACTCTAGATTCGACATCGAAAATTTTCAAAAAATTTGTATTTTATCAAAAAATGTCAAATTATGATCATTTTTGGCTTATTTAGACTGGGACCAATCATAAAAGACCTATATATATGCATATAGACTTACCTGGATCAAAATTTCACTCTTTTGTATAGTCCTGGCACTCTAGATTCGACATCGAAAATTTTCAAAAAATTTTTATTTTATCAAAAAATGTCAAATTATGATCATTTTTGGCTTATTTAGACTGGGACCAATCATAAAAGACCTTTATATATGCATATCGACTTACTAGGATCAAAATTTCACTCTTTTGTATAGTCCTGGCACTCTAGATTCGACATCGAAAATTTTCAAAAAATTTGTATTTTATCAAAAAATGTCAAATTATGATCATTTTTGGCTTATTTAGACTGGGACCAATCATAAAAGACCTATATATATGCATATCGACTTACCTGGATCAAAATTTTACTCTTTTGTATAGTCCTGGCACTCTAGATTCGACATCGAAAATTTTCAAAAAATTTGTATTTTATCTAAAAATGTCAAATTATGATCATTTTTGGCTTATTTAGACTGGGACCTATCATAAAAGACCTATATATATGCATATCGACTTACCTGGATCAAAATTTCACTCTTTTGTATAGTCCTGGCACTCTAGATTCGACATCGAAAATTTTCAAAAAATTTGTATTTTATCAAAAAATGTCAAATTATGATCATTTTTGGCTTATTTAGACTGGGACCAATCATAAAAGACCTATATATATGCATATCGACTTACCTGGATCAAAATTTCACTCTTTTGTATAGTCCTGGCACTCTAGATTCGAAATCGAAAATTTTCAAAATTTGTTTTTTATCAAAAAATGTCAAATTATGATCATTTTTGGCTTATTTAGACTGGGACCAATCATAAAAGACCTATATATATGCATATCAACTTACCTGGATCAAAATTTCACTCTTTTGTATAGTCCTGGCACTCTAGATTCGACATCGAAAATTTTCAAAAAATTTGTATTTTATCAAAAAATGTCAAATTATGATCATTTTTGGCTTATTTAGACTGGGACCAATCATAAAAGACCTATATATATGCATATTGACTTACCTGGATCAAAAATTCACTCTGTTGTATAGTCCTGGCACTCTAGATTCGACATCGAAAATTTTCAAAAAATTTGTATTTTATCAAAAAATGTCAAATTATGATCATTTTTGGCTTATTTAGACTGGGACCAATCATAAAAGACCTATATATATGCATATCGACTTACCTGGATCAAAATTTCACTCTTTTGTATAGTCCTGGCACTCTAGATTCGACATCGAAAATTTTCAAAAAATTTGTATTTTATCTAAAAATGTCAAATTATGATCATTTTTTACTTATTTAGACTGGGACCAATCATAAAAGACCTATATATATGCATATCGACTTACCTGGATCAAAATTTCACTCTTTTGTATAGTCCTGGCACACTAGATTCGACATCGAAAATTTTCAAAAAATTTGTATTTTATCAAAAAATGTCAAATTATGATCATTTTTGGCTTATTTAGACTGGGACCAATCATAAAAGACCTATATATATGCATATCGACTTACCTGGATCAAAATTTCACTCTTTTGTATAGTCCTGGCACTCTAGATTCGACATCGAAAATTTTCAAAAAATTTGTTTTTTATCAAAAAATGTCAAATTATGATCATTTTTGGCTTATTTAGACTGGGACCAATCATAAAAGACCTATATATATGCATATCGCCTTACCTGGATCAAAATTTCACTCTTTTGTATAGTCCTGGCACTCTAGATTCGACATCGAAAATTTTCAAAAAATTTGTATTTTATCAAAAAATGTCAAATTATGATCATTTTTGGCTTATTTAGACTGGGACCAATCATAAAAGACCTATATATATGCATATCGACTTACCTGGATCAAAATTTCACTCTTTTGTATAGTCCTGGCACTCTAGATTCGACATCGAAAATTTTCAAAAAAATTGTATTTTATCAAAAAATGTCAAATTATGATCATTTTTGGCTTATTTAGACTGGGACCAATCATAAAAGACCTATATATATGCATATCGACTTACCTGGATCACAATTTCACTCTTTTGTATAGTTCTGGCACTCTAGATTCGACATCGAAAATTTTCAAAAAATTTGTTTTTTATCAAAAAATGTCAAATTATGATCATTTTTGGCTTATTTAGACTGGGACCAATCATAAAAGACCTATATATATGCATATCGACTTACCTGGATCAAAATTTCACTCTTTTGTATAGTCCTGGCACTCTAGATTCGACATCGAAAATTTTCAAAAAATTTGTTTTTTATCAAAAAATGTCAAATTATGATCATTTTTGGCTTATTTAGACTGGGACCAATCATAAAAGACCTATATATATGCATATCGACTTGCCTGGATCAAAATTTCACTCTTTTGTATAGTCCTGGCACTCTAGATTCGACATCGAAAATTTTCAAAAAATTTGTATTTTATCAAAAAATGTCAAATTATGATCATTTTTGGCTTATTTAGACTGGGACCAATCATAAAAGACCTATATATATGCATATCGACTTACCTTTATCAAAATTTCACTCTTTTGTATAGTCCTGGCACTCTAGATTCGACATCGAAAATTTTCAAAAAATTTGTTTTTTTTAAAAAAATGTCAAATTATGATCATTTTTGGCTTATTTAGACTGGGACCAATCATAAAAGACCTATATATATGCATATCGACTTACCTGGATCAAAATTTCACTCTTTTGTATAGTCCTGGCACTCTAGATTCGACATCGAAAATTTTCAAAAAATTTGTATTTTATCAAAAAATGTCAAATTATGATCATTTTTGGCTTATTTAGACTGGGACCAATCATAAAAGACCTACATATATGCATATCGACTTACCTGGATCAAAATTTCACTCTTTTGTATAGTCCTGGCACTCTAGATTCGACATCGAAAATTTTCAAAAAATTTGTATTTTATCAAAAAATGTCAAATTATGATCATTTTTGGCTTATTTAGACTGGGACCAATCATAAAAGACCTATATATATGCATATCGACTTACCTGGATCAAAATTTCACTCTTTTGTATAGTCCTGGCACTCTAGATTCGACATCGAAAATTTTCAAAAAATTTGTATTTTATCAAAAAATGTCAAATTATGATCATTTTTGGCTTATTTAGACTGGGACCAATCATAAAAGATCTATATATATGCATATCGACTTACCTGGATCAAACTTTCACTCTTTTGTATAGTCCTGGCACTCTAGATTCGACATCGAAAATTTTCAAAAAATTTGTTTTTTATCAAAAAATGTCAAATTATGATCATTTTTGGCTTATTTAGACTGGGACCAATCATAAAAGACCTATATATATGCATATCGACTTACCTGGATCAAAATTTCACTCTTTTGTATAGTCCTGGCACTCTAGATTCGACATCGAAAATTTTCAAAAAATTTGTTTTTTATCAAAAAATGTCAAATTCTGATCATTTTTGGCTTATTTAGACTGGAACCAATCATAAAAGACCTATATATATGCATATCGACTTACCTGGATCAAAATTTCACTCTTTTGTATAGTCCTGGCACTCTAGATTCGACATCGAAAATTTTCAAAAAATTTGTATTTTATCAAAAGATGTCAAATTTTGATCATTTTTGGCTTATTTAGACTGGGACCAATCATAAAAGACCTATATATATGCATATCGACTTACCTGGATCAAAATTTCACTCTTTTGTATAGTCCTGGCACTCTAGATTCGACATCGAAAATTTTCAAAAAATTTGTTTTTTATCAAAAAATGTCAAATTATGATCATTTTTGGCTTATTTAGACTGGGACCAATCATAAAAGACCTATATATATGCATATCGACTTACCTGGATCAAAATTTCACTCTTTTGTATAGTCCTGGCACTCTAGATTCGACATCGAAAATATTCAAAAAATTTGTATTTTATCAAAAAATGTCAAATTATGATCATTTTTGGCTTATTTAGACTGGGACCAATCATAAAAGACCTATATATATGCATATCGACTTACCTGGATCAAAATTTCACTCTTTTGTATAGTCCTGGCACTCTAGATTCGACATCGAAAATTTTCAAAAAATTTGTTTTTTACCAAAAAATGTCAAATTATGATCATTTTTGGCTTATTTAGACTGGGACCAATCATAAAAGACCTATACATATATGCATATCGACTTACCTGGATCAAAATTTTACTCTTTTGTATAGTCCTGGCACTCTAGATTCGACATCGAAAATTTTCAAAAAATTTGTTTTTTATCAAAAAATGTCAAATTATGATCATTTTTGGCTTATTTAGACTGGGACCAATCATAAAAGACCTATATATATGCATATCGACTTACCTGGATCAAAATTTCACTCTTTTGTATAGTCCTGGCACTCTAGATTCGACATCGAAAATTTTCAAAAAATTTGTTTTTTATCAAAAAATGTCAAATTATGATCATTTTTGGCTTATTTAGACTGGGACCAATCATAAAAGACCTATATATATATGCATATCGACTTACCTGGATTAAAATTTCACTCTTTTGTATAGTCCTGGCACTCTAGATTCGACATCGAAAATTTTCAAAAAATTTGTTTTTTATCAAAAAATGTCAAATTATGATCATTTTTGGCTTATTTAGACTGGGATCAGTCATAAAAGACCTATATATATGCATATCGACTTACCTGGATCAAAATCTTACTCTTTTGTATAGTCCTGGCACTCTAGATTCGACATCGAAAATTTTAAAAAATTTGTATTTTATCAAAAAATGTTAAATTATGATCATTTTTGGCTTATATAGACTGGGACCAATCATAAAAGACCTATATATATGCATATCGACTTACCTGGATCAAAATTTTACTCTTTTGTATAGTCCTGGCACTCTAGATTCGACATCGAAAATTTTCAAAAAATTTGTTTTTTATCAAAAAATGTCAAATTCTGATCATTTTTGGCTTATTTAGACTGGGACCAATCATAAAAGACCTATATATATGCATATCGACTTACCTGGATCAAAATTTCACTCTTTTGTATAGTTCTGGCACTCTAGATTCGACATCGAAAATTTTCAAAAAATTTGTATTTTATCAAAAGATGTCAAATTTTGATCATTTTTGGCTTATTTAGACTGGGACCAATCATAAAAGACCTATATATATGCATATCGACTTACCTGGATCAAAATTTCACTCTTTTGTATAGTCCTGGCACTCTAGATTCGACATCGAAAATTTTCAAAAAATTTGTATTTTATCAAAAAATGTCAAATTATGATCATTTTTGGCTTATTTAGACTGGGACCAATCATAAAAGACCTATATATATGCATATCGACTTACCTGGATCAAAATTTCACTCTTTTGTATAGTCCTGGCACTCTAGATTCGACATCGAAAATTTTCAAAAAATTTGTTTTTTATCAAAAAATATCAAATTATGATCATTTTTGGCTTATTTAGACTGGGACCAATCATAAAAGACCTATATATATGCATATCGACTTACCTGGATCAAAATTTTACTCTTTTGTATAGTCCTGGCACTCTAGATTCGACATCGAAAATTTTCAAAAAATTTGTTTTTTATCAAAAAATGTCAAATTATGATCATTTTTGGCTTATATAGACTGGGACCAATCATAAAAGACCTATATATATGCATATCGACTTACCTGGATCAAAATTTCACTCTTTTGTATAGTCCTGGCACTCTAGATTCGACATCGAAAATTTTCAAAAAATTTTTATTTTACCAAAAAATGTCAAATTATGATCATTTTTGGCTTATTTAGACTGGGACCAATCATAAAAGACCTATATATATGCATATCGACTTACCTGGATCAAAATTTCACTCTTTTGTATAGTCCTGGCACTCTAGATTCGACATCGAAAATTTTCAAAAAATTTGTTTTTTATCAAAAAATGTCAAATTATGATCATTTTTGGCTTATTTAGACTGGGACCAATCATAAAAGACCTATATATATATGCATATCGACTTACCTGGATCAAAATTTTACTCTTTTGTATAGTCCTGGCACTCTAGATTCGACATCGAAAATTTTCAAAAAATTTGTATTTTATCAAAAAATGTCAAATTATGATCATTTTTGGCTTATATAGACTGGGACCAATCATAAAAGACCTATATATATGCATATCGACTTACCTGGATCAAAATTTCACTCTTTTGTATAGTCCTGGCACTCTAGATTCGACATCGAAAATTTTCAAAAAATTTGTATTTTACCAAAAAATGTCAAATTATGATCATTTTTGGCTTATTTAGACTGGGACCAATCATAAAAGACCTATATATATATGCATATCGACTTACCTGGATCAAAATTTCACTCTTTTGTATATTCCTGGCACTCTAGATTCGACATCAAAAATTTTCAAAAAATTTGTATTTTATCAAAAAATGTCAAATTATGATCATTTTTGGCTTATTTAGACTGGGACCAATCATAAAAGACCTATATATATGCATATCGACTTACCTGGATCAAAATTTCACTCTTTTGTATAGTCCTGGCACTCTAGATTCGACATCGAAAATTTTCAAAAAATTTGTTTTTTATCAAAAAATGTCAAATTATGATCATTTTTGGCTTATATAGACTGGGACCAATCATAAAAGACCTATATATATGCATATCGACTTACCTGGATCAAAATTTCACTCTTTTGTATAGTCCTGGCACTCTAGATTCGACATCGAAAATTTTCAAAAAATTTGTTTTTTATCAAAAAATGTCAAATTATGATCATTTTTGGCTTATTTAGACTGGGACCAATCATAAAAGACCTATATATATATGCATATCGACTTACCTGGATCAAAATTTTACTCTTTTGTATAGTCCTGGCACTCTAGATTCGACATCGAAAATTTTCAAAAAATTTGTTTTTTATCAAAAAATGTCTAATTATGATCATTTTTGGCTTATATAGATAGACTGGGACCAATCATAAAAGACCTATATATATGCATATCGACTTACCTGGATCAAAATTTCACTCTTTTGTATAGTCCTGGCACTCTAGATTCGACATCGAAAATTTTCAAAAAATTTGTTTTTTATCAAAAAATGTCAAATTATGATCATTTTTGGCTTATTTAGACTGGGACCAATCATAAAAGACCTATATATATATGCATATCGACTTACCTGGATCAAAATTTCACTCTTTTGTATAGTCCTGTCACTCTAGATTCGACATCAAAAATTTTCAAAAAATTTGTATTTTATCAAAAAATGTCAAATTATGATCATTTTTGGCTTATTTCGACTGGGACCAATCATAAAAGACCTATATATATGCATATCGACTTACCTGGATCAAAATTTCACTCTTTTGTATAGTCCTGGCACTCTAGATTCGACATCGAAAATTTTCAAAAAATTTGTTTTTTATCAAAAAATGTCAAATTATGATCATTTTTGGCTTATTTAGACTGGGACCAATCATAAAAGACCTATATATATGCATATCGACTTACCTGGATCAAAATTTCACTCTTTTGTATAGTCCTGGCACTCTAGATTAGACATCGAAAATTTTCAAAAAATTTGTTTTTTATCAAAAAATGTTAAATTATGATCATTTTTGGCTTATTTAGACTGGAACCAATCATAAAAGACCTATATATATGCATATCGACTTACCTGGATCAAAATTTCACTCTTTTGTATAGTCCTGGCACTCTAGATTCGACATCGAAAATTTTCAAAAAATTTGTTTTTTATCAAAAAATGTCAAATTATGATCATTTTTGGCTTATTTAGACTGGGACCAATCATAACAGACCTATATATATGCATATCGACATATCTGGATCAAAATTTCACTCTTTTGTATAGTCCTGGCACTCTAGATTCGACATCGAAAATTTTCAAAAAATTTTTATTTTATCAAAAAATGTCAAATTATGATCATTTTTGGCTTATTTAGACTGGGACCAATCATAAAAGACCTATATATATGGATATCGACTTACCTGGATCAAAATTTCACTCTTTTGTATAGTCCTGGCACTCTAGATTCGACATCGAAAATTTTCAAAAAATTTGTATTTTATCAAAAAATGTCAAATTATGATCATTTTTGGTTTATTTAGACTGGGACCAATCATAAAAGACCTATATATATGCATATAGACTTTTCTGGATCAAAATTTCACTCTTTTGTATAATCCTGGCACTCTAGATTCGACATCGAAAATTTTCAAAAAATTTTTATTTTATCAAAAAATGTCAAATTATGATCATTTTTGGCTTATTTAGTCTGGGACCAATCATAAAAGACCTATATATATGCATATCGACTTACCTGGATCAAAATTTCACTCTTTTGTATAGTCCTGGCACTCTAGATTCGACATCGAAAATTTTCAAAAAATTTGTTTCTTATCAAAAAATGTCAAATTATGATCATTTTTGGCTTATTTAGACTGGGACCAATCATAAAAGACCTATATATATGCATATCGACTTACCTGGATCAAAATTTCACTCTTTTGTATAGTCCTGGCACTCTAGATTCGACATCGAAAATTTTCAAAAAATTTGTATTTTATCAAAAAATGTCAAATTATGATCATTTTTGGCTTATTTAGACTGGGACCAATCATAAAAGACCTGTATATATGCATATCGACCTACCTGGATCAAAATTTCACTCTTTTGTATAGTCCTGGCACTCTAGATTCGACATCGAAAATTTTCAAAAAATTTCGATTTTATCAAAAAATGTCAAATTATGATCATTTTTGGCTTATTTAGACTGGGACCAATCATAAAAGACCTGTTTATATGCATATCGACCTACCTGGATCAAAATTTCACTCTTTTGTATAGTCCTGGCACTCTAGATTCGACATCGAAAATTTTCAAAAAATTTCGATTTTATCAAAAAATGTCAAATTATGATCATTTTTGGCTTATTTAGACTGGGACCAATCATAAAAGACCTATATATATGCATATCGACTTACCTGGATCAAAATTTCACTCTTTTGTATAGTCCTGGCTCTCTAGATTCGACATCGAAAATTTTCAAAAAATTTGTTTTTTATCAAAAAATGTCAAATTATGATCATTTTTGGCTTATTTAGACTGGGACCAATCATAAAAGACCTATATATTTGCATATCGACTAACCTGGATCAAAATTTTACACTTTTGTATAGTCCTGGCACTTTAGATTCGACATCGAAAATTTTCAAAAAATTTGTTTTTTATCAAAAAATGTCAAATTATGATCATTTTTGGCTTATTTAGACTGGGACCAATCATTAAAGACCAATATATATGCATATCGACTTACCTGGATCAAAATTTCACTCTTTTGTATAGTCCTGGCACTCTAGATTCGACATCGAAAATTTTCAAAAAATTTGTTTTTTATCAAAAAATGTCAAATTATGATCATTTTTGGCTTATTTAGACTGGGACCAATCTTAAAAGACCTATATATATGCATATCGACTTACCTGGATCAAAATTTCACTCTTTTGTATAGTCCTGGCACTCTAGATTCGACATCGAAAATTTTCAAAAAATTTGTTTTTTATCAAAAAATGTCAAATTATGATCATTTTTGGCTTATTTAGACTGGGACCAATCATAAAAGACCTATATTTATATGCATATCGACTTACCTGGATCAAAATTTCACTCTTTTGTATAGTCCTGGCACTCTAGATTCGACATCGAAAATTTTCAAAAAATTTGTTTTTTATCAAAAAATGTCAAATTATGATCATTTTTGGCTTATTTAGACTGAGATCAATCATAAAAGACCTATATATATGCATATCGACTTACCTGGATCAAAATTTTACTCTTTTGTATAGTCCTGGCACTCTAGATTCGACATCGAAAATTTTCAAAAAATTTGTATTTTATCAAAAAATGTCAAATTATGATCATTTTTGGCTTATTTAGACTGGGACCAATCATAAAAGAACTATATATATGCATATCGACTTACCTGGATCAAAATTTCACTCTTTTGTATAGTCCTGGCACTCTAGATTCGACATCGAAAATTTTCAAAAAATTTGTTTTTTATCAAAAAATGTCAAATTATGATCATTTTTGGCTTATTTAGACTGGGACCAATCATAAAAGACCTATATATATGCATATCGACTTACCTGGATCAAAATTTCACTCTTTTGTATAGTCCTGGCACTCTAGATTCGACATCGAAAATTTTCAAAAAATTTGCTTTTTATCAAAAAATGTCAAATTATGATCATTTTTGGCTTATTTAGACTGGGACCAATCATAAAAGACTTATATATATATATGCATATCGACTTACCTGGATCAAAATTTCACTCTTTTGTATAGTCCTGGCACTCTAGATTCGACATCGAAAATTTTCAAAAAATTTGTATTTTACCAAAAAATGTCAAATTATGATCATTTTTGGCTTATTTAGACTGGGACCAATCATAAAAGACCTATATATATGCATATCGACTTACCTGGATCAAAATTTCACTCTTTTGTATAGTCCTGGCACTCTAGATTCGACATCGAAAATTTTCAAAAAATTTGTATTTTACCAAAAAATGTCAAATTATGATCATTTTTGGCTTATTTAGACTGGGACCAATCATTAAAGACCTATATATATGCATATCGACTTACCTGGATCAAAATTTCACTCTTTTGTATAGTCCTGGCACTCTAGATTCGACATCGAAAATTTTCAAAAAATTTGTTTTTTATCAAAAAATGTCAAATTATGATCATTTTTGGCTTATTTAGACTGGGACCAATCATAAAAGACCTATATATATATGCATATCGACTTACCTGGATCAAAATTTCACTCTTTTGTATAGTCCTGGCACTCTAGATTCGACATCAAAAATTTTTAAAAAATTTGTATTTTATCAAAAAATGTCAAATTATGATCATTTTTGGCTTATTTAGACTGGGACCAATCATAAAAGACCTATATATATGCATATCGACTTACCTGGATCAAAATTTCACTCTTTTGTATAGTCCTGGCACTCTAGATTCGACATCGAAGATTTTCAAAAAATTTGTTTTTTATCAAAAAATGTCAAATTATGATCATTTTTGGCTTATATAGACTGGGACCAATCATAAAAGACCTATATGTATGCATATCGACTTACCTGGATCAAAATTTCACTCTTTTGTATAGTCCTGGCACTCTAGATTCGACATCGAAAATTTTCAAAAAATTTGTATTTTACCAAAAAATGTCAAATTATGATCATTTTTGGCTTATTTAGACTGGGACCAATCATAAAAGACCTATATATATGCATATCGACTTACCTGGATCAAATTTTCACTCTTTTGTATAGTCCTGGCACTCTAGATTCGACATCGAAAATTTTCAAAAAATTTGTTTTTTATCAAAAAATGTCAAATTATGATCATTTTTGGCTTATTTAGGCTGGGACCAATCATAAAAGACCTATATATATATGCATATCGACTTACCTGGATCAAAATTTTACTCTTTTGTATAGTCCTGGCACTCTAGATTCGACATCGAAAATTTTCAAAAAATTTGTATTTTACCAAAAAATGTCAAATTATGATCATTTTTGGCTTATTTAGACTGGGACCAATCATAAAAGACCTATATATATGGATATCGACTTACCTGGATCAAAATTTCACTCTTTTGTATAGTCCTGGCACTCTAGATTCGACATCGAAAATTTTCAAAAAATTTTTATTTTATCAAAAAATGTCAAATTATGATCATTTTTGGCTTATTTAGTCTGGGACCAATCATAAAAGACCTATATATATGCATATCGACTTACCTGGATCAAAATTTCACTCTTTTGTATAGTCCTGGCACTCTAGATTCGACATCGAAAATTTTCAAAAAATTTGTATTTTATCAAAAAATGTCAAATTATGATCATTTTTGGCTTATTAAGACTGGGAACAATCACAAAAGACCTATATATATGCATATCAACTTACCTGGATCAAAATTTCACTCTTTTGTATAGTCCTGGCACTCTAGATTCGACATCGAAAATTTTCAAAAAATTTGTTTCTTATCAAAAAATGTCAAATTATGATCATTTTTGGCTTATTTAGACTGGGACCAATCATAAAAGACCTATATATATGCATATCGACTTACCTGGATCAAAATTTCACTCTTTTGTATAGTCCTGGCACTCTAGATTCGACATCGAAAATTTTCAAAAAATTTGTATTTTATCAAAAAATGTCAAATTATGATCATTTTTGGCTTATTTAGACTGGGACCAATCATAAAAGACCTGTATATATGCATATCGACCTACCTGGATCAAAATTTCACTCTTTTGTATAGTCCTGGCACTCTAGATTCGACATCGAAAATTTTCAAAAAATTTCGATTTTATCAAAAAATATCAAATTATGATCATTTTTGGCTTATTTAGACTGGGACCAATCATAAAAGACCTGTATATATGCATATCGACCTACCTGGATCAAAATTTCACTCTTTTGTATAGTCCTGGCACTCTAGATTCGACATCGAAAATTTTCAAAAAATTTCGATTTTATCAAAAAATGTCAAATTATGATCATTTTTGGCTTATTTAGACTGGGACCAATCATAAAAGACCTATAGATATGCATATCGACTTACCTGGATCAAAATTTCACTCTTTTGTATAGTCCTGGCTCTCTAGATTCGACATCGAAAATTTTCAAAAAATTTGTTTTTTATCAAAAAATGTCAAATTATGATCATTTTTGGCTTATTTAGACTGGGACCAATCATAAAAGACCTATATATTTGCATATCGACTAACCTGGATCAAAATTTTACTCTTTTGTATAGTCCTGGCACTTTAGATTCGACATCGAAAATTTTCAAAAAATTTGTTTTTTATCAAAAAATGTCAAATTATTATCATTTTTGGCTTATTTAGACTGGGACCAATCATAAAAGACCTATATATATGCATATCGACTTACCTGGATCAAAATTTCACTCTTTTGTATAGTCCTGGCACTCTAGATTCGACATCGAAATTTTTCAAAAAATTTGTTTTTTATCAAAAAATGTCAAAATATGATCATTTTTGGCTTATTTAGACTGGGGCCAATCATAAAAGACCTATATATATATGCATATCGACTTACCTGGATCAAAATTTTACTCTTTTGTATAGTCCTGGCACTCTAGATTCGACATCGAAAATTTTCAAAAAATTTGTATTTTATCAAAAAATGTCAAATTATGATCATTTTTGGCTTATATAGACTGGGACCAATCATAAAAGACCTATATATATGCATATCGACTTACCTGGATCAAAATTTCACTCTTTTGTATAGTCCTGGCACTCTAGATTCGACATCGAAAATTTTCAAAAAATTTCGATTTTATCAAAAAATGTCAAATTATGATCATTTTTGGCTTATTTAGACTGGGACCAATCATAAAAGACCTATAGATATGCATATCGACTTACCTGGATCAAAATTTCACTCTTTTGTATAGTCCTGGCTCTCTAGATTCGACATCGAAAATTTTCAAAAAATTTGTTTTTTATCAAAAAATGTCAAATTATGATCATTTTTGGCTTATTTAGACTTGGACCAATCATAAAAGACCTATATATTTGCATATCGACTAACCTGGATCAAAATTTTACTCTTTTGTATAGTCCTGGCACTTTAGATTCGACATCGAAAATTTTCAAAAAATTTGTTTTTTATCAAAAAATGTCAAATTATTATCATTTTTGGCTTATTTAGACTGGGACCAATCATAAAAGACCTATATATATGCATATCGACTTACCTGGATCAAAATTTCACTCTTTTGTATAGTCCTGGCACTCTAGATTCGACATCGAAATTTTTCAAAAAATTTGTTTTTTATCAAAAAATGTCAAAATATGATCATTTTTGGCTTATTTAGACTGGGGCCAATCATAAAAGACCTATATATATATGCATATCGACTTACCTGGATCAAAATTTTACTCTTTTGTATAGTCCTGGCACTCTAGATTCGACATCGAAAATTTTCAAAAAATTTGTATTTTATCAAAAAATGTCAAATTATGATCATTTTTGGCTTATATAGACTGGGACCAATCATAAAAGACCTATATATATGCATATCGACTTACCTGGATCAAAATTTCACTCTTTTGTATAGTCCTGGCACTCTAGATTCGACATCGAAAATTTTCAAAAAATTTGTATTTTACCAAAAAATGTCAAATTATGATCATTTTTGGCTTATTTAGACTGGGACCAATCATTAAAGACCTATATATATGCATATCGACTTACCTGGATCAAAATTTCACTCTTTTGTATAGTCCTGGCACTCTAGATTCGACATCGAAAATTTTCAAAAAATTTGTTTTTTATCAAAAAATGTCAAATTATGATCATTTTTGGCTTATTTAGACTGGGACCAATCATAAAAGACCTATATATATATGCATATCGACTTACCTGGATCAAAATTTCACTCTTTTGTATAGTCCTGGCACTCTAGATTCGACATCAAAAATTTTCAAAAAATTTGTATTTTATCAAAAAATGTCAAATTATGATCATTTTTGGCTTATTTAGACTGGGACCAATCATAAAAGACCTATATATATGCATATCGACTTACCTGGATCAAAATTTCACTCTTTTGTATAGTCCTGGCACTCTAGATTCGACATCGAAAATTTTCAAAAAATTTGTTTTTTATCAAAAAATGTCAAATTATGATCATTTTTGGCTTATATAGACTGGGACCAATCATAAAAGACCTATATGTATGCATATCGACTTACCTGGATCAAAATTTCACTCTTTTGTATAGTCCTGGCACTCTAGATTCGACATCGAAAATTTTCAAAAAATTTGTATTTTACCAAAAAATGTCAAATTATGATCATTTTTGGCTTATTTAGACTGGGACCAATCATAAAAGACCTATATATATGCATATCGACTTACCTGGATCAAAATTTCACTCTTTTGTATAGTCCTGGCACTCTAGATTCGACATCGAAAATTTTCAAAAAATTTGTTTTTTATCAAAAAATGTCAAATTATGATCATTTTTGGCTTATTTAGGCTGGGACCAATCATAAAAGACCTATATATATATATGCATATCGACTTACCTGGATCAAAATTTTACTCTTTTGTATAGTCCTGGCACTCTAGATTCGACATCGAAAATTTTCAAAAAATTTGTATTTTATCAAAAAATGTCAAATTATGATCATTTTTGGCTTATATAGACTGGGACCAATCATTAAAGACCTATATATATGCATATTGACTTACCTGGATCAAAATTTCACTCTTTTGTATAGTCCTGGCACTCTAGATTCGACATCGAAAATTTTCAAAAAATTTGTATTTTACCAAAAAATGTCAAATTATGATCATTTTTGGCTTATTTAGACTGGGACCAATCATAAAAGACCTATATATATGCATATCGACTTACCTGGATCAAAATTTCACTCTTTTGTATAGTCCTGGCACTCTAGATTCGACATCGAAAATTTTCAAAAAATTTGTTTTTTATCAAAAAATGTCAAATTTTGATCATTTTTGGCTTATGTAGACTGGGACCAATCATAAAAGACCTATATATATATGCATATCGACTTACCTGGATCAAAATTTCACTCTTTTGTGTAGTCCTGGCACTCTAGATTCGACATCAAAAATTTTCAAAAAATTTGTATTTTATCAAAAAATGTCAAATTATGATCATTTTTGGCTTATTTCGACTGGGACCAATCATAAAAGACCTATATATATGCATATCGACTAACCTGGATCAAAATTTCACTCTTTTGTATAGTCCTGGCACTCTAGATTCGACATCGAAAATTTTTAAAAAATTTGTTTTTTATCAAAAAATGTCAAATTATGATCATTTTTGGCTTATTTAGACTGGGACCAATCATAAAAGACCTATATATATGCATATCGACTTACCTGGATCAAAATTTCACTCTTTTGTATAGTCCTGGCACTCTAGATTCGACATCGAAAATTTTCAAAAAATTTGTATTTTATCAAAAAATGTCAAATTATGATCATTTTTGGCTTATTTAGACTGGGACCAATCATAAAAGACCTATATATTTGCATATCGACTAACCTGGATCAAAATTTCACTCTTTTGTATAGTCCTGGCACTCTAGATTCGACATCGAAAATTTTCATAAAATTTGTTTTTTATCAAAAAATGTCAAATTATGATCATTTTTGGCTTATTTAGACTGGGACCAATCATAAAAGACCTATATATATGCATATCGACTTACCTGGATCAAAATTTCACTCTTTTGTATAGTTCTGGCACTCTAGATTCGACATCGAAAATTTTCAAAAAATTTGTATTTTATCAAAAAATGTCAAATTATGATCATTTTTGGCTTATTTAGACTGGGACCAATCATAAAAGACCTGTATATATGCATATCGACCTACCTGGATCAAAATTTCACTCTTTTGTATAGTCCTGGCACTCTAGATTCGACATCGAAAATTTTCAAAAAATTTCGATTTTATCAAAAAATGTCAAATTATGATCATTTTTGGCTTATTTAGACTGGGACCAATCATAAAAGACCTGTATATATGCATATCGACCTACCTGGATAAAAATTTCACTCTTTTGTATAGTCCTGGCACTCTAGATTCGACATCGAAAACTTTCAAAAAATTTCGATTTTATCAAAAAATGTCAAATTATGATCATTTTTGGCTTATTTAGACTGGGACCAATCATAAAAGACCTATATATATGCATATCGACTTACCTGGATCAAAATTTCACTCTTTTGTATAGTCCTGGCTCTCTAGATTCGACATCGAAAATTTTCAAAAAATTTGTTTTTTATCAAAAAATGTCAAATTATGATCATTTTTGGCTTATTTAGACTGGGACCAATCATAAAAGACCTATATATTTGCATATCGACTAACCTGGATCAAAATTTCACTCTTTTGTATAGTCCTGGCACTCTAGATTCGACATCGAAAATTTTAAAAAAATTTGTTTTTTATCAAAAAATGTCAAATTATGATCATTTTTGGCTTATTTAGACTGGGACCAATCATAAAAGACCTATATATATGCATATCGACTTACCTGGATCAAAATTTCACTCTTTTGTATAGTCCTGGCACTCTAGATTCGACATCGAAAATTTTCAAAAAATTTGTTTTTTATCAAAAAATGTCAAATTATGATCATTTTTGGCTTATTTAGACTGGGACCAATCATTAAAGACCTATATATATGCATATCGACTTACCTGGATCAAAATTTCACTCTTTTGTATAGTCCTGGCACTCTAGATTCGACATCGAAAATTTTCAAAAAATTTGTTTTTTATCAAAAAATGTCAAATTATGATCATTTTTGGCTTATTTAGACTGGGACCAATCATAAAAGGCCTATATATATGCATATCGACTTACCTGGATCAAAATTTTACTCTTTTGTATAGTCCTGGCACTCTAGATTCGACATCGAAAATTTTCAAAAAATTTGTATTTTATCAAAAAATGTCAAATTATGATCATTTTTGGCTTATTTAGACTGGGACCAATCGTAAAAGACCTATATATATGCATATCGACTTACCTGGATCAAAATTTCACTCTTTTGTATAGTCCTGGCACTCTAGATTCGACATCGAAAATTTTCAAAAAATTTGTATTTTATCAAAAAATGTCAAATTATGATCATTTTTGGCTTATTTAGACTGGGACCAATCATAAAAGACCTATATATATGCATATTGACTTACCTGGATCAAAATTTCACTCTTTTGTATAGGCCTGGCACTCTAGATTCGACATCGAAAATTTTCAAAAAATTTGTTTTTTATCAAAAAATGTCAAATTATGATCATTTTTGGCTTATTTAGACTGGGACCAATCATAAAAGACCTATATATATGCATATCGACTTACCTGGATCAAAATTTCACTCTTTTGTATAGTCCTGGCACTCTAGATTCGACATCGAAAATTTTCAAAAAATTTGTTTTTTATCAAAAAATGTCAAATTATGATCATTTTTGGCTTATTTAGACTGGGACCAATCATAAAAGACCTATATATATGGATATCGACTTACCTGGATCAAAATTTCACTCTTTTGTATAGTCCTGGCACTCTAGATTCGACATCGAAAATTTTCAAAAAATTTGTATTTTATCAAAAAATGTCAAATTATGATCATTTTTGGCTTATTTAGACTGGGACCAATCATAAGAGACCTATATATATGCATATCGACTTACCTGGATCAAAATTTCACTCTTTTGTATAGTCCTGGCACTCTAGATTCGACATCGAAAATTTTCAAAAAATTTGTATTTTATCAAAAAATGTCAAATTATGATCATTTTTGGCTTATTAAGACTAGGACCAATCATAAAAGACCTATATATATGCATATCGACTTACCTGGATCAAAATTTCACTCTTTTGTATAGTCCTGGCACTCTAGATTCGACATCGAAAATTTTCAAAAAATTTGTATTTTATCAAAAAATGTCAAATTATGATCATTTTTGGTTTATTTAGACTGAGACCAATCATAAAAGACCTATATATATATGCATATCGACTTACCTGGATCAAAATTTCACTCTTTTGTATAGTCCTGGCACTCTAGATTCGACATCGAAAATTTTCAAAAAATTTGTATTTTATCAAAAAATGTCAAATTATGATCATTTTTGGCTTATTTAGACTGGGACCAATCATAAAAGACCTATATATATGCATATCGACTTACCTGGATCAAAATTTCACTCTTTTGTATAGTCCTGGCACTCTAGATTCGACATCGAAAATTTTCAAAAAATTTGTATTTTATCAAAAAATGTCAAATTATGATCATTTTTGGCTTATTTAGACTAGGACCAATCATAAAAGACCTATATATATGCATATCGACTTACCTGGATCAAAATTTCACTCTTTTGTATAGTCCTGGCACTCTAGATTCGACATCGAAAATTTTCAAAAAATTTGTTTTGTATCAAAAAATGTCAAATTATGATCATTTTTGGCTTATTTAGACTGGGACCAATCATAAAAGACCTATATATATGCATATCGACTTACCTGGATCAAAATTTCACTCTTTTGTATAGTAATGGCACTCTAGATTCGACATCGAAAATTTTCAAAAAATCTGTTTTTTATCAAAAAATGTCAAATTATGATCATTTTTGGCTTATTTAGACTGGGACCAATCATAAAAGACCTATATATATGCATATCGACTTACCTGGATCAAAATTTCACTCTTTTGTATAGTCCTGGCACTCTAGATTCGACATCGAAAATTTTCAAAAAATGTGTATTTTATCAAAAAATGTCAAATTATGATCATTTTTGGCTTATTTAGACTGGGACCAATCATAAAAGACCTATATATATGCATATCGACTTACCTGGATCAAAATTTCACTCTTTTGTATAGTCCTGGCACTCTAGATTCGACATCGAAAAGATTCAAAAAATTTGTATTTTATCAAAAAATGTCAAATTATGATCATTTTTGGCTTATTTAGACTGGGACCAATCATAAAAGACCTATATATATGCATATCGACTTACCTGGATCAAAATTTCACTCTTTTGTATAGTCCTGGCACTCTAGATTCGACACCGAAAATTTTCAAAAAATTTGTTTTTTATCAAAAAATGTCAAATTATGATCATTTTTGGCTTATTTAGACTGGGACCAATCATAAAAGACCTATATACATGCATATCGACTTACCTGGACCAAAATTTTACTCTTTTGTATAGTCCTGGCACTCTAGATTCGACATCGAAAATTTTCAAAAAATTTGTATTTTATCAAAAAATGTCAAATTATGATCATTTTTGGCTTATTTAGACTGGGACCAATCATAAAAGACCTATATATATGCATATCGACTTACCTGGATCAAAATTTCACTCTTTTGTATAGTCCTGGCACTCTAGATTCGACATCGAAAATTTTCAAAAAATTTGTATTTTATCAAAAAATGTCAAATTATGATCATTTTTGGCTTATTTAGACTAGGACCAATCATAAAAGACCTATATATATGCATATCGACTTACCTGGATCAAAATTTCACTCTTTTGTATAGTCCTGGCACTCTAGATTCGACATCGAAAATTTTCAAAAAATTTGTTTTGTATCAAAAAATGTCAAATTATGATCATTTTTGGCTTATTTAGACTGGGACCAATCATAAAAGACCTATATATATGCATATCGACTTACCTGGATCAAAATTTCACTCTTTTGTATAGTCCTGGCACTCTAGATTCGACATCGAAAAGATTCAAAAAATTTGTATTTTATCAAAAAATGTCAAATTATGATCATTTTTGGCTTATTTAGACTGGGACCAATCATAAAAGACCTATATATATGCATATCGACTTACCTGGATCAAAATTTCACTCTTTTGTATAGTCCTGGCACTCTAGATTCGACACCGAAAATTTTCAAAAAATTTGTTTTTTATCAAAAAATGTCAAATTATGATCATTTTTGGCTTATTTAGACTGGGACCAATCATAAAAGACCTATATACATGCATATCGACTTACCTGGACCAAAATTTTACTCTTTTGTATAGTCCTGGCACTCTAGATTCGACATCGAAAATTTTCAAAAAATTTGTATTTTATCAAAAAATGTCAAATTATGATCATTTTTGGCTTATTTAGACTGGGACCAATCATAAAAGACCTATATATATGCATATCGACTTACCTGGATCAAAATTTCACTCTTTTGTATAGTCCTGGCACTCTAGATTCGACATCGAAAATTTTCAAAAAATGTGTATTTTATCAAAAAAGGTCAAATTATGATCATTTTTGGCTTATTTAGACTGGGACCAATCATAAAAGACCTATATATATGCATATCGACTTACCTTGATCAAAATTTCACTCTTTTGTATAGTCCTGGCACTCTAGATTCGACATCGAAAAGTTTCAAAAAATTTGTATTTTATCAAAAAATGTCAAATTATGATCATTTTTGGCTTATTTAGACTGGGACCAATCATAAAAGACCTATACATATGCATATCGACTTACCTGGATCAAAATTTCACTCTTTTGTATAGTCCTGGCACTCTAGATTCGACATCGAAAATTTTCTAAAAATTTGTATTTTATCAAAAAATGTCAAATTATGATCATTTTTGGATTATTTAGACTGCGACCAATCATAAAAGACCTAAATATATGCATATCGACTTACCTGGATCAAAATTTCACTCTTTTGTATAGTCCTGGCACTCTAGATTCGACATCGAAAATTTTCAAAAAATTTGTATTTTATCAAAAAATGTCAAATTATGATAATTTTTGGCTTATTTAGACAGGGACCAATAATAAAAGACCTATATATATGCATATCGACTTACCTGGATCAAAATTTCACTCTTTTGTATAGTCCTGGCACTCTAGATTCGACATCGAAAATTTTCAAAAAAATTTGTTTTTTATCAAAAAATGTCAAATTATGATCATTTTTGGCTTATTTAGACTGGGACCAATCATAAAAGACCTATATATATGCATATCGATTTACCTGGATCAAAATTTCACTCTTTTGTATAGTCCTGGCACTCTAGATTCGACATCGAAAATTTTCAAAAAATTTGTTTTTTATCAAAAGATGTCAAATTATGATCATTTTTGGCTTATTTAGACTGGGACCAATCATAAAAGACCTATATATATGCATATCGACTTACCTGGATCAAAATTTCACTCTTTTGTATAGTCCTGGCACTCTAGATTCGACACCGAAAATTTTCAAAAAATTTGTTTTTTATCAAAAAATGTCAAATTATGATCATTTTTGCCTTATTTAGACTGGGACCAATCATAAAAGACCTATATATATGCATATCGACTTACCTGGACCAAAATTTTACTCTTTTGTATAGTCCTGGCACTCTAGATTCGACATCGAAAATTTTCAAAAAATTTGTATTTTATCAAAAAATGTCAAATTATGATCATTTTTGGCTTATTTAGACTGGGACCAATCATAAAAGACCTATATATATGCATATCGACTTACCTGGATCAAAATTTCACTCTTTTGTATAGTCCTGGCACTCTAGATTCGACATCGAAAATTTTCAAAAAATTTGTATTTTATCAAAAAATGTCAAATTATGATCATTTTTGGCTTATTTAGACTGGGACCAATCATAAAAGACCTATATATATATGCATATCGACTTACCTGGATCAAAATTTCACTCTTTTGTATAGTCCTGGCACTCTAGATTCGACACCGAAAATTTTCAAAAAATTTGTTTTTTATCAAAAAATGTCAAATTATGATCATTTTTGCCTTATTTAGACTGGGACCAATCATAAAAGACCTATATATATGCATATCGACTTACCTGGACCAAAATTTTACTCTTTTGTATAGTCCTGGCACTCTAGATTCGACATCGAAAATTTTCAAAAAATTTGTATTTTATCAAAAAATGTCAAATTATGATCATTTTTGGCTTATTTAGACTGGGACCAATCATAAAAGACCTATATATATGCATATCGACTTACCTGGATCAAAATTTCACTCTTTTGTATAGTCCTGGCACTCTAGATTCGACATCGAAAATTTTCAAAAAATTTGTATTTTATCAAAAAATGTCAAATTATGATCATTTTTGGCTTATTTAGACTGGGACCAATCATAAAAGACCTATATATATGCATATCGACTTACCTGGATCAAAATTTCACTCTTTTGTATAGTCCTGGCACTCTAGATTCGACATCGAAAATTTTCAAAAAATTTGTTTTTTATCAAAAAATGTCAAAATATGATCATTTTTGGCTTATTTAGACTGGGACCAATCATAAAAGACCTATATATATGCATATCGACTAACCTGGATCAAAATTTCACTCTTTTGTATAGTCCTGGCACTCTAGATTCGACATCGAAAATTTTAAAAAAATTTGTTCATTATCAAAAAATGTCAAATTATGATCATTTTTGGCTTATTTAGACTGGGACCAATCATAAAAGACCTATATATATGGATATCGACTTACCTGGATCAAAATTTCACTCTTTTGTATAGTCCTGGCACTCTAGATTCGACATCGAAAATTTTCAAAAAATTTGTATTTTATCAAAAAATGTCAAATTATGATCATTTTTGGTTTATTTAGACTGGGACCAATCATAAAAGACCTATATATATGCATATCGACTTACCTGGATCAAAATTTCACTCTTTTGTATAGTCCTGGCACTCTAGATTCGACATCGAAAATTTTCAAAAAATTTGTATTTTATCAAAAAATGTCAAATTATGATCATTTTTGTCTTATTTAGACTGGGACCAGTCATAAAAGACCTTTATATATGCATATCGACTTACCTGGATCAAAATTTCACTCTTTTGTATAGTCCTGGCACTCTAGATTCGACATCGAAAATTTTCAAAAAATTTGTATTTTATCAAAAAATGTCAAATTATGATCATTTTTGGCTTATTTAGACTGGGACCAATCATAAAAGACCTATATATATGTATATCGACTTACCTGGATCAAAATTTCACTCTTTTGTATAGTCCTGGCACTCTAGATTCGACATCGAAAATTTTCAAAAAATTTGTATTTTATCAAAAAATGTCAAATTATGATCATTTTTGGCTTATTTAGACTGGGACCAATCATAAAAGACCTATATATATGCATATCGACTTACCTGGATCAAAATTTTACTCTTTTGTATAGTCCTGGCACTCTAGATTCGACATCGAAAATTTTCAAAAAATTTGTTTTTTATCAAAAAATGTCAAAATATGATCATTTTTGGCTTATTTAGACTGGGACCAATCATAAAAGACCTATATATATGCATATCGACTTACCTTGATCAAAATTTCACTCTTTTGTATAGTCCTGGCACTCTAGATTCGACATCGAAAATTTTCAAAAAATTTTTTTATCAAAAAATGTCAAATTATGATCATTTTTGGCTTATTTAGACTGAGACCAATCATAAAAGACCTATATATATGGATATCGACTTACCTGGATCAAAATTTCACTCTTTTGTATAGTCCTGGCACTCTAGATTCGACAACGAAAATTTTCAAAAAATTTGTATTTTATCAAAAAATGTCAAATTATGATCATTTTTGGCTTATTTAGACTGGGACCAATCATAAAAGACCTATATATATGCATATCGTCTTACCTGGATCAAAATTTCACTCTTTTGTATAGTCCTGGCACTCTAGATTCGACATCGAAAATTTTCAAAAAATTTGTATTTTATCAAAAAATGTCAAATTATGATCATTTTTGGTTTATTTAGACTGGGACCAATCATAAAAGACCTATATATATGCATATCGACTTACCTGGATCAAAATTTCACTCTTTTGTATAGTCCTGGCACTCTAGATTCGACATCGAAAATTTTCAAAAAATTTGTATTTTATCAAAAAATGTCAAATTATGATCATTTTTGGCTTATTTAGACTGGGACCAATCATAAAAGACCTATATATATGTATATCGACTTACCTGGATCAAAATTTCACTCTTTTGTATAGTCCTGGCACTCTAGATTCGACATCGAAAATTTTCAAAAAATTTGTATTTTATCAAAAAATGTCAAATTATGATCATTTTTGGCTTATTAAGACTAGGACCAATCATAAAAGACCTATATATATGCATATCGACTTACCTGGATCAAAATTTCACTCTTTTGTATAGTCCTGGCACTCTAGATTCGACATCGAAAATTTTCAAAAAATTTGTATTTTATCAAAAAATGTCAAATTATGATCATTTTTGGTTTATTTAGACTGGGACCAATCATAAAAGACCTATATATATATGCATATCGACTTACCTGGATCAAAATTTCACTCTTTTGTATAGTCCTGGCACTCTAGATTCGACATCGAAAATTTTCAAAAAATTTGTATTTTATCAAAAAATGTCAAATTATGATCATTTTTGGCTTATTTAGACTGGGACCAATCATAAAAGACCTATATATATGCATATCGACTTACCTGGATCAAAATTTCACTCTTTTGTATAGTCCTGGCACTCTAGATTCGACATCGAAAATTTTCAAAAAATTTGTATTTTATAAAAAAATGTCAAATTATGATCATTTTTGGCTTATTTAGACTAGGACCAATCATAAAAGACCTATATATATGCATATCGACTTACCTGGATCAAAATTTCACTCTTTTGTATAGTCCTGGCACTCTAGATTCGACATCGAAAATTTTCAAAAAATTTGTTTTGTATCAAAAAATGTCAAATTATGATCATTTTTGGCTTATTTAGACTGGGACCAATCATAAAAGACCTATATATATATGCATATCGACTTACCTGGATCAAAATTTCACTCTTTTGTATAGTCCTGGCACTCTAGATTCGACATCGAAAATTTTCAAAAACTTTGTATTTTATCAAAAAATGTCAAATTATGATCATTTTTGGCTTATTTAGACTGGGACCAATCATAAAAGACCTTTATATATGCATATCGACTTACCTGGATCAAAATTTCACTCTTTTGTATAGTCCTGGCACTCTAGATTCGACATCGAAAATTTTCAAAAAATTTGTATTTTATCAAAAAATGTCAAATTATGATCATTTTTGGCTTATTTAGACTGGGACCAATCATAAAAGACCTATATATATGCATATCGACTTACCTGGATCAAAATTTCACTCTTTTGTATAGTCCTGGCACTCTAGATTCGACATCGAAAATTTTCAAAAAATGTGTATTTTATCAAAAAAGGTCAAATTATGATCATTTTTGGCTTATTTAGACTGGGACCAATCATAAAAGACCTATATATATGCATATCGACTAACCTTGATCAAAATTTCACTCGTTTGTATAGTCCTGGCACTCTAGATTCGACATCGAAAAGTTTCAAAAAATTTGTATTTTACCAAAAAATGTCAAATTATGATCATTTTTGGCTTATTTAGACTGGGACCAATCATAAAAGACCTATACATATGCATATCGACTTACCTGGATCAAAATTTCACTCTTTTGTATAGTCCTGGCACTCTAGATTCGACATCGAAAATTTTCTAAAAATTTGTATTTTATCAAAAAATGTCAAATTATGATCATTTTTGGATTATTTAGACTGCGACCAATCATAAAAGACCTAAATATATGCATATCGACTTACCTGGATCAAAATTTCACTCTTTTGTATAGTCCTGGCACTCTAGATTCGACATCGAAAATTTTCAAAAAATTTGTATTTTATCAAAAAATGTCAAATTATGATCATTTTTGGCTTATTTAGACTGGGACCAATAATAAAAGACCTATATATATGCATATCGACTTACCTGGATCAAAATTTCACTCTTTTGTATAGTCCTGGCACTCTAGATTCGACATCGAAAATTTTCAAAAAAATTTTTTTTTATCAAAAAATGTCAAATTATGATCATTTTTGGCTTATTTAGACTGGGACCAATCATAAAAGACCTATATATATGCATATCGATTTACCTGGATCAAAATTTCACTCTTTTGTATAGTCCTGGCACTCTAGATTCGACATCGAAAATTTTCAAAAAATTTGTTTTTTATCAAAAAATGTCAAATTATGATCATTTTTGGCTTATTTAGACTGGGACCAATCATAAAAGACCTATATATATGCATATCGACTTACCTGGATCAAAATTTCACTCTTTTGTATAGTCCTGGCACTCTAGATTCGACACCGAAAATTTTCAAAAAATTTGTTTTTTATCAAAAAATGTCAAATTATGATCATTTTTGGCTTATTTAGACTGGGACCAATCATAAAAGACCTATATATATGCATATCGACTTACCTGGACCAAAATTTTACTCTTTTGTATAGTCCTGGCACTCTAGATTCGACATCGAAAATTTTCAAAAAATTTGTATTTTATCAAAAAATGTCAAATTATGATCATTTTTGGCTTATTTAGACTGGGACCAATCATAAAAGACCTATATATATGCATATCGACTTACCTGGATCAAAATTTCACTCTTTTGTATAGACCTGGCACTCTAGATTCGACATCGAAAATTTTCAAAAAATTTGTATTTTATCATAAAATGTCAAATTATGATCATTTTTGGCTTATTTAGACTGGGACCAATCATAAAAGACCTATATATATGCATATCGACTTACCTGGATCAAAATTTCACTCTTTTGTATAGTCCTGGCACTCTAGATTCGACATCGAAAAT
Organism: Chrysoperla carnea; assembly: GCF_905475395.1. NCBI lineage: Eukaryota > Metazoa > Arthropoda > Insecta > Neuroptera > Chrysopidae > Chrysoperla > Chrysoperla carnea. Next base: position 1,846,713 of record NW_025408234.1, on the reverse strand, counting down.
TTTCAAAAAATTTGTTTTTTATCAAAAAATGTCAAAATATGATCATTTTTGGCTTATTTAGACTGAGACCAATCATAAAAGACCTATATATATGCATATCGACTTACCTGGATCAAAATTTCACTCTTTTGTATAGTCCTGGAACTCTAGATTCGACATTGAAAATTTTAAAAAAATTTGTTCATTATCAAAAAATGTCAAATTATGATCATTTTTGGCTTATTTAGACTGGAACCAATCATAAAAGACCTATATATATGGATATCGACTTACCTGGATCAAAATTTCACACTTTTGTATAGTCCTGGCACTCTAGATTCGACATCGAAAATTTTCAAAAAATTTGTATTTTATCAAAAAATGTCAAATTATGATCATTTTTGGTTTATTTAGACTGGGACCAATCATAAAAGACCTATATATATGCATATCGACTTACCTGGATCAAAATTTCACTCTTTTGTATAGTCCTGGCACTCTAGATTCGACATCGAAAATTTTCAAAAAATTTGTATTTTATCAAAAAATGTCAAATTATGATCATTTTTGGCTTATTTAGACTGGGACCAGTCATAAAAGACCTTTATATATGCATATCGACTTACCTGGATCAAAATTTCACTCTTTTGTATAGTCCTGGCACTCTAGATTCGACATCGAAAATTTTCAAAAAATTTGTATTTTATCAAAAAATGTCAAATTATGATCATTTTTGGCTTATTTAGACTGGGACCAATCATAAAAGACCTATATATATGCATATCGACTTACCTGGATCAAAATTTTACTCTTTTGTATAGTCCTGGCACTCTAGATTCGACATCGAAAATTTTCAAAAAATTTGTTTTTTATCAAAAAATGTCAAAATATGATCATTTTTGGCTTATTTAGACTGGGACCAATCATAAAAGACCTATATATATGCATATCGACTTACCTGGATCAAAATTTCACTCTTTTGTATAGTCCTAGCACTCCAGATTCGACATCGAAAATTTTCAAAAAATTTTTATTTTATCAAAAAATGTCAAATTATGATCATTTTTGGTTTATTTAGACTGGGACCAATCATAAAAGACCTATATATATGCATATCGACTTACCTGGATCAAAATTTCACTCATTTGTATAGTCCTAGCACTCCAGATTCGACATCGAAAATTTTCAAAAAATTTGTATTTTATCAAAAAATGTCAAATTATGATCATTTTTGGTTTATTTAGACTGGGACCAATCATAAAAGACCTATATATATGCATATCGACTTACCTGGATCAAAATTTCACTCTTTTGTATAGTCCTGGCACTCTAGATTCGACATCGAAAATTTTCAAAAAATTTGTATTTTATCAAAAAATGTCAAATTTTGATCATTTTTGGCTTATTTAGACTGGGACCAATAATAAAAGACCTTTATATATGCATATCGACTTACCTGGATCAAAATTTTACTCTTTTGTATAGTCCTGGCACTCTAGATTCGACATCGAAAATTTTCAAAAAATTTGTTTTTTATCAAAAAATGTCAAAATATGATCATTTTTGGCTTATTTAGACTGGGACCAATCATAAAAGACCTATATATATGCATATCGACTTACCTGGATCAAAATTTCACTCTTTTGTATAGTCCTAGCACTCCAGATTCGACATCGAAAATTTTCAAAAAATTTGTATTTTATCAAAAAATGTCAAATTATGATCATTTTTGGTTTATTTAGACTGGGACCAATCATAAAAGACCTATATATATGCATATCGACTTACCTGGATCAAAATTTCACTCATTTGTATAGTCCTAGCACTCCAGATTCGACATCGAAAATTTTCAAAAAATTTGTATTTTATCAAAAAATGTCAAATTATGATCATTTTTGGTTTATTTAGACTGGGACCAATCATAAAAGACCTATATATATGCATATCGACTTACCTGGATCAAAATTTCACTCTTTTGTATAGTCCTGGCACTCTAGATTCGACATCGAAAATTTTCAAAAAATTTGTATTTTATCAAAAAATGTCAAATTTTGATCATTTTTGGCTTATTTAGACTGGGACCAATAATAAAAGACCTTTATATATGCATATCGACTTACCTGGATCAAAATTTCACTCTTTTGTAAAGTCCTGGCACTCTAGATTCGACAACGAAAATTTTCAAAAAATTTGTATTTTATCAAAAAATGTCAAATTATGATCATTTTTGGCTTATTTAGACTGGGACCAATCGTAAAAGACCTATATATATGCATATCGACTTACCTGGATCAAAATTTCACTCTTTTGTATAGTCCTGGCACTCTAGATTCGACATCGAAAATTTTCAAAAAATTTGTATTTTATCAAAAAATGTCAAATTATGATCATTTTTGGTTTATTTAGACTGGGACCAATCATAAAAGACCTATATATATGCATATCGACTTACCTGGATCAAAATTTCACTCTTTTGTATTGGCCTGGCACTCTAGATTCGACATCGAAAATTTTCAAAAAATTTGTATTTTATCAAAAAATGTCAAATTATGATCATTTTTGGCTTATTTAGACTGGGACCAATCATAAAAGACCTTTATATATGCATATCGACTTACCTGGATCAAAATTTCACTCTTTTGTATAGTCCTGGCACTCTAGATTCGACATCGAAAATTTTCAAAAAATTTGTATTTTATCAAAAAATGTCAAATTATGATCATTTTTGGCTTATTTAGACTGGGACCAATCATAAAAGACCTATATATATGTATATCGACTTACCTGGATCAAAATTTCACTCTTTTGTATAGTCCTGGCACTCTAGATTCGACATCGAAAATTTTCAAAAAATTTGTTTTTTATCAAAAAATGTCAAATTATGATCATTTTTGGCTTATTTAGACTGGGGCCAATCATAAAAGACCTATATATATGCATCTCGACTTACCTGGATCAAAATTTCACTCTTTTGTATGGTCCTGGCACTCTAGATTCGACAACGAAAATTTTCAAAAAATTTGTTTTTTATCAAAAAATGTCAAATTATGATCATTTTTGGCTTATTTAGACTGGGACCAATCATAAAAGACCTATATATATGCATATCGACTTACCTGGATCAAAATTTCACTCTTTTGTATAGTCCTGGCACTCTAGATTCGACATCGAAAATTTTCAAAAAATTTGTTTTTTATCAAAAAATGTCAAATTATGATCATTTTTGGCTTATTTAGACTGGGGCCAATCATAAAAGACCTATATATATGCATATCGACTTACCTGGATCAAAATTTCACTCTTTTGTATGGTCCTGGCACTCTTGATTCGACAACGAAAATTTTCAAAAAATTTGTTTTTTATCAAAAAATGTCAAATTATGATCATTTTTGGCTTATTTAGACTGGGACCAATCATAAAAGACCTATATATATGCATATCGACTTACCTGGATCAAAATTTCACTCTTTTGTATAGTCCTGGCACTCTAGATTCGACATCGAAAATTTTCAAAAAATTTGTATTTTATCAAAAAATGTCAAATTATGATCATTTTTGGCTTATTTAGACTGGGACCAATCATAAAAGACCTATATATATGCATATCGACTTACCTGGATCAAAATTTCACTCTTTTGTATAGTCCTGGCACTCTAGATTCGACATCGAAAATTTTCAAAAAATTTGTTTTTTATCAAAAAATGTCAAATTATGATCATTTTTGGCTTATGTAGACTGGGACCAATCATAAAAGACCTATATATATGCATATCGACTTACCTGGATCAAAATTTCACTCTTTTGTATAGTCCTGGCACTCTAGATTCGACATCGAAAATTTTCAAAAAATTTGTTTTTTATCAAAAAATGTCAAATTATGATCATTTTTGGCTTATTTAGACTGGGGCCAATCATAAAAGACCTATATATATGCATATCGACTTACCTGGATCAAAATTTCACTCTTTTGTATGGTCCTGGCACTCTAGATTCGACAACGAAAATTTTCAAAAAATTTGTTTTTTATCAAAAAATGTCAAATTATGATCATTTTTGGCTTATTTAGACTGGGACCAATCATAAAAGACCTATATATATGCATATCGACTTACCTGGATCAAAATTTCACTCTTTTGTATAGTCCTGGCACTCTAGATTCGACATCGAAAATTTTCAAAAAATTTGTTTTTTATCAAAAAATGTCAAATTATGATCATTTTTGGCTTATGTAGACTGGGACCAATCATAAAAGACCTATATATATGCATATCGACTTACCTGGATCAAAATTTCACTCTTTTGTATAGTCCTGGCACTCTTGATTCGACAACGAAAATTTTCAAAAAATTTGTTTTTTATCAAAAAATGTCAAATTATGATCATTTTTGGCTTATTCAGACTGGGACCAATCATAAAAGACCTATATATATGGATATCGACTTACCTGGATCAAAATTTCACTCTTTTGTATAGTCCTGGCACTCTAGATTCGACATCGAAAATTTTCAAAAAATTTGTTTTTTATCAAAAAATGTCAAATTATGATCATTTTTGGCTTATTTAGACTGGGGCCAATCATAAAAGACCTATATATATGCATATCGACTTACCTGGATCAAAATTTCACTCTTTTGTATGGTCCTGGCACTCTTGATTCGACAACGAAAATTTTCATAAAATTTGTTTTTTATCAAAAAATGTCAAATTATGATCATTTTTGGCTTATTTAGACTGGGACCAATCATAAAAGACCTATATATATGCATATCGACTTACCTGGATCAAAATTTCACTCTTTTGTATAGTCCTGGCACTCTAGATTCGACATCGAAAATTTTCAAAAAATTTGTATTTTATCAAAAAATGTCAAATTATGATCATTTTTGGCTTATTTAGACTGGGACCAATCATAAAAGACCTATATATATGCATATCGACTTACCTGGATCAAAATTTCACTCTTTTGTATAGTCCTGGCACTCTAGATTCGACATCGAAAATTTTCAAAAAATTTGTTTTTTATCAAAAAATGTCAAATTATGATCATTTTTGGCTTATGTAGACTGGGACCAATCATAAAAGACCTATATATATGCATATCGACTTACCTGGATCAAAATTTCACTCTTTTGTATAGTCCTGGCACTCTAGATTCGACATCGAAAATTTTCAAAAAATTTGTATTTTATCAAAAAATGTCAAATTATGATCATTTTTGGCTTATTCAGACTGGGACCAATCATAAAAGACCTATATATATGGATATCGACTTACCTGGATCAAAATTTCACTCTTTTGTATAGTCCTGGCACTCTAGATTCGACATCGAAAATTTTCAAAAAATTTGTATTTTATTAAAAAATGTCAAATTATGATCATTTTTGGCTTATTTAGACTGGTACCAATCATAAAAGACCTATATATATGGATATCGACTTACCTGGATCAAAATTTCACTCTTTTGTATAGTCCTGGCACTCTAGATTCGACATCGAAAATTTTCCAAAAATTTGTATTTTATCAAAAAATGTCAAATTATGATCATTTTTGGTTTATTTAGACTGGGACCAATCATAAAAGACCTATATATATGCATATCGACTTACCTGGATCAAAATTTCACTCTTTTGTATAGTCCTGGCACTCTAGATTCGACATCGAAAATTTTCAAAAAATTTGTATTTTATCAAAAAATGTCAAATTATGATCATTTTTGGCTTATTTAGACTGGGACCAATCATAAAAGACCTATATATATGCATATCGACTTACCTGGATCAAAATTTCACTCTTTTGTATAGTCCTGGCACTCTAGATTCGACATCGAAAATTTTCAAAAAATTTGTTTTTTATCAAAAAATGTCAAATTATGATCATTTTTGGCTTATTTAGACTGGGGCCAATCATAAAAGACCTATATATATGCATATCGACTTACCTGGATCAAAATTTCACTCTTTTGTATGGTCCTGGCACTCTAGATTCGACAACGAAAATTTTCAAAAAATTTGTTTTTTATCAAAAAATGTCAAATTATGATCATTTTTGGCTTATTTAGACTGGGACCAATCATAAAAGACCTATATATATGCATATCGACTTACCTGGATCAAAATTTCACTCTTTTGTATAGTCCTGGCACTCTAGATTCGACATCGAAAATTTTCAAAAAATTTGTATTTTATCAAAAAATGTCAAATTATGATCATTTTTGGCTTATTTAGACTGGGACCAATCATAAAAGACCTATATATATGCATATCGACTTACCTGGATCAAAATTTCACTCTTTTGTATAGTCCTGGCACTCTAGATTCGACATCGAAAATTTTCAAAAAATTTGTTTTTTATCAAAAAATGTCAAATTATGATCATTTTTGGCTTATGTAGACTGGGACCAATCATAAAAGACCTATATATATGCATATCGACTTACCTGGATCAAAATTTCACTCTTTTGTATAGTCCGGGCACTCTAGATTCGACATCGAAAATTTTCAAAAAATTTGTTTTTTATCAAAAAATGTCAAATTATGATCATTTTTGGCTTATTCAGACTGGGACCAATCATAAAAGACCTATATATATGGATATCGACTTACCTGGATCAAAATTTCACTCTTTTGTATAGTCCTGGCACTCTAGATTCGACATCGAAAATTTTCAAAAAATTTGTTTTTTATCAAAAAATGTCAAATTATGATCATTTTTGGCTTATTTAGACTGGGGCCAATCATAAAAGACCTATATTTATGCATATCGACTTACCTGGATCAAAATTTCACTCTTTTGTATGGTCCTGGCACTCTAGATTCGACAACGAAAATTTTCAAAAAATTTGTTTTTTATCAAAAAATGTCAAATTATGATCATTTTTGGCTTATTTAGACTGGGACCAATCATAAAAGACCTATATATATGCATATCGACTTACCTGGATCAAAATTTCACTCTTTTGTATGGTCCTGGCACTCTAGATTCGACAACGAAAATTTTCAAAAAATTTGTTTTTTATCAAAAAATGTCAAATTATGATCATTTTTGGCTTATTTAGACTGGGACCAATCATAAAAGACCTATATATATGCATATCGACTTACCTGGATCAAAATTTCACTCTTTTGTATAGTCCTGGCACTCTAGATTCGACATCGAAAATTTTCAAAAAATTTGTATTTTATCAAAAAATGTCAAATTATGATCATTTTTGGCTTATTTAGACTGGGACCAATCATAAAAGACCTATATATATGCATATCGACTTACCTGGATCAAAATTTCACTCTTTTGTATAGTCCTGGCACTCTAGATTCGACATCGAAAATTTTCAAAAAATTTGTTTTTTATCAAAAAATGTCAAATTATGATCATTTTTGGCTTATGTAGACTGGGACCAATCATAAAAGACCTATATATATGCATATCGACTTACCTGGATCAAAATTTCACTCTTTTGTATAGTCCTGGCACTCTTGATTCGACAACGAAAATTTTCAAAAAATTTGTATTTTATAAAAAAATGTCAAATTATGATCATTTTTGGCTTATTTAGACTGGGACCAATCATAAAAGACCTATATATATGGATATCGACTTACCTGGATCAAAATTTCACTCTTTTGTATAGTCCTGGCACTCTAGATTCGACATCGAAAATTTTCAAAAAATTTGTTTTTTATCAAAAAATGTCAAATTATGATCATTTTTGGCTTATTTAGACTGGGGCCAATCATAAAAGACCTATATATATGCATATCGACTTACCTGGATCAAAATTTCACTCTTTTGTATGGTCCTGGCACTCTAGATTCGACAACGAAAATTTTCAAAAAATTTGTTTTTTATAAAAAAATGTCAAATTATGATCATTTTTGGCTTATTTAGACTGGGACCAATCATAAAAGACCTATATATATGCATATCGACTTACCTGGATCAAAATTTCACTCTTTTGTATAGTCCTGGCACTCTAGATTCGACATCGAAAATTTTCAAAAAATTTGTATTTTATCAAAAAATGTCAAATTATGATCATTTTTGGCTTATTAAGACTGGGACCAATCATAAAAGACCTATATATATGCATATCGACTTACCTGGATCAAAATTTCACTCTTTTGTATAGTCCTGGCACTCTAGATTCGACATCGAAAATTTTCAAAAAATTTGTTTTTTATCAAAAAATGTCAAATTATGATCATTTTTGGCTTATGTAGACTGGGACCAATCATAAAAGACCTATATATATGCATATCGACTTACCTGGATCAAAATTTCACTCTTTTGTATAGTCCTGGCACTCTTGATTCGACAACGAAAATTTTCAAAAAATTTGTTTTTTATCAAAAAATGTCAAATTATGATCATTTTTGGCTTATTCAGACTGGGACCAATCATAAAAGACCTATATATATGGATATCGACTTACCTGGATCAAAATTTCACTCTTTTGTATAGTCCTGGCACTCTAGATTCGACATCGAAAATTTTCAAAAAATTTGTTTTTTATCAAAAAATGTCAAATTATGATCATTTTTGGCTTATTTAGACTGGGGCCAATCATAAAAGACCTATATATATGCATATCGACTTACCTGGATCAAAATTTCACTCTTTTGTATGGTCCTGGCACTCTTGATTCGACAACGAAAATTTTCAAAAAATTTGTTTTTTATCAAAAAATGTCAAATTATGATCATTTTTGGCTTATTTAGACTGGGACCAATCATAAAAGACCTATATATATGCATATCGACTTACCTGGATCAAAATTTCACTCTTTTGTATAGTCCTGGCACTCTAGATTCGACATCGAAAATTTTCAAAAAATTTGTATTTTATCAAAAAATGTCAAATTATGATCATTTTTGGCTTATTTAGACTGGGACCAATCATAAAAGACCTATATATATGCATATCGACTTACCTGGATCAAAATTTCACTCTTTTGTATAGTCCTGGCACTCTAGATTCGACATCGAAAATTTTCAAAAAATTTGTTTTTTATCAAAAAATGTCAAATTATGATCATTTTTGGCTTATGTAGACTGGGACCAATCATAAAAGACCTATATATATGCATATCGACTTACCTGGATCAAAATTTCACTCTTTTGTATAGTCCTGGCACTCTAGATTCGACATCGAAAATTTTCAAAAAATTTGTATTTTATCAAAAAATGTCAAATTATGATCATTTTTGGCTTATTCAGACTGGGACCAATCATAAAAGACCTATATATATGGATATCGACTTACCTGGATCAAAATTTCACTCTTTTGTATAGTCCTGGCACTCTAGATTCGACATCGAAAATTTTCAAAAAATTTGTATTTTATCAAAAAATGTCAAATTATGATCATTTTTGGCTTATTTAGACTGGTACCAATCATAAAAGACCTATATATATGGATATCGACTTACCTGGATCAAAATTTCACTCTTTTGTATAGTCCTGGCACTCTAGATTCGACATCGAAAATTTTCCAAAAATTTGTATTTTATCAAAAAATGTCAAATTATGATCATTTTTGGTTTATTTAGACTGGGACCAATCATAAAAGACCTATATATATGCATATCGACTTACCTGGATCAAAATTTCACTCTTTTGTATAGTCCTGGCACTCTAGATTCGACATCGAAAATTTTCAAAAAATTTGTATTTTATCAAAAAATGTCAAATTATGATCATTTTTGGTTTATTTAGACTGGGACCAATCATAAAAGACCTATATATATGCATATCGACTTACCTGGATCAAAATTTCACTCTTTTGTATAGTCCTGGCACTCTAGATTCGACATCGAAAATTTTCAAAAAATTTGTATTTTTTCAAAAAATGTCAAATAATGATCATTTTTGGCTTATTTAGACTGGGACCAATCATAAAAGACCTATATATATGCATATCGACTTACCTGGATCAAAATTTCACTCTTTTGTATAGTCCTGGCACTCTAGATTCGACATCGAAAATTTTCAAAAAATTTGTATTTTATCAAAAAATGTCAAATTATGATCATTTTTGGCTTATTTAGACTGGGACCAATCATAAAAGACCTATATATATGCATATCGACTTACCTGGATCAAAATTTCACTCTTTTGTATAGTCCTGGCACTCTAGATTCGACATCGAAAATTTTCAAAAAATTTGTTTTTTATCAAAAAATGTCAAATTATGATCATTTTTGGCTTATTTAGACTTGGGCCAATCATAAAAGACCTATATATATGCATATCGACTTACCTGGATCAAAATTTCACTCTTTTGTATGGTCCTGGCACTCTAGATTCGACAACGAAAATTTTCAAAAAATTTGTTTTTTATCAAAAAATGTCAAATTATGATCATTTTTGGCTTATTTAGACTGGGACCAATCATAAAAGACCTATATATATGCATATCGACTTACCTGGATCAAAATTTCACTCTTTTGTATAGTCCTGGCACTCTAGATTCGACATCGAAAATTTTCAAAAAATTTGTATTTTATCAAAAAATGTCAAATTATGATCATTTTTGGCTTATTTAGACTGGGACCAATCATAAAAGACCTATATATATGCATATCGACTTACCTGGATCAAAATTTCACTCTTTTGTATAGTCCTGGTACTCTAGATTCGACATCGAAAATTTTCAAAAAATTTGTTTTTTATCAAAAAATGTCAAATTATGATCATTTTTGGCTTATGTAGACTGGTACCAATCATAAAAGACCTATATATATGGATATCGACTTACCTGGATCAAAATTTCACTCTTTTGTATAGTCCTGGCACTCTAGATTCGACATCGAAAATTTTCCAAAAATTTGTATTTTATCAAAAAATGTCAAATTATGATCATTTTTGGTTTATTTAGACTGGGACCAATCATAAAAGACCTATATATATGCATATCGACTTACCTGGATCAAAATTTCACTCTTTTGTATAGTCCTGGCACTCTAGATTCGACATCGAAAATTTTCAAAAAATTTGTATTTTATCAAAAAATGTCAAATTATGATCATTTTTGGTTTATTTAGACTGGGACCAATCATAAAAGACCTATATATATGCATATCGACTTACCTGGATCAAAATTTCACTCTTTTGTATAGTCCTGGCACTCTAGATTCGACATCGAAAATTTTCAAAAAATTTGTATTTTTTCAAAAAATGTCAAATAATGATCATTTTTGGCTTATTTAGACTGGGACCAATCATAAAAGACCTATATATATGCATATCGACTTACCTGGATCAAAATTTCACTCTTTTGTATAGTCCTGGCACTCTAGATTCGACATCGAAAATTTTCAAAAAATTTGTATTTTATTAAAAAATGTCAAATTATGATCATTTTTGGCTTATTTAGACTGGGACCAACCATAAAAGACCTATATATATGCATATCGACTTACCTGGATCAAAATTTCACTCTTTTGTATAGTCCTGGCACTCTAGATTCGACATCGAAAATTTTCAAAAAATTTGTTTTTTATCAAAAAATGTCAAATTATGATCATTTTTGGCTTATTTAGACTGGGGCCAATCATAAAAGACCTATATATATGCATATCGACTTACCTGGATCAAAATTTCACTCTTTTGTATGGTCCTGGCACTCTAGATTCGACAACGAAAATTTTCAAAAAATTTGTTTTTTATCAAAAAATGTCAAATTATGATCATTTTTGGCTTATTTAGACTGGTACCAATCATAAAAGACCTATATATATGCATATCGACTTACCTGGATCAAAATTTCACTCTTTTGTATAGTCCTGGCACTCTAGATTCGACATCGAAAATTTTCAAAAAATTTGTATTTTATCAAAAAATGTCAAATTATGATCATTTTTGGCTTATTTAGACTGGGACCAATCATAAAAGACCTATATATATGCATATCGACTTACCTGGATCAAAATTTCACTCTTTTGTATAGTCCTGGTACTCTAGATTCGACATCGAAAATTTTCAAAAAATTTGTTTTTTATCAAAAAATGTCAAATTATGATCATTTTTGGCTTATGTAGACTGGGACCAATCATAAAAGACCTATATATATGCATATCGACTTACCTGGATCAAAATTTCACTCTTTTGTATAGTCCTGGCACTCTAGATTCGACATCGAAAATTTTCAAAAAATTTGTATTTTATCAAAAAATGTCAAATTATGATCATTTTTGGCTTATTTAGACTGGGACCAATCATAAAAGACCTACATATATGGATATCGACTTACCTGGATCAAAATTTCACTCTTTTGTATAGTCCTGGCACTCTAGATTCGACATCGAAAATTTTCAAAAAATTTGTATTTTATCAAAAAATGTCAAATTATGATCATTTTTGGCTTATTTAGACTGGTACCAATCATAAAAGACCTATATATATGGATATCGACTTACCTGGATCAAAATTTCACTCTTTTGTATAGTCCTGGCACTCTAGATTCGACATCGAAAATTTTCAAAAAATTTGTATTTTATCAAAAAATGTCAAATTATGATCATTTTTGGTTTATTTAGACTGGGACCAATCATAAAAGACCTATATATATGCATATCGACTTACCTGGATCAAAATTTCACTCTTTTGTATAGTCCTGGCACTCTAGATTCGACATCGAAAATTTTCAAAAAATTTGTATTTTTTCAAAAAATGTCAAATAATGATCATTTTTGGGTTATTTAGACTGGGACCAATCATAAAAGACCTATATATATGCATATCGACTTACCTGGATCAAAATTTCACTCTTTTGTATAGTCCTGGCACTCTAGATTCGACATCGAAAATTTTCAAAAAATTTGTATTTTATCAAAAAATGTCAAATTATGATCATTTTTGGCTTATTTAGACTGGGACCAATCATAAAAGACCTATATATATGCATATCGACTTACCTGGATCAAAATTTCACTCTTTTGTATAGTCCTGGCACTCTAGATTCGACATCGAAAATTTTCAAAAAATTTGTTTTTTATCAAAAAATGTCAAATTATGATCATTTTTTGCTTATTTAGACTGGGGCCAATCATAAAAGACCTATATATATGCATATCGACTTACCTGGATCAAAATTTCACTCTTTTGTATGGTCCTGGCACTCTAGATTCGACAACGAAAATTTTCAAAAAATTTGTTTTTTATCAAAAAATGTCAAATTATGATCATTTTTGGCTTATTTAGACTGGGACCAATCATAAAAGACCTATATATATGCATATCGACTTACCTGGTTCAAAATTTCACTCTTTTGTATAGTCCTGGCACTCTAGATTCGACATCGAAAATTTTCAAAAAATTTGTATTTTATCAAAAAATGTCAAATTATGATCATTTTTGGCTTATTTAGACTGGGACCAATCATAAAAGACCTATATATATGCATATCGACTTACCTGGATCAAAATTTCACTCTTTTGTATAGTCCTGGCACTCTAGATTCGACATCGAAAATTTTCAAAAAATTTGTTTTTTATCAAAAAATGTCAAATTATGATCATTTTTGGCTTATTTAGACTGGGGCCAATCATAAAAGACCTATATATATGCATATCGACTTACCTGGATCAAAATTTCACTCTTTTGTATGGTCCTGGCACTCTAGATTCGACAACGAAAATTTTCAAAAAATTTGTTTTTTATCAAAAAATGTCAAATTATGATCATTTTTGGCTTATTTAGACTGGGACCAATCATAAAAGACCTATATATATGCATATCGACTTACCTGGATCAAAATTTCACTCTTTTGTATAGTCCTGGCACTCTAGATTCGACATCGAAAATTTTCAAAAAATTTGTATTTTATCAAAAAATGTCAAATTATGATCATTTTTGGCTTATTTAGACTGGGACCAATCATAAAAGACCTATATATATGCATATCGACTTACCTGGATCAAAATTTCACTCTTTTGTATAGTCCTGGTACTCTAGATTCGACATCGAAAATTTTCAAAAAATTTGTTTTTTATCAAAAAATGTCAAATTATGATCATTTTTGGCTTATGTAGACTGGTACCAATCATAAAAGACCTATATATATGGATATCGACTTACCTGGATCAAAATTTCACTCTTTTGTATAGTCCTGGCACTCTAGATTCGACATCGAAAATTTTCCAAAAATTTGTATTTTATCAAAAAATGTCAAATTATGATCATTTTTGGTTTATTTAGACTGGGACCAATCATAAAAGACCTATATATATGCATATCGACTTACCTGGATCAAAATTTCACTCTTTTGTATAGTCCTGGCACTCTAGATTCGACATCGAAAATTTTCAAAAAATTTGTATTTTATCAAAAAATGTCAAATTATGATCATTTTTGGTTTATTTAGACTGGGACCAATCATAAAAGACCTATATATATGCATATCGACTTACCTGGATCAAAATTTCACTCTTTTGTATAGTCCTGGCACTCTAGATTCGACATCGAAAATTTTCAAAAAATTTGTATTTTTTCAAAAAATGTCAAATAATGATCATTTTTGGCTTATTTAGACTGGGACCAATCATAAAAGACCTATATATATGCATATCGACTTACCTGGATCAAAATTTCACTCTTTTGTATAGTCCTGGCACTCTAGATTCGACATCGAAAATTTTCAAAAAATTTGTATTTTATTAAAAAATGTCAAATTATGATCATTTTTGGCTTATTTAGACTGGGACCAATCATAAAAGACCTATATATATGCATATCGACTTACCTGGATCAAAATTTCACTCTTTTGTATAGTCCTGGCACTCTAGATTCGACATCGAAAATTTTCAAAAAATTTGTTTTTTATCAAAAAATGTCAAATTATGATCATTTTTGGCTTATTTAGACTGGGGCCAATCATAAAAGACCTATATATATGCATATCGACTTACCTGGATCAAAATTTCACTCTTTTGTATGGTCCTGGCACTCTAGATTCGACAACGAAAATTTTCAAAAAATTTGTTTTTTATCAAAAAATGTCAAATTATGATCATTTTTGGCTTATTTAGACTGGGACCAATCATAAAAGACCTATATATATGCATATCGACTTACCTGGATCAAAATTTCACTCTTTTGTATAGTCCTGGCACTCTAGATTCGACATCGAAAATTTTCAAAAAATTTGTATTTTATCAAAAAATGTCAAATTATGATCATTTTTGGCTTATTTAGACTGGGACCAATCATAAAAGACCTATATATATGCATATCGACTTACCTGGATCAAAATTTCACTCTTTTGTATAGTCCTGGTACTCTAGATTCGACATCGAAAATTTTCAAAAAATTTGTTTTTTATCAAAAAATGTCAAATTATGATCATTTTTGGCTTATGTAGACTGGGACCAATCATAAAAGACCTATATATATGCATATCGACTTACCTGGATCAAAATTTCACTCTTTTGTATAGTCCTGGCACTCTAGATTCGACATCGAAAATTTTCAAAAAATTTGTATTTTATCAAAAAATGTCAAATTCATTTTTGGCTTATTTAGACTGGGACCAATCATAAAAGACCTATATATATGGATATCGACTTACCTGGATCAAAATTTCACTCTTTTGTATAGTCCTGGCACTCTAGATTCGACATCGAAAATTTTCAAAAAATTTGTATTTTATCAAAAAATGTCAAATTATGATCATTTTTGGCTTATTTAGACTGGTACCAATCATAAAAGACCTATATATATGGATATCGACTTACCTGGATCAAAATTTCACTCTTTTGTATAGTCCTGGCACTCTAGATTCGACATCGAAAATTTTCAAAAAATTTGTATTTTATCAAAAAATGTCAAATTATGATCATTTTTGGTTTATTTAGACTGGGACCAATCATAAAAGACCTATATATATGCATATCGACTTACCTGGATCAAAATTTCACTCTTTTGTATAGTCCTGGCACTCTAGATTCGACATCGAAAATTTTCAAAAAATTTGTATTTTTTCAAAAAATGTCAAATAATGATCATTTTTGGCTTATTTAGACTGGGACCAATCATAAAAGACCTATATATATGCATATCGACTTACCTGGATCAAAATTTCACTCTTTTGTATAGTCCTGGCACTCTAGATTCGACATCGAAAATTTTCAAAAAATTTGTATTTTATCAAAAAATGTCAAATTATGATCATTTTTGGCTTATTTAGACTGGGACCAATCATAAAAGACCTATATATATGCATATCGACTTACCTGGATCAAAATTTCACTCTTTTGTATAGTCCTGGCACTCTAGATTCGACATCGAAAATTTTCAAAAAATTTGTTTTTTATCAAAAAATGTCAAATTATGATCATTTTTGGCTTATTTAGACTGGGGGCAATCATAAAAGACCTATATATATGCATATCGACTTACCTGGATCAAAATTTCACTCTTTTGTATGGTCCTGGCACTCTAGATTCGACAACGAAAATTTTCAAAAAATTTGTTTTTTATCAAAAAATGTCAAATTATGATCATTTTTGGCTTATTTAGACTGGGACCAATCATAAAAGACCTATATATATGCATATCGACTTACCTGGTTCAAAATTTCACTCTTTTGTATAGTCCTGGCACTCTAGATTCGACATCGAAAATTTTCAAAAAATTTGTATTTTATCAAAAAATGTCAAATTATGATCATTTTTGGCTTATTTAGACTGGGACCAATCATAAAAGACCTATATATATGCATATCGACTTACCTGGATCAAAATTTCACTCTTTTGTATAGTCCTGGCACTCTAGATTCGACATCGAAAATTTTCAAAAAATTTGTTTTTTATCAAAAAATGTCAAATTATGATCATTTTTGGCTTATTTAGACTGGGGCCAATCATAAAAGACCTATATATATGCATATCGACTTACCTGGATCAAAATTTCACTCTTTTGTATGGTCCTGGCACTCTAGATTCGACATCGAAAATTTTCAAAAAATTTGTATTTTATCAAAAAATGTCAAATTATGATCATTTTTGGTTTATTTAGACTGGGACCAATCATAAAAGACCTATATATATGCATATCGACTTACCTGGATCAAAATTTCACTCTTTTGTATAGTCCTGGCACTCTAGATTCGACATCGAAAATTTTCAAAAAATTTGTATTTTTTCAAAAAATGTCAAATAATGATCATTTTTGGCTTATTTAGACTGGGACCAATCATAAAAGACCTATATATATGCATATCGACTTACCTGGATCAAAATTTCACTCTTTTGTATAGTCCTGGCACTCTAGATTCGACATCGAAAATTTTCAAAAAATTTGTATTTTATCAAAAAATGTCAAATTATGATAATTTTTGGCTTATTTAGACTGGGACCAATCATAAAAGACCTATATATATGCATATCGACTTACCTGGATCAAAATTTCACTCTTTTGTATAGTCCTGGCACTCTAGATTCGACATCGAAAATTTTCAAAAAATTTGTTTTTTATCAAAAAATGTCAAATTATGATCATTTTTGGCTTATTTAGACTGGGGCCAATCATAAAAGACCTATATATATGCATATCGACTTACCTGGATCAAAATTTCACTCTTTTGTATGGTCCTGGCACTCTAGATTCGACAACGAAAATTTTCAAAAAATTTGTTTTTTATCAAAAAATGTCAAATTATGATCATTTTTGGCTTATTTAGACTGGGACCAATCATAAAAGACCTATATATATGCATATCGACTTACCTGGATCAAAATTCCACTCTTTTGTATAGTCCTGGCACTCTAAATTCGACATCGAAAATTTTCAAAAAATTTGTATTTTATCAAAAAATGTCAAATTATGATCATTTTTGGCTTACTTAGACTGGGACCAATCATAAAAGACCTATATATATGCATATCGACTTACCTGGATCAAAATTTCACTCTTTTGTATAGTCCTGGCACTCTAGATTCGACATCGAAAATTTTCAAAAAATTTGTATTTTATCAAAAAATGTCAAATTATGATCATTTTTGGCTTATTTAGACTGGAACCAATCATAAAAGACCTATATATATGCATATCGACTTACCTGGATCAAAATTTCACTCTTTTGTATAGTCCTGGCACTCTAGATTCGACATCGAAAATTTTCAAAAAATTGGTTTTTTATTAAAAAATGTCAAATTATGATCATTTTTGGCTTATTTAGACTGGGACCAATCATAAAAGACCTATATATATGCATATCGACTTACCTGGATCAAAATTTCACTCTTTTGTATAGTCCTGGCACTCTAGATTCGACATCGAAAATTTTCAAAAAATTTGTATTTTATCAAAAAATGTCAAATTATGATCATTTTTGGCTTATTTAGACTGGGGCCAATCATAAAAGACCTATATATATGCATATCGACTTACCTGGATCAAAATTTCACTCTTTTGTATAGTCCGGGCACTCTAGATTCGACATCGAAAATTTTCAAAAAATTTGTTTTTTATCAAAAAATGTCAAATTATGATAATTTTTGGCTTATTTAGACTGGGACCAATCATAAAAGACCTATATATATGCATATCGACTTACCTGGATCAAAATTCTACTCTTTTGTATAGTCCTGGCACTCTAAATTCGACATCGAAAATTTTCAAAAAATTTGTATTTTATCAAAAAATGTCAAATTATGATCATTTTTGGCTTACTTAGACTAGGACCAATCATAAAAGACCTATATATATGCATATCGACTTACCTGGATCAAAATTTCACTCTTTTGTATAGTCCTGGCACTCTAGATTCGACATCGAAAATTTTCAAAAAATTTGTATTTTATCAAAAAATGTCAAAATATGATCATTTTTGGCTTATTTAGACTGGGACCAATCATAAAAGACCTATATATATGCATATCGACTTACCTGGATCAAAATTTCACTCTTTTGTATAGTCCTGGCACTCTAGATTCGACATCGAAAATTTTCAAAAAATTTGTTTTTTATCAAAAAATGTCAAAATATGATCATTTTTGGCTTATTTAGACGGGGACCAATCATAAAAGACCTATATATATGCATATCGACTTACCTGGATCAAAATTTCACTCTTTTGTATAGTCCTGGCACTCTAGATTCGACATCGAAAATTTTAAAAAAATTTGTTTTTTATCAAAAAATGTCAAATTATGATCATTTTTGGCTTATTTAGACTGGGACCAATCATAAAAGACCTATATATATGGATATCGACTTACCTGGATCAAAATTTCACTCTTTTGTATAGTCCTGGCACTCTAGATTCGACATCGAAAATTTTCAAAAAATTTGTATTTTATCAAAAAATGTCAAATTATGATCATTTTTGGTTTATTTAGACTGGGACCAATCATAAAAGACCTATATATATGCATATCGACTTACCTGGATCAAAATTTCACTCTTTTGTATAGTCCTGGCACTCTAGATTCGACATCGAAAATTTTCAAAAAATTTGTATTTTATCAAAAAATGTCAAATTATGATCATTTTTGGCTTATTTAGACTGGGGCCAATCATAAAAGACCTATATATATGCATATCGACTTACCTGGATCAAAATTTCACTCTTTTGTATAGTCCGGGCACTCTAGATTCGACATCGAAAATTTTCAAAAAATTTGTTTTTTATCAAAAAATGTCAAATTATGATCATTTTTGGCTTATTTAGACTGGGACCAATCATAAAAGACCTATATATATGCATATCGACTTACCTGGATCAAAATTCCACTCTTTTGTATAGTCCTGGCACTCTAGATTCGACATCGAAAATTTTCAAAAAATTTGTATTTTATCAAAAAATGTCAAATTATGATCATTTTTGGCTTATTTAGACTGGAACCAATCATAAAAGACCTATATATATGCAGATCGACTTACCTGGATCAAAATTTCACTCTTTTGTATAGTCCTGGCACTCTAGATTCGACATCGAAAATTTTCAAAAAATTGGTTTTTTATTAAAAAATGTCAAATTATGATCATTTTTGGCTTAATTAGACTGGGACCAATCATAAAAGACCTATATATATGCATATCGACTTACCTGGATCAAAATTTCACTCTTTTGTATAGTCCTGGCACTCTAGATTCGACATCGAAAATTTTCAAAAAATTGGTTTTTTATTAAAAAATGTCAAATTATGATCATTTTTGGCTTAATTAGACTGGGACCAATCATAAAAGACCTATATATATGCATATCGACTTACCTGGATCAAAATTTCACTCTTTTGTATAGTCCGGGCAC
Organism: Chrysoperla carnea; assembly: GCF_905475395.1. Taxonomy (NCBI): domain Eukaryota; kingdom Metazoa; phylum Arthropoda; class Insecta; order Neuroptera; family Chrysopidae; genus Chrysoperla; species Chrysoperla carnea. Next base: position 1,826,487 of record NW_025408234.1, on the reverse strand, counting down.
TCTAGATTCGACATCGAAAATTTTCAAAAAATTTGTTTTTTATCAAAAAATGTCAAATTATGATCATTTTTGGCTTATTTAGACTGGGACCAATCATAAAAGACCTATATATATGCATATCGACTTACCTGGATCAAAATTCCACTCTTTTGTATAGTCCTGGCACTCTAGATTCGACATCGAAAATTTTCAAAAAATTTTTATTTTATCAAAAAATGTCAAATTATGATCATTTTTGGCTTATTTAGACTGGAACCAATCATAAAAGACCTATATATATGCAGATCGACTTACCTGGATCAAAATTTCACTCTTTTGTATAGTCCTGGCACTCTAGATTCGACATCGAAAATTTTCAAAAAATTGGTTTTTTATTAAAAAATGTCAAATTATGATCATTTTTGGCTTAATTAGACTGGGACCAATCATAAAAGACCTATATATATGCATATCGACTTACCTGGATCAAAATTTCACTCTTTTGTATAGTCCTGGCACTCTAGATTCGACATCGAAAATTTTCAAAAAATTTGTTTTTTATCAAAAAATGTCAAAATATGATCATTTTTGGCTTATTTAGACTGGGACCAATCATAAAAGACCTATATATATGCATATCGACTTACCTGGATCAAAATTTCACTCTTTTGTATAGTCCTGGCACTCTAGATTCGACATCGAAAATTTTAAAAAAATTTGTATTTTATCAAAAAATGTCAAATTATGATCATTTTTGGCTTATTTAGACTGGGACCAATCATAAAAGACCTATATATATGGATATCGACTTACCTGGATCAAAATTTCACTCTTTTGTATAGTCCTGGCACTCTAGATTCGACATCGAAAATTTTCAAAAAATTTGTATTTTATCAAAAAATGTCAAATTATGATCATTTTTGGTTTATTTAGACTGGGACCAATCATAAAAGACCTATATATATGCATATCGACTTACCTGGATCAAAATTTCACTCTTTTGTATAGTCCTGGCACTCTAGATTCGACATCGAAAATTTTCAAAAAATTTGTATTTTATCAAAAAATGTCAAATTATGATCATTTTTGGCTTATTTAGACTGGGACCAATCATAAAAGACCTTTATATATGCATATCGACTTACCTGGATCAAAATTTCACTCTTTTGTATAGTCCTGGCACTCTAGATTCGACATCGAAAATTTTCAAAAAATTTGTATTTTATCAAAAAATGTCAAATTATGATCATTTTTGGCTTATTTAGACTGGGACCAATCATAAAAGACCTATATATATGCATATCGACTTACCTGGATCAAAATTCCACTCTTTTGTATAGTCCTGGCACTCTAAATTCGACATCGAAAATTTTCAAAAAATTTGTATTTTATCAAAAAATGTCAAATTATGATCATTTTTGGCTTATTTAGACTGGAACCAATCATAAAAGACCTATATATATGCAGATCGACTTACCTGGATCAAAATTTCACTCTTTTGTATAGTCCTGGCACTCTAGATTCGACATCGAAAATTTTCAAAAAATTTGTATTTTATCAAAAAATGTCAAATTATGATCATTTTTGGCTTATTTAGACTGGGACCAATCATAAAAGACCTTTATATATGCATATCGACTTACCTGGATCAAAATTTCACTCTTTTGTATAGTCCTGGCACTCTAGATTCGACATCGAAAATTTTCAAAAAATTTGTTTTTTATCAAAAAATGTCAAATTATGATCATTTTTGGCTTATTTAGACTGGGACCAATCATAAAAGACCTATATATATGCATATCGACTTACCTGGATCAAAATTTCACTCTTTTTTATAGTCCTGGCACTCTAGATTCGACATCGAAAATTTTCAAAAAATTTGTATTTTATCAAAAAATGTCAAATTATGATCATTTTTGGCTTATTTAGACTGGGACCAATCATAAAAGACCTATATATATGCATATCGACTTACCTGGATCAAAATTTCACTCTTTTGTATAGTCCTGGCACTCTAGATTCGACATCGAAAATTTTAAAAAAATTTGTATTTTATCAAAAAATGTCAAATTATGATCACTTTTGGCTTATTTAGACTGGGGCCAATCATAAAAGACCTATATATATGCATATCGACTTACCTGGATCAAAATTTCACTCTTTTGTATAGTCCGGGCACTCTAGATTCGACATCGAAAATTTTCAAAAAATTTGTTTTTTATCAAAAAATGTCAAATTATGATCATTTTTGGCTTATTTAGACTGGGACCAATCATAAAAGACCTATATATATGCATATCGACTTACCTGGATCAAAATTCCACTCTTTTGTATAGTCCTGGCACTCTAAATTCGACATCGAAAATTTTCAAAAAATTTGTATTTTATCAAAAAATGTCAAATTATGATCATTTTTGGTTTATTTAGACTGGGACCAATCATAAAAGACCTATATATATGCATATCGACTAACCTGGATCAAAATTTCACTCTTTTGTATAGTCCTGGCACTCTAGATTCGACATCGAAAATTTTCAAAAAATTTGTATTTTATCAAAAAATGTCAAATTATGATCATTTTTGCCTTATTTAGACTGGGACCAATCATAAAAGACCTATATATATGCATATCGACTTACCTGGCTCAAAATTTCACTCTTTTGTATAGTCCTGGCACTCTAGATTCGACATCGAAAATTTTCAAAAAATTTGTTTTTTATCAAAAAATGTCAAATTATGATCATTTTTGGCTTATTTAGACTGGGGCCAATCATAAAAGACCTATATATATGCATATCGACTTACCTGGATCAAAATTTCACTCTTTTGTATGGTCCTGGCACTCTAGATTCGACAACGAAAATTTTCAAAAAATTTGTTTTTTATCAAAAAATGTCAAATTATGATCATTTTTGGCTTATTTAGACTGGGACCAATCATAAAAGACCTATATATATGCATAACGACCTACCTGGATCAAAATTTCACTCTTTTGTATAGTCCTGGCACTCTAGATTCGACATCGAAAATTTTCAAAAAATTTGTATTTTATCAAAAAATGTCAAATTATGATCATTTTTGGCTTATTTAGACTGGGACCAATCATAAAAGACCTATATATATGCATATCGACTTACCTGGATCAAAATTTCACTCTTTTGTATAGTCCTGGCACTCTAGATTCGACATCGAAAATTTTCAAAAAATTTGTATTTTATCAAAAAATGTCAAATTATGATCATTTTTGGCTTATTTAGACTGGTACCAATCATAAAAGACCTATATATATGGATATCGACTTACCTGGATCAAAATTTCACTCTTTTGTATAGTCCTGGCACTCTAGATTCGACATCGAAAATTTTCAAAAAATTTGTATTTTATCAAAAAAAGTCAAATTATGATCATTTTTGGTTTATTTAGACTGGGGCCAATCATAAAAGACCTATATATATGCATATCGACTTACCTGGATCAAAATTTCACTCTTTTGTATAGTCCTGGCACTCTGGATTCGACATCGAAAATTTTCAAAAAATTTGTGTTTTTTCAAAAAATGTCAAATAATGATCATTTTTGGCTTATTTAGACTGGGACCAATCATAAAAGACCTATATATATGCATATCGACTTACCTGGATCAAAATTTCACTCTTTTGTATAGTCCTGGCACTCTAGATTCGACATCGAAAATTTTCAAAAAATTTGTATTTTATCAAAAAATGTCCAATTATGATCATTTTTGGCTTATTTAGACTGGGACCAATCATAAAAGACCTATATATATGCATATCGACTTACCTGGATCAAAATTTCACTCTTTTGTATAGTCCTGGCACTCTAGATTCGACATCGAAAATTTTCAAAAAATTTGTTTTTTATCAAAAAATGTCAAATTATGATCATTTTTGGCTTATTTAGACTGGGGCCAATCATAAAAGACCTATATATATGCATATCGACTTACCTGGATCAAAATTTCACTCTTTTGTATGGTCCTGGCACTCTAGATTCGACAACGAAAATTTTCAAAAAATTTGTTTTTTATCAAAAAATGTCAAATTATGATCATTTTTGGCTTATTTAGACTGGGACCAATCATAAAAGACCTATATATATGCATATCGACTTACCTGGATCAAAATTTCACTCTTTTGTATAGTCCTGGCACTCTAGATTCGACATCGAAAATTTTCAAAAAATTTGTATTTTATCAAAAAATGTCAAATTATGATCATTTTTGGCTTATTTAGACTGGGACCAATCATAAAAGACCTATATATATGCATATCGACTTACCTGGATCAAAATTTCACTCTTTTGTATAGTCCTGGCACTCTAGATTCGACATCGAAAATTTTCAAAAAATTTGTTTTTTATCAAAAAATGTCAAATTATGATCATTTTTGGCTTATGTAGACTGGGACCAATCATAAAAGACCTATATATATGCATATCGACTTACCTGGATCAAAATTTCACTCTTTTGTATAGTCCTGGCACTCTAGATTCGACATCGAAAATTTTCAAAAAATTTGTATTTTATCAAAAAATGTCAAATTATGATCATTTTTGGCTTATTTAGACTGGGACCAATCATAAAAGACCTATATATATGCATATCGGCTTACCTGGATCAAAATTTCACTCTTTTGTATAGTCCTGGCACTCTAGATTCGACATCGAAAATTTTCAAAAAATTTGTATTTTATCAAAAAATGTCAAATTATGATCATTTTTCAAAAATATCAAATTATGATCATTTTTGGCTAATTTAGACTGGGACCAATCATAAAAGACCTATATATATGCATATCGACTTACCTGGATCAAAATTTCACTCTTTTGTATAGTCCTGGCACTCTAGATTCGACATCCAAAATTTTCAAAAAATTTACCTATATATATGGATATCGACTTACCTGGATCAAAATTTCACTCTTTTGTATAGTCCTGGCACTCTGGATTCGACATCGAAAATTTTCAAAAAATTTGTGTTTTTTCAAAAAATGTCAAATAATGATCATTTTTGGCTTATTTAGACTGGGACCAATCATAAAAGACCTATATATATGCATATCGACTTACCTGGATCAAAATTTCACTCTTTTGTATAGTCCTGGCACTCTAGATTCGACATCGAAAATTTTCAAAAAATTTGTATTTTATCAAAAAATGTCCAATTATGATCATTTTTGGCTTATTTAGACTGGGACCAATCATAAAAGACCTATATATATGCATATCGACTTACCTGGATCAAAATTTCACTCTTTTGTATAGTCCTGGCACTCTAGATTCGACATCGAAAATTTTCAAAAAATTTGTTTTTTATCAAAAAATGTCAAATTATGATCATTTTTGGCTTATTTAGACTGGGGCCAATCATAAAAGACCTATATATATGCATATCGACTTACCTGGATCAAAATTTCACTCTTTTGTATGGTCCTGGCACTCTAGATTCGACAACGAAAATTTTCAAAAAATTTGTTTTTTATCAAAAAATGTCAAATTATGATCATTTTTGGCTTATTTAGACTGGGACCAATCATAAAAGACCTATATATATGCATATCGACTTACCTGGATCAAAATTTCACTCTTTTGTATAGTCCTGGCACTCTAGATTCGACATCGAAAATTTTCAAAAAATTTGTATTTTATCAAAAAATGTCAAATTATGATCATTTTTGGCTTATTTAGACTGGGACCAATCATAAAAGACCTATATATATGCATATCGACTTACCTGGATCAAAATTTCACTCTTTTGTATAGTCCTGGCACTCTAGATTCGACATCGAAAATTTTCAAAAAATTTGTATTTTATCAAAAAATGTCAAATTATGATCATTTTTGGCTTATTTAGACTGGGACCAATCATAAAAGACCTATATATATGCATATCGGCTTACCTGGATCAAAATTTCACTCTTTTGTATAGTCCTGGCACTCTAGATTCGACATCGAAAATTTTCAAAAAATTTGTATTTTATCAAAAAATGTCAAATTATGATCATTTTTCAAAAATATCAAATTATGATCATTTTTGGCTAATTTAGACTGGGACCAATCATAAAAGACCTATATATATGCATATCGACTTACCTGGATCAAAATTTCACTCTTTTGTATAGTCCTGGCACTCTAGATTCGACATCCAAAATTTTCAAAAAATTTACCTATATATATGGATATCGACTTACCTGGATCAAAATTTCACTCTTTTGTATAGTCCTGGCACTCTGGATTCGACATCGAAAATTTTCAAAAAATTTGTGTTTTTTCAAAAAATGTCAAATAATGATCATTTTTGGCTTATTTAGACTGGGACCAATCATAAAAGACCTATATATATGCATATCGACTTACCTGGATCAAAATTTCACTCTTTTGTATAGTCCTGGCACTCTAGATTCGACATCGAAAATTTTCAAAAAATTTGTATTTTATCAAAAAATGTCCAATTATGATCATTTTTGGCTTATTTAGACTGGGACCAATCATAAAAGACCTATATATATGCATATCGACTTACCTGGATCAAAATTTCACTCTTTTGTATAGTCCTGGCACTCTAGATTCGACATCGAAAATTTTCAAAAAATTTGTTTTTTATCAAAAAATGTCAAATTATGATCATTTTTGGCTTATTTAGACTGGGACCAATCATAAAAGACCTATATATATGCATATCGACTTACCTGGATCAAAATTTCACTCTTTTGTATGGTCCTGGCACTCTAGATTCGACAACGAAAATTTTCAAAAAATTTGTTTTTTATCAAAAAATGTCAAATTATGATCATTTTTGGCTTATTTAGACTGGGACCAATCATAAAAGACCTATATATATGCATATCGACTTACCTGGATCAAAATTTCACTCTTTTGTATAGTCCTGGCACTCTAGATTCGACATCGAAAATTTTCAAAAAATTTGTATTTTATCAAAAAATGTCAAATTATGATCATTTTTGGCTTATTTAGACTGGGACCAATCATAAAAGACCTATATATATGCATATCGACTTACCTGGATCAAAATTTCACTCTTTTGTATAGTCCTGGCACTCTAGATTCGACATCGAAAATTTTCAAAAAATTTGTTTTTTATCAAAAAATGTCAAATTATGATCATTTTTGGCTTATGTAGACTGGGACCAATCATAAAAGACCTATATATATGCATATCGACTTACCTGGATCAAAATTTCACTCTTTTGTATAGTCCTGGCACTCTAGATTCGACATCGAAAATTTTCAAAAAATTTGTATTTTATCAAAAAATGTCAAATTATGATCATTTTTGGCTTATTTAGACTGGGACCAATCATAAAAGACCTATATATATGCATATCGGCTTACCTGGATCAAAATTTCACTCTTTTGTATAGTCCTGGCACTCTAGATTCGACATCGAAAATTTTCAAAAAATTTGTATTTTATCAAAAAATGTCAAATTATGATCATTTTTCAAAAATATCAAATTATGATCATTTTTGGCTAATTTAGACTGGGACCAATCATAAAAGACCTATATATATGCATATCGACTTACCTGGATCAAAATTTCACTCTTTTGTATAGTTCTGGCACTCTAGATTCGACATCCAAAATTTTCAAAAAATTTACCTATATATATGGATATCGACTTACCTGGATCAAAATTTCACTCTTTTGTATAGTCCTGGCACTCTAGATTCGACATCGAAAATTTTCAAAAAATTTGTATTTTATCAAAAAATGTCAAATTATGATCATTTTTGGCTTATTTAGACTGGGACCAATCATAAAAGACCTATATATATGCATATCGACTTACCTGGATCAAAATTTCACTCTTTTGTATAGTCCTGGCACTCTAGATTCGACATCGAAAATTTTCAAAAAATTTGTATTTTATCAAAAAATGTCAAATTATGATCATTTTTGGCTTATTTAGACTGGGACCAATCACAAAAGACCTATATATATGCATATCGACTTACCTGGATCAAAATTTCACTCTTTTGTATAGTCCTGGCACTCTAGATTCGACATCGAAAATTTTCAAAAAATTTGTATTTTATCAAAAAATATCAAATTATGATCATTTTTGGCTTATTTAGACTGGGACCAATCATAAAAGACCTATATATATGCATATCGACTTACCTGGATCAAAATTTCACTCTTTTGTATAGTCCTGGCACTCTAGATTCGACATCCAAAATTTTCAAAAAATTTGTATTTTATCAAAAAATGTCAAATTATGATCATTTTTGGCTTATTTAGACTGGGACCAATCATAAAAGACCTATATATATGCATATCGACTTACCTGGATCAAAATTTCACTCTTTTGTATAGTCCTGGCACTCTAGATTCGACATCGAAAATTTTCAAAAAATTTGTTTTTTATCAAAAAATGTCAAATTATGATCATTTTTGGCTTATTTAGACTGGGACCAATCATAAAAGACCTATATATATGCATATCGACTTACCTGGATCAAAATTTCACTCTTTTGTATAGTCCTGGCACTCTAGATTCGACATCGAAAATTTTCAAAAAATTTGTATTTTATCAAAAAATGTCAAATTATGATCACTTTTGGCTTATTTAGACTGGGGCCAATCATAAAAGACCTATATATATGCATATCGACTTACCTGGATCAAAATTTCACTCTTTTGTATAGTCCGGGCACTCTAGATTCGACATCGAAAATTTTCAAAAAATTTGTTTTTTATCAAAAAATGTCAAATTATGATCATTTTTGGCTTATTTAGACTGGGACCAATCATAAAAGACCTATATATATGCATATCGACTTACCTGGATCAAAATTCCACTCTTTTGTATAGTCCTGGCACTCTAAATTCGACATCGAAAATTTTCAAAAAATTTGTATTTTATCAAAAAATGTCAAATTATGATCATTTTTGGCTTACTTAGACTGGGACCAATCATAAAAGACCTATATATATGCATATCGACTTACCTGGATCAAAATTTCACTCTTTTGTATAGTCCTGACACTCTAGATTCGACATCGAAAATTTCCAAAAAATTTGTATTTTATAAAAAAATGTCAAATTATGATCATTTTTGGCTTATTTAGACTGGGACCAATCATAAAAGAACTATATATATGCATATCGACTTACCTGGATCAAAATTTCACTCTTTTGTATAGCCCTGGCACTCTAGATTCGACATCGAAAATTTCCAAAAAATTTGTTTTTTATCAAAAAATGTCAAATTATGATCATTTTTGGCTTATTTAGACTGGGACCAATCATAAAAGACCTATATATATGGATATCGACTTACCTGGATCAAAATTTCACTCTTTTGTATAGTCCTGGCACTCTAGATTCGACATCGAAAATTTTCAAAAAATTTGTATTTTATCAAAAAATGTCAAATTATGATCAGTTTTGGTTTATTTAGACTGGGACCAATCATAAAAGACCTATATATATGCATATCGACTTACCTGGATCAAAATTTCACTCTTTTGTATAGTCCTGGCACTCTAGATTCGACATCGAAAATTTTCAAAAAATTTGTATTTTATCAAAAAATGTCAAATTATGATCATTTTTGGCTTATTTAGACTGGGACCAATCACAAAAGACCTATATATATGCATATCGACTTACCTGGATCAAAATTTCACTCTTTTGTATAGTCCTGGCACTCTAGATTCGACATCGAAAATTTTCAAAAAATTTGTATTTTATCAAAAAATGTCAAATTATGATCATTTTTCAAAAATATCAAATTATGATCATTTTTGGCTAATTTAGACTGGGATTAATCATAAAAGACCTATATATATGCATATCGACTTACCTGGATCAAAATTTCACTCTTTTGTATAGTCCTGGCACTCTAGATTCGACATCCAAAATTTTCAAAAAATTTACCTATATATATGGATATCGACTTACCTGGATCAAAATTTCACTCTTTTGTATAGTCCTGGCACTCTGGATTCGACATCGAAAATTTTCAAAAAATTTGTGTTTTTTCAAAAAATGTCAAATAATGATCATTTTTGGCTTATTTAGACTGGGACCAATCATAAAAGACCTATATATATGCATATCGACTTACCTGGATCAAAATTTCACTCTTTTGTATAGTCCTGGCACTCTAGATTCGACATCGAAAATTTTCAAAAAATTTGTATTTTATCAAAAAATGTCCAATTATGATCATTTTTGGCTTATTTAGACTGGGACCAATCATAAAAGACCTATATATATGCATATCGACTTACCTGGATCAAAATTTCACTCTTTTGTATAGTCCTGGCACTCTAGATTCGACATCGAAAATTTTCAAAAAATTTGTTTTTTATCAAAAAATGTCAAATTATGATCATTTTTGGCTTATTTAGACTGGGGCCAATCATAAAAGACCTATATATATGCATATCGACTTACCTGGATCAAAATTTCACTCTTTTGTATGGTCCTGGCACTCTAGATTCGACAACGAAAATTTTCAAAAAATTTGTTTTTTATCAAAAAATGTCAAATTATGATCATTTTTGGCTTATTTAGACTGGGACCAATCATAAAAGACCTATATATATGCATATCGACTTACCTGGATCAAAATTTCACTCTTTTGTATAGTCCTGGCACTCTAGATTCGACATCGAAAATTTTCAAAAAATTTGTATTTTATCAAAAAATGTCAAATTATGATCATTTTTGGCTTATTTAGACTGGGACCAATCATAAAAGACCTATATATATGCATATCGACTTACCTGGATCAAAATTTCACTCTTTTGTATAGTCCTGGCACTCTAGATTCGACATCGAAAATTTTCAAAAAATTTGTTTTTTATCAAAAAATGTCAAATTATGATCATTTTTGGCTTATGTAGACTGGGACCAATCATAAAAGACCTATATATATGCATATCGACTTACCTGGATCAAAATTTCACTCTTTTGTATAGTCCTGGCACTCTAGATTCGACATCGAAAATTTTCAAAAAATTTGTATTTTATCAAAAAATGTCAAATTATGATCATTTTTGGCTTATTTAGACTGGGACCAATCATAAAAGACCTATATATATGCATATCGGCTTACCTGGATCAAAATTTCACTCTTTTGTATAGTCCTGGCACTCTAGATTCGACATCGAAAATTTTCAAAAAATTTGTATTTTATCAAAAAATGTCAAATTATGATCATTTTTCAAAAATATCAAATTATGATCATTTTTGGCTAATTTAGACTGGGACCAATCATAAAAGACCTATATATATGCATATCGACTTACCTGGATCAAAATTTCACTCTTTTGTATAGTCCTGGCACTCTAGATTCGACATCCAAAATTTTCAAAAAATTTACCTATATATATGGATATCGACTTACCTGGATCAAAATTTCACTCTTTTGTATAGTCCTGGCACTCTAGATTCGACATCGAAAATTTTCAAAAAGTTTGTATTTTATCAAAAAATGTCAAATTATGATCATTTTTGGCTTATTTAGACTGGGACCAATCATAAAAGACCTATATATATGCATATCGACTTACCTGGATCAAAATTTCACTCTTTTGTATAGTCCTGGCACTCTAGATTCGACATCGAAAATTTTCAAAAAATTTGTATTTTATCAAAAAATGTCAAATTATGATCATTTTTGGCTTATTTAGACTGGGACCAATCACAAAAGACCTATATATATGCATATCGACTTACCTGGATCAAAATTTCACTCTTTTGTATAGTCCTGGCACTCTAGATTCGACATCGAAAATTTTCAAAAAATTTGTATTTTATCAAAAAATATCAAATTATGATCATTTTTGGCTTATTTAGACTGGGACCAATCATAAAAGACCTATATATATGCATATCGACTTACCTGGATCAAAATTTCACTCTTTTGTATAGTCCTGGCACTCTAGATTCGACATCCAAAATTTTCAAAAAATTTGTATTTTATCAAAAAATGTCAAATTATGATCATTTTTGGCTTATTTAGACTGGGACCAATCATAAAAGACCTATATATATGCATATCGACTTACCTGGATCAAAATTTCACTCTTTTGTATAGTCCTGGCACTCTAGATTCGACATCGAAAATTTTCAAAAAATTTGTTTTTTTATCAAAAAATGTCAAATTATGATCATTTTTGGCTTATTTAGACTGGGACCAATCATAAAAGACCTATATATATGCATATCGACTTACCTGGATCAAAATTTCACTCTTTTGTATAGTCCTGGCACTCTAGATTCGACATCGAAAATTTTCAAAAAATTTGTATTTTATCAAAAAATGTCAAATTATGATCACTTTTGGCTTATTTAGACTGGGGCCAATCATAAAAGACCTATATATATGCATATCGACTTACCTGGATCAAAATTTCACTCTTTTGTATAGTCCGGGCACTCTAGATTCGACATCGAAAATTTTCAAAAAATTTGTTTTTTATCAAAAAATGTCAAATTATGATCATTTTTGGCTTATTTAGACTGGGACCAATCATAAAAGACCTATATATATGCATATCGACTTACCTGGATCAAAATTCCACTCTTTTGTATAGTCCTGGCACTCTAAATTCGACATCGAAAATTTTCAAAAAATTTGTATTTTATCAAAAAATGTCAAATTATGATCATTTTTGGCTTACTTAGACTGGGACCAATCATAAAAGACCTATATATATGCATATCGACTTACCTGGATCAAAATTTCACTCTTTTGTATAGTCCTGACACTCTAGATTCGACATCGAAAATTTCCAAAAAATTTGTATTTTATAAAAAAATGTCAAATTATGATCATTTTTGGCTTATTTAGACTGGGACCAATCATAAAAGAACTATATATATGCATATCGACTTACCTGGATCAAAATTTCACTCTTTTGTATAGCCCTGGCACTCTAGATTCGACATCGAAAATTTCCAAAAAATTTGTTTTTTATCAAAAAATGTCAAATTATGATCATTTTTGGCTTATTTAGACTGGGACCAATCATAAAAGACCTATATATATGGATATCGACTTACCTGGATCAAAATTTCACTCTTTTGTATAGTCCTGGCACTCTAGATTCGACATCGAAAATTTTCAAAAAATTTGTATTTTATCAAAAAATGTCAAATTATGATCAGTTTTGGTTTATTTAGACTGGGACCAATCATAAAAGACCTATATATATGCATATCGACTTACCTGGATCAAAATTTCACTCTTTTGTATAGTCCTGGCACTCTAGATTCGACATCGAAAATTTTCAAAAAATTTGTATTTTATCAAAAAATGTCAAATTATGATCATTTTTGGCTTATTTAGACTGGGACCAATCACAAAAGACCTATATATATGCATATCGACTTACCTGGATCAAAATTTCACTCTTTTGTATAGTCCTGGCACTCTGGATTCGACATCGAAAATTTTCACAAAATTTGTATTTTATCAAAAAATATCAAATTATGATCATTTTTGGCTTATTTAGACTGGGACCAATCATAAAAGACCTATATATATGCATATCGACTTACCTGGATCAAAATTTCACTCTTTTGTATAGTCCTGGCACTCTAGATTCGACATCCAAAATTTTCAAAAAATTTGTATTTTATCAAAAAATGTCAAATTATGATCATTTTTGGCTTATTTAGACTGGGACCAATCATAAAAGACCTATATATATGCATATCGACTTACCTGGATCAAAATTTCACTCTTTTGTATAGTCCTGGCACTCTAGATTCGACATCGAAAATTTTCAAAAAATTTGTTTTTTATCAAAAAATGTCAAATTATGATCATTTTTGGCTTATTTAGACTGGGACCAATCATAAAAGACCTATATATATGCATATCGACTTACCTGGATCAAAATTTCACTCTTTTGTATAGTCCTGGCACTCTAGATTCGACATCGAAAATTTTCAAAAAATTTGTATTTTATCAAAAAATGTCAAATTATGATCACTTTTGGCTTATTTAGACTGGGGCCAATCATAAAAGACCTATATATATGCATATCGACTTACCTGGATCAAAATTTCACTCTTTTGTATAGTCCGGGCACTCTAGATTCGACATCGAAAATTTTCAAAAAATTTGTTTTTTATCAAAAAATGTTAAATTATGATCATTTTTGGCTTATTTAGACTGGGACCAATCATAAAAGACCTATATATATGCATATCGACTTACCTGGATCAAAATTCCACTCTTTTGTATAGTCCTGGCACTCTAAATTCGACATCGAAAATTTTCAAAAAATTTGTATTTTATCAAAAAATGTCAAATTATGATCATTTTTGGCTTATTTAGACTGGGGCCAATCATAAAAGACCTATATATATGCATATCGACTTACCTGGATCAAAATTTTACTCTTTTGTATAGTCCTGGCACTCTAGATTCGACATCGAAAATTTTAAAAAAATTTGTATTTTATCAAAAAATGTCAAATTATCATCATATTTGGCTTATTTAGACTGGGACCAATCATAAAAGACCTATATATATGCATATCGACTTACCTGGATCAAAATTTCACTCTTTTGTATAGTCCTGGCACTCTAGATTCGACATCGAAAATTTTCAAAAAATTTGTTTTTTATCAAAAAATGTCAAATTATGATCATTTTTGGCTTATGTAGACTGGGACCAATCATAAAAGACCTATATATATGCATATCGACTTACCTGGATCAAAATTTCACTCTTTTGTATAGTCCTGGCACTCTAGATTCGACATCGAAAATTTTCAAAAAATTTGTATTTTATCAAAAAATGTCAAATTATGATCATTTTTGGCTTATTTAGACTGGGACCAATCATAAAAGACCTATATATATGCATATCGACTTACCTGGATCAAAATTTCACTCTTTTGTATAGTCCTGGCACTCTAGATTCGACATCGAAAATTTTCAAAAAATTTGTATTTTATCAAAAAATGTCAAATTATGATCATTTTTGGCTTATTTAGACTGGGACCAATCACAAAAGACCTATATATATGCATATCGACTTACCTGGATCAAAATTTCACTCTTTTGTATAGTCCTGGCACTCTAGATTCGACATCGAAAATTTTCAAAAAATTTGTATTTTATCAAAAAATATCAAATTATGATCATTTTTGGCTTATTTAGACTGGGACCAATCATAAAAGACCTATATATATGCATATCGACTTACCTGGATCAAAATTTCACTCTTTTGTATAGTCCTGGCACTCTAGATTCGACATCCAAAATTTTCAAAAAATTTGTATTTTATCAAAAAATGTCAAATTATGATCATTTTTGGCTTATTTAGACTGGGACCAATCATAAAAGACCTATATATATGCATATCGACTTACCTGGATCAAAATTTCACTCTTTTGTATAGTCCTGGCACTCTAGATTCGACATCGAAAATTTTCAAAAAATTTGTATTTTATCAAAAAATGTCAAATTATGATCAGTTTTGGTTTATTTAGACTGGGACCAATCATAAAAGACCTATATATATGCATATCGACTTACCTGGATCAAAATTTCACTCTTTTCTATAGTCCTGGCACTCTAGATTCGACATCGAAAATTTTCAAAAAATTTGTATTTAATCAAAAAATGTCAAATTATGATCATTTTTGGCTTATTTAGACTGGGACCAATCATAAAAGACCTATATATATGCATATCGACTTACCTGGATCAAAATTTCACTCTTTTGTATAGTCCTGGCACTCTAGATTCGACATCGAAAATTTTCAAAAAATTTGTATTTTATCAAAAAATGTCAAATTATGATCATTTTTGGCTTATTTAGACTGGGGCCAATCATAAAAGACCTATATATATGCATATCGACTTACCTGGATCAAAATTTTACTCTTTTGTATAGTCCTGGCACTCTAGATTCGACATCGAAAATTTAAAAAAAATTTGTATTTTATCAAAAAATGTCAAATTATCATCATATTTGGCTTATTTAGACTGGGACCAATCATAAAAGACCTATATATATGCATATCGACTTACCTGGATCAAAATTTCACTCTTTTGTATAGTCCTGGCACTCTAGATTCGACATCGAAAATTTTCAAAAAATTTGTTTTTTATCAAAAAATGTCAAATTATGATCATTTTTGGCTTATGTAGACTGGGACCAATCATAAAAGACCTATATATATGCATATCGACTTACCTGGATCAAAATTTCACTCTTTTGTATAGTCCTGGCACTCTAGATTCGACATCGAAAATTTTCAAAAAATTTGTATTTTATCAAAAAATGTCAAATTATGAACATTTTTGGCTTATTTAGACTGGGACCAATCATAAAAGACCTATATATATGGATATCGACTTACCTGGATCAAAATTTCACTCTTTTGTATAGTCCTGGCACTCTAGATTCGACATCGAAAATTTTCAAAAAATTTGTATTTTATCAAAAAATGTCAAATTATGATCATTTTTGGCTTATTTAGACTGGTACCAATCATAAAAGACCTATATATATGGATATCGACTTACCTGGATCAAAATTTCACTCTTTTGTATAGTCCTGGCACTCTAGATTCGACATCGAAAATTTTCAAAAAATTTGTGTTTTTTCAAAAAATGTCAAATAATGATCATTTTTGGCTTATTTAGACTGGGACCAATCATAAAAGACCTATATATATGCATATCGACTTACCTGGATCAAAATTTCACTCTTTTGTATAGTCCTGGCACTCTAGATTCGACATCGAAAATTTTCAAAAAATTTGTGTTTTTTCAAAAAATGTCAAATAATGATCATTTTTGGCTTATTTAGACTGGGACCAATCATAAAAGACCTATATATATGCATATCGACTTACCTGGATCAAAATTTCACTCTTTTGTATAGTCCTGGCACTCTAGATTCGACATCGAAAATTTTCAAAAAATTTGTATTTTATCAAAAAATGTCAAATTATGATCATTTTTGGCTTATTTAGACTGGGACCAATCATAAAAGACCTATATATATGCATATCGACTTACCTGGATCAAAATTTCACTCTTTTGTATAGTCCTGGCACTCTAGATTCGACATCGAAAATTTTCAAAAAATTTGTTTTTTATCAAAAAATGTCAAATTATGATCATTTTTGGCTTATTTAGACTGGGGCCAATCATAAAAGACCTATATATATGCATATCGACTTACCTGGATCAAAATTTCACTCTTTTGTATGGTCCTGGCACTCTAGATTCGACAACGAAAATTTTCAAAAAATTTGTTTTTTATCAAAAAATGTCAAATTATGATCATTTTTGGCTTATTTAGACTGGGACCAATCATAAAAGACCTATATATATGCATATCGACTTACCTGGATCAAAATTTCACTCTTTTGTATAGTCCTGGCACTCTAGATTCGACATCCAAAATTTTCAAAAAATTTACCTATATATATGGATATCGACTTACCTGGATCAAAATTTCACTCTTTTGTATAGTCCTGGCACTCTAGATTCGACATCGAAAATTTTCAAAAAATTTGTATTTTATCAAAAAATGTCAAATTATGATCATTTTTGGCTTATTTAGACTGGGACCAATCATAAAAGACCTATATATATGCATATCGACTTACCTGGATCAAAATTTCACTCTTTTGTATAGTCCTGGCACTCTAGATTCGACATCGAAAATTTTCAAAAAATTTGTATTTTATCAAAAAATGTCAAATTATGATCATTTTTGGCTTATTTAGACTGGGACCAATCACAAAAGACCTATATATATGCATATCGACTTACCTGGATCAAAATTTCACTCTTTTGTATAGTCCTGGCACTCTAGATTCGACATCGAAAATTTTCAAAAAATTTGTATTTTATCAAAAAATATCAAATTATGATCATTTTTGGCTTATTTAGACTGGGACCAATCATAAAAGACCTATATATATGCATATCGACTTACCTGGATCAAAATTTCACTCTTTTGTATAGTCCTGGCACTCTAGATTCGACATCCAAAATTTTCAAAAAATTTGTATTTTATCAAAAAATGTCAAATTATGATCATTTTTGGCTTATTTAGACTGGGACCAATCATAAAAGACCTATATATATGCATATCGACTTACCTGGATCAAAATTTCACTCTTTTGTATAGTCCTGGCACTCTAGATTCGACATCGAAAATTTTCAAAAAATTTGTTTTTTATCAAAAAATGTCAAATTATGATCATTTTTGGCTTATTTAGACTGGGACCAATCATAAAAGACCTATATATATGCATATCGACTTACCTGGATCAAAATTTCACTCTTTTGTATAGTCCTGGCACTCTAGATTCGACATCGAAAATTTTCAAAAAATTTGTATTTTATCAAAAAATGTCAAATTATGATCATTTTTGGCTTATTTAGACTGGGACCAATCATAAAAGACCTATATATATGCATATCGACTTACCTGGATCAAAATTCCACTCTTTTGTATAGTCCTGGCACTCTAAATTCGACATCGAAAATTTTCAAAAAATTTGTATTTTATCAAAAAATGTCAAATTATGATCATTTTTGCCTTACTTAGACTGGGACCAATCATAAAAGACCTATATATATGCATATCGACTTACCTGGATCAAAATTTCACTCTTTTGTATAGTCCTGACACTCTAGATTCGACATCGAAAATTTCCAAAAAATTTGTATTTTATAAAAAAATGTCAAATTATGATCATTTTTGGCTTATTTAGACTGGGACCAATCATAAAAGAACTATATATATGCATATCGACTTACCTGGATCAAAATTTCACTCTTTTGTATAGCCCTGGCACTCTAGATTCGACATCGAAAATTTCCAAAAAATTTGTTTTTTATCAAAAAATGTCAAATTATGATCATTTTTGGCTTATTTAGACTGGGACCAATCATAAAAGACCTATATATATGCATATCGACTTACCTGGATCAAAAGTTCACTCTTTTGTATAGTCCTGGCACTCTAGATTCGACATCCAAAATTTTCAAAAAATTTGTATTTTATCAAAAAATGTCAAATTATGATCATTTTTGGCTTATTTAGACTGGGACCAATCATAAAAGACCTATATATATGCATATCGACTTACCTGGATCAAAATTTCACTCTTTTGTATAGTCCTGGCACTCTAGATTCGACATCGAAAATTTTCAAAAAATATGTATTTTATCAAAAAATGTCAAATAATGATCATTTTTGGCTTATTTAGACTGTGACCAATCATAAAAGACCTATATATATGCATATCGACTTACCTGGATCAAAATTTCACTCTTTTGTATAGTCCTGGCACTCTAGATTCGACATCGAAAATTTTCAAAAAATTTGTATTTTATCAAAAAATGTCAAATTATGATCATTTTTGGCTTATTTAGACTGGGACCAATCATAAAAGACCTATATATATGCATATCGACTTACCTGGATCAAAATTTCACTCTTTTGTATAGTCCTGGCACTCTAGATTCGACATCGAAAATTTTCAAAAAATTTGTTTTTTATCAAAAAATGTCAAATTATGATCATTTTTGGCTTATTTAGACTGGGGCCAATCATAAAAGACCTATATATATGCATATCGACTTACCTGGATCAAAATTTCACTCTTTTGTATGGTCCTGGCACTCTAGATTCGACAACGAAAATTTTCAAAAAATTTGTTTTTTATCAAAAAATGTCAAATTATGATCATTTTTGGCTTATTTAGACTGGGACCAATCATAAAAGACCTATATATATGCATATCGACTTACCTGGATCAAAATTTCACTCTTTTGTATAGTCCTGGCACTCTAGATTCGACATCGAAAATTTTCAAAAAATTTGTATTTTATCAAAAAATGTCAAATTATGATCATTTTTGGCTTATTTAGACTGGGACCAATCATAAAAGACCTATATAAATGCATATCGACTTACCTGGATCAAAATTTCACTCTTTTGTATAGTCCTGCCACTCTAGATTCGACATCGAAAATTTTCAAAAAATTAGTTTTTTATCAAAAAATGTCAAATTATGATCATTTTTGGCTTATGTAGACTGGGACCAATCATAAAAGACCTATATATATGCATATCGACTTACCTGGATCAAAATTTCACTCTTTTGTATACTCCTGGCACTCTAGATTCGACATCGAAAATTTTCAAAAAATTTGTATTTTATCAAAAAATGTCAAATTATGATCATTTTTGGCTTATTTAGACTGGGACCAATCATATAAGACCTATATATATGGATATCGACTTACCTGGATCAAAATTTCACTCTTTTGTATAGTCCTGGCACTCTAGATTCGACATCGAAAATTTTCAAAAAATTTGTATTTTATCAAAAAATGTCAAATTATGATCATTTTTGGCTTATTTAGACTGGGACCAATCATAAAAGACCTATATATATGCATATCGACTTACCTGGATCAAAACTTCACTCTTTTGTATAGTCCTGGCACTCTAGATTCGACATCGAAAATTTTCAAAAAATTTGTATTTTATCAAAAAATGTGAAATTATGATCATTTTTTGCTTATTTAGACTGGGACCAATCATAAAAGACCTATATATATGGATATCGACTTACCTGGATCAAAATTTCACTCTTTTGTATAGTCCTGGCACTCTAGATTCGACATCGAAAATTTTAAAAAAATTTGTATTTTATCAAAAAATGTCAAATTATGATCACTTTTGGCTTATTTAGACTGGGGCCAATCATAAAAGACCTATATATATGCATATCGACTTACCTGGATCAAAATTTCACTCTTTTGTATAGTCCGGGCACTCTAGATTCGACATCGAAAATTTTCAAAAAATTTGTTTTTTATCAAAAAATGTCAAATTATGATCATTTTTGGCTTATTTAGACTGGGACCAATCATAAAAGACCTATATATATGCATATCGACTTACCTGGATCAAAATTCCACTCTTTTGTATAGTCCTGGCACTCTAAATTCGACATCGAAAATTTTCAAAAAATTTGTATTTTATCAAAAAATGTCAAATTATGATCATTTTTGGCTTACTTAGACTGGGACCAATCATAAAAGACCTATATATATGCATATCGACTTACCTGGATCAAAATTTCACTCTTTTGTATAGTCCCGACACTCTAGATTCGACATCGAAAATTTCCAAAAAATTTGTATTTTATCAAAAAATGTCAAATTATGATCATTTTTGGCTTATTTAGACTGGGACCAATCATAAAAGACCTATATATATGCATATCGACTTACCTGGATCAAAATTTCACTCTTTTGTATAGTCCTGGCACTCTAGATTCGACATCGAAAATTTTCAAAAAATATGTATTTTATCAAAAAATGTCAAATAATGATCATTTTTGGCTTATTTAGACTGTGACCAATCATAAAAGACCTATATATATGCATATCGACTTACCTGGATCAAAATTTCACTCTTTTGTATAGTCCTGGCACTCTAGATTCGACATCGAAAATTTTCAAAAAATTTGTATTTTATCAAAAAATGTCAAATTATGATCATTTTTGGCTTATTTAGACTGGGACCAATCATAAAAGACCTATATATATGCATATCGACTTACCTGGAACAAAATTTCACTCTTTTGTATAGTCCTGGCACTCTAGATTCGACATCGAAAATTTTCAAAAAATTTGTTTTTTATCAAAAAATGTCAAATTATGATCATTTTTGGCTTATTTAGACTGGGGCCAATCATAAAAGACCTATATATATGCATATCGACTTACCTGGATCAAAATTTCACTCTTTTGTATGGTCCTGGCACTCTAGATTCGACAACGAAAATTTTCAAAAAATTTGTTTTTTATCAAAAAATGTCAAATTATGATCATTTTTGGCTTATTTAGACTGGGACCAATCATAAAAGACCTATATATATGCATATCGACTTACCTGGATCAAAATTTCACTCTTTTGTATAGTCCTGGCACTCTAGATTCGACATCGAAAATTTTCAAAAAATTTGTATTTTATCAAAAAATGTCAAATTATGATCATTTTTGGCTTATTTAGACTGGGACCAATCATAAAAGACCTATATAAATGCATATCGACTTACCTGGATCAAAATTTCACTCTTTTGTATAGTCCTGCCACTCTAGATTCGACATCGAAAATTTTCAAAAAATTTGTTTTTTATCAAAAAATGTCAAATTATGATCATTTTTGGCTTATGTAGACTGGGACCAATCATAAAAGACCTATATATATGCATATCGACTTACCTGGATCAAAATTTCACTCTTTTGTATACTCCTGGCACTCTAGATTCGACATCGAAAATTTTCAAAAAATTTGTATTTTATCAAAAAATGTCAAATTATGATCATTTTTGGCTTATTTAGACTGGGACCAATCATATAAGACCTATATATATGGATATCGACTTACCTGGATCAAAATTTCACTCTTTTGTATAGTCCTGGCACTCTAGATTCGACATCGAAAATTTTCAAAAAATTTGTATTTTATCAAAAAATGTGAAATTATGATCATTTTTTGCTTATTTAGACTGGGACCAATCATAAAAGACCTATATATATGCATATCGACTTACCTGGATCAAAATTTCACTCTTTTGTATAGTCCTGGCACTCTAGATTCGACATCGAAAATTTTCAAAAAATTTGTATTTTATCAAAAAATGTCAAATTATGATCATTTTTGGCTTATTTAGACTGGGACCAATCATAAAAGACCTATATATATGCATATCGACTTACCTGGATCAAAATTTCACTCTTTTGTATAGTCCTGGCACTCTAGATTCGACATCGAAAATTTTCAAAAAATTTGTATTTTATCAAAAAATGTCAAATTATGATCATTTTTGGCTTATTTAGACTGGGACCAATCATAAAAGACCTATATATATGCATATCGACTTACCTGGATCAAAATTTCACTCTTTTGTATAGTCCTGGCACTCTAGATTCGACATCGAAAATTTTCAAAAAATTTGTATTTTATCAAAAAATGTCAAATTATGATCATTTTTGGCTTATTTAAACTGGGACCAATCATAAAAGACCTATATATATGCACATCGACTTACCTGGATCAAAATTTCACTCTTTTGTATAGTCCTGGCACTCTAGATTCGACATCGAAAATTTTCAAAAAATTTGTTTTTTATCAAAAAATGTCAAATTATGATCATTTTTGGCTTATTTAGACTGGGACCAATCATAAAAGACCTATATATATGCATATCGACTAACCTGGATCAAAATTTCACTCTTTTGTATAGTCCTGGCACTCTAGATTCGACATCGAAAATTTTCAAAAAATTTGTATTTTATCAAAAAATGTCAAATTATGATCATTTTTGGCTTATTTAGACTGGGACCAATCATAAAAGACCTATATATATGCATATCGACTTACCTGGATCAAAATTTCACTCTTTTGTATAGTCCTGGCACTCTAGATTCGACATCGAAAATTTTCAAAAAATTTGTATTTTATCAAAAAATGTCAAATTATGATCATTTTTGGCTTATTTAGACTGGGGCCAATCATAAAAGACCTATATATATGCATATCGACTTACCTGGATCAAAATTTCACTCTTTTGTATAGTCCTAGCACTCTAGATTCGACATAGAAAATTTTCAAAAAATTTGTATTTTATCAAAAAATGTCAAATTATGATCATTTTTGGCTTATTTAGACTGGGGCCAATCATAAAAGACCTATATATATGCATATCGACTTACCTGGATCAAAATTTCACTCTTTTGTATAGTCCTGGCACTCTAGATTCGACATCGAAAATTTTCAAAAAATTTGTTTTTTATCAAAAAATGTCAAATTATGATCATTTTTGGCTTATTTAGACTAGGACCAATCATAAAAGACCTATATATATGCATATCGACTTACCTGGATCAAAATTCCACTCTTTTGTATAGTCCTGGCACTCTAGATTCGACATCGAAAATTTTCAAAAAATTTGTTTTTTATCAAAAAATGTCAAATTATGATCATTTTTGGCTTATTTAGACTAGGACCAATCATAAAAGACCGATATATATGCATATCGACTTACCTGGATCAAAATTCCACTCTTTTGTATAGTCCTGGCACTCTAAATTCGACATCGAAAATTTTCAAAAAATTTGTATTTAATCAAAAAATGTCAAATTATGATCATTTTTGGCTTACTTAGACTGGGACCAATCATAAAAGACCTATATATATGCATATCGACTTACCTGGATCAAAATTTCACTCTTTTGTATAGTCCTGACACTCTAGATTCGACATCGAAAATTTCCAAAAAATTTGTATTTTATAAAAAAATATCAAATTATGATCATTTTTGGCTTATTTAGACTGGGACCAATCATAAAAGACCTATATATATGCATATCGACTTACCTGGATCAAAATTTCACTCTTTTGTATAGTCCTGGCACTCTAGATTCGACATCGAAAATTTTCAAAAAATTTGTATTTTATCAAAAAATGTCAAATTATGATCATTTTTGGCTTATTTAGACTGGGACCAATCATAAAAGACCTATATATATGCATATCGACTTACCTGGATCAAAATTTCACTCTTTTGTATAGTCCTGGCACTCTAGATTCGACATCGAAAATTTAAAAAAAATTTGTATTTTATCAAAAAATGTCAAATTATGATCATTTTTGGCTTATTTAGACTGGGGCCAATCATAAAAGACCTATATATATGCATATCGACTTACCTGGATGAAAATTTCACTCTTTTGTATAGTCCTGGCACTCTAGATTCGACATCGAACATTTTCAAAAAATTTGTTTTTTATCAAAAAATGTCAAATTATGATCATTTTTGGCTTATTTAGACTGGGACCAATCATAAAAGACCTATATATATGCATATCGACTTACCTGGATCAAAATTCCACTCTTTTCTATAGTCCTGGCACTCTAGATTCGACATCGAAAATTTTCAAAAATTTTGTATTTTATCAAAAAATGTCAAATTATGATCATTTTTGGCTTATTTAGACTGGGACCAATCATAAAAGACCTATATATATGCATATCGACTTACCTGGATCAAAATTTCACTCTTTTGTATAGTCCTGGCACTCTAGATTCGACATCGAAAATTTTAAAAAAATTTGTATTTTATCAAAAAATGTCAAATTATGATCATTTTTGGCTTATTTAGACTGGGACCAATCATAAAAGACCTATATATATGCATATCGACTTACCTGGATCAAAATTTCACTCTTTTGTATAGTCCTGGCACTCTAGATTCGACATCGAAAATTTTCAAAAAATTTGTATTTTATCAAAAAATGTCAAATTATGATCATTTTTGGCTTATTTAGACTGGGACCAATCATAAAAGACCTGTATATATGCATATCGACTTACCTGGATCAAAATTTCACTCTTTTTTGTAGTCCTGGCACTCTAGATTCGACATCGAAAATTTTCAAAAAATTTGTATTTTATCAAAAAATGTCAAATTATGATCATTTTTGGCTTATTTAGACTGGGACCAATCACAAAAGACCTATATATATGCATATCGACTTACCTGGATCAAAATTTCACTCTTTTGTATAGTCCTGGCACTCTAGATTCGACATCGAAAATTTTCAAAAAATTTGTTTTTTATCAAAAAATGTCAAATTATGATCATTTTTGGCTTATTTAGACTAGGACCAATCATAAAAGACCTATATATATGCATATCGACTTACCTGGATCAAAATTCCACTCTTTTGTATAGTCCTGGCACTCTAAATTCGACATCGAAAATTTTCAAAAAATTTGTATTTTATCAAAAAATGTCAAATTATGATCATTTTTGGCTTACTTAGACTGGGACCAATCATAAAAGACGTATATATATGCATATCGACTTACCTGGATCAAAATTTCACTCTTTTGTATAGTCCTGACACTCTAGATTCGACATCGAAAATTTCCAAAAAATTTGTATTTTATAAAAAAATGTCAAATTATGATCATTTTTGGCTTATTTAGACTGGGACCAATCATAAAAGACCTATATATATGCATATCGACTTACCTGGATCAAAATTTCACTCTTTTGTATAGCCCTGGTACTCTAGATTCGACATCGAAAATTTCCAAAAAATTTGTTTTTTATCAAAAAATGTCAAATTATGATCATTTTTGGCTTATTTAGACTGGGACCAATAATAAAAGACCTATATATATGGATTTCGACTTACCTGGATCAAAATTTCACTCTTTTGTATAGTCCTGGCTCTCTAGATTCGTCATCGAAAATTTTCAAAAAATTTGTATTTTATCAAAAAATGTAAAATTATGATCAGTTTTGGTTTATTTAGACTGGGACCAATCATAAAAGACCTATATATATGCATATCGACTTACCTGGATCAAAATTTCACTCTTTTCTATAGTCCTGGCACTCTAGATTCGACATCGAAAATTTTAAAAAAATTTGTATTTTATCAAAAAATGTCAAATTATGATCATTTTTGGCTTATTTAAAATGGGACCAATCATAAAAGACCTATATATATGCATATCGACTTACCTGGATCAAAATTTCATTCTTTTGTATAGTCCTGGCACTCTAGATTCGACATCGAAAATTTTCAAAAAATTTGTATTTTATCAAAAAATGTCAAATTATGATCATTTTTGGCTTATTTAGACTGGGACCAATCATAAAAGACCTATATATATGCATATCGACTTACCTGGATCAAAATTTCACTCTTTTGTATAGTCCTGGCACTCTAGATTCGACATCGAATTTCACTCTTTTGTATAGTCCTGGCACTCTAGATTCGACATCGAAAATTTTCAAAAAAATTTGTATTTTATCAAAAAATGTCAAATTATGATCATTTTTGGCTTATTTAGACTGGGACCAATCATAAAAGACCTATATATATGCATATCGACTTACCTGGATCAAAATTTCACTCTTTTGTGTAGTCCTGGCACTCTAGATTCGACATCGAAAATTTTCAAAAAATTTGTATTTTATCAAAAAATGTCAAATTATGATCATTTTTGGTTTATTTAGACTGGGACCAATCATAAAAGACCTATATACATGCATATCGACTTACCTGGATCAAAATTTCACTCTTTTGTATAGTCCTGGCACTCTAGATTCGACATCGAAAATTTTCAAAAAATTTGTATTTTATCAAAAAATGTCAAATAATGATCATTTTTGGCTTATTTAGACTGGGACCAATCATAAAAGACCTATATATATGCATATCGACTTACCTGGATCAAAATTTCACTCTTTTGTATAGTCCTGGCACTCTAGATTCGACATCGAAAATTTTCAAAAAATTTGTATTTTATCAAAAAATGTCAAATTATGATCATTTTTGGCTTATTTAGACTGGGACCAATCATAAAAGACCTATATATATGCATATCGACTTACCTGGATCAAAATTTCACTCTTTTGTATAGTCCTGGCACTCTAGATTCGACATCGAAAATTTTCAAAAAATTTGTTTTTTATCAAAAAATGTCAAATTATGATCATTTTTGGCTTATTTAGACTGGGGCCAATCATTAAAGACCTATATATATGCATATCGACTTACCTGGATCAAAATTTCACTCTTTTGTATGGTCTTGGCACTCTTGATTCGACAACGAAAATTTTCAAAAAATTTGTTTTTTATCAAAAAATGTCAAATTATGATCATTTTTGGCTTATTTAGACTGGGACCAATCATAAAAGACCTATATATATGCATATCGACTTACCTGGATCAAAATTTCACTCTTTTGTATAGTCCTGGCACTCTAGATTCGACATCGAAAATTTTCAAAAAATTTGTATTTTATCAAAAAATGTCAAATTATGATCATTTTTGGCTTATTTAGACTGGGACCAATCATAAAAGACCTATATATATGCATATCGACTTACCTGGATCAAAATTTCACTCTTTTGTATAGTCCTGGCACTCTAGATTCGACATCGAAAATTTTCAAAAAATTTGTATTTTATCAAAAAATGTCAAATTATGATCATTTTTGGCTTATTTAGACTGGGACCAATCATAAAAGACCTATATATATGCATATCGACTTACCTGGATCAAAATTTCACTCTTTTGTATAGTCCTGGCACTCTAGGTTCGACATCGAAAATTTTCAAAAAATTTGTATTTTATCAAAAAATGTCAAATTATGATCATTTTTGGCTTATTTAGACTGGGACCAATCATGAAAGACCTATATATATGCATATCGACTTACCTGGATCAAAATTTCACTCTTTTGTATAGTCCTGGCACTCTAGATTCGACATCGAAAATTTTCAAAAAATTTGTATTTTATCAAAAAATGTCAAATTATGATCATTTTTGGCTTATTTAGACTGGGACCAATCATAAAAGACCTATATATATGCATATCGACTTACCTGGATCAAAATTTCACTCTTTTGTATAGTCCTGGCACTCTAGATTCGACTTCGAAAATTTTCAAAAAATTTGTATTTTATCAAAAAATGTCAAATTATGATCATTTTTGGCTTATTTAGACTGGGACCAATCATAAAAGACCTATATATATGCATATCGACTTACCTGGCTCAAAGTTTCACTCTTTTGTATAGTCCTGGCACTCTAGATTCGACATCGAAAATTTTCAAAAAATGTGTATTTTATCAAAAAATGTCAAATTATGATCATTTTTGGCTTATTTAGACTGGGACCAATCATAAAAGACCTATATGTATGCATATCGACTTACCTGGATCAAAATTTCACTCTTTTGTATAGTCCTGGCACTCTAGATTCGACATCGAAAAGTTTCAAAAAATTTGTATTTTATCAAAAAATGTCAAATTATGATAATTTTTGGCTTATTTAGACTGGGACCAATCATAAAAGACCTATATATATGCATGTCAACTTACCTGGATCAAAATTTCACTCTTTTGTATAGTCCTGGCACTCTAGATTCGACATCGAAAATTTTCTTAAAATTTGTATTTTATCAAAAAATGTCAAATTATAATCATTTTTGGATTATTTAGACTGCGACCAATCATAAAAGACCTAAATATATGCATATCGACTTACCTGGATCAAAATTTCACTCTTTTGTATAGTCCTGGCACTCTAGATTCGACATGGAAAATTTTCAAAAAATTTGTATTTTATCAAAAAATGTCAAATTATGATCATTTTTTTCTTATTTAGACTGGGACCAATAATAAAAGACCTATATATATGCATATCGACTTACCTGGATCAAAATTTCACTCTTTTGTATAGTCCTGGCACTCTAGATTCGACATCGAAAATTTTCAAAAAATTAGTTTTTTATCAAAAAATGTCAAAATATGATCATTTTTGGCTTATTTAGACTGGGACCAATCATAAAAGACCTATATATATGCATATCGACTTACCTGGATCAAAATTTCACTCTTTTGTATAGTCCTGGCACTCTAGATTCGACATCGAAAATTTAAAAAAAATTTGTTCATTATCAAAAAATGTCAAATTATGATCATTTTTGGCTTATTTAGACTGGGACCAATCATAAAAGACCTATATATATGGATATCGACTTACCTGGATCAAAATTTCACTCTTTTGTATAGTCCTGGCACTCTAGATTCGACATCGAAAATTTTCAAAAAATTTGTATTTTATCAAAAAATGTCAAATTATGATCATTTTTGGTTTATTTAGACAGGGACCAATCATAAAAGACCTATATATATGCATATCGACTTACCTGGATCAAAATAACACTCTTTTGTATAGTCCTGGCCCTCTAGATTCGACATCGAAAATTTTCAAAAAATTTGTATTTTTCAAAAAATGTCAAATTATGATCATTTTTGGCTTATTTAGACTGGGACCAATCATAAAAGACCTATATATATGGATATCGACTTACCTGGATCAAAATTTCACTCTTTTGTATAGTCCTGGCACTCTAGATTCGACATCGAAAATTTTCAAAAAATTTGTATTTTATCAAAAAATGTCAAATTATGATCATTTTTGGCTTATTTAGACTGGGACCAATCATAAAAGACCTATATATATGCATATCGACTTACCTGGATCAAAATTTCAGTCTTTTGTATAGTCCTGGCACTCTAGATTCGACATCGAAAATTTTCAAAAAATTTGTATTTTATCAAAAAATGTCAAATTATGATCATTTTTGGTTTATTTAGACTGGGACCAATCAAAAAAGACCTATATATATGCATATCGACTTACCTGGATCAAAATTTCACTCTTTTGTATAGTCCTGGCACTCTAGATTCGACATCGAAAATTTTCAAAAAATTTGTATTTTTTCAAAAAATGTCAAATAATGATCATTTTTGGCTTATTTAGACTGGGACCAATCATAAAAGACCTATATATATGCATATCGACTTACCTGGATCAAAATTTCACTCTTTTGTATAGTCCTGGCACTCTAGATTCGACATCGAAAATTTTCAAAAAATTTGTATTTTATCAAAAAATGTCAAATTATGATCATTTTTGGCTTATTTAGACTGGGGCCAATCATAAAAGACCTATATATATGCATATCGACTTACCTGGATCAAAATTTCACTCTTTTGTATAGTCCTGGCACTCTAGATTCGACATCGAAAATTTTCAAAAAATTTGTTTTTTATCAAAATATGTCAAATTATGATCATTTTTGGCTTATTTAGACTGGGGCCAATCATAAAAGACCTATATATATGCATATCGACTTACCTGGATCAAAATTTCACTCTTTTGTATGGTCCTGGCACTCTAGATTCGACAACGAAAATTTTCAAAAAATTTGTTTTTTATCAAAAAATGTCAAATTATGATCATTTTTGGCTTATTTAGACTGTGAACAATCATAAAAGACCTATATATATGCATATCGACTTACCTGGATCAAAATTTAACTCTTTTGTATACTCCTGGCACTCTAGATTCGACATCGAAAATTTTCAAAAAATTTGTATTTTATCAAAAAATGTCAAATTATGATCATTTTTGGCTTATTTAGACTGGGACCAATCATAAAAGACCTATATATATGCATATCGACTTACCTGGATCAAAATTTTACTCTTTTGTATAGTCCTGGCACTCTAGATTCGACATCGAAAATTTTCAAAAAATTTGTATTTTATCAAAAAATGTCAAATTATGATCATTTTTGGCTTATTTAGACTGGGACCAATCATAAAAGACCTATATATATGCATATCGACTTACCTGGATCAAAATTTCACTCTTTTGTATAGTCCTGGCACTCTAGATTCGACATCGAAAATTTTCAAAAAATTTGTATTTTATCAAAAAATGTCAAATTATGATCATTTTTGGTTTATTTAGACTGGGACCAATCAAAAAAGACCTATATATATGCATATCGACTTACCTGGATCAAAATTTCACTCTTTTGTATAGTCCTGGCACTCTAGATTCGACATCGAAAATTTTCAAAAAATTTGTATTTTTTCAAAAAATGTCAAATAATGATCATTTTTGGCTTATTTAGACTGGGACCAATCATAAAAGACCTATATATATGGATATCGACTTACCTGGATCAAAATTTCACTCTTTTGTATAGTCCTGGCACTCTAGATTCGACATCGAAAATTTTCAAAAAATTTGTATTTTATCAAAAAATGTCAAATTATGATCATTTTTGGCTTATTTAGACTGGGACCAATCATAAAAGACCTATATATATGCATATCGACTTACCTGGATCAAAATTTCACTCTTTTGTATAGTCCTGGCACTCTAGATTCGACATCGAAAATTTTCAAAAAATTTGTATTTTATCAAAAAATGTCAAATTATGATCATTTTTGGCTTATTTAGACTGGGACCAATCATAAAAGACCTATATATATGCATATCGACTTACCTGGATCAAAATTTAACTCTTTTGTATACTCCTGGCACTCTAGATTCGACATCGAAAATTTTCAAAAAATTTGTATTTTATCAAAAAATGTCAAATTATGATCATTTTTGGCTTATTTAGACTGGGACCAATCATAAAAGACCTATATATATGCATATCGACTTACCTGGATCAAAATTTTACTCTTTTGTATAGTCCTGGCACTCTAGATTCGACATCGAAAATTTTCAAAAAATTTGTATTTTATCAAAAAATGTCAAATTATGATCATTTTTGGCTTATTTAGACTGGGACCAATCATAAAAGACCTATATATATGCATATCGACTTACCTGGATCAAAATTTCACTCTTTTGTATAGTCCTGGCACTCTAGATTCGACATCGAAAATTTTCAAAAAATTTGTATTTTATCAAAAAATGTCAAATTATGATCATTTTTGGCTTATTTAGACTGGGACCAATCATAAAAGACCTATATATATGCATATCGACTTACCTGGATCAAAATTTCACTCTTTTGTATACTCCTGGCACTCTAGATTCGACATCGAAAATTTTCAAAAAATTTGTATTTTATCAAAAAATGTCAAATTATGATCATTTTTGGCTTATTTAGACTGGGACCAATCATAAAAGACCTATATATATGCAAATCGACTTACCTGGATCAATATTTTACTCTTTTGTATAGTCCTGGCACTCTAGATTCGACATCGAAAATTTTCAAAAAATGTCAAATTGTGATCATTTTTGGCTTATTTAGACTGGGACCAATCATAAAAGACCTATATATATGCATATCGACTTACCTGGATCAAAATTTCACTCTCTTGTATAGTCCTGGCACTTTAGATTCAAAATCGAAAATTTTCAAAAAATTTGTATTTTATCAAAAAATGTCAAATTATGATCATTTTTGGCTTATTAAGACTGGGACCAATCATAAAAGACCTATATATATGCATATCGACTTACCTGGATGAAAATTTCACTCTTTTGTATAGTCCTGGCACTCTAGATTCGACATCGAAAATTTTAAAATAATTCGTATTTTATCAAAAAATGTCAAATTATGATCATTTTTGGCTTATTTAGACTGGGGCCAATCATAAAAGACCTATATATATGCATATCGACTTACCTGGATCAAAATTTCACTCTTTTGTATAGTCCGGGCACTCTAGATTCGACATCGAAAATTTTCAAAAAATTTGTTTTTTATCAAAAAATGTCAAATTATGATCATTTTTGGCTTATTTAGACTGGGACGAATCATAAAAGACCTATATATATGCATATCGACTTACATGGATCAAAATTCCACTCTTTTGTATAGTCCTGGCACTCTAAATTCGACATCGAAAATTTTCAAAAAATTTGTATTTTATCAAAAAATGTCAAATTATGATCATTTTTGGCTTACTTAGACTGGGACCAATCATAAAAGACCTATATATATGCATATCGACTTACCTGGATCAAAATTTCACTCTTTTGTATAGTCCTGACACTCTAGATTCGACATCGAAAATTTCCAAAAAATTTGTATTTTATAAAAAAATGTCAAATTATGATCATTTTTGGCTTATTTAGACTGGGACCAATCATAAAAGAACTATATATACGCATATCGACTTACCTGGATCAAAATTTCACTCTTTTGTATAGTCCTGGCACTCTAGATTCGACATCGAAAATTTCCAAAAAATTTGTTTTTTATCAAAAAATGTCAAATTATGATCATTTTTGGCTTATTTAGACTGGGACCAATCATAAAAGACCTATATTTATGGATATCGACTTACCTGGATCAAAATTTCACTCTTTTGTATAGTCCTGGCACTCTAGATTCGACATCGAAAATTTTCAAAAAATTTGTATTTTATCAAAAAATGTCAAATTATGATCAGTTTTGGTTTATTTAGACTGGGACCAATCATAAAAGACCTATATATATGCATATCGACTTACCTGGATCAAAATTTCACTCTTTTCTATAGTCCTGGCACTCTAGATTCGACATCGAAAATTTTAAAAAAATTTGTATTTTATCAAAAAATGTCAAATTATGATCATTTTTGGCTTATTTAGACTGGGACCAATCATAAAAGACCTATATATATGCATATCGACTTACCTGGATCAAAATTTCACTCTTTTGTATACTCCTGGCACTCTAGATTCGACATCGAAAATTTTCAAAAAATTTGTATTTTATCAAAAAATGTCAAATTATGATCATTTTTGGCTTATTTAGACTGGGACCAATCATAAAAGACCTATATATATGCAAATCGACTTACCTGGATCAATATTTTACTCTTTTGTATAGTCCTGGCACTCTAGATTCGACATCGAAAATTTTCAAAAAATTTGTTTTTTATCAAAAAATGTCAAATTGTGATCATTTTTGGCTTATTTAGACTGGGACCAATCATAAAAGACCTATATATATGCATATCGACTTACCTGGATCAAAATTTCACTCTCTTGTATAGTCCTGGCACTTTAGATTCAAAATCGAAAATTTTCAAAAAATTTGTATTTTATCAAAAAATGTCAAATTATGATCATTTTTGGCTTATTAAGACTGGGACCAATCATAAAAGACCTATATATATGCATATCGACTTACCTGGATGAAAATTTCACTCTTTTGTATAGTCCTGGCACTCTAGATTCGACATCGAAAATTTTAAAATAATTCGTATTTTATCAAAAAATGTCAAATTATGATCATTTTTGGCTTATTTAGACTGGGGCCAATCATAAAAGACCTATATATATGCATATCGACTTACCTGGATCAAAATTTCACTCTTTTGTATAGTCCGGGCACTCTAGATTCGACATCGAAAATTTTCAAAAAATTTGTTTTTTATCAAAAAATGTCAAATTATGATCATTTTTGGCTTATTTAGACTGGGACGAATCATAAAAGACCTATATATATGCATATCGACTTACATGGATCAAAATTCCACTCTTTTGTATAGTCCTGGCACTCTAAATTCGACATCGAAAATTTTCAAAAAATTTGTATTTTATCAAAAAATGTCAAATTATGATCATTTTTGGCTTACTTAGACTGGGACCAATCATAAAAGACCTATATATATGCATATCGACTTACCTGGATCAAAATTTCACTCTTTTGTATAGTCCTGACACTCTAGATTCGACATCGAAAATTTCCAAAAAATTTGTATTTTATAAAAAAATGTCAAATTATGATCATTTTTGGCTTATTTAGACTGGGACCAATCATAAAAGAACTATATATACGCATATCGACTTACCTGGATCAAAATTTCACTCTTTTGTATAGCCCTGGCACTCTAGATTCGACATCGAAAATTTCCAAAAAATTTGTTTTTTATCAAAAAATGTCAAATTATGATCATTTTTGGCTTATTTAGACTGGGACCAATCATAAAAGACCTATATTTATGGATATCGACTTACCTGGATCAAAATTTCACTCTTTTGTATAGTCCTGGCACTCTAGATTCGACATCGAAAATTTTCAAAAAATTTGTATTTTATCAAAAAATGTCAAATTATGATCAGTTTTGGTTTATTTAGACTGGGACCAATCATAAAAGACCTATATATATGCATATCGACTTACCTGGATCAAAATTTCACTCTTTTCTATAGTCCTGGCACTCTAGATTCGACATCGAAAATTTTAAAAAAATTTGTATTTTATCAAAAAATGTCAAATTATGATCATTTTTGGCTTATTTAGACTGGGACCAATCATAAAAGACCTATATATATGCATATCGACTTACCTGAATCAAAATTTCACTCTTTTGTATAGTCCTGGCACTCTAGATTCGACATCGAAAATTTTCAAAAAATTTGTATTTTATCAAAAAATGTCAAATTATGATCATTTTTGGCTTATTTAGACTGGGACCAATCATAAAAGACCTAAATATATGCATATCGACTTACCTGGATCAAAATTTCACTCTTTTGTATAGTCCTGGCACTCTAGATTCGACATCGAAAATTTCCAAAAAATTTGTATTTTATAAAAAAATGTCAAATTATGATCATTTTTGGCTTATTTAGACTGGGACCAATCATAAAAGAACTATATATACGCATATCGACTTACCTGGATCAAAATTTCACTCTTTTGTATAGCCCTGGCACTCTAGATTCGACATCGAAAATTTCCAAAAAATTTGTTTTTTATCAAAAAATGTCAAATTATGATCATTTTTGGCTTATTTAGACTGGGACCAATCATAAAAGACCTATATTTATGGATATCGACTTACCTGGATCAAAATTTCACTCTTTTGTATAGTCCTGGCACTCTAGATCCGACATCGAAAATTTTCAAAAAATTTGTATTTTATCAAAAAATGTCAAATTATGATCAGTTTTGGTTTATTTAGACTGGGACCAATCATAAAAGACCTATATATATGCATATCGACTTACCTGGATCAAAATTTCACTCTTTTCTATAGTCCTGGCACTCTAGATTCGACATCGAAAATTTTAAAAAAATTTGTATTTTATCAAAAAATGTCAAATTATGATCATTTTTGGCTTATTTAGACTGGGACCAATCATAAAAGACCTATATATATGCATATCGACTTACCTGGATCAAAATTTCACTCTTTTGTATAGTCCTGGCACTCTAGATTCGACATCGAAAATTTTCAAAAAATTTGTATTTTATCAAAAAATGTCAAATTATGATCATTTTTGGCTTATTTAGACTGGGACCAATCATAAAAGACCTAAATATATGCATATCGACTTACCTGGATCAAAATTTCACTCTTTTGTATAGTCCTGGCACTCTAGATTCGACATCGAAAATTTTCAAAAAATTTGTATTTTATCAAAAAATGTCAAATTATGATCATTTTTGGTTTATTTAGACTGGGACCAATCATAAAAGACCTATATATATGCATATCGACTTACCTGGATCAAAATTTCACTCTTTTGTATAGTCCTGGCACTCTAGATTCGACATCGAAAATTTTCAAAAAATTTGTATTTTATCAAAAAATGTCAAATTATGATCATTTTTGGCTTATTTAGACTGGGACCAATCATAAAAGACCTATATATATGCATATCGACTTACCTGGATCAAAATTTCACTCTTTTGTATAGTCCTGGCACTCTAGATTCGACATCGAAAATTTTCAAAAAATTTGTATTTTATCAAAAAATGTCAAATTATGATCATTTTTGGCTTATTTAGACTGGGACCAATCATAAAAGACCTATATATATGCATATCGACTTACCTGGATCAAAATTTCACTCTTTTGTATAGTCCTGGCACTCTAGATTCGACATCGAAAATTTTCAAAAAATTTGTATTTTATCAAAAAATGTCAAATTATGATCATTTTTGGCTTATTTAGACTGGGACCAATCATAAAAGACCTATATATATGCATATCGACTTACCTGGATCAAAATTTCACTCTTTTGTATACTCCTGGCACTCTAGATTCGACATCGAAAATTTTCAAAAAATTTGTATTTTATCAAAAAATGTCAAATTATGATCATTTTTGGCTTATTTAGACTGGGACCAATCATAAAAGACCTATATATATGCATATCGACTTACCTGGATCAAAATTTTACTCTTTTGTATAGTCCTGGCACTCTAGATTCGACATCGAAAATTTTCAAAAAATTTGTATTTTATCAAAAAATGTCAAATTATGATCATTTTTGGCTTATTTAGACTGGGACCAATCATAAAAGACCTATATATATGCATATCGACTTACCTGGATCAAAATTTCACTCTTTTGTATAGTCCTGGCACTCTAGATTCGACATCGAAAATTTTCAAAAAATTTGTATTTTATCAAAAAATGTCAAATTATGATCATTTTTGGCTTATTTAGACTGGGACCAATCATAAAAGACCTATATATATGCATATCGACTTACCTGGATCAAAATTTCACTCTTTTGTATACTCCTGGCACTCTAGATTCGACATCGAAAATTTTAAAAAAATTTTTATTTTATCAAAAAATGTCAAATTATGATCATTTTTGGCTTATTTAGACTGGGGCCAATCATAAAAGACCTATATATATGCATATCGACTTACCTGGATCAAAATTTCACTCTTTTGTATAGTCCGGGCACTCTAGATTCGACATCGAAAATTTTCAAAAAATTTGTTTTTTATCAAAAAATGTCAAATTATGATCATTTTTGGCTTATTTAGACTGGGACCAATCATAAAAGACCTATATATATGCATATCGACTTACCTGGATCAAAATTCCACTCTTTTGTATAGTCCTGGCACTCTAAATTCGACATCGAAAATTTTCAAAAAATTTGTATTTTATCAAAAAATGTCAAATTATGATCATTTTTGGCTTATTTAGACTGGGACCAATCATAAAAGACCTATATATATGCATATCGACTTACCTGGATCAAAATTTCACTCTTTTGTATAGTCCTGGCACTCTAGATTCGACATCGAAAATTTTCAAAAAATTTGTATTTTATCAAAAAATGTCAAATAATGATCATTTTTGGCTTATTTAGACTGGGACCAATCATAAAAGGCCTATATATATGCATATCGACTTACCTGGATCAAAATTTCACTCTTTTGTATAGTCCTGGCACTCTAGATTCGACATCGAAAATTTTCAAAAAATTTGTATTTTATCAAAAAATGTCAAATTATGATCATTTTTGGCTTATTTAGACTGGGACCAATCATAAAAGACCTATATATATGCATATCGACTTACCTGGATCAAAATTTCACTCTTTTGTATAGTCCTGGCACTCTAGATTCGACATCGAAAATTTTCAAAAAATTTGTATTTTATCAAAAAATGTCAAATTATGATCATTTTTGGCTTATTTAGACTGGGACCAATCATAAAAGACCTATATATATGCATATCGACTTACCTGGATCAAAATTTCAGTCTTTTGTATACTCCTGGCACTCTAGATTCGACATCGAAAATTTTCAAAAAA
Source organism: Chrysoperla carnea (assembly GCF_905475395.1). Classification (NCBI taxonomy): domain Eukaryota; kingdom Metazoa; phylum Arthropoda; class Insecta; order Neuroptera; family Chrysopidae; genus Chrysoperla; species Chrysoperla carnea. The sequence goes on along the minus strand of NW_025408234.1, from coordinate 1,787,526 downwards.
TTTGTATTTTATCAAAAAATGTCAAATTATGATCATTTTTGGCTTATTTAGACTGGGACCAATCATAAAAGACCTATATATATGCATATCGACTTACCTGGATCAAAATTTTACTCTTTTGTATAGTCCTGGCACTCTAGATTCGACATCGAAAATTTTCAAAAAATTTGTATTTTATCAAAAAATGTCAAATTATGATCATTTTTGGCTTATTTAGACTGGGACCAATCATAAAAGACCTATATATATGCATATCGACTTACCTGGATCAAAATTTCACTCTTTTGTATAGTCCTGGCACTCTAGATTCGACATCGAAAATTTTCAAAAAATTTGTATTTTATCAAAAAATGTCAAATTATGATCATTTTTGGCTTATTTAGACTGGGACCAATCATAAAAGACCTATATATATGCATATCGACTTACCTGGATCAATATTTTACTCTTTTGTATAGTCCTGGCACTCTAGATTCGACATCGAAAATTTTCAAAAAATTTGTTTTTTATCAAAAAATGTCAAATTGTGATCATTTTTGGCTTATTTAGACTGGGACCAATCATAAAAGACCTATATATATGCATATCGACTTACCTGGATCAAAATTTCACTCTCTTGTATAGTCCTGGCACTTTAGATTCAAAATCGAAAATTTTCAAAAAATTTGTATTTTATCAAAAAATGTCAAATTATGATCATTTTTGGCTTATTAAGACTGGGACCAATCATAAAAGACCTATATATATGCATATCGACTTACCTGGATGAAAATTTCACTCTTTTGTATAGTCCTGGCACTCTAGATTCGACATCGAAAATTTTAAAAAAATTCGTATTTTATCAAAAAATGTCAAATTATGATCATTTTTGGCTTATTTAGACTGGGGCCAATCATAAAAGACCTATATATATGCATATCGACTTACCTGGATCAAAATTTCACTCTTTTGTATAGTCCTGGCACTCTAGATTCGACATCGAAAATTTTCAAAAAATTTGTATTTTATCAAAAAATGTCAAATTATGATCATTTTTGGCTTATTTAGACTGGGACCAATCATAAAAGACCTATAGATATGCATATCGACTTACCTGGATCAAAATTTCACTCTTTTGTATAGTCCTGGCACTCTAGATTCGACATCGAAAATTTTCAAAAAATTTGTATTTTATCAAAAAATGTCAAATTATGATCATTTTTGGCTTATTTAGACTGGGACCAATCATAAAAGACCTATATATATGCATATCGACTTACCTGGATCAATATTTTACTCTTTTGTATAGTCCTGGCACTCTAGATTCGACATCGAAAATTTTCAAAAAATTTGTTTTTTATCAAAAAATGTCAAATTGTGATCATTTTTGGCTTATTTAGACTGGGACCAATCATAAAAGACCTATATATATGCATATCGACTTACCTGGATCAAAATTTCACTCTCTTGTATAGTCCTGGCACTTTAGATTCAAAATCGAAAATTTTCAAAAAATTTGTATTTTATCAAAAAATGTCAAATTATGATCATTTTTGGCTTATTAAGACTGGGACCAATCATAAAAGACCTATATATATGCATATCGACTTACCTGGATGAAAATTTCACTCTTTTGTATAGTCCTGGCACTCTAGATTCGACATCGAAAATTTTAAAAAAATTCGTATTTTATCAAAAAATGTCAAATTATGATCATTTTTGGCTTATTTAGACTGGGGCCAATCATAAAAGACCTATATATATGCATATCGACTTACCTGGATCAAAATTTCACTCTTTTGTATAGTCCTGGCACTCTAGATTCGACATCGAAAATTTTCAAAAAATTTGTATTTTATCAAAAAATGTCAAATTATGATCATTTTTGGCTTATTTAGACTGGGACCAATCATAAAAGACCTATATATATGCATATCGACTTACCTGGATCAAAATTTCACTCTTTTGTATAGTCCTGGCACTCTAGATTCGACATCGAAAATTTTCAAAAAATTTGTTTTTTATCAAAAAATGTCAAATTATGATCATTTTTGGCTTATTTAGACTGGGACCAATCATAAAAGACCTATATATATGCATATCGACTTACCTGGATCAAAATTTCACTCTTTTGTATAGTCCTGGCACTCTAGATTCGACATCGAAAATTTTCAAAAAATTTGTATTTTATCAAAAAATGTCAAATTATGATCATTTTTGGCTTATTTAGACTGGGACCAATCATAAAAGACCTATATGTATGCATATCGACTTACCTGGATCAAAATTTCACTCTTTTGTATAGTCCTGGCACTCTAGATTCGACATCGAAAATTTTCAAAAAATTTGTATTTTATCAAAAAATGTCAAATTATGTTCATTTTTGGCTTATTTAGACTGGGACCAATCATAAAAGACCTATATGTATGCATATCGACTTACCTGGATCAAAATTTCACTCTTTTGTATAGTCCTGGCACTCTAGATTCGACATCGAAAATTTTCAAAAAATTTGTATTTTATCAAAAAATGTCAAATTATGATCATTTTTGGCTTATTTAAACTGGGACCAATCATAAAAGACCTATATATATGCATATCGACTTACCTGGATCAAAATTTCACTCTTTTGTATAGTCCTGGCACTCTAGATTCGACATCGAAAATTTTCAAAAAATTTTTTTTTTATCAAAAAATGTCAAATTATGATCATTTTTGGCTTATTTAGACTGGGACCAATCATAAAAGACCTATATATTTTATCAAAAAATGTCAAATTTTGATCATTTTTGGCTTATTTAGACTGGGACCAATCATAAAAGACCTATATATATGCATATCGACTTACCTGGATCAAAATTTCACTCTTTTGTATAGTCCTGGCACTCTAGATTCGACATCGAAAATTTTAAAAAAATTTGTTTTTTATCAAAAAATGTCAAATTATGATCATTTTTGGCTTATTTAGACTAGGACCAATCATAAAAGACCTATATATATGCATATCGACTTACCTGGATCAAAATTCCACTCTTTTGTATAGTCCTGGCACTCTAAATTCGACATCGAAAATTTTCAAAAAATTTGTATTTTATCAAAAAATGTCAAATTATGATCATTTTTGGCTTACTTAGACTGGGACCAATCATAAAAGACCTATATATATGCATATCGACTTACCTGGATCAAAATTTCACTCTTTTGTATAGTCCTGGCACTCTAGATTCGACATCGAAAATTTTCAAAAAATTAGTTTTTTATCAAAAAATGTCAAATTATGATCATTTTTGGCTGATTTAGACTGGGACCAATCATAAAAGACCTATATATATGCATATCGACTTACCTGGATCAAAATTTCACTCTTTTGTATAGTCCTGGCACTCTAGATTCGACATCGAAAATTTTCAAAAAATTTGTATTTTATCAAAAAATGTCAAATTATGATCATTTTTGGCTGATTTAGACTGGGACCAATCATAAAAGACCTATATATATGCATATCGACTTACCTGGATCAAAATTTCACTCTTTTGTATAGTCCTAGCACTCTAGATTCGACATCGAAAATTTTCAAAAAATTTGTATTTTATCAAAAAATGTCAAATTATGATCATTTTTGGCTTATTTAGACTGGGACCAATCATAAAAGACCTATATATATGCATATCGACTTACCTGGATCAAAATTTCACTCTTTTGTATAGTCCTGGCACTCTAGATTCGACATCGAAAATTTTCAAAAAATTTGTATTTTATCAAAAAATGTCAAATTATGATCATTTTTGGCTTATTTAGACTGGGACCAATCATAAAAGACCTATATATATGCATATCGACTTACCTGGATCAAAATTTCACTCTTTTGTATAGTCCTGGCACTCTAGATTCGACATCGAAAATTTTCAAAAAATTTGTATTTTATCAAAAAATGTCAAATTATGATCATTTTTGGTTTATTTAGACTGGGACCAATCATAAAAGACCTATATATATGCATATCGACTTACCTGGATCAAAATTTCACTCTTTTGTATAGTCCTGGCACTCTAGATTCGACATCGAAAATTTTCAAAAAATTTGTTTTTTATCAAAAAATGTCAAATTTTGATCATTTTTGGCTTATTTAGACTGGGACCAATGATAAAAGACCTATATATATGCATTTCGACTTACCTGTATCAAAATTTCACTCTTTTGTATAGTCCTGGCACTCTAGATTCGACATCGAAAATTTTCAAAAAAATTATATTTTATCAAAAAATGTCAAATTATGATCATTTTTGGCTTATTTAGACTGGGACCAATCATAAAAGACCTATATATATGCATATCGACTTACCTGGATCAAAATTTCACTCTTTTGTATAGTCCTGGCACTCTAGATTCGACATCGAAAATTTTCAAAAAATTTGTATTTTATCAAAAAATGTCAAATTATGATCATTTTTGGCTTATTTAGACTGGGACCAATCATAAAAGACCTATATATATGCATATCGACTTACCTGGATCAAAATTTCACTCTTTTGTATAGCCCTGGCACCCTAGGTTCGACATCGAAAATTTTCAAAAAATTTGTATTTTATCAAAAAATGTCAAATTATGATCATTTTTGGCTTATTTAGACTAGGACCAATCATAAAAGACCTATATATATGCATATCGACTTACCTGGATCAAAATTTCACTCTTTTGTATAGTCCTGGCACTCTAGATTCGACATCGAAAATTTTCAAAAAATTTGTATTTTATCAAAAAATGTCAAATTATGATCATTTTTGGCTTACTTAGACTGGGACCAATCATAAAAGACCTATATATATGCATATCGACTTACCTGGATCAAAATTTCACTCTTTTGTATAGTCCTGGCACTCTAGATTCGACATCGAAAATTTTCAAAAAATTAGTTTTTTATCAAAAAATGTCAAATTATGATCATTTTTGGCTTATTTAGACTGGGACCAATCATAAAAGACCTATATATATGCATATCGACTTACCTGGATCAAAATTTCACTCTTTTGTATAGTCCTAGCACTCTAGATTCGACATCGAAAATTTTCAAAAAATTTGTATTTTATCAAAAAATGTCAAATTATGATCATTTTTGGCTTATTTAGACTGGGACCAATCATAAAAGACCTATATATATGCATATCGACTTACCTGGATCAAAATTTCACTCTTTTGTATAGTCCTGGCACTCTAGATTCGACATCGAAAATTTTCAAAAAATTTGTATTTTATCAAAAAATGTCAAATTATGATCATTTTTGGCTTATTTAGACTGGGACCAATCATAAAAGACCTATATATATGCATATCGACTTACCTGGATCAAAATTTCACTCTTTTGTATACTCCTGGCACTCTAGATTCGACATCGAAAATTTTCAAAAAATTTGTATTTTATCAAAAAATGTCAAATTATGATCATTTTTGGCTTATTTAGACTGGGACCAATCATAAAAGACCTATATATATGCAAATCGACTTACCTGGATCAATATTTTACTCTTTTGTATAGTCCTGGCACTCTAGATTCGACATCGAAAATTTTCAAAAAATTTGTTTTTTATCAAAAAATGTCAAATTGTGATCATTTTTGGCTTATTTAGACTGGGACCAATCATAAAAGACCTATATATATGCATATCGACTTACCTGGATCAAAATTTCACTCTCTTGTATAGTCCTGGCACTTTAGATTCAAAATCGAAAATTTTCAAAAAATTTGTATTTTATCAAAAAATGTCAAATTATGATCATTTTTGGCTTATTAAGACTGGGACCAATCATAAAAGACCTATATATATGCATATCGACTTACCTGGATGAAAATTTCACTCTTTTGTATAGTCCTGGCACTCTAGATTCGACATCGAAAATTTTAAAAAAATTCGTATTTTATCAAAAAATGTCAAATTATGATCATTTTTGGCTTATTTAGACTGGGGCCAATCATAAAAGACCTATATATATGCATATCGACTTACCTGGATCAAAATTTCACTCTTTTGTATAGTCCGGGCACTCTAGATTCGACATCGAAAATTTTCAAAAAATTTGTTTTTTATCAAAAAATGTCAAATTATGATCATTTTTGGCTTATTTAGACTGGGACGAATCATAAAAGACCTATATATATGCATATCGACTTACCTGGATCAAAATTCCACTCTTTTGTATAGTCCTGGCACTCTAAATTCGACATCGAAAATTTTCAAAAAATTTGTATTTTATCAAAAAATGTCAAATTATGATCATTTTTGGCTTACTTAGACTGGGACCAATCATAAAAGACCTATATATATGCATATCGACTTACCTGGATCAAAATTTCACTCTTTTGTATAGTCCTGACACTCTAGATTCGACATCGAAAATTTCCAAAAAATTTGTATTTTATAAAAAAATGTCAAATTATGATCATTTTTGGCTTATTTAGACTGGGACCAATCATAAAAGAACTATATATACGCATATCGACTTACCTGGATCAAAATTTCACTCTTTTGTATAGCCCTGGCACTCTAGATTCGACATCGAAAATTTCCAAAAAATTTGTTTTTTATCAAAAAATGTCAAATTATGATCATTTTTGGCTTATTTAGACTGGGACCAATCATAAAAGACCTATATTTATGGATATCGACTTACCTGGATCAAAATTTCACTCTTTTGTATAGTCCTGGCACTCTAGATTCGACATCGAAAATTTTCAAAAAATTTGTATTTTATCAAAAAATGTCAAATTATGATCAGTTTTGGTTTATTTAGACTGGGACCAATCATAAAAGACCTATATATATGCATATCGACTTACCTGGATCAAAATTTCACTCTTTTCTATAGTCCTGGCACTCTAGATTCGACATCGAAAATTTTAAAAAAATTTGTATTTTATCAAAAAATGTCAAATTATGATCATTTTTGGCTTATTTAGACTGGGACCAATCATAAAAGACCTATATATATGCATATCGACTTACCTGAATCAAAATTTCACTCTTTTGTATAGTCCTGGCACTCTAGATTCGACATCGAAAATTTTCAAAAAATTTGTATTTTATCAAAAAATGTCAAATTATGATCATTTTTGGCTTATTTAGACTGGGACCAATCATAAAAGACCTAAATATATGCATATCGACTTACCTGGATCAAAATTTCACTCTTTTGTATAGTCCTGGCACTCTAGATTCGACATCGAAAATTTCCAAAAAATTTGTATTTTATAAAAAAATGTCAAATTATGATCATTTTTGGCTTATTTAGACTGGGACCAATCATAAAAGAACTATATATACGCATATCGACTTACCTGGATCAAAATTTCACTCTTTTGTATAGCCCTGGCACTCTAGATTCGACATCGAAAATTTCCAAAAAATTTGTTTTTTATCAAAAAATGTCAAATTATGATCATTTTTGGCTTATTTAGACTGGGACCAATCATAAAAGACCTATATTTATGGATATCGACTTACCTGGATCAAAATTTCACTCTTTTGTATAGTCCTGGCACTCTAGATCCGACATCGAAAATTTTCAAAAAATTTGTATTTTATCAAAAAATGTCAAATTATGATCAGTTTTGGTTTATTTAGACTGGGACCAATCATAAAAGACCTATATATATGCATATCGACTTACCTGGATCAAAATTTCACTCTTTTCTATAGTCCTGGCACTCTAGATTCGACATCGAAAATTTTAAAAAAATTTGTATTTTATCAAAAAATGTCAAATTATGATCATTTTTGGCTTATTTAGACTGGGACCAATCATAAAAGACCTATATATATGCATATCGACTTACCTGGATCAAAATTTCACTCTTTTGTATAGTCCTGGCACTCTAGATTCGACATCGAAAATTTTCAAAAAATTTGTATTTTATCAAAAAATGTCAAATTATGATCATTTTTGGCTTATTTAGACTGGGACCAATCATAAAAGACCTAAATATATGCATATCGACTTACCTGGATCAAAATTTCACTCTTTTGTATAGTCCTGGCACTCTAGATTCGACATCGAAAATTTTCAAAAAATTTGTATTTTATCAAAAAATGTCAAATTATGATCATTTTTGGTTTATTTAGACTGGGACCAATCATAAAAGACCTATATATATGCATATCGACTTACCTGGATCAAAATTTCACTCTTTTGTATAGTCCTGGCACTCTAGATTCGACATCGAAAATTTTCAAAAAATTTGTATTTTATCAAAAAATGTCAAATAATGATCATTTTTGGCTTATTTAGACTGGGACCAATCATAAAAGACCTATATATATGCATATCGACTTACCTGGATCAAAATTTCACTCTTTTGTATAGTCCTGGCACTCTAGATTCGACATCGAAAATTTTCAAAAAATTTGTATTTTATCAAAAAATGTCAAATTATGATCATTTTTGGCTTATTTAGACTGGGACCAATCATAAAAGACCTATATATATGCATATCGACTTACCTGGATCAAAATTTCACTCTTTTGTATAGTCCTGGCACTCTAGATTCGACATCGAAAATTTTCAAAAAATTTGTATTTTATCAAAAAATGTCAAATTATGATCATTTTTGGCTTATTTAGACTGGGACCAATCATAAAAGACCTATATATATGCATATCGACTTACCTGGATCAAAATTTCACTCTTTTGTATACTCCTGGCACTCTAGATTCGACATCGAAAATTTTCAAAAAATTTGTATTTTATCAAAAAATGTCAAATTATGATCATTTTTGGCTTATTTAGACTGGGACCAATCATAAAAGACCTATATATATGCATATCGACTTACCTGGATCAAAATTTTACTCTTTTGTATAGTCCTGGCACTCTAGATTCGACATCGAAAATTTTCAAAAAATTTGTATTTTATCAAAAAATGTCAAATTATGATCATTTTTGGCTTATTTAGACTGGGACCAATCATAAAAGACCTATATATATGCATATCGACTTACCTGGATCAAAATTTCACTCTTTTGTATAGTCCTGGCACTCTAGATTCGACATCGAAAATTTTCAAAAAATTTGTATTTTATCAAAAAATGTCAAATTATGATCATTTTTGGCTTATTTAGACTGGGACCAATCATAAAAGACCTATATATATGCATATCGACTTACCTGGATCAAAATTTCACTCTTTTGTATACTCCTGGCACTCTAGATTCGCAATCGAAAATTTTAAAAAAATTTTTATTTTATCAAAAAATGTCAAATTATGATCATTTTTGGCTTATTTAGACTGGGGCCAATCATAAAAGACCTATATATATGCATATCGACTTACCTGGATCAAAATTTCACTCTTTTGTATAGTCCGGGCACTCTAGATTCGACATCGAAAATTTTCAAAAAATTTGTTTTTTATCAAAAAATGTCAAATTATGATCATTTTTGGCTTATTTAGACTGGGACCAATCATAAAAGACCTATATATATGCATATCGACTTACCTGAATCAAAATTTCACTCTTTTGTATAGTCCTGGCACTCTAGATTCGACATCGAAAATTTTCAAAAAATTTGTATTTTATCAAAAAATGTCAAATTATGATCATTTTTGGCTTATTTAGACTGGGACCAATCATAAAAGACCTATATATATGCATATCGACTTACCTGGATCAAAATTTTACTCTTTTGTATAGTCCTGGCACTCTAGATTCGACATCGAAAATTTTCAAAAAATTTGTATTTTATCAAAAAATGTCAAATTATGATCATTTTTGGCTTATTTAGACTGGGACCAATCATAAAAGACCTATATATATGCATATCGACTTACCTGGATCAAAATTTCACTCTTTTGTATAGTCCTGGCACTCTAGATTCGACATCGAAAATTTTCAAAAAATTTGTATTTTATCAAAAAATGTCAAATTATGATCATTTTTGGCTTATTTAGACTGGGACCAATCATAAAAGACCTATATATATGCATATCGACTTACCTGGATCAAAATTTCACTCTTTTGTATACTCCTGGCACTCTAGATTCGACATCGAAAATTTTAAAAAAATTTTTATTTTATCAAAAAATGTCAAATTATGATCATTTTTGGCTTATTTAGACTGGGGCCAATCATAAAAGACCTATATATATGCATATCGACTTACCTGGATCAAAATTTCACTCTTTTGTATAGTCCGGGCACTCTAGATTCGACATCGAAAATTTTCAAAAAATTTGTTTTTTATCAAAAAATGTCAAATTATGATCATTTTTGGCTTATTTAGACTGGGACCAATCATAAAAGACCTATATATATGCATATCGACTTACCTGGATCAAAATTCCACTCTTTTGTATAGTCCTGGCACTCTAAATTCGACATCGAAAATTTTCAAAAAATTTGTATTTTATCAAAAAATGTCAAATTATGATCATTTTTGGCTTACTTAGACTGGGACCAATCATAAAAGACCTATATATATGCATATCGACTTACCTGGATCAAAATTTCACTCTTTTGTATAGTCCTGACACTCTAGATTCGACATCGAAAATTTCCAAAAAATTTGTTTTTTATCAAAAAATGTCAAATTATGATCATTTTTGGCTTATTTAGACTGGGACCAATCATAAAAGACCTATATATATGGATATCGACTTACCTGGATCAAAATTTCACTCTTTTGTATAGTCCTGGCACTCTAGATTCGACATCGAAAATTTTCAAAAAATTTGTATTTTATCAAAAAATGTCAAATTATGATCAGTTTTGGTTTATTTAGACTGGGACCAATCATAAAAGACCTATATATATGCATATCGACTTACCTGGATCAAAATTTCACTCTTTTCTATAGTCCTGGCACTCTAGATTCGACATCGAAAATTTTCAAAAAATTTGTATTTTATCAAAAAATGTCAAATTATGATCATTTTTGGTTTATTTAGACTGGGACCAATCATAAAAGACCTATATATATGCATATCGACTTACCTGGATCAAAATTTCACTCTTTTGTATAGTCCTGGCACTCTAGATTCGACATCGAAAATTTTCAAAAAATTTGTATTTTATCAAAAAATGTCAAATAATGATCATTTTTGGCTTATTTAGACTGGGACCAATCATAAAAGGCCTATATATATGCATATCGACTTACCTGGATCAAAATTTCACTCTTTTGTATAGTCCTGGCACTCTAGATTCGACATCGAAAATTTTCAAAAAATTTGTATTTTATCAAAAAATGTCAAATTATGATCATTTTTGGCTTATTTAGACTGGGACCAATCATAAAAGACCTATATATATGCATATCGACTTACCTGGATCAAAATTTCACTCTTTTGTATAGTCCTGGCACTCTAGATTCGACATCGAAAATTTTCAAAAAATTTGTATTTTATCAAAAAATGTCAAATTATGATCATTTTTGGCTTATTTAGACTGGGACCAATCATAAAAGACCTATATATATGCATATCGACTTACCTGGATCAAAATTTCAGTCTTTTGTATACTCCTGGCACTCTAGATTCGACATCGAAAATTTTCAAAAAATTTGTATTTTATCAAAAAATGTCAAATTATGATCATTTTTGGCTTATTTAGACTGGGACCAATCATAAAAGACCTATATATATGCATATCGACTTACCTGGATCAAAATTTTACTCTTTTGTATAGTCCTGGCACTCTAGATTCGACATCGAAAATTTTCAAAAAATTTGTATTTTATCAAAAAATGTCAAATTATGATCATTTTTGGCTTATTTAGACTGGGACCAATCATAAAAGACCTATATATATGCATATCGACTTACCTGGATCAAAATTTCACTCTTTTGTATAGTCCTGGCACTCTAGATTCGACATCGAAAATTTTCAAAAAATTTGTATTTTATCAAAAAATGTCAAATTATGATCATTTTTGGCTTATTTAGACTGGGACCAATCATAAAAGACCTATATATATGCATATCGACTTACCTGGATCAATATTTTACTCTTTTGTATAGTCCTGGCACTCTAGATTCGACATCGAAAATTTTCAAAAAATTTGTTTTTTATCAAAAAATGTCAAATTGTGATCATTTTTGGCTTATTTAGACTGGGACCAATCATAAAAGACCTATATATATGCATATCGACTTACCTGGATCAAAATTTCACTCTCTTGTATAGTCCTGGCACTTTAGATTCAAAATCGAAAATTTTCAAAAAATTTGTATTTTATCAAAAAATGTCAAATTATGATCATTTTTGGCTTATTAAGACTGGGACCAATCATAAAAGACCTATATATATGCATATCGACTTACCTGGATGAAAATTTCACTCTTTTGTATAGTCCTGGCACTCTAGATTCGACATCGAAAATTTTAAAAAAATTCGTATTTTATCAAAAAATGTCAAATTATGATCATTTTTGGCTTATTTAGACTGGGGCCAATCATAAAAGACCTATATATATGCATATCGACTTACCTGGATCAAAATTTCACTCTTTTGTATAGTCCTGGCACTCTAGATTCGACATCGAAAATTTTCAAAAAATTTGTATTTTATCAAAAAATGTCAAATTATGATCATTTTTGGCTTATTTAGACTGGGACCAATCATAAAAGACCTATATATATGCATATCGACTTACCTGGATCAAAATTTCACTCTTTTGTATAGTCCTGGCACTCTAGATTCGACATCGAAAATTTTCAAAAAATTTGTATTTTATCAAAAAATGTCAAATTATGATCATTTTTGGCTTATTTAGACTGGGACCAATCATAAAAGACCTATATATATGCATATCGACTTACCTGGATCAATATTTTACTCTTTTGTATAGTCCTGGCACTCTAGATTCGACATCGAAAATTTTCAAAAAATTTGTTTTTTATCAAAAAATGTCAAATTGTGATCATTTTTGGCTTATTTAGACTGGGACCAATCATAAAAGACCTATATATATGCATATCGACTTACCTGGATCAAAATTTCACTCTCTTGTATAGTCCTGGCACTTTAGATTCAAAATCGAAAATTTTCAAATAATTTGTATTTTATCAAAAAATGTCAAATTATGATCATTTTTGGCTTATTAAGACTGGGACCAATCATAAAAGACCTATATATATGCATATCGACTTACCTGGATGAAAATTTCACTCTTTTGTATAGTCCTGGCACTCTAGATTCGACATCGAAAATTTTAAAAAAATTCGTATTTTATCAAAAAATGTCAAATTATGATCATTTTTGGCTTATTTAGACTGGGGCCAATCATAAAAGACCTATATATATGCATATCGACTTACCTGGATCAAAATTTCACTCTTTTGTATAGTCCTGGCACTCTAGATTCGACATCGAAAATTTTCAAAAAATTTGTATTTTATCAAAAAATGTCAAATTATGATCATTTTTGGCTTATTTAGACTGGGACCAATCATAAAAGACCTATATGTATGCATATCGACTTACCTGGATCAAAATTTCACTCTTTTGTATAGTCCTGGCACTCTAGATTCGACATCGAAAATTTTCAAAAAATTTGTATTTTATCAAAAAATGTCAAATTATGTTCATTTTTGGCTTATTTAGACTGGGACCAATCATAAAAGACCTATATGTATGCATATCGACTTACCTGGATCAAAATTTCACTCTTTTGTATAGTCCTGGCACTCTAGATTCGACATCGAAAATTTTCAAAAAATTTGTATTTTATCAAAAAATGTCAAATTATGATCATTTTTGGCTTATTTAAACTGGGACCAATCATAAAAGACCTATATATATGCATATCGACTTACCTGGATCAAAATTTCACTCTTTTGTATAGTCCTGGCACTCTAGATTCGACATCGAAAATTTTCAAAAAATTTTTTTTTTATCAAAAAATGTCAAATTATGATCATTTTTGGCTTATTTAGACTGGGACCAATCATAAAAGAGTGAAATTTTGATCATTTTTGGCTTATTTAGACTGGGACCAATCATAAAAGACCTATATATATGCATATCGACTTACCTGGATCAAAATTTCACTCTTTTGTATAGTCCTGGCACTCTAGATTCGACATCGAAAATTTTAAAAAAATTTGTTTTTTATCAAAAAATGTCAAATTATGATCATTTTTGGCTTATTTAGACTAGGACCAATCATAAAAGACCTATATATATGCATATCGACTTACCTGGATCAAAATTCCACTCTTTTGTATAGTCCTGGCACTCTAAATTCGACATCGAAAATTTTCAAAAAATTTGTATTTTATCAAAAAATGTCAAATTATGATCATTTTTGGCTTACTTAGACTGGGACCAATCATAAAAGACCTATATATATGCATATCGACTTACCTGGATCAAAATTTCACTCTTTTGTATAGTCCTGGCACTCTAGATTCGACATCGAAAATTTTCAAAAAATTAGTTTTTTATCAAAAAATGTCAAATTATGATCATTTTTGGCTGATTTAGACTGGGACCAATCATAAAAGACCTATATATATGCATATCGACTTACCTGGATCAAAATTTCACTCTTTTGTATAGTCCTAGCACTCTAGATTCGACATCGAAAATTTTCAAAAAATTTGTATTTTATCAAAAAATGTCAAATTATGATCATTTTTGGCTGATTTAGACTGGGACCAATCATAAAAGACCTATATATATGCATATCGACTTACCTGGATCAAAATTTCACTCTTTTGTATAGTCCTAGCACTCTAGATTCGACATCGAAAATTTTCAAAAAATTTGTATTTTATCAAAAAATGTCAAATTATGATCATTTTTGGCTTATTTAGACTGGGACCAATCATAAAAGACCTATATATATGCATATCGACTTACCTGGATCAAAATTTCACTCTTTTGTATAGTCCTGGCACTCTAGATTCGACATCGAAAATTTTCAAAAAATTTGTATTTTATCAAAAAATGTCAAATTATGATCATTTTTGGCTTATTTAGACTGGGACCAATCATAAAAGACCTATATATATGCATATCGACTTACCTGGATCAAAATTTCACTCTTTTGTATAGTCCTGGCACTCTAGATTCGACATCGAAAATTTTCAAAAAATTTGTATTTTATCAAAAAATGTCAAATTATGATCATTTTTGGTTTATTTAGACTGGGACCAATCATAAAAGACCTATATATATGCATATCGACTTACCTGGATCAAAATTTCACTCTTTTGTATAGTCCTGGCACTCTAGATTCGACATCGAAAATTTTCAAAAAATTTGTTTTTTATCAAAAAATGTCAAATTTTGATCATTTTTGGCTTATTTAGACTGGGACCAATGATAAAAGACCTATATATATGCATTTCGACTTACCTGTATCAAAATTTCACTCTTTTGTATAGTCCTGGCACTCTAGATTCGACATCGAAAATTTTCAAAAAAATTTTATTTTATCAAAAAATGTCAAATTATGATCATTTTTGGCTTATTTAGACTGGGACCAATCATAAAAGACCTATATATATGCATATCGACTTACCTGGATCAAAATTTCACTCTTTTGTATAGTCCTGGCACTCTAGATTCGACATCGAAAATTTTCAAAAAATTTGTATTTTATCAAAAAATGTCAAATTATGATCATTTTTGGCTTATTTAGACTGGGACCAATCATAAAAGACCTATATATATGCATATCGACTTACCTGGATCAAAATTTCACTCTTTTGTATAGCCCTGGCACTCTAGGTTCGACATCGAAAATTTTCAAAAAATTTGTATTTTATCAAAAAATGTCAAATTATGATCATTTTTGGCTTATTTAGACTAGGACCAATCATAAAAGACCTATATATATGCATATCGACTTACCTGGATCAAAATTTCACTCTTTTGTATAGTCCTGGCACTCTAGATTCGACATCGAAAATTTTCAAAAAATTTGTATTTTATCAAAAAATGTCAAATTATGATCATTTTTGGCTTACTTAGACTGGGACCAATCATAAAAGACCTATATATATGCATATCGACTTACCTGGATCAAAATTTCACTCTTTTGTATAGTCCTGGCACTCTAGATTCGACATCGAAAATTTTCAAAAAATTAGTTTTTTATCAAAAAATGTCAAATTATGATCATTTTTGGCTTATTTAGACTGGGACCAATCATAAAAGACCTATATATATGCATATCGACTTACCTGGATCAAAATTTCACTCTTTTGTATAGTCCTAGCACTCTAGATTCGACATCGAAAATTTTCAAAAAATTTGTATTTTATCAAAAAATGTCAAATTATGATCATTTTTGGCTTATTTAGACTGGGACCAATCATAAAAGACCTATATATATGGATATCGACTTACCTGGATCAAAATTTCACTCTTTTGTATAGTCCTGACACTCTAGATTCGACATCGAAAATTTCCAAAAAATTTGTATTTTATAAAAAAATGTCAAATTATGATCATTTTTGGCTTATTTAGACTGGGACCAATCATAAAAGACCTATATATATGCATATCGACTTACCTGGATCAAAATTTCACTCTTTTGTATAGCCCTGGCACTCTAGATTCGACATCGAAAATTTCCAAAAAATTTGTTTTTTATCAAAAAATGTCAAATTATGATCATTTTTGGCTTATTTAGACTGGGACCAATCATAAAAGACCTATATATATGGATATCGACTTACCTGGATCAAAATTTCACTCTATTGTATAGTCCTGGCACTCTAGATTCGACATCGAAAATTTTCAAAAAATTTGTATTTTATCAAAAAATGTCAAATTATGCTCATTTTTGGTTTATTTAGACTGGGACCAATCATAAAAGACCTATATATATGCATATCGACTTACCTGGATCAAAATTTCACTCTTTTCTATAGTCCTGGCACTCTAGATTCGACATCGAAAATTTTCAAAAAATTTGTATTTTATCAAAAAATGTCAAATTATGATCATTTTTGGCTTATTTAGACTGGGACCAATCATAAAAGACCTATATATATGCATATCGACTTACCTGGATCAAAATTTCACTCTTTTGTATAGTCCTGGCACTCTAGATTCGACATCGAAAATTTTCAAAAAATTTGTATTTTATCAAAAAATGTCAAATTATGATCATTTTTGGCTTATTTAGACTGGGACCAATCATAAAAGACCTATATATATGCATATCGACTTACCTGGATCAAAATTTCACTCTTTTGTATAGTCCTGGCACTCTAGATTCGACATCGAAAATTTTCAAAAAATGTGTATTTTATAAAAAAATGTCAAATTATGATCATTTTTGGCTTATTTAGACTGGGACCAATCATAAAAGACCTATATATATGCATATCGACTTACCTGGATCAAAATTTCACTCTTTTGTATAGTCCTGGCACTCTAGATTCGACATCGAAAAGTTTCAAAAAATTTGTATTTTATCAAAAATGTCAAATTATGATCATTTTTGGCTCATTTAGACTGGGACCAATCATAAAAGACCTATATATATGCATATCGACTTACCTGGATCAAAATTTCACTCTTTTGTATAGTCCTGGCACTCTAGATTCGACATCGAAAATTTTCAAAAAATTTGTATTTTATCAAAAAATGTCAAATTATGATCATTTTTGGCTTATTTAGACTGGGACCAATCATAAAAGACCTATATATATGCATATCGACTTACCTGGATCAAAATTTCACTCTTTTGTATAGTCCTGGCACTCTAGATTCGACATCGAAATTTTTCAAAAAATTTGTTTTTTATCAAAAAATGTCAAATTATGATCATTTTTGGCTTATTTAGACTGGGACCAATCATAAAAGACCTATATATATGCATATCGACTTACCTGGATCAAAATTTCACACTTTTGTATAGTCCTGGCACTCTAGATTCGACATCGAAAATTTTCAAAAAATTTGTATTTTATCAAAAAATGTCAAATTATGATCATTTTTGGCTTATTTAGACTGGGACCAATCATAAAAGACCTATATATATGCATATCGACTTACCTGGATCAAAATTTCACTCTTTTGTATAGTCCTGGCACTCTAGATTCGACATCGAAAATTTTCAAAAAATTTGTATTTTATCAAAAAATGTCAAATTATGATCATTTTTGGCTTATTTAGACTGGGACCAATCATAAAAGACCTATATATATGCATATCGACTTACCTGGATCAAAATTTCACTCTTTTGTATAGCCCTGGCACTCTAGGTTCGACATCGAAAATTTTCAAAAAATTTGTATTTTATCAAAAAATGTCAAATTATGATCATTTTTGGCTTATTTAGACTAGGACCAATCATAAAAGACCTATATATATGCATATCGACTTACCTGGATCAAAATTTCACTCTTTTGTATAGTCCTGGCACTCTAGATTCGACATCGAAAATTTTCAAAAAATTTGTATTTTATCAAAAAATGTCAAATTATGATCATTTTTGGCTTACTTAGACTGGGACCAATCATAAAAGACCTATATATATGCATATCGACTTACCTGGATCAAAATTTCACTCTTTTGTATAGTCCTGGCACTCTAGATTCGACATCGAAAATTTTCAAAAAATTAGTTTTTTATCAAAAAATGTCAAATTATGATCATTTTTGGCTTATTTAGACTGGGACCAATCATAAAAGACCTATATATATGCATATCGACTTACCTGGATCAAAATTTCACTCTTTTGTATAGTCCTAGCACTCTAGATTCGACATCGAAAATTTTCAAAAAATTTGTATTTTATCAAAAAATGTCAAATTATGATCATTTTTGGCTTATTTAGACTGGGACCAATCATAAAAGACCTATATATATGGATATCGACTTACCTGGATCAAAATTTCACTCTTTTGTATAGTCCTGACACTCTAGATTCGACATCGAAAATTTCCAAAAAATTTGTATTTTATAAAAAAATGTCAAATTATGATCATTTTTGGCTTATTTAGACTGGGACCAATCATAAAAGACCTATATATATGCATATCGACTTACCTGGATCAAAATTTCACTCTTTTGTATAGCCCTGGCACTCTAGATTCGACATCGAAAATTTCCAAAAAATTTGTTTTTTATCAAAAAATGTCAAATTATGATCATTTTTGGCTTATTTAGACTGGGACCAATCATAAAAGACCTATATATATGGATATCGACTTACCTGGATCAAAATTTCACTCTATTGTATAGTCCTGGCACTCTAGATTCGACATCGAAAATTTTCAAAAAATTTGTATTTTATCAAAAAATGTCAAATTATGCTCATTTTTGGTTTATTTAGACTGGGACCAATCATAAAAGACCTATATATATGCATATCGACTTACCTGGATCAAAATTTCACTCTTTTCTATAGTCCTGGCACTCTAGATTCGACATCGAAAATTTTCAAAAAATTTGTATTTTATCAAAAAATGTCAAATTATGATCATTTTTGGCTTATTTAGACTGGGACCAATCATAAAAGACCTATATATATGCATATCGACTTACCTGGATCAAAATTTCACTCTTTTGTATAGTCCTGGCACTCTAGATTCGACATCGAAAATTTTCAAAAAATTTGTATTTTATCAAAAAATGTCAAATTATGATCATTTTTGGCTTATTTAGACTGGGACCAATCATAAAAGACCTATATATATGCATATCGACTTACCTGGATCAAAATTTCACTCTTTTGTATAGTCCTGGCACTCTAGATTCGACATCGAAAATTTTCAAAAAATGTGTATTTTATAAAAAAATGTCAAATTATGATCATTTTTGGCTTATTTAGACTGGGACCAATCATAAAAGACCTATATATATGCATATCGACTTACCTGGATCAAAATTTCACTCTTTTGTATAGTCCTGGCACTCTAGATTCGACATCGAAAAGTTTCAAAAAATTTGTATTTTATCAAAAATGTCAAATTATGATCATTTTTGGCTCATTTAGACTGGGACCAATCATAAAAGACCTATATATATGCATATCGACTTACCTGGATCAAAATTTCACTCTTTTGTATAGTCCTGGCACTCTAGATTCGACATCGAAAATTTTCAAAAAATTTGTATTTTATCAAAAAATGTCAAATTATGATCATTTTTGGCTTATTTAGACTGGGACCAATCATAAAAGACCTATATATATGCATATCGACTTACCTGGATCAAAATTTCACTCTTTTGTATAGTCCTGGCACTCTAGATTCGACATCGAAATTTTTCAAAAAATTTGTTTTTTATCAAAAAATGTCAAATTATGATCATTTTTGGCTTATTTAGACTGGGACCAATCATAAAAGACCTATATATATGCATATCGACTTACCTGGATCAAAATTTCACACTTTTGTATAGTCCTGGCACTCTAGATTCGACATCGAAAATTTTCAAAAAATTTGTATTTTATCAAAAAATGTCAAATTATGATCATTTTTGGCTTATTTAGACTGGGACCAATCATAAAAGACCTATATATATGCATATCGACTTACCTGGATCAAAATTTCACTCTTTTGTATAGTCCTGGCACTCTAGATTCGACATCGAAAATTTTCAAAAATTTTGTATTTTATCAAAAAATGTCAAATTATGATCATTATTGGCTTATTTAGACTGGGACCAATCATAAAAGACCTATATATATATGCATATCGACTTACCTGGATCAAAATTTCACTCTTTTGTATAGTCCTGGCTTTCTAGATTCGACATCGAAAATTTTCAAAAAATTTGTATTTTATCAAAAAATGTCAAATTATGATCATTTTTGACTTATTTAGACTGGGACCAATCATAAAAGACCTATATATATGCATATCGACTTACCTGGATCAAAATTTCACTCTTTTGTATAGTCCTGGCACTCTAGATTCAACATCGAAAATTTTCAAAAAATTTGTATTTTATCAAAAATTGTCAAATTATGATCATTTTAGGCTTATTTAGACTGGGAACAATCATAAAAGACCTATATATATGCATATTGACTTACCTGGATCAAAATTTCACTCTTTTGTATAGTCCTGGCACTCTAGATTCGGCATCGAAAATTTTCAAAAAATTTGTATTTTATCAAAAAATGTCAAATTATGATAATTTTTGGCTTATTTAGACTGGGACCAATCATAAAAGACCTCAATATATGCATATCGACTTACCTGGATCAAAATTTCACTCTTTTGTATAGTCCTGGCACTCTAGATTCGACATCGAAAATTTTCAAAAAATTTGTTTTTTATCAAAAAATGTCAAATTATGATAATTTTTGGCTTATTTAGACTGGGACCAATCATAAAAGACCTATATATATGCATATCGACTTACCTGGATCAAAATTTCACTCTTTTGTATAGTCCTGGCACTCTAGATTCGACATCGAAAATTTTCAAAAAATTTGTATTTTATCAAAAAATGTCAAATTATGATCTTTTTTGGCTTATTTAGACTGGGACCAATCATAAAAGACATATATATATGCATATCGACTTACCTGGATCAAAATTTCACTCTTTTGTATAGTCCTGGCACTCTAGATTCGACATCGAAAATTTTCAAAAAATTTGTATTTTATCAAAAAATGTCAAATTATGATCATTTTTGGCTTATTTAGTCTGGGACCAATCATAAAAGACCTATATATATGCATATCGACTTACCTGGATCAAAATTTCACTCTTTTGTATAGTCCTGGCACTCTAGATTCGACATCGAAAATTTTCAAAAAATTTGTATTTTATCAAAAAATGTCAAATTATGATAATTTTTGGCTTATTTAGACTGGGACCAATCATAAAAGACCTATATATATGCATATCGACTTACCTGGATCAAAATTTCACTCTTTTGTATAGTCCTGGCACTCTAGATTCGACATCGAAAATTTTCAAAAAATTTGTTTTTTATCAAAAAATGTCAAGTTATGATCATTTTTGGCTTATTTAGACTGGGACCAATCATAAAAGACCTATATCTATGCATATCGACTTACCTGGATCAAAATTTCACTCTTTTGTATAGTCCTGGCACTCTAGATTCGACATCGAAAATTTTCAAAAAATTTGTATTTTATCAAAAAATGTCAAATTATGATCATTTTTGGCTTATTTAGACTGGGAGCAATCATAAAAGACCTATATATATGCATATCGACTTACCTGGATCAAAATTTCACTCTTTTGTATAGTCCTGGCACTCTAGATTCGACATCGAAAATTTTCAAAAAATTTTTATTTTATCAAAAAATGTCAAATTATGATCATTTTTGGCTTATTTAGACTGGGACCAATCATAAAAGACCTATATATATGCATATCGACATACCTGGATCAAAATTTCAATCTTTTGTATAGTCCTGGCACTCTAGATTCGACATCGAAAATTTTCAAAAAATTTGTATTTTATCAAAAAATGTCAAATTATGATAATTTTTGGCTTATTTAGACTGGGACCAATCATAAAAGACCTATATATATGCATATCGACTTACCTGGATCAAAATTTCACTTGTTTGTATAGTCCTGGCACTCTAGATTCGACATCGAAAATTTTCAAAAAATTTGTTTTTTATCAAAAAATGTCAAATTATGATCATTTTTGGCTTATTTAGACTGGGACCAATCATAAAAGACCTATATATATATGCATATCGACTTACCTGGATCAAAATTTCACTCTTTTGTATAGTCCTGGCTTTCTAGATTCGACATCGAAAATTTTCAAAAAATTTGTATTTTATCAAAAAATGTCAAATTATGATCATTTTTGACTTATTTAGACTGGGACCAATCATAAAAGACCTATATATATGCATATCGACTTACCTGGATCAAAATTTCACTCTTTTGTATAGTCCTGGCACTCTAGATTCAACATCGAAAATTTTCAAAAAATTTGTATTTTATCAAAAATTGTCTAATTATGATCATTTTAGGCTTATTTAGACTGGGAACAATCATAAAAGACCTATATATATGCATATTGACTTACCTGGATCAAAATTTCACTCTTTTGTATAGTCCTGGCACTCTAGATTCGGCATCGAAAATTTTCAAAAAATTTGTATTTTATCAAAAAATGTCAAATTATGATAATTTTTGGCTTATTTAGACTGGGACCAATCATAAAAGACCTCAATATATGCATATCGACTTACCTGGATCAAAATTTCACTCTTTTGTATAGTCCTGGCACTCTAGATTCGACATCGAAAATTTTCAAAAAATTTGTTTTTTATCAAAAAATGTCAAATTATGATCATTTTTGGCTTATTTAGACTGGGACCAATCATAAAAGACCTATATATATGCATATCGACTTACCTGGATCAAAATTTCACTCTTTTGTATAGTCCTGGCACTCTAGATTCGACATCGAAAATTTTCAAAAAATTTGTATTTTATCAAAAAATGTCAAATTATGATCTTTTTTGGCTTATTTAGACTGGGACCAATCATAAAAGACATATATATATATGCATATCGACTTACCTGGATCAAAATTTCACTCTTTTGTATAGTCCTGGCACTCTAGATTCGACATCGAAAATTTTCAAAAAATTTGTATTTTATCAAAAAATGTCAAATTATGATCATTTTTGGCTTATTTAGTCTGGGACCAATCATAAAAGACCTATATATATGCATATCGACTTACCTGGATCAAAATTTCACTCTTTTGTATAGTCCTGGCACTCTAGATTCGACATCGAAAATTTTCAAAAAATTTGTATTTTATCAAAAAATGTCAAATTATGATAATTTTTGGCTTATTTAGACTGGGACCAATCATAAAAGACCTATATATATGCATATCGACTTACCTGGATCAAAATTTCACTCTTTTGTATAGTCCTGGCACTCTAGATTCGACATCGAAAATTTTCAAAAAATTTGTTTTTTATCAAAAAATGTCAAGTTATGATCATTTTTGGCTTATTTAGACTGGGACCAATCATAAAAGACCTATATCTATGCATATCGACTTACCTGGATCAAAATTTCACTCTTTTGTATAGTCCTGGCACTCTAGATTCGACATCGAAAATTTTCAAAAAATTTGTATTTTATCAAAAAATGTCAAATTATGATCATTTTTGGCTTATTTAGACTGGGAGCAATCATAAAAGACCTATATATATGCATATCGACTTACCTGGATCAAAATTTCAATCTTTTGTATAGTCCTGGCACTCTAGATTCGACATCGAAAATTTTCAAAAAATTTGTATTTTATCAAAAAATGTCAAATTATGATAATTTTTGGCTTATTTAGACTGGGACCAATCATAAAAGACCTATATATATGCATATCGACTTACCTGGATCAAAATTTCACTTGTTTGTATAGTCCTGGCACTCTAGATTCGACATCGAAAATTTTCAAAAAATTTGTTTTTTATCAAAAAATGTCAAATTATGATCATTTTTGGCTTATTTAGACTGGGACCAATCATAAAAGACCTATATATATATGCATATCGACTTACCTGGATCAAAATTTCACTTGTTTGTATAGTCCTGGCACTCTAGATTCGACATCGAAAATTTTCAAAAAATTTGTATTTTATCAAAAAATGTCAAATTATGATCATTTTTGGCTTATTTAGACTGGGACCAATCATAAAAGACCTATATATATGCATATCGACTTACCTGGATCAAAATTTCACTCTTTTGTATAGTCCTGGCACTCTAGATTCGACATCGAAAATTTTCAAAAAATTTGTATTTTATCAAAAAATGTCAAATTATGATCATTTTTGGCTTATTTAGACTGGGACCAATCATAAAAGACCTATATATATGCATATCGACTTACCTGGATCAAAATTTCACTCTTTTGTATAGTCCTGGCACTCTAGATTCGACATCGAAAATTTTCAAAAAATTTGTTTTTTATCAAAAAATGTCAAATTATGATCATTTTTGGCTTATTTAGACTGGGACCAATCATAAAAGACCTATATATATGCATATCGACTTACCTGGATCAAAATTTCACTCTTTTGTATAGTCCTGGCACTCTAGATTCGACATCGAAAATTTTCAAAAAATTTGTTTTTTATCAAAAAATGTCAAATTATGATCATTTTTGGCTTATTTAGACTAGGACCAATCATAAAAGACCTTTATATATGCATATCGACTTACCTGGATCAAAATTTCACTCTTTTGTACAGTCCTGGCACTCTAGATTCGACATCGAAAATTTTCAAAAAATTTGTATTTTATCAAAAAATGTCAAATTATGATCATTTTTGGCTTATTTAGACTGGGACCAATCATAAAAGACCTATATATATGCATATCGACTTACCTGGATCAAAATTTCACTCTTTTGTATAGTCCTGGCACTCTAGATTGGACATCGAAAATTTTCAAAAAATTTGTATTTTATCAAAAAATGTCAAATTATTATCATTTTTGGCTTATTTAGACTGGGACCAATCATAAAAGACCTATATATATGCATATCGACTTACCTGGATCAAAATTTCACTCTTTTGTATAGTCCTGGCACTCTAGATTCGACATCGAAAATTTTCAAAAAATTTGTATTTTATAAAAAAATGTCAAATTATGATCATTTTTGGCTTATTTAGACTGGGACCAATCATAAAAGACCTATATATATGCATATCGACTTACCTGGATCAAAATTTCACTCTTTTGTATAGTCCTGGCACTCTAGATTCGACATCGAAAATTTTCAAAAAATTTGTTTTTTATCAAAAAATGTCAAATTATGATCATTTTTGGCTTATTTAGACTGGGACCAATCATAAAAGACCTATATATATGCATATCGACTTACCTGGATCAAAATTTCACTCTTTTGTATAGTCCTGGCACTCTAGATTCGACATCGAAAATTTTAAAAAAATTTGTTTTTTATCAAAAAATGTCAAATTATGATCATTTTTGGCTTATTTAGACTGGGACCAATCATAAAAGACCTATATATATGCATATCGACTTACCTGTATCAAAATTTCACTCTTTTGTATAGTCCTGGCACTCTAGATTTGACATCGAAAATTTTCAAAAAATTTGTTTTTTATCAAAAAATGTCAAATTATGATCATTTTTGGCTTATTTAGACTGGGACCAATCATAAAAGACCTATATATATGCATATCGACTTACCTGGATCAAAATTTCACTCTTTTGTATAGTCCTGGCACTCTAGATTCGACATCGAAAATTTTCAAAAAATTTGTATTTTATCAAAAAATGTCAAATTATGATCATTTTTGGCTTATTTAGACTGGGACCAATCATAAAAGACCTATATATATGCATATCGACTTACCTGGATCAAAATTTCACTTGTTTGTATAGTCCTGGCACTCTAGATTCGACATCGAAAATTTTCAAAAAATTTGTTTTTTATCAAAAAATGTCAAATTATGATCATTTTTGGCTTATTTAGACTGGGACCAATCATAAAAGACCTATATATATGCATATCGACTTACCTGGATCAAAATTTCACTCTTTTGTATAGTCCTGGCACTCTAGATTCGACATCGAAAATTTTCAAAAAATTTGTTTTTTATCAAAAAATGTCAAATTATGATCATTTTTGGCTTATTTAGACTGGGACCAATCATAAAAGACCTATATATATGCATATCGACTTACCTGGATCAAAATTTCACTCTTTTGTATAGTCCTGGCACTCTAGATTGGACATCGAAAATTTTCAAAAAATTTGTATTTTATCAAAAAATGTCAAATTATGATCATTTTTGGCTTATTTAGACTGGGACCAATCATAAAAGACCTATATATATGCATATCGACTTACCTGGATCAAAATTTCACTCTTTTGTATAGTCCTGGCACTCTAGATTCGACATCGAAAATTTTCAAAAAATTTGTATTTTATCAAAAAATGTCAAATTATGATCATTTTTATCTTATTTAGACTGGGACCAATCATAAAAGACCTATATATATGCATATCGACTTACCTGGATCAAAATTTCACTCTTTTGTATAGTCCTGGCACTCTAGATTCGACATCGAAAATTTTCAAAAAATTTGTTTTTTATCAAAAAATGTCAAATTATGATCATTTTTGGCTTATTTAGACTGGGACCAATCATAAAAGACCTATATATATGCATATCGACTTACCTGGATCAAAATTTCACTCTTTTGTATAGTCCTGGCACTCTAGATTCGACATCGAAAATTTTCAAAAAATTTGTATTTTATCAAAAAATGTCAAATTATGATCATTTTTGGCTTATTTAGACTGGGACCAATCATAAAAGACCTATATATATGCATATCGACTTACCTGGATCAAAATTTCACTCTTTTGTATAGTCCTGGCACTCTAAATTCGACATCGAAAATTTTCAAAAAATTTGTTTTTTATCAAAAAATGTCAAATTATGATCATTTTTGGCTTATTTAGACTATACAAAAGAGTGAAATTTTGATCCAGGTAAGTCGATATGCATATATATATAGGTCTTTTATGATTGGTCCCAGTCTAAATAAGCCAAAAATGATCATAATTTGACATTTTTTGATAAAATACAAATTTTTTGAAAATTTTCGATGTCGAATCTAGAGTGCCAGGACTATACAAAAGAGTGAAATTTTGATCCAGGTAAGTCGATATGCATATATATAGGTCTTTTATGATTGGTCCCAGTCTAAATAAGCCAAAAATGATCATAATTTGATATTTTTTGATAAAAAACAAATTTTTTGAAAATTTTCGATGTCGAATCTAGAGTGCCAGGACTATACAAAAGAGTGAAATTTTGATCCAGGTAAGTCGATATGCATATATATAGGTCTTTTATGATTGGTCCCAGTCTAAATAAGCCAAAAATGATCATAATTTGACATTTTTTGATAAAAAACAAATTTTTTGAAAATTTTCGATGTCGAATCTAGAGTGCCAGGACTATACAAACAAGTGAAATTTTGATCCAGGTAAGTCGATATGCATATATATAGGTCTTTTATGATTGGTCCCAGTCTAAATAAGCCAAAAATGATCATAATTTGACATTTTTTGATAAAACACAAATTTTTTGAAAATTTTCGATGTCGAATCTAGAGTGCCAGGACTATACAAAAGAGTGAAATTTTGATCCAGGTAAGTCGATATGCATTTTTATTGGTCTTTTATGATTGGTCCCAGTCTAAATAAGCCAAAAATGATCATAATTTGACATTTTTTGATAAAAAACAAATTTTTTGAAAATTTTCGATGTCGAATCTAGAGTGCCAGAACTATACAAAAGAGTGAAATTTTGATCCAGGTAAGTCGATATGCATATATATAGGTCTTTATGATTTGTCCCAGTCTAAATAAGCCAAAAATGATCATAATTTGACATTTTTTGATAAAATAAAAATTTTTTGAAAATTTTCGATGTCGAATCTAGAGTGCCAGGACTATACAAAAGAGTGAAATTTTGATCCAGGTAAGTCGATATGCATATATATAGGTCTTTTATGATTGGTCCCAGTCTAAATAAGCCAAAAATGATCATAATTTGACATTTTTTGATAAAATACAAATTTTTTGAAAATTTTCGATGTCGAATCTAGAGTGCCAGCACTATACAAAAGAGTGAAATTTTGATCCAGGTAAGTCGATATGCATATATATAGGTCTTTTATGATTGGTCCCAGTCTAAATAAGCCAAAAATGATCATAATTTGATATTTTTTGATAAAAAACAAATTTTTTGAAAATTTTCGATGTCGAATCTAGAGTGCCAGGACTATACAAAAGAGTGCAATTTTGATCCAGGTAAGTCGATATGCATATATATAGGTCTTTTATGATTGGTCCCAGTCTAAATAAGCCAAAAATGATCATAATTTGACATTTTTTGATAAAAAACAAATTTTTTGAAAATTTTCGATGTCTAATCTAGATTGCCAGGACTATACAAAAGAGTGAAAGTTTGATCCAGGTAAGTCGATATGCATATATATAGGTCTTTTATGATTGGTCCCAGTCTAAATAAGCCAAAAATGATCATAATTTGACATTTTTGATAAAAAATTTTTTTTGAAAATTTTCGATGTCGAATCTAGAGTGCCAGGACTATACAAAAGAGTGAAATTTTGATCTAGGTAAGTCGATATGCATATATATAGGTCTTTTATGATTGGTCCCAGTCTAAATAAGCCAAAAATGATCATAATTTGACATTTTTTGATAAAATACAAATTTTTTGAAAATTTTCGATGTCGAATCTAGAGTGCCAGGACTATACAAAAGAGTGAAATTTTGATCCAGGTAAGTCGATATTCATATATATAGGTCTTTTATGATTGGTCCCAGTCTAAATAAGCCAAAAATGATCATAATTTGACATTTTTTGATAAAAAACAAATTTTTTGAAAATTTTCGATGTCTAATCTAGAGTGCCAGGACTATACAAAAGAGTGAAATTTTGATCCAGTTAAGTCGATATGCATATAAATAAGTCTTTTATGATTGGTCCCAGTCTAAATAAGCCAAAAATGATCATAATTTGACTTTTTTTGATAAAATACAAATTTTTTGAAAATTTTCGATGTCGAATCTAGAGTGCCAGGACTATACAAAAGAGTGAAATTTTGATCCAGGTAAGTCGATATGCATATATATAGGTCTTTTATGATTGGTCCCAGTCTAAATAAGCCAAAAATGATCATAATTTGACATTTTTTGATAAAATACAAATTTTTTGAAAATTTTCGATGTCGAATCTAGAGTGCCAGGACTATACAAAAGAGTGAAATTTTGATCCAGGTAAGTCGATATGCATATATATAGGTCTTTTATGATTGGTCCCAGTCTAAATAAGCCAAAAATGATCATAATTTGACATTTTTTTATAAAAAACAAATTTTTTGAAAATTTTCGATGTCGAATCTAGAGTGCCAGGACTATACAAAAGAGTGAAATTTTGATCCAGGTAAGTCGATATGCATATATATAGGTCTTTTATGATTGGTCCCAGTCTAAATAAGCCAAAAATGATCATAAATTGACATTTTTTGATAAAATACAAATTTTTTGAAAATTTTCGATGTCGAATCTAGAGTGCCAGGACTAAACAAAAGAGTGAAATTTTGATCCAGGTAAGTCGATATGCATATATATAGGTCTTTTATGATTGGTCCCAGTCTAAATAAGCCAAAAATGATCATAATTTGACATTTTTTGATGAAAAACAAATTTTTTGAAAATTTTCGATGTCGAATCTAGAGTGCCAGGACTATACAAAAGAGTGAAATTTTGATCCAGGTAAATCGATATGCATATATATAGGTCTTTTATGATTGGTCCCAGTCTAAATAAGCCAAAAATGATCATAATTTGACATTTTTTGATAAAAAACAAATTTTTTGAAAATTTTCGATGTCGAATCTAGAGTGCCAGGACTATACAAAAGAGTGAAATTTTGATCCAGGTAAGTCGATATGCATATATATAGGTCTTTTATGATTGGTCCCAGTCTAAATAAGCCAAAAATGATCATAATTTGACATTTTTTGATAAAAAACAAATTTTTTGAAAATTTTCGATGTCGAATCTAGAGTGCCAGGACTATACAAAAGAGTGAAATTTTGATCCAGTTAAGTCGATATGCATATAAATAAGTCTTTTATGATTGGTCCCAGTCTAAATAAGCCAAAAATGATCATAATTTGACTTTTTTTGATAAAATACAAATTTTTTGAAAATTTTCGATGTCGAATCTAGAGTGCCAGGACTATACAAAAGAGTGAAATTTTGATCCAGGTAAGTCGATATGCATATATATAGGTCTTTTATGATTGGTCCCAGTCTAAATAAGCCAAAAATGATCATAATTTGACATTTTTTGATAAAATACAAATTTTTTGAAAATTTTCGATGTCGAATCTAGAGTGCCAGGACTATACAAAAGAGTGAAATTTTGATCCAGGTAAGTCGATATGCATATATATAGGTCGTTTATGATTGGTCCCAGTCTAAATAAGCCAAAAATGATCATAATTTGACATTTTTTGATAAAAAACAAATTTTTTGAAAATTTTCGATGTCGAATCTAGAGTGCCAGGACTATACAAAAGAGTGAAATTTTGATCCAGGTAAGTCGATATGCATATATATAGGTCTTTTATGATCGGTCCCAGTCTAAATAAGCCAAAAATGATCATAATTTGACATTTTTTGATAAAATACAAATTTTTTGAAAATTTTCGATGTCGAATCTAGAGTGCCAGGACTATACAAAAGAGTGAAATTTTGATCCAGGTAAGTCGATATGCATATATATAGGTCTTTTATGATTGGTCCCAGTCTAAATAAGCCAAAAATGATCATAATTTGACATTTTTTGATAAAATACAAATTTTTTGAAAATTTTCGATGTCGAATCTAGAGTGCCAGGACTATACAAAAGAGTGAAATTTTGATCCAGGTAAGTCGATATGCATATATATAGGTCTTTTATGAATGGTCTCAGTCTAAATAAGCCAAAAATGATCATAATTTGACATTTTTTGATAAAAAACAAATTTTTTGAAAATTTTCGATGTCGAATCTAGAGTGCCAGGACTATACAAAAGAGTGAAATTTTGATACAGGTAAGTCGATATGCATATATATAGGTCTTTTATGATTGGCCCCAGTCTAAATAAGCCAAAAATGATCATAATTTGACATTTTTTGATAAAAAACAAATTTTTTGAAAATTTTCGATGTCGAATCTAGAGTGCCAGGACTATACAAAAGAGTGAAATGTTGTTCCAGGTAAGTCGATATGCATATATATAGGTCTTTTATGATTGGTCCCAGTCTAAATAAGCCAAAAATGATCATAATTTGACATTTTTTTATGAAATACAAATTTTTTGAAAATTTTCGATGTCGAATCTAGAGTGCCAGGACTATACAAAAGAGTGAAATTTTGATCCAGGTAAGTCGATATGCATATATATAGGTCTTTTATGATTGGTCCCAGTCTAAATAAGCCAAAAATGATCATAATTTGACATTTTTTGATAAAATACAAATTTTTTGAAAATTTTCGATGTCGAATCTAGAGTGCCAGGACTATACAAAAGAGTGAAATTTTGATCCAGGTAAGTCGATATGCATATATATAGGTCTTTTATGATTGGTCCCAGTCTAAATAAGCCAAAAATGATCATAATTTGACATTTTTTGATAAAATACAAATTTTTTGAAAATTTTCGATGTCGAATCTAGAGTGCCAGGACTATACAAAAGAGTGAAATTTTGATCCAGTTAAGTGGATATGCATATAAATAAGTCTTTTATGATTGGTCCCAGTCTAAATAAGCCAAAAATGATCATAATTTGACATTTTTTGATAAAATACAAATTTTTTAAAAATTTTCGATGTCGAATCTAGAGTGCCAGGACTATACAAAAGAGTGAAATTTTGATCCAGGTAAGTCGATATGCATATATATAGGTCTTTTATGATTGGTCCCAGTCTAAATAAGCCAAAAATGATCATAATTTGACATTTTTTGATAAAATACAAATTTTTTGAAAATTTTCGATGTCGAATCTAGAGTGCCAGGACTATACAAAAGAGTGAAATTTTGATCCAGGTAAGTCGATATGCATATATATAGGTCTTTTATGATTGGTCCCAGTCTAAATAAGCCAAAAATGATCATAATTTGACATTTTTTGATAAAAAACAAATTTTTTGAAAATTTTCGATGTCGAATCTAGAGTGCCAGGACTATACAAAAGAGTGAAATTTTGATCCAGGTAAGTCGATATGCATATATATAGGTCTTTTATGATTGGTCCCAGTCTAAATAAGCCAAAAATGATCATAATTTGACATTTTTTGATAAAATACAAATTTTTTGAAAATTTTCGATGTCGAATCTAGAGTGCCAGGACTAAACAAAAGAGTGAAATTTTGATCCAGGTAAGTCGATATGCATATATATAGGTCTTTTATGATTGGTCCCAGTCTAAATAAGCCAAAAATGATCATAATTTGACATTTTTTGATAAAAAACAAATTTTTTGAAAATTTTCGATGTCGAATCTAGAGTGCCAGGACTATACAAAAGAGTGAAATTTTGATCCAGGTAAATCGATATGCATATATATAGGTCTTTTATGATTGGTCCCAGTCTAAATAAGCCAAAAATGATCATAATTTGACATTTTTTGATAAAAAACAAATTTTTTGAAAATTTTCGATGTCGAATCTAGAGTGCCAGGACTATACAAAAGAGTGAAATTTTGATCCAGGTAAGTCGATATGCATATATATAGGTCTTTTATGATTGGTCCCAGTCT
Source organism: Chrysoperla carnea (assembly GCF_905475395.1). Taxonomy (NCBI): domain Eukaryota; kingdom Metazoa; phylum Arthropoda; class Insecta; order Neuroptera; family Chrysopidae; genus Chrysoperla; species Chrysoperla carnea. The sequence continues at coordinate 1,754,233 of NW_025408234.1, read as the reverse complement.
AAATAAGCCAAAAATGATCATAATTTGACATTTTTTGATGAAATACAAATTTTTTGAAAATTTTCGATGTCGAATCTAGAGTGCCAGGACTATACAACAGCGTGCAATTTTGATCCAGGTAAGTCTATATGCATATATATAGGTCTTTTATGATTGGTCCCAGTCTAAATAAGCCAAAAATGATCATAATTTGACATTTTTTGATAAAATACAAATTTTTTGAAAATTTTCGATGTCGAATCTAGAGTGCCAGGACTATACAAAAGAGTGAAATTTTGATCCAGGTAAGTCGATATGCATATATATAGGTCTTTTATGATTGGTCCCAGTCTAAATAAGCCAAAAATGATCATAATTTGACATTTTTTGATAAAATACAAATTTTTTGAAAATTTTCGATGTCGAATCTAGAGTGCCAGGACTATACAAAAGAGTGAAATTTTGATCCAGGTAAATCGATATGCATGTATATAGGTCTTTTATGATTGGTCCCAGTCTAAATAAGCCAAAAATGATCATAATTTGACATTTTTTGATAAAAAACAAATTTTTTGAAAATATTCGATGTCGAATCTAGAGTGCCAGGACTATACAAAAGAGTGAAATGTTGATCCAGGTAAGTCGATATGCATATATATAGGTCTTTTATGATTGGTCCCAGTCTAAATAAGCCAAAAATGATCATAATTTGACATTTTTTGATGAAATACAAATTTTTTGAAAATTTTCGATGTCTAATCTAGAGTGACCATACAAAAGAGTGAAATTTTGATCCAGGTAAGTCGATATGCATATATATAGGTCTTTTATGATTGGTCCCAGTCTAAATAAGCCAAAAATGATCATAATTTGACATTTTTTGATAAAATACAAATTTTTTGAAAATTTTCGATGTCGAATCTAGAGTGCCAGGACTATACAAAAGAGTGAAATTTTGATCCAGGTAAGTCGATATGCATATATATAGGTCTTTTATGATTGGTCCCAGTCTAAATAAGCCAAAAATGATCATAATTTGACATTTTTTGATAAAATACAAATTTTTTGAAAATTTTCGATGTCGAATCTAGAGTGCCAGGACTATACAAAAGAGTGAAATTTTGATCCAGGTAAGTCGATATGCATATATATAGGTCTTTTATGATTGGTCCCAGTCTAAATAAGCCAAAAATGATCATAATTTGACATTTTTTGATAAAATACAAATTTTTTGAAAATTTTCGATGTCGAATCTAGAGTGCCAGGACTATACAAAAGAGTGAAATTTTGAACCAGGTAAGTCGATATGCATATATATAGGTCTTTTATGATTGGTCCCAGTCTAAATAAGCCAAAAATGATCATAATTTGACATTTTTTGTTAAAATACAAATTTTTTGAAAATTTTCGATGTCGAATCTAGAGTGCCAGGACTATACAAAAGAGTGAAATTTTGATCCAGGTAAGTCGATATGCATATATATAGGTCTTTAATGATTGGTCCCAGTCTAAATAAGCCAAAAATGATCATAATTTGACATTTTTTGATAAAATACAAATTTTTGAAAATTTTCGATGTCGAATCTAGAGTGCCAGGACTAAACTAAAGAGTGAAATTTTGATCCAGGTAAGTCGATATGCATATATATAGGTCTTTTATGATTGGTCCCAGTCTAAATAAGCCAAAAATGATCATAATTTGACATTTTTTGATAAAAAACCAATTTTTTGAAAATTTTCGATGTCGAATCTAGAGTGCCAGGACTATACAAAAGAGTGAAATTTTGATCCACGTAAATCGATATGCATATATATAGGTCTTTTATGATCGGTCCCAGTCTAAATAAGCCAAAAATGATCATAATTTGACATTTTTTGATAAAAAACAAATTTTTTGAAAATTTTCGATGTCGAATCTAGAGTGCCAGGACTATACAAAAGAGTGAAATTTTGATCCAGGTAAGTCGATATGCATATATATAGGTCTTTTATGATTGGTCTCAGTCTAAATAAGCCAAAAATGATCATAATTTGACATTTTTTGATAAAAAACAAATTTTTTGAAAATTTTCGATGTCGAATCTAGAGTGCCAGGACTATACAAAAGAGTGAAATTTTGATACAGGTAAGTCGATATGCATATATATAGGTCTTTTATGATTGGTCCCAGTCTAAATAAGCCAAAAATGATCATAATTTGACATTTTTTGATAAAAAACTAATTTTTTGAAAATTTTTGATGTCGAATCTAGAGTGCCAGGACTATACAAAAGAGTGAAATGTTGTTCCAGGTAAGTCGATATGCATATATATAGGTCTTTTATGATTGGTCCCAGTCTAAATAAGCCAAAAATGATCATAATTTGACATTTTTTGATGAAATACAAATTTTTTGAAAATTTTCGATGTCGAATCTAGAGTGCCAGGACTATACAAAAGAGTGAAATTTTGATCCAGGTAAGTCGATATGCATATATATAGGTCTTTTATGATTGGTCCCAGTCTAAATAAGCCAAAAATGATCATAATTTGACATTTTTTGATAAAATAAAAATTTTTTGAAAATTTTCGATGTCGAATCTAGAGTGCCAGGACTATACAAAAGAGTGAAATTTTGATCCAGGTAAGTCGATATGCATATATATAGGTCTTTTATGATTGGTCCCAGTCTAAATAAGCCAAAAATGATCATAATTTGACATTTTTTGATAAAATAAAAATTTTTTGAAAATTTTCGATGTCGAATCTAGAGTGCCAGGACTATACAAAAGAGTGAAATTTTGATCCAGGTAAGTCGACATGCATATATATAGGTCTTTTATGATTGGTCCCAGTCTAAATAAGCCAAAAATGATCATAATTTGACATTTTTTGATAAAATACAAATTTTTTGATAATTTTCGATGTCGAATCTAGAGTGCCAGGACTATACAAAAGAGTGAAATTTTGATCCAGTTAAGTCGATATGCATATAAATAAGTCTTTTATGATTGGTCCCAGTCTAAATAAGCCAAAAATGATCATAATTTGACTTTTTTTGATAAAATACAAATTTTTTAAAAATTTTCGATGTCGAATCTAGAGTGCCAGGACTATACAAAAGAGTGAAATTTTGATCCAGGTAAGTCGATATGCATATATATAGGTCTTTTATGATTGGTCCCAGTCTAAATAAGCCAAAAATGATCATAATTTGACATTTTTTGATAAAATACAAATTTTTTGAAAATTTTCGATGTCGAATCTAGAGTGCCAGGACTATACAAAAGAGTGAAATTTTGATCCAGGTAAGTCGATATTCATATATATAGGTCTTTTATGATTGGTCCCAGTCTAAATAAGCCAAAAATGATCATAATTTGACATTTTTTGATAAAAAACAAATTTTTTGAAAATTTTCGATGTCGAATCTAGAGTGCCAGGACTATACAAAAGAGTGAAATTTTGATCCAGGTAAGTCGATATGCATATATATAGGTCTCTTATGATTGGTCCCAGTCTAAATAAGCCAAAAATGATCATAATTTGACATTTTTTGATAAAATACAAATTTTTTGAAAATTTTCGATGTCGAATCTAGAGTGCCAGGACTATACAAAAGAGTGAAATTTTGATCCAGGTAAGTCGATATGCATATATATAGGTCTTTTATGATTGGTCCCAGTCTAAATAAGCCAAAAATGATCATAATTTGACATTTTTTGATAAAAAACAAATTTTTTGAAAATTTTCGATGTCGAATCTAGAGTGCCAGGACTATACAAAAGAGTGAAATTTTGATCCAGGTAAATCGAAATGCATATATATATAGGTCTTTTATGATTGGTCCCAGTCTAAATAAGCCAAAAATGATCATAATTTGACATTTTTTGATAAAAAACAAATTTTTTGAAAATTTTCGATGTCGAATCTAGAGTGCCAGGACTATACAAAAGAGTGAAATTTTGATCCAGGTAAGTCGATATGCATATATATAGGTCTTTTATGATTGGTCCCAGTCTAAATAAGCCAAAAATTATCATAATTTGACATTTTTTGATAAAAAACAAATTTTTTGAAAATTTTCGATGTCGAATCTAGAGTGCCAGGACTATACAAAAGAGTGAAATTTTGATCCAGTTAAGTCGATATGCATATAAATAAGTCTTTTATGATTGGTCCCAGTCTAAATAAGCCAAAAATGATCATAATTTGACTTTTTTTGATAAAATACAAATTTTTTAAAAATTTTCGATGTCGAATCTAGAGTGCCAGGACTATACAAAAGAGTGAAATTTTGATCCAGGTAAGTCGATATGCATATATATAGGTCTTTTATGATTGGTCCCAGTCTAAATAAGCCAAAAATGATCATAATTTGACATTTTTTGATAAAATACAAATTTTTTGAAAATTTTCGATGTCGAATCTAGAGTGCCAGGACTATACAAAAGAGTGAAATTTTGATCCAGGTAAGTCGATATGCATATATATAGGTCTTTTATGATTGGTCCCAGTCTAAATAAGCCAAAAATGATCATAATTTGACATTTTTTGATAAAATACAAATTTTTTGAAAATTTTCGATGTCGAATCTAGTGTGCCAGGACTATACAAAAGAGTGAAATTTTGATCCAGGTAAGTCGATATGCATATATATAGGTCTTTTATGATTGGTCCCAGTCTAAATAAGCCAAAAATGATCATAATTTGACATTTTTTGATAAAAAACAAATTTTTTGAAAATTTTCGATGTCGAATCTAGAGTGCCAGGACTATACAAAAGAGTGAAATTTTGATCCAGGTAAGTCGATATGCATATATATAGGTCTTTTATGATTGGTCCCAGTCTAAATAAGCCAAAAATGATCATAATTTGACATTTTTTGATAAAAAACAAATTTTTTGAAAATTTTCGATGTCGAATCTAGAGTGCCAGGACTATACAAAAGAGTGAAATTTTGATCCAGGTAAGTCGATATGCATATATATAGGTCTTTTATGATTGGTCCCAGTCTAAATAAGCCAAAATTGATCATAATTTGACATTTTTTGATAAAAAACAAATTTTTTGAAAATTTTCGATGTCGAATCTAGAGTGCCAGGACTATACAAAAGAGTGAAATGTTGATCCAGGTAAGTCGATATGTATATATATAGGTCTTTTATGATTGGTCCCAGTCTAAATAAGCCAAAAATGATCATAATTTGACATTTTTTGATAAAATACAAATTTTTTGAAAATTTTCGATGTCGAATCTAGAGTGCCAGGACTATACAAAAGAGTGAAATTTTGATCCAGGTAAGTCAATATGCATATATATATATAAAGGTCTTTTATGATTGGTCCCAGTCTAAATAAGCCAAAAATGATCATAATTTGACATTTTTTGATAAAATACAAATTTTTTGAAAATTTTCGATGTCGAATCTAGAGTGCCAGGACTATACAAAAGAGTGAAATTTTGATCCAGGTAAGTCGATATGCATATATATAGGTCTTTTATGATTGGTCCCAGTCTAAATAAGCCAAAAATGATCATAATTTGACATTTTTTTATAAAAAACAAATTTTTTGAAAATTTTCGATGTCGAATCTAGAGTGCCAGGACTATACAAAAGAGTGAAATGTTGATCCAGGTAAGTCGATATGCATATAGATAGGTCTTTTATGATTGGTCCCAGTCTAAATAAGCCAAAAATGATCATAATTTGACATTTTTTGATGAAATACAAATTTTTTGAAAATTTTCGATGTCGAATCTAGAGTGCCAGGACTATACAAAAGAGTGAAATTTTGATCCAGGTAAGTCGATATGCATATATATAGGTCTTCTATGATTGGTCCCAGTCTAAATAAGCCAAAAATGATCATAATTTGACATTTTTTGATAAAATACAAATTTTTTGAAAATTTTCGATGTCGAATCTAGAGTGCCAGGACTATACAAAAGAGTGAAATTTTGATCCAGGTAAGTCGATATGCATATATATAGGTCTTTTATGATTGGTCCCAGTCTAAATAAGCCAAAAATGATCATAATTTGACATTTTTTGATAAAAAACAAATTTTTTGAAAATTTTCGATGTCAAATCTAGAGTGCCAGGACTATACAAAAGAGTGAAATTTTGATACAGGTAAGTCGATATGCATATATATAGGTCTTTTGTGATTGGTCCCAGTCTAAATAAGCCAAAAATGATCATAATTTGACATTTTTTGATAAAAAACAAATTTTTTGAAAATTTTCGATGTCGAATCTAGAGTGCCAGGACTATACAAAAGAGTGAAATTTTGATCCAGGTAAGTCGATATGCATATATATAGGTCTTTTATGATTGGTCCCAGTCTAAATAAGCCAAAAATGATCATAATTTGACATTTTTTGATAAAATACAAATTTTTTGAAAATTTTCGATGTCGAATCTAGACTGCCAGGACTATACAAAAGAGTGAAATTTTGATCCAGGTAAGTCAATATGCATATATATATATAAAGGTCTTTTATGATTGGTCCCAGTCTAAATAAGCCAAAAATGATCATAATTTGACATTTTTTGATAAAATACAAATTTTTTGAAAATTTTCGATGTCGAATCTAGAGTGCCAGGACGATACAAAAGAGTGAAATTTTGATCCAGGTAAGTCGATATGCATATATATAGGTCTTTTATGATTGGTCCCAGTCTAAATAAGCCAAAATTGATCATAATTTGTCATTTTTTGATAAAAAACAAATTTTTTGAAAATTTTCGATGTCGAATCTAGAGTGCCAGGACTATACAAAAGAGTGAAATGTTGATCCAGGTAAGTCGATATGTATATATATAGGTCTTTAATGATTGGTCCCAGTCTAAATAAGCCAAAAATGATCATAATTTGACATTTTTTGATGAAATACAAATTTTTTGAAAATTTTCGATGTCGAATCTAGAGTGCCAGGACTATACAAAAGAGTGAAATTTTGATCCAGGTAAGTCGATATGCATATATATAGGTCTTTTATGATTGGTCCCAGTCTAAATAAGCCAAAAATGATCAAAATTTGACATTTTTTGATAAAATACAAATTTTTTGAAAATTTTCGATGTCGAATCTAGAGTGCCAGGACTATACAAGAGAGTGAAATTTTGATCCAGGTAAGTCAATATGCATATATATATATATATATATATATATATATATATATATATAAAGGTCTTTTATGATTGGTCCCAGTCTAAATAAGCCAAAAATGATCATAATTTGACATTTTTTGATAAAATACAATTTTTTTGAAAATTTTCGATGTCGAATCTAGAGTGCCAGGACTATACAAAAGAGTGAAATTTTGATCCAGGTAAGTCGATATGCATATATATAGGTCTTTTATGATTGGTCCCAGTCTAAATAAGCCAAAAATGATCATAATTTGACATTTTTTGATAAAATACAAATTTTTTGAAAATTTTCGATGTCGAATCTAGAGTGCCAGGACTATACAAAAGAGTGAAATTTTGATCCAGGTAAGTCGATATGCATATATATAGGTCTTTTATGATTGGTCCCAGTCTAAATAAGCCAAAAATGATCATAATTTGACATTTTTTGATAAAAAACAAATTTTTTGAAAATTTTCGATGTCGAATCTAGAGTGCCAGGACTATACAAAAGAGTGAAATGTTGATCCAGGTAAGTCGATATGTATATATATAGGTCTTTTATGATTGGTCCCAGTCTAAATAAGCCAAAAATGATCATAATTTGACATTTTTTGATGAAATACAAATTTTTTGAAAATTTTCGATGTCGAATCTAGAGTGCCAGGACTATACAAAAGAGTGAAATTTTGATTCAGGTAAGTCGATATGCATATACATAGGTCTTTTATGATTGGTCCCAGTCTAAATAAGCCAAAAATGATCATAATTTGACATTTTTTGATAAAATACAAATTTTTTGAAAATTTTCGATGTCGAATCTAGAGTGCCAGGACTATACAAAAGAGTGAAATTTTGATCCAGGTAAGTCGATATGCATATATATAGGTCTTTTATGATTGGTCCCAGTCTAAATAAGCCAAAAATGATCATAATTTGACATTTTTTGATAAAAAACAAATTTTTTGAAAATTTTCGATGTCGAATCTAGAGTGCCAGGACTATACAAGAGAGTGAAATTTTGATCCAGGTAAGTCGATATGCATATATATAGGTCTTTTATGATTGGTCCCAGTCTAAATAAGCCAAAAATGATCACAATTTGACATTTTTTGATAAAAAACAAATTTTTTGAAAATTTTCGATGTCGAATCTAGAGTGCCAGGACTATACAAAAGAGTGAAATTTTGATCCAGGTAAGTCTATATGCATATATATAGGTCTTTTATGATTGGTCCCAGTCTAAATAAGCCAAAAATGATCAAAATTTGACATTTTTTGATAAAATACAAATTTTTTGAAAATTTTCGATGTCGAATCTATAGTGCCAGGACTATACAAAAGAGTGAAATTTTGATCCAGGTAAGTCAATATGCATATATATATGTATATATATATATATATAAAGGTCTTTTATGATTGGTCCCAGTCTAAATAAGCCAAAAATGATCATAATTTGACATTTTTTGATAAAATACAATTTTTTTGAAAATTTTCGATGTCGAATCTAGAGTGCCAGGACTATACAAAAGAGTGAAATTTTGATCCAGGTAAGTCGATATGCATATATATAGGTCTTTTATGATTGGTCCCAGTCTAAATAAGCCAAAAATGATCATAATTTGACATTTTTTGATAAAATACAAATTTTTTGAAAATTTTCGATGTCGAATCTAGAGTGCCAGGACTAAACAAAAGAGTGAAATTTTGATCCAGGTAAGTCGATATGCATATATATAGGTCTTTTATGATTGGTCCCAGTCTAAATAAGCCAATAATGATCATAATTTGACATTTTTTGATAAAAAACAAATTTTTTGAAAATTTTCGATGTCGAATCTAGAGTGCCAGGACTATACAAAAGAGTGAAATTTTGATCCAGGTAAATCGAAATGCATATATATAGGTCTTTTCTGATTGGTCCCAGTCTAAATAAGCCAAAAATGATCATAATTTGACATTTTTTGATAAAAAACAAATTTTTTGAAAATTTTCGATGTCGAATCTAGAGTGCCAGGACTATACAAAAGAGTGAAATTTTGATCCAGGTAAGTCGATATGCATATATATAGGTCTTTTATGATTGGTCCCAGTCTAAATAAGCCAAAAATGATCATAATTTGACATTTTTTGATAAAAAACAAATTTTTTGAAAATTTTCGATGTCGAATCTAGTGTGCCAGGACTATACAAAAGAGTGAAATTTTGATGCAGGTAAGTCGATATGCATATATATAGGTCTTTTATGATTGGTCCCAGTCTAAATAAGCCAAAAATGATCATAATTTGACATTTTTTGATAAAATACAAATTTTTTGAAAATTTTCGATGTCGAATCTAGAGTGCCAGGACTATACAAAAGAGTGAAATTTTGATCCAGGTAAGTCGATATGCATATATATAGGTCTTTTATGATTGGTCTCAGTCTAAATAAGCCAAAAATGATCATAATTTGACATTTTTTGATAAAAAACAAATTTTTTGAAAATTTTCGATGTCGAATCTAGAGTGCCAGGACTATACAAAAGAGTGAAATGTTGATCCAGGTAAGTCGATATGTATATATATAGGTCTTTAATGATTGGTCCCAGTCTAAATAAGCCAAAAATGATCATAATTTGACATTTTTTGATGAAATACAAATTTCTTGAAAATTTTCGATGTCGAATCTAGAGTGCCAGGACTATACAAAAGAGTGAAATTTTGATCCAGGTAAGTCGATATGCATATATATAGGTCTTTTATGATTGGTCCCAGTCTAAATAAGCCAAAAATGATCAAAATTTGACATTTTTTGATAAAATACAAATTTTTTGAAAATTTTCGATGTCGAATCTAGAGTGCCAGGACTATACAAGAGAGTGAAATTTTGATCCAGGTAAGTCAATATGCATATATATATATATATATATATATATATATATATATATATAAAGGTCTTTTATGATTGGTCCCAGTCTAAATAAGCCAAAAATGATCATAATTTGACATTTTTTGATAAAATACAAATTTTTTGAAAATTTTCGATGTCGAATCTAGAGTGCCAGGACTATACAAAAGAGTGAAATTTTGATCCAGGTAAGTCGATATGCATATATATAGGTCTTTTATGATTGGTCCCAGTCTAAATAAGCCAAAAATGATCATAATTTGACATTTTTTGATAAAATACAAATTTTTTGAAAATTTTCGATGTCGAATCTAGAGTGCCAGGACTATACAAAAGAGTGAAATTTTGATCCAGGTAAGTCGATATGCATATATATAGGTCTTTTATGATTGGTCCCAGTCTAAATAAGCCAAAATTGATCATAATTTGACATTTTTTGATAAAAAACAAATTTTTTGAAAATTTTCGATGTCGAATCTAGAGTGCCAGGACTATACAAAAGAGTGAAATGTTGATCCAGGTAAGTCGATATGTATATATATAGGTCTTTTATGATTGGTCCCAGTCTAAATAAGCCAAAAATGATCATAATTTGACATTTTTTGATGAAATACAAATTTTTTGAAAATTTTCGATGTCGAATCTAGAGTGCCAGGACTATACAAAAGAGTGAAATTTTGATTCAGGTAAGTCGATATGCATATACATAGGTCTTTTATGATTGGTCCCAGTCTAAATAAGCCAAAAATGATCATAATTTGACATTTTTTGATAAAATACAAATTTTTTGAAAATTTTCGATGTCGAATCTAGAGTGCCAGGACTATACAAAAGAGTGAAATTTTGATCCAGGTAAGTCGATATGCATATATATAGGTCTTTTATGATTGGTCCCAGTCTAAATAAGCCAAAAATGATCATAATTTGACATTTTTTGATAAAAAACAAATTTTTTGAAAATTTTCGATGTCGAATCTAGAGTGCCAGGACTATACAAGAGAGTGAAATTTTGATCCAGGTAAGTCGATATGCATATATATAGGTCTTTTATGATTGGTCCCAGTCTAAATAAGCCAAAAATGATCACAATTTGACATTTTTTGATAAAAAACAAATTTTTTGAAAATTTTCGATGTCGAATCTAGAGTGCCAGGACTATACAAAAGAGTGAAATTTTGATCCAGGTAAGTCTATATGCATATATATAGGTCTTTTATGATTGGTCCCAGTCTAAATAAGCCAAAAATGATCAAAATTTGACATTTTTTGATAAAATACAAATTTTTTGAAAATTTTCGATGTCGAATCTATAGTGCCAGGACTATACAAAAGAGTGAAATTTTGATCCAGGTAAGTCAATATGCATATATATATGTATATATATATATATATAAAGGTCTTTTATGATTGGTCCCAGTCTAAATAAGCCAAAAATGATCATAATTTGACATTTTTTGATAAAATACAATTTTTTTGAAAATTTTCGATGTCGAATCTAGAGTGCCAGGACTATACAAAAGAGTGAAATTTTGATCCAGGTAAGTCGATATGCATATATATAGGTCTTTTATGATTGGTCCCAGTCTAAATAAGCCAAAAATGATCATAATTTGACATTTTTTGATAAAATACAAATTTTTTGAAAATTTTCGATGTCGAATCTAGAGTGCCAGGACTAAACAAAAGAGTGAAATTTTGATCCAGGTAAGTCGATATGCATATATATAGGTCTTTTATGATTGGTCCCAGTCTAAATAAGCCAATAATGATCATAATTTGACATTTTTTGATAAAAAACAAATTTTTTGAAAATTTTCGATGTCGAATCTAGAGTGCCAGGACTATACAAAAGAGTGAAATTTTGATCCAGGTAAATCGAAATGCATATATATAGGTCTTTTCTGATTGGTCCCAGTCTAAATAAGCCAAAAATGATCATAATTTGACATTTTTTGATAAAAAACAAATTTTTTGAAAATTTTCGATGTCGAATCTAGAGTGCCAGGACTATACAAAAGAGTGAAATTTTGATCCAGGTAAGTCGATATGCATATATATAGGTCTTTTATGATTGGTCCCAGTCTAAATAAGCCAAAAATGATCATAATTTGACATTTTTTGATAAAAAACAAATTTTTTGAAAATTTTCGATGTCGAATCTAGTGTGCCAGGACTATACAAAAGAGTGAAATTTTGATGCAGGTAAGTCGATATGCATATATATAGGTCTTTTATGATTGGTCCCAGTCTAAATAAGCCAAAAATGATCATAATTTGACATTTTTTGATAAAATACAAATTTTTTGAAAATTTTCGATGTCGAATCTAGAGTGCCAGGACTATACAAAAGAGTGAAATTTTGATCCAGGTAAGTCGATATGCATATATATAGGTCTTTTATGATTGGTCTCAGTCTAAATAAGCCAAAAATGATCATAATTTGACATTTTTTGATAAAAAACAAATTTTTTGAAAATTTTCGATGTCGAATCTAGAGTGCCAGGACTATACAAAAGAGTGAAATTTTGATACAGGTAAGTCGATATGCATATATATAGGTCTTTTATGATTGGTCCCAGTCTAAATAAGCCAAAAATGATCATAATTTGACATTTTTTGATAAAAAACAAATTTTTTGAAAATTTTCGATGTCGAATCTAGAGTGCCAGGACTATACAAAAGAGTGAAATTTTGATCCAGGTAAGTCGATATGCATATATATAGGTCTTTTATGATTGGTCCCAGTCTAAATAAGCCAAAAATGATCATAATTTGACATTTTTTGATAAAATACAAATTTTTTGAAAATTTTCGATGTCGAATCTAGAGTGCCAGGACTATACAAAAGAGTGAAATTTTGATCCAGGTAAGTCGATATGCATATATATAGGTCTTTTATGATTGGTCCCAGTCTAAATAAGCCAAAATTGATCATAATTTGACATTTTTTGATAAAAAACAAATTTTTTGAAAATTTTCGATGTCGAATCTAGAGTGCCAGGACTATACAAAAGAGTGAAATGTTGATCCAGGTAAGTCGATATGTATATATATAGGTCTTTTATGATTGGTCCCAGTCTAAATAAGCCAAAAATGATCATAATTTGACATTTTTTGATGAAATACAAATTTTTTGAAAATTTTCGATGTCGAATCTAGAGTGCCAGGACTATACAAAAGAGTGAAATTTTGATTCAGGTAAGTCGATATGCATATACATAGGTCTTTTATGATTGGTCCCAGTCTAAATAAGCCAAAAATGATCATAATTTGACATTTTTTGATAAAATACAAATTTTTTGAAAATTTTCGATGTCGAATCTAGAGTGCCAGGACTATACAAAAGAGTGAAATTTTGATCCAGGTAAGTCGATATGCATATATATAGGTCTTTTATGATTGGTCCCAGTCTAAATAAGCCAAAAATGATCATAATTTGACATTTTTTGATAAAAAACAAATTTTTTGAAAATTTTCGATGTCGAATCTAGAGTGCCAGGACTATACAAGAGAGTGAAATTTTGATCCAGGTAAGTCGATATGCATATATATAGGTCTTTTATGATTGGTCCCAGTCTAAATAAGCCAAAAATGATCACAATTTGACATTTTTTGATAAAAAACAAATTTTTTGAAAATTTTCGATGTCGAATCTAGAGTGCCAGGACTATACAAAAGAGTGAAATTTTGATCCAGGTAAGTCTATATGCATATATATAGGTCTTTTATGATTGGTCCCAGTCTAAATAAGCCAAAAATGATCAAAATTTGACATTTTTTGATAAAATACAAATTTTTTGAAAATTTTCGATGTCGAATCTATAGTGCCAGGACTATACAAAAGAGTGAAATTTTGATCCAGGTAAGTCAATATGCATATATATATGTATATATATATATATATAAAGGTCTTTTATGATTGGTCCCAGTCTAAATAAGCCAAAAATGATCATAATTTGACATTTTTTGATAAAATACAATTTTTTTGAAAATTTTCGATGTCGAATCTAGAGTGCCAGGACTATACAAAAGAGTGAAATTTTGATCCAGGTAAGTCGATATGCATATATATAGGTCTTTTATGATTGGTCCCAGTCTAAATAAGCCAAAAATGATCATAATTTGACATTTTTTGATAAAATACAAATTTTTTGAAAATTTTCGATGTCGAATCTAGAGTGCCAGGACTAAACAAAAGAGTGAAATTTTGATCCAGGTAAGTCGATATGCATATATATAGGTCTTTTATGATTGGTCCCAGTCTAAATAAGCCAATAATGATCATAATTTGACATTTTTTGATAAAAAACAAATTTTTTGAAAATTTTCGATGTCGAATCTAGAGTGCCAGGACTATACAAAAGAGTGAAATTTTGATCCAGGTAAATCGAAATGCATATATATAGGTCTTTTATGATTGGTCCCAGTCTAAATAAGCCAAAAATGATCATAATTTGACATTTTTTGATAAAAAACAAATTTTTTGAAAATTTTCGATGTCGAATCTAGAGTGCCAGGACTATACAAAAGAGTGAAATTTTGATCCAGGTAAGTCGATATGCATATATATAGGTCTTTTATGATTGGTCCCAGTCTAAATAAGCCAAAAATGATCATAATTTGACATTTTTTGATAAAAAACAAATTTTTTGAAAATTTTCGATGTCGAATCTAGTGTGCCAGGACTATACAAAAGAGTGAAATTTTGATGCAGGTAAGTCGATATGCATATATATAGGTCTTTTATGATTGGTCCCAGTCTAAATAAGCCAAAAATGATCATAATTTGACATTTTTTGATAAAATACAAATTTTTTGAAAATTTTCGATGTCGAATCTAGAGTGCCAGGACTATACAAAAGAGTGAAATTTTGATCCAGGTAAGTCGATATGCATATATATAGGTCTTTTATGATTGGTCTCAGTCTAAATAAGCCAAAAATGATCATAATTTGACATTTTTTGATAAAAAACAAATTTTTTGAAAATTTTCGATGTCGAATCTAGAGTGCCAGGACTATACAAAAGAGTGAAATTTTGATACAGGTAAGTCGATATGCATATATATAGGTCTTTTATGATTGGTCCCAGTCTAAATAAGCCAAAAATGATCATAATTTGACATTTTTTGATAAAAAACAAATTTTTTGAAAATTTTCGATGTCGAATCTAGAGTGCCAGGACTATACAAAAGAGTGAAATTTTGATCCAGGTAAGTCGATATGCATATATATAGGTCTTTTATGATTGGTCCCAGTCTAAATAAGCCAAAAATGATCATAATTTGACATTTTTTGATAAAATACAAATTTTTTGAAAATTTTCGATGTCGAATCTAGAGTGCCAGGACTATACAAAAGAGTGAAATTTTGATCCAGGTAAGTCGATATGCATATATATAGGTCTTTTATGATTGGTCCCAGTCTAAATAAGCCAAAATTGATCATAATTTGACATTTTTTGATAAAAAACAAATTTTTTGAAAATTTTCGATGTCGAATCTAGAGTGCCAGGACTATACAAAAGAGTGAAATGTTGATCCAGGTAAGTCGATATGTATATATATAGGTCTTTTATGATTGGTCCCAGTCTAAATAAGCCAAAAATGATCATAATTTGACATTTTTTGATGAAATACAAATTTTTTGAAAATTTTCGATGTCGAATCTAGAGTGCCAGGACTATACAAAAGAGTGAAATTTTGATTCAGGTAAGTCGATATGCATATACATAGGTCTTTTATGATTGGTCCCAGTCTAAATAAGCCAAAAATGATCATAATTTGACATTTTTTGATAAAATACAAATTTTTTGAAAATTTTCGATGTCGAATCTAGAGTGCCAGGACTATACAAAAGAGTGAAATTTTGATCCAGGTAAGTCGATATGCATATATATAGGTCTTTTATGATTGGTCCCAGTCTAAATAAGCCAAAAATGATCATAATTTGACATTTTTTGATAAAAAACAAATTTTTTGAAAATTTTCGATGTCGAATCTAGAGTGCCAGGACTATACAAGAGAGTGAAATTTTGATCCAGGTAAGTCGATATGCATATATATAGGTCTTTTATGATTGGTCCCAGTCTAAATAAGCCAAAAATGATCACAATTTGACATTTTTTGATAAAAAACAAATTTTTTGAAAATTTTCGATGTCGAATCTAGAGTGCCAGGACTATACAAAAGAGTGAAATTTTGATCCAGGTAAGTCTATATGCATATATATAGGTCTTTTATGATTGGTCCCAGTCTAAATAAGCCAAAAATGATCAAAATTTGACATTTTTTGATAAAATACAAATTTTTTGAAAATTTTCGATGTCGAATCTATAGTGCCAGGACTATACAAAAGAGTGAAATTTTGATCCAGGTAAGTCAATATGCATATATATATGTATATATATATATATATAAAGGTCTTTTATGATTGGTCCCAGTCTAAATAAGCCAAAAATGATCATAATTTGACATTTTTTGATAAAATACAATTTTTTTGAAAATTTTCGATGTCGAATCTAGAGTGCCAGGACTATACAAAAGAGTGAAATTTTGATCCAGGTAAGTCGATATGCATATATATAGGTCTTTTATGATTGGTCCCAGTCTAAATAAGCCAAAAATGATCATAATTTGACATTTTTTGATAAAATACAAATTTTTTGAAAATTTTCGATGTCGAATCTAGAGTGCCAGGACTAAACAAAAGAGTGAAATTTTGATCCAGGTAAGTCGATATGCATATATATAGGTCTTTTATGATTGGTCCCAGTCTAAATAAGCCAATAATGATCATAATTTGACATTTTTTGATAAAAAACAAATTTTTTGAAAATTTTCGATGTCGAATCTAGAGTGCCAGGACTATACAAAAGAGTGAAATTTTGATCCAGGTAAATCGAAATGCATATATATAGGTCTTTTATGATTGGTCCCAGTCTAAATAAGCCAAAAATGATCATAATTTGACATTTTTTGATAAAAAACAAATTTTTTGAAAATTTTCGATGTCGAATCTAGAGTGCCAGGACTATACAAAAGAGTGAAATTTTGATCCAGGTAAGTCGATATGCATATATATAGGTCTTTTATGATTGGTCCCAGTCTAAATAAGCCAAAAATGATCATAATTTGACATTTTTTGATAAAAAACAAATTTTTTGAAAATTTTCGATGTCGAATCTAGTGTGCCAGGACTATACAAAAGAGTGAAATTTTGATGCAGGTAAGTCGATATGCATATATATAGGTCTTTTATGATTGGTCCCAGTCTAAATAAGCCAAAAATGATCATAATTTGACATTTTTTGATAAAATACAAATTTTTTGAAAATTTTCGATGTCGAATCTAGAGTGCCAGGACTATACAAAAGAGTGAAATTTTGATCCAGGTAAGTCGATATGCATATATATAGGTCTTTTATGATTGGTCTCAGTCTAAATAAGCCAAAAATGATCATAATTTGACATTTTTTGATAAAAAACAAATTTTTTGAAAATTTTCGATGTCGAATCTAGAGTGCCAGGACTATACAAAAGAGTGAAATTTTGATACAGGTAAGTCGATATGCATATATATAGGTCTTTTATGATTGGTCCCAGTCTAAATAAGCCAAAAATGATCATAATTTGACATTTTTTGATAAAAAACAAATTTTTTGAAAATTTTCGATGTCGAATCTAGAGTGCCAGGACTATACAAAAGAGTGAAATGTTGATCCAGGTAAGTCGATATGCATATATATGTCTTTTATGATTGGTCCCAGTCTAAATAAGCCAAAAATGATCATAATTTGACATTTTTTGATGAAATACAAATTTTTTGAAAATTTTCGATGTCGAATCTAGAGTGCCAGGGCTATACAAAAGAGTGAAATTTTGATCCAGGTAAGTCGATATGCATATATATAGGTCTTTTATGATTGGTTCCAGTCTAAATAAGCCAAAAATGATCATAATTTGACATTTTTTGATAAAATACAAATTTTTTGAAAATTTTCGATGTCGAATCTAGAGTGCCAGGACTATACAAAAGAGTGAAATTTTGATCCAGGTAAGTCGATATGCATATATATAGGTCTTTTATGATTGGTCCCAGTCTAAATAAGCCAAAAATGATCATAATTTGACATTTTTTGATAAAATACAAATTTTTTGAAAATTTTCGATGTCGAATCTAGAGTGCCAGGACTATACAAAAGAGTGGAATTTGGATCCAGGTAAGTCGATATGCATATATATAGGTCTTTTATGATTGGTCCCAGTCTAAATAAGCCAAAAATGATCATAATTTGACATTTTTTGATAAAAAACAAATTTTTTGAAAATTTTCGATGTCGAATCTAGAGTGCCAGGACTATACAAAAGAGTGAAATTTTGATCCAGGTAAGTCGATATGCATATATATAGGTCTTTTATGATTGGTCCCAGTCTAAATAAGCCAAAAATGATCATAATTTGACATTTTTTGATAAAATACAAATTTTTTGAAAATTTTCGATGTCGAATCTAGAGTGCCAGGACTATACAAAAGAGTGAAATTTTGATTCAGGTAAGTCAATATGCATATATATATATAAAGGTCTTTTATGATTGGTCCCAGTCTAAATAAGCCAAAAATGATCATAATTTGACATTTTTTGATAAAATACAAATTTTTTGAAAATTTTCGATGTCGAATCTAGAGTGCCAGGACTATACAAAAGAGTGAAATTTTGATCCAGGTAAGTCGATATGCATATATATAGGTCTTTTATGATTGGTCCCAGTCTAAATAAGCCAAAAATGATCATAATTTGACATTTTTTGATAAAAAACAAATTTTTTGAAAATTTTCGATGTCGAATCTAGAGTGCCAGGACTATACAAAAGAGTGAAATTTTGATCCAGGTAAGTCGATATGCATATATATAGGTCTTTTATGATTGGTCCCAGTCTAAATAAGCCAAAAATGATCATAATTTGACATTTTTTGATAAAATACAAATTTTTTGAAAATTTTCGATGTCGAATCTAGAGTGCCAGGACTATACAAAAGAGTGAAATTTTGATCCAGGTAAGTCAATATGCATATATATATATATATAAAGGTCTTTTATGATTGGTCCCAGTCTAAATAAGCCAAAAATGATCATAATTTGACATTTTTTGATAAAATACAAATTTTTTGAAAATTTTCGATGTCGAATCTAGAGTGCCAGGACTATACAAAAGAGTGAAATTTTGATCCAGGTAAGTCGATATGCATATATATAGGTCTTTTATGATTGGTCCCAGTCTAAATAAGCCAAAAATGATCATAATTTGACATTTTTTGATAAAAAACAAATTTTTTGAAAATTTTCGATGTCGAATCTAGAGTGCCAGGACTATACAAAAGAGTGAAATTTTGATCCAGGTAAGTCGATATACATATACATAGGTCTTTTATGATTGGTCCCAGTCTAAATAAGCCAAAAATGATAATTTGACATTTTTTGATAAAATACAAATTTTTTGAAAATTTTCGATGTCGAATCTAGAGTGCCAGGACTATACAAAAGAGTGAAATTTTGATCCAGGTAAGTCGATATGCATATATATAGGTCTATTATGATTGGTCCCAGTCTAAATAAGCCAAAAATGATCATAATTTGACATTTTTTGATAAAAAACAAATTTTTTGAAAATTTTCGATGTCGAATCTAGAGTGCCAGGACTATACAAGAGAGTGAAGTTTTGATCCAGGTTAGTCGATATGCATATATATAGGTCTTTTATGATTGGTCCCAGTCTAAATAAGCCAAAAATGATCATAATTTGACATTTTTTGATAAAAAACAAATTTTTTGAAAATTTTCGATGTCGAATCAAGAGTGCCAGGACTATACAAAAGAGTGAAATTTTGATCCAGGTAAGTCGATATGCATATATATAGGTCTTTTATGATTGGTCCCAGTCTAAATAAGCCAAAAATGATCAAAATTTGACATTTTTTGATAAAATACAAATTTTTTGAAAATTTTCGATGTCGAATCTAGAGTGCCAGGACTATACAAAAGAGTGAAATTTTGATCCAGGTAAGTCAATATGCATATATATAGGTCTTTTATGATTGGTCCCAGTCTAAATAAGCCAAGAATGATCATAATTTGACATTTTTTGATAAAATACAAATTTTTTGAAAATTTTCGATGTCGAATCTAGAGTGCCAGGACTAAACAAAAGAGTGAAATTTTGATCCAGGTAAGTCGATATGCATATATATAGGTCTTTTATGATTGGTCCCAGTCTAAATAAGCCAAAAATGATCTTAATTTGACATTTTTTGATAAAATACAAATTTTTTGAAAATTTTCGATGTCGAATCTAGAGTGCCAGGACTATACAAAAGAGTGAAATTTTGATCCAGGTAAGTCGATATGCATATATATAGGTCTTTTATGATTGGTCCCAGTCTAAATAAGCCAAAATTGATCATAATTTGACATTTTTTGATAAAAAACAAATTTTTTGAAAATTTTCGATGTCGAATCTAGAGTGCCAGGACTATACAAAAGAGTGAAATGTTGATCCAGGTAAGTCGATATGTATATATATAGGTCTTTTATGATTGGTCCCAGTCTAAATAAGCCAAAAATGATCATAATTTGACATTTTTTGATGAAATACAAATTTTTTGAAAATTTTCGATGTCGAATCTAGAGTGCCAGGACTATACAAAAGAGTGAAATTTTGATTCAGGTAAGTCGATATGCATATACATAGGTCTTTTATGATTGGTCCCAGTCTAAATAAGCCAAAAATGAACATAATTTGACATTTTTTGATAAAATACAAATTTTTTGAAAATTTTCGATGTCGAATCTAGAGTGCCAGGACTATACAAAAGAGTGAAATTTTGATCCAGGTAAGTCGATATGCATATATATAGGTCTTTTATGATTGGTCCCAGTCTAAATAAGCCAAAAATGATCATAATTTGACATTTTTTGATAAAAAACAAATTTTTTGAAAATTTTCGATGTCGAATCTAGAGTGCCAGGACTATACAAGAGAGTGAAATTTTGATCCAGGTAAGTCGATATGCATATATATAGGTCTTTTATGATTGGTCCCAGTCTAAATAAGCCAAAAATGATCACAATTTGACATTTTTTGATAAAAAACAAATTTTTTGAAAATTTTCGATGTCGAATCTAGAGTGCCAGGACTATACAAAAGAGTGAAATTTTGATCCAGGTAAGTCGATATGCATATATATAGGTCTTTTATGATTGGTCCCAGTCTAAATAAGCCAAAAATGATCAAAATTTGACATTTTTTGATAAAATACAAATTTTTTGAAAATTTTCGATGTCGAATCTATAGTGCCAGGACTATACAAAAGAGTGAAATTTTGATCCAGGTAAGTCAATATGCATATATATATGTATATATATATATATATAAAGGTCTTTTATGATTGGTCCCAGTCTAAATAAGCCAAAAATGATCATAATTTGACATTTTTTGATAAAATACAATTTTTTTGAAAATTTTCGATGTCGAATCTAGAGTGCCAGGACTATACAAAAGAGTGAAATTTTGATCCAGGTAAGTCGATATGCATATATATAGGTCTTTTATGATTGGTCCCAGTCTAAATAAGCCAAAAATGATCATAATTTGACATTTTTTGATAAAATACAAATTTTTTGAAAATTTTCGATGTCGAATCTAGAGTGCCAGGACTAAACAAAAGAGTGAAATTTTGATCCAGGTAAGTCGATATGCATATATATAGGTCTTTTATGATTGGTCCCAGTCTAAATAAGCCAATAATGATCATAATTTGACATTTTTTGATAAAAAACAAATTTTTTGAAAATTTTCGATGTCGAATCTAGAGTGCCAGGACTATACAAAAGAGTGAAATTTTGATCCAGGTAAATCGAAATGCATATATATAGGTCTTTTATGATTGGTCCCAGTCTAAATAAGCCAAAAATGATCATAATTTGACATTTTTTGATAAAAAACAAATTTTTTGAAAATTTTCGATGTCGAATCTAGAGTGCCAGGACTATACAAAAGAGTGAAATTTTGATCCAGGTAAGTCGATATGCATATATATAGGTCTTTTATGATTGGTCCCAGTCTAAATAAGCCAAAAATGATCATAATTTGACATTTTTTGATAAAAAACAAATTTTTTGAAAATTTTCGATGTCGAATCTAGTGTGCCAGGACTATACAAAAGAGTGAAATTTTGATCCAGGTAAGTCGATATGCATATATATAGGTCTTTTATGATTGGTCCCAGTCTAAATAAGCCAAAAATGATCATAATTTGACATTTTTTGATAAAATACAAATTTTTTGAAAATTTTCGATGTCGAATCTAGAGTGCCAGGACTATACAAAAGAGTGAAATTTTGATCCAGGTAAGTCGATATGCATATATATAGGTCTTTTATGATTGGTCTCAGTCTAAATAAGCCAAAAATGATCATAATTTGACATTTTTTGATAAAAAACAAATTTTTTGAAAATTTTCGATGTCGAATCTAGAGTGCCAGGACTATACAAAAGAGTGAAATTTTGATACAGGTAAGTCGATATGCATATATATAGGTCTTTTATGATTGGTCCCAGTCTAAATAAGCCAAAAATGATCATAATTTGACATTTTTTGATAAAAAACAAATTTTTTGAAAATTTTCGATGTCGAATCTAGAGTGCCAGGACTATACAAAAGAGTGAAATGTTGATCCAGGTAAGTCGATATGCATATATATGTCTTTTATGATTGGTCCCAGTCTAAATAAGCCAAAAATGATCATAATTTGACATTTTTTGATGAAATACAAATTTTTTGAAAATTTTCGATGTCGAATCTAGAGTGCCAGGGCTATACAAAAGAGTGAAATTTTGATCCAGGTAAGTCGATATGCATATATATAGGTCTTTTATGATTGGTTCCAGTCTAAATAAGCCAAAAATGATCATAATTTGACATTTTTTGATAAAATACAAATTTTTTGAAAATTTTCGATGTCGAATCTAGAGTGCCAGGACTATACAAAAGAGTGAAATTTTGATCCAGGTAAGTCGATATGCATATATATAGGTCTTTTATGATTGGTCCCAGTCTAAATAAGCCAAAAATGATCATAATTTGACATTTTTTGATAAAATACAAATTTTTTGAAAATTTTCGATGTCGAATCTAGAGTGCCAGGACTATACAAAAGAGTGGAATTTTGATCCAGGTAAGTCGATATGCATATATATAGGTCTTTTATGATTGGTCCCAGTCTAAATAAGCCAAAAATGATCATAATTTGACATTTTTTGATAAAAAACAAATTTTTTGAAAATTTTCGATGTCGAATCTAGAGTGCCAGGACTATACAAAAGAGTGAAATTTTGATCCAGGTAAGTCGATATGCATATATATAGGTCTTTTATGATTGGTCCCAGTCTAAATAAGCCAAAAATGATCATAATTTGACATTTTTTGATAAAATACAAATTTTTTGAAAATTTTCGATGTCGAATCTAGAGTGCCAGGACTATACAAAAGAGTGAAATTTTGATTCAGGTAAGTCAATATGCATATATATATATAAAGGTCTTTTATGATTGGTCCCAGTCTAAATAAGCCAAAAATGATCATAATTTGACATTTTTTGATAAAATACAAATTTTTTGAAAATTTTCGATGTCGAATCTAGAGTGCCAGGACTATACAAAAGAGTGAAATTTTGATCCAGGTAAGTCGATATGCATATATATAGGTCTTTTATGATTGGTCCCAGTCTAAATAAGCCAAAAATGATCATAATTTGACATTTTTTGATAAAAAACAAATTTTTTGAAAATTTTCGATGTCGAATCTAGAGTGCCAGGACTATACAAAAGAGTGAAATTTTGATCCAGGTAAGTCGATATGCATATATATAGGTCTTTTATGATTGGTCCCAGTCTAAATAAGCCAAAAATGATCATAATTTGACATTTTTTGATAAAATACAAATTTTTTGAAAATTTTCGATGTCGAATCTAGAGTGCCAGGACTATACAAAAGAGTGAAATTTTGATCCAGGTAAGTCAATATGCATATATATATATAAAGGTCTTTTATGATTGGTCCCAGTCTAAATAAGCCAAAAATGATCATAATTTGACATTTTTTGATAAAATACAAATTTTTTGAAAATTTTCGATGTCGAATCTAGAGTGCCAGGACTATACAAAAGAGTGAAATTTTGATCCAGGTAAGTCGATATGCATATATATAGGTCTTTTATGATTGGTCCCAGTCTAAATAAGCCAAAAATGATCATAATTTGACATTTTTTGATAAAAAACAAATTTTTTGAAAATTTTCGATGTCGAATCTAGAGTGCCAGGACTATACAAAAGAGTGAAATGTTGATCCAGGTAAGTGGATATGTATATATATAGGTCTTTTATGATTGGTCCCAGTCTAAATAAGCCAAAAATGATCATAGTTTGACATTTTTTGATGAAATACAAATTTTTTGAAAATTTTCGATGTCGAATCTAGAGTGCCAGGACTATACAAAAGAGTGAAATTTTGATCCAGGTAAGTCGATATACATATACATAGGTCTTTTATGATTGGTCCCAGTCTAAATAAGCCAAAAATGATCATAATTTGACATTTTTTGATAAAATACAAATTTTTTGAAAATTTTCGATGTCGAATCTAGAGTGCCAGGACTATACAAAAGAGTGGAATTTTGATCCAGGTAAGTCGATATGCATATATATAGGTCTTTTATAATTGGTCCCAGTCTAAATAAGCCAAAAATGATCATAATTTGACATTTTTTGATAAAAAACAAATTTTTTGAAAATTTTCGATGTCGAATCTAGAGTGCCAGGACTATACAAGAGAGTGAAATTTTGATCCAGGTAAGTCGATATGCATATATATAGGTCTTTTATGATTGGTCCCAGTCTAAATAAGCCAAAAATGATCATAATTTGACATTTTTTGATAAAATACAAATTTTTTGAAAATTTTCGATGTCGAATCTAGAGTGCCAGGACTATACAAAAGAGTGAAATTTTGATTCAGGTAAGTCAATATGCATATATATATATAAAGGTCTTTTATGATTGGTCCCAGTCTAAATAAGCCAAAAATGATCATAATTTGACATTTTTTGATAAAATACAAATTTTTTGAAAATTTTCGATGTCGAATCTAGAGTGCCAGGACTATACAAAAGAGTGAAATTTTGATCCAGGTAAGTCGATATGCATATATATAGGTCTTTTATGATTGGTCCCAGTCTAAATAAGCCAAAAATGATCAAAATTTGACATTTTTTGATAAAATACAAATTTTTTGAAAATTTTCGATGTCGAATCTAGAGTGCCAGGACTATACAAAAGAGTGAAATTTTGATCCAGGTAAGTCAATATGCATATATATAGGTCTTTTATGATTGGTCCTAGTCTAAATAAGCCAAGAATGATCATAATTTGACATTTTTTGATAAAATACAAATTTTTTGAAAATTTTCGATGTCGAATCTAGAGTGCCAGGACTAAACAAAAGAGTGAAATTTTGATCCAGGTAAGTCGATATGCATATATATAGGTCTTTTATGATTGGTCCCAGTCTAAATAAGCCAAAAATGATCATAATTTGACATTTTTTGATAAAATACAAATTTTTTGAAAATTTTCGATGTCGAATCTAGAGTGCCAGGACTATACAAAAGAGTGAAATTTTGATACAGGTAAGTCGATATGCATATATATAGGTCTTTTATGATTGGTCCCAGTCTAAATAAGCCAAAAATGATCATAATTTGACATTTTTTGATAAAAAACAAATTTTTTGAAAATTTTCGATGTCGAATCTAGAGTGCCAGGACTATACAAAAGAGTGAAATGTTGATCCAGGTAAGTCGATATGCATATATATGTCTTTTATGATTGGTCCCAGTCTAAATAAGCCAAAAATGATCATAATTTGACATTTTTTGATGAAATACAAATTTTTTGAAAATTTTCGATGTCGAATCTAGAGTGACAGGACTATACAAAAGAGTGAAATTTTGATACAGGTAGGTCGATATGCATATATATAGGTCTTTTATGATTGGTCCCAGTCTAAATAAGCCAAAAATGATCATAATTTGACATTTTTTGATAAAAAACTAATTTTTTTAAAATTTTCGATGTCGAATCTAGAGTGCCAGGACTATACAAAAGAGTGAAATGTTGATCCAGGTAAGTCGATATGCATATATATAGGTCTTTTATGATTGGTCCCAGTCTAAATAAGCCAAAAATGATCATAATTTGACATTTTTTGATAAAATACAAATTTTTTGAAAATTTTCGATGTCGAATCTAGAGTGCCAGGACTATACAAAAGAGTGAAATTTTGATTCAGGTAAGTCAATATGCATATATATATATAAAGGTCTTTTATGATTGGTCCCAGTCTAAATAAGCCAAAAATGATCATAATTTGACATTTTTTGATAAAATACAAATTTTTTGAAAATTTTCGATGTCGAATCTAGAGTGCCAGGACTATACAAAAGAGTGAAATTTTGATCCAGGTAAGTCGATATGCATATATATAGGTCTTTTATGATTGGTCCCAGTCTAAATAAGCCAAAAATGATCATAATTTGACATTTTTTGATAAAATACAAATTTTTTGAAAATTTTCGATGTCGAATCTAGAGTGCCAGGACTATACAAAAGAGTGAAATTTTGATCCAGGTAAGTCGATATGCATATATATAGGTCTTTTATGATTGGTCCCAGTCTAAATAAGCCAAAAATGATCATAATTTGACATTTTTTGATAAAAAACAAATTTTTTGAAAATTTTCGATGTCGAATCTAGAGTGCCAGGACTATACAAAAGAGTGAAATTTTGATCCAGATAAGTCAATATGCATATATATATATAAAGGTCTTTTATGATTGGTCCCAGTCTAAATAAGCCAAAAATGATCATAATTTGACATTTTTTGATAAAATACAAATTTTTTGAAAATTTTCGATGTCGAATCTAGAGTGCCAGGACTATACAAAAGAGTGAAATTTTGATCCAGGTAAGTCGATATGCATATATATAGGTCTTTTATGATTGGTCCCAGTCTAAATAAGCCAAAAATGATCATAATTTGACATTTTTTGATAAAAAACAAATTTTTTGAAAATTTTCGATGTCGAATCTAGAGTGCCAGGACTATACAAAAGAGTGAAATTTTGATCCAGGTAAGTCGATATGCATATATATAGGTCTTTTATGATTGGTCCCAGTCTAAATAAGCCAAAAATGATCATAATTTGACATTTTTTGATAAAAAACAAATTTTTTGAAAATTTTCGATGTCGAATCTAGAGTGCCAGGACTATACAAAAGAGTGAAATTTTTATCCAGGTAAGTCGATATGCATATATATAGGTCTTTTATGATTGGTCCCAGTCTAACGAAGCCAAAAATGATCATAATTTGACATTTTTTGATAAAATACAAATTTTTTGAAAATTTTCGATGTCGAATCTAGAGTGCCAGGACTTACAAAGGAGTGAAATTTTGATCCAGGTAAGTCGATATGCATATATATATAGGTCTTTTATGATTGGTCCCAGTCTAAATAAGCCAAAAATGATCATAATTTGACATTTTTTGATAAAATACAAATTTTTTGAAAATTTTCGATGTCGAATCTAGAGTGCCAGGACTATACAAAAGAGTGAAATTTTGATCCAGGTAAGGCGATATGCATATATATAGGTCTTTTATGATTGGTCCCAGTCTAAATAAGCCAAAAATGATCATAATTTGACATTTTTTGATAAAATACAAATTTTTTGAAAATTTTCGATGTCGAATCTATAGTGCCATGACTATACAAAAGAGTGAAATTTTGATCCAGGTAAGTCGATATGCATATATATAGGTCTTTTATGATTGGTCCTAGTCTAAATAAGCCAAAAATGATCATAATTTGACATTTTTTGATAAAAAACAAATTTTTTGAAAATTTTCGATGTCGAATCTAGAGTGCCAGGACTATACAAAAGAGTGAAATTTTGATCCAGGTAAGTCGAAATGCATATATATAGGTCTTTTATGATTGCTCATAGTCTAAATAAGCCAAAAATGATCATAATTTGACATTTTTTGATAAAAAACAAATTTTTTGAAAATTTTCGATGTCGAATCTAGAGTGCCAGGACTATACAAAAGAGTGAAATTTTGATCCAGGTAAGTCGATATGCATATATATAGGTCTTTTATGATTGGTCCCAGTCTAAATAAGCCATAAATGATCATAATTTGACATTTTTTGATAAAAAACAAATTTTTTGAAAATTTTCGATGTCGAATCTAGAGTGCCAGGACTATACAAAAGAGTGAAATTTTGATCCAGGTAAGTCGATATGCATATATATAGGTCTTTTATGATTGGTCCCAGTCTAAATGAGCCAAAAATGATCATAATTTGACATTTTTTGATAAAATACAAATTTTTTGAAAATTTTCGATGTCGAATCTAGAGTGCCAGGACTATACAAAAGAGTGAAATTTTGATCCAGGTAAGTCGATATGCATATATATAGGTCTTTTATGATTGGTACCAGTCTAAATAAGCCAAAAATGATCATAATTTGACATTTTTTGATAAAATACAAATTTTTTGAAAATTTTCGATGTCGAATCTAGAGTGCCAGGACTATACAAAAGAGTGAAATTTTGATCCAGGTAAGTCGATATGCATATATATAAATCTTTTATGATTGGTCCCAGTCTAAATAAGCCAAAAATGATCATAATTTGACATTTTTTGATAAAAACAAATTTTTTGAAAATTTTCGATGTCGAATCTAGAGTGCCAGGACTATACAAAAGAGTGAAATTTTGATCCAGGTAAGTCGATATGCATATATATAGGTCTTTTATGATTGGTCCCAATCTGAATAAGCCAAAAATGATCATAATTTGACATTTTTTGATAAAAACAAATTTTTTGAAAATTTTCGATGTCGAATCTAGAGTGCCAGGACTATACAAAAGAGTGAAATTTTGATCCAGGTAAGTCGATATGCATATATATAGGTCTTTTATGATTGGTCCCAGTCTAAATAAGCCAAAAATGATCATAATTTGACATATTTGATAAAAAACAAATTTTTTGAAAATTTTCGATGTCGAATCTAGAGTGCCAGGACTATACAAAAGAGTGAAATTTTGATCCAGGTAAGTCGATATGCATATATATAGGTCTTTTATGATTGGTCCCAGTCTAAATAAGCCAAAAATGATCATAATTTGACATTTTTTGATAAAAAACAAATTTTTTGAAAATTTTCGATGTCGAATCTAGAGTGCCAGGACTATACAAAAGAGTGAAATTTTGATCCAGGTAAGTCGATATGCATATATATAGGTCTTTTATGATTGGTCCCAGTCTAAATAAGCCAAAAATGATCATAATTTGACATTTTTTTATAAAATACATATTTTTTGAAAATTTTCGATGTCGAATCTAGAGTGCCAGGACCATACAAAAGAGTGAAATTTTTATCCAGGTAAGTCGATATGCATATATATAGGTCTTTTATGATTGGTCCCAGTCTAAATAAGCCAAAAATGATAATAATTTGACATATTTTGATAAAAAACTAATTTTTTGAAAATTTTCGATGTCGAATCTAGAGTGCCAGGACTATACAAAAGAGTGAAATTTTGATCCAGGTAAGTCGATATGTATATATATAGGTCTTTTATGATTGGTCCCAGTCTAAATAAGCCAAAAATGATCATAATTTGACATTTTTTGATAAAATACAAATTTTTTGAAAATTTTCGATGTCGAATCTAGAGTGCCAGGACTATACAAAAGAGTGAAATTTTGATCCAGGTAAGTCGATATGCATATATGTAGGTCTTTTATGATTGGTCCCAGTCTAAATAAGCCAAAAATGATCATAATTTGACATTTTTTGATAAAAAACAAATTTTTTGAAAATTTTCGATGTCGAATCTAGAGTGCCAGGACTATACAAAAGAGTGAAATTTTGATCCAGGTAAGTCGATATGCATATATATAGGTCTTTTATGATTGGTCCCAGTCTAAATAAGCCAAAAATGATCATAATTTGACATATTTGATAAAAAACAAATTTTTTGAAAATTTTCGATGTCGAATCTAGAGTGCCAGGACTATACAAAAGAGTGAAATTTTGATCCAGGTAAGTCGATATGCATATATATAGGTCTTTTATGATTGGTCCCAGTCTAAATAAGCCAAAAATGATCATAATTTGACATTTTTTGATAAAAAACAAATTTTTTGAAAATTTTCGATGTCGAATCTAGAGTGCCAGGACTATACAAAAGAGTGAAATTTTGATCCAGGTAAGTCGATATGCATATATATAGGTCTTTTATGATTGGTCCCAGTCTAAATAAGCCAAAAATGATCATAATTTGACATTTTTTGATAAAATACATATTTTTTGAAAATTTTCGATGTCGAATCTAGAGTGCCAGGACCATACAAAAGAGTGAAATTTTTATCCAGGTAAGTCGATATGCATATATATAGGTCTTTTATGATTGGTCCCAGTCTAAATAAGCCAAAAATGATAATAATTTGACATTTTTTGATAAAAAACAAATTTTTTGAAAATTTTCGATGTCGAATCTAGAGTGCCAGGACTATACAAAAGAGTGAAATTTTGATCCAGGTAAGTCGATATGCATATATATAGGTCTTTTATGATTGGTCCCAGTCTAAATGAGCCAAAAATGATCATAATTTGACATTTTTTGATAAAATACAAATTTTTTGAAAATTTTCGATGTCGAATCTAGAGTGCCAGGACTATACAAAAGAGTGAAATTTTGATCCAGGTAAGTCGATATGCATATATATAGGTCTTTTATGATTGGTACCAGTCTAAATAAGCCAAAAATGATCATAATTTGACATTTTTTGATAAAATACAAATTTTTTGAAAATTTTCGATGTCAAATCTAGAGTGCCAGGACTATACAAAAGAGTGAAATTTTGATCCAGGTAAGTCGATATGCATATATATAAATCTTTTATGATTGGTCCCAGTCTAAATAAGCCAAAAATGATCATAATTTGACATTTTTTGATAAAAACAAATTTTTTGAAAATTTTCGATGTCGAATCTAGAGTGCCAGGACTATACAAAAGAGTGAAATTTTGATCCAGGTAAGTCGATATGCATATATATAGGTCTTTTATGATTGGTCCCAATCTGGATAAGCCAAAAATGATCATAATTTGACATTTTTTGATAAAAACAAATTTTTTGAAAATTTTCGATGTCGAATCTAGAGTGCCAGGACTATACAAAAGAGTGAAATTTTGATCCAGGTAAGTCGATATGCATATATATATAGGTCTTTTATGATTGGTCCCAGTCTAAATAAGCCAAAAATGATCATAATTTGACATATTTGATAAAAAACAAATTTTTTGAAAATTTTCGATGTCGAATCTAGAGTGCCAGGACTATACAAAAGAGTGAAATTTTGATCCAGGTAAGTCGATATGCATATATATAGGTCTTTTATGATTGGTCCCAGTCTAAATAAGCCAAAAATGATAATAATTTGACATTTTTTGATAAAAAACAAATTTTTTTAAAATTTTCGATGTCGAATCTAGAGTGCCAGGACTATACAAAAGAGTGAAATTTTGATCCAGGTAAGTCGATATGCATATATATAGGTCTTTTATGATTGGTTCCAGTCTAAATAAGCCAAAAATGATCATAATTTGACATTTTTTTATAAAATACATATTTTTTGAAAATTTTCGATGTCGAATCTAGAGTGCCAGGACCATACAAAAGAGTGAAATTTTTATCCAGGTAAGTCGATATGCATATATATAGGTCTTTTATGATTGGTCCCAGTCTAAATAAGCCAAAAATGATCATAATTTGACATTTTTTGATAAAAAACAAATTTTTTGAAAATTTTCGATGTCGAATCTAGAGTGCCAGGACTATACAAAAGGGTGAAATTTTGATCCAGGTAAGTCGATATGCATATATATAGGTCTTTTATGATTGGCCCCAGTCTAAATAAGCCAAAAATGATCATAATTTGACATTTTTTGATAAAAAACAAATTTTTTGAAAATTTTCGATGTCGAATCTAGAGTGCCAGGACTATACAAAAGAGTGAAATTTTGATCAAGGTAAGTCGATATGCATATATATAGGTCTTTTATGATTGGTCCCAGTCTAAATAAGCCAAAAATGATCATAATTTGACATTTTTTGATAAAAACAAATTTTTTGAAAATTTTCGATGTCGAATCTAGAGTGCCAGGACTATAAAAAAGAGTGAAATTTTGATCCAGGTAAGTCGATATGCATATATATAGGTCTTTTATGATTGGTCCCAGTCTAAATAAGCCAAAAATGATCATTATTTGACATTTTTTGATAAAAAACAAATTTTTTGAAAATTTTCGATGTCGAATCTAGAGTGCCAGGACTATACAAAAGAGTGAAATTTTGATCCAGGTAAGTCGATATGCATATATGTAGGTCTTTTATGATTGGTCCCAGTCTAAATAAGCCAAAAATGATCATAATTTGACATTTTTTGATAAAAAACAAATTTTTTGAAAATTTTCGATGTCGAATCTAGAGTGCCAGGACTATACAAAAGAGTGAAATTTTGATCCAGGTAAGTCGATATGCATATATATAGGTCTTTTATGATTGGTCCCAGTCTAAATAAGCCAAAAATGATCATAATTTGACATATTTGATAAAAAACAAATTTTTTGAAAATTTTCGATGTCGAATCTAGAGTGCCAGGACTATACAAAAGAGTGAAATTTTGATCCAGGTAAGTCGATATGCATATATATAGGTCTTTTATGATTGGTCCCAGTCTAAATAAGCCAAAAATGATCATAATTTGACATTTTTTGATAAAAAACAAATTTTTTGAAAATTTTCGATGTCGAATCTAGAGTGCCAGGACTATACAAAAGAGTGAAATTTTGATCCAGGTAAGTCGATATGCATATATATAGGTCTTTTATGATTGGTCCCAGTCTAAATAAGCCAAAAATGATCATAATTTGACATTTTTTGATAAAATACATATTTTTTGAAAATTTTCGATGTCGAATCTAGAGTGCCAGGACTATACAAAAGAGTGAAATTTTGATCCAGGTAAGTCGATATGCATATATATAGGTCTTTTATGATTGGTCCCAGTCTAAATGAGCCAAAAATGATCATAATTTGACATTTTTTGATAAAATACAAATTTTTTGAAAATTTTCGATGTCGAATCTAGAGTGCCAGGACTATACAAAAGAGTGAAATTTTGATCCAGGTAAGTCGATATGCATATATATAGGTCTTTTATGATTGGTACCAGTCTAAATAAGCCAAAAATGATCATAATTTGACATTTTTTGATAAAAAACAAATTTTTTGAAAATTTTCGATGTCGAATCTAGAGTGCCAGGACTATACAAAAGAGTGACATTTTGATCCAGGTAAGTCGATATGCATATATATAGGTCTTTTATGATTGGTCCCAGTCTAAATAAGCCAAAAATGATCATTATTTGACATTTTTTGATAAAAAACAAATTTTTTGAAAATTTTCGATGTCGAATCTAGAGTGCCAGGACTATACAAAAGAGTGAAATTTTGATCCAGGTAAGTCGATATGCATATATGTAGGTCTTTTATGATTGGTCCCAGTCTAAATAAGCCAAAAATGATCATAATTTGACATTTTTTGATAAAAAACAAATTTTTTGAAAATTTTCGATGTCGAATCTAGAGTGCCAGGACTATACAAAAGAGTGAAATTTTGATCCAGGTAAGTCGATATGCATATATATAGGTCTTTTATGATTGGTCCCAGTCTAAATAAGCCAAAAATGATCATAATTTGACATATTTGATAAAAAACAAATTTTTTGAAAATTTTCGATGTCGAATCTAGAGTGCCAGGACTATACAAAAGAGTGAAATTTTGATCCAGGTAAGTCGATATGCATATATATAGGTCTTTTATGATTGGTCCCAGTCTAAATAAGCCAAAAATGATCATAATTTGACATTTTTTGATAAAAAACAAATTTTTTGAAAATTTTCGATGTCGAATCTAGAGTGCCAGGACTATACAAAAGAGTGAAATTTTGATCCAGGTAAGTCGATATGCATATATATAGGTCTTTTATGATTGGTCCCAGTCTAAATAAGCCAAAAATGATCATAATTTGACATTTTTTGATAAAATACATATTTTTTGAAAATTTTCGATGTCGAATCTAGAGTGCCAGGACCATACAAAAGAGTGAAATTTTTATCCAGGTAAGTAGATATGCATATATATAGGTCTTTTATGATTGGTCCCAGTCTAAATAAGCCAAAAATGATAATAATTTGACATTTTTTGATAAAAAACAAATTTTTTGAAAATTTTCGATGTCGAATCTAGAGTGCCAGGACTATACAAAAGAGTGAAATTTTGATCCAGGTAAGTCGATATGCATATATATAGGTCTTTTATGATTGGTCCCAGTCTAAATGAGCCAAAAATGATCATAATTTGACATTTTTTGATAAAATACAAATTTTTTGAAAATTTTCGATGTCGAATCTAGAGTGCCAGGACTATACAAAAGAGTGAAATTTTGATCCAGGTAAGTCGATATGCATATATATAGGTCTTTTATGATTGGTACCAGTCTAAATAAGCCAAAAATGATCATAATTTGACATTTTTTGATAAAATACAAATTTTTTGAAAATTTTCGATGTCAAATCTAGAGTGCCAGGACTATACAAAAGAGTGAAATTTTGATCCAGGTAAGTCGATATGCATATATATAAATCTTTTGATTGGTCCCAGTCTAAATAAGCCAAAAATGATCATAATTTGACATTTTTTGATAAAAACAAATTTTTTTAAAATTTTCGATGTCGAATCTAGAGTGCCAGGACTATACAAAAGAGTGAAATTTTGATCCAGGTAAGTCGATATGCATATATATAGGTCTTTTTTGATTGGTCCCAATCTGGATAAGCCAAAAATGATCATAATTTGACATTTTTTTATAAAAACAAATTTTTTGAAAATTTTCGATGTCGAATCTAGAGTGCCAGGACTATACAAAAGAGTGAAATTTTGATCCAGGTAAGTCGATATGCATATATATAGGTCTTTTATGATTGGTCCCAGTCTAAATGAGCCAAAAATGATCATAATTTGACATTTTTTGATAAAATACAAATTTTTTGAAAATTTTCGATGTCGAATCTAGAGTGCCAGGACTATACAAAAGAGTGAAATTTTGATCCAGGTAAGTCGATATGCATATATATAGGTCTTTTATGATTGGTACCAGTCTAAATAAGCCAAAAATGATCATAATTTGACATTTTTTGATAAAATACAAATTTTTTGAAAATTTTCGATGTCAAATCTAGAGTGCCAGGACTATACAAAAGAGTGAAATTTTGATCCAGGTAAGTCGATATGCATATATATAAATCTTTTATGATTGGTCCCAGTCTAAATAAGCCAAAAATGATCATAATTTGACATATTTGATAAAAAACAAATTTTTTGAAAATTTTCGATGTCGAATCTAGAGTGCCAGGACTATACAAAAGAGTGAAATTTTGATCCAGGTAAGTCGATATGCATATATATAGGTCTTTTATGATTGGTCCCAGTCTAAATAAGCCAAAAATGATAATAATTTGACATTTTTTGATAAAAAACAAATTTTTTTAAAATTTTCGATGTCGAATCTAGAGTGCCAGGACTATACAAAAGAGTGAAATTTTGATCCAGGTAAGTCGATATGCATATATATAGGTCTTTTATGATTGGTCCCAGTCTAAATAAGCCAAAAATGATCATAATTTGACATTTTTTTATAAAATACATATTTTTTGAAAATTTTCGATGTCGAATCTAGAGTGCCAGGACCATACAAAAGAGTGAAATTTTTATCCAGGTAAGTCGATATGCATATATATAGGTCTTTTATGATTGGTCCCAGTCTAAATAAGCCAAAAATGATCATAATTTGACATTTTTTGATAAAAAACAAATTTTTTGAAAATTTTCGATGTCGAATCTAGAGTGCCAGGACTATACAAAAGGGTGAAATTTTGATCCAGGTAAGTCGATATGCATATATATAGGTCTTTTATGATTGGTCCCAGTCTAAATAAGCCAAAAATGATCATAATTTGACATTTTTTCATAAAAAACAAATTTTTTGAAAATTTTCGATGTCGAATCTAGAGTGCCAGGACTATACAAAAGAGTGAAATTTTGATCAAGGTAAGTCGATATGCATATATGTAGGTCTTTTATGATTGGTCCCAGTCTAAATAAGCCAAAAATGATCATAATTTGACATTTTTTGATAAAAACAAATTTTTTGAAAATTTTCGATGTCGAATCTAGAGTGCCAGGACTATACAAAAGAGTGAAATTTTGATCCAGGTAAGTCGATATGCATATATGTAGGTCTTTTATGATTGGTCCCAGTCTAAATAAGCCAAAAATGATCATAATTTGACATTTTTTGATAAAAACAAATTTTTTGAAAATTTTCGATGTCGAATCTAGAGTGCCAGGACTATACAAAAGAGTGAAATTTTGATCCAGGTAAGTCGATATGCATATATATAGGTCTTTTATGATTGGTCCCAATCTAAATAAGCCAAAAATGATCATAATTTGACATTTTTTGATAAAAAACAAATTTTTTGAAAATTTTCGATGTCGAATCTAGAGTGCCAGGACTATACAAAAGAGTGAAATTTTGATCCAGGTAAGTCGATATGCATATATATAAATCTTTTATGATTGGTCCCAGTCTAAATAAGCCAAAAATGATCATAATTTGACATTTTTTGATAAAAACAAATTTTTTTAAAATTTTCGATGTCGAATCTAGAGTGCCAGGACTATACAAAAGAGTGAAATTTTGATCCAGGTAAGTCGATATGCATATATATAGGTCTTTTTTGATTGGTCCCAATCTGGATAAGCCAAAAATGATCATAATTTGACATTTTTTTATAAAAACAAATTTTTTGAAAATTTTCGATGTCGAATCTAGAGTGCCAGGACTATACAAAAGAGTGACATTTTGATCCAGGTAAGTCGATATGCATATATATAGGTCTTTTATGATTGGTCCCAGTCTAAATAAGCCAAAAATGATCATTATTTGACATTTTTTGATAAAAAACAAATTTTTTGAAAATTTTCGATGTCGAATCTAGAGTGCCAGGACTATACAAAAGAGTGAAATTTTGATCCAGGTAAGTCGATATGCATATATGTAGGTCTTTTATGATTGGTCCCAGTCTAAATAAGCCAAAAATGATCATAATTTGACATTTTTTGATAAAAAACAAATTTTTTGAAAATTTTCGATGTCGAATCTAGAGTGCCAGGACTATACAAAAGAGTGAAATTTTGATCCAGGTAAGTCGATATGCATATATATAGGTCTTTTATGATTGGTCCCAGTCTAAATAAGCCAAAAATGATCATAATTTGACATATTTGATAAAAAACAAATTTTTTGAAAATTTTCGATGTCGAATCTAGAGTGCCAGGACTATACAAAAGAGTGAAATTTTGATCCAGGTAAGTCGATATGCATATATATAGGTCTTTTATGATTGGTCCCAGTCTAAATAAGCCAAAAATGATCATAATTTGACATTTTTTGATAAAAAACAAATTTTTTGAAAATTTTCGATGTCGAATCTAGAGTGCCAGGACTATACAAAAGAGTGAAATTTTGATCCAGGTAAGTCGATATGCATATATATAGGTCTTTTATGATTGGTCCCAGTCTAAATAAGCCAAAAATGATCATAATTTGACATTTTTTGATAAAATACATATTTTTTGAAAATTTTCGATGTCGAATCTAGAGTGCCAGGACCATACAAAAGAGTGAAATTTTTATCCAGGTAAGTAGATATGCATATATATAGGTCTTTTATGATTGGTCCCAGTCTAAATAAGCCAAAAATGATAATAATTTGACATTTTTTGATAAAAAACAAATTTTTTGAAAATTTTCGATGTCGAATCTAGAGTGCCAGGACTATACAAAAGAGTGAAATTTTGATCCAGGTAAGTCGATATGCATATATATAGGTCTTTTATGATTGGTCCCAGTCTAAATGAGCCAAAAATGATCATAATTTGACATTTTTTGATAAAATACAAATTTTTTGAAAATTTTCGATGTCGAATCTAGAGTGCCAGGACTATACAAAAGAGTGAAATTTTGATCCAGGTAAGTCGATATGCATATATATAGGTCTTTTATGATTGGTACCAGTCTAAATAAGCCAAAAATGATCATAATTTGACATTTTTTGATAAAATACAAATTTTTTGAAAATTTTCGATGTCAAATCTAGAGTGCCAGGACTATACAAAAGAGTGAAATTTTGATCCAGGTAAGTCGATATGCATATATATAAATCTTTTATGATTGGTCCCAGTCTAAATAAGCCAAAAATGATCATAATTTGACATTTTTTGATAAAAACAAATTTTTTTAAAATTTTCGATGTCGAATCTAGAGTGCCAGGACTATACAAAAGAGTGAAATTTTGATCCAGGTAAGTCGATATGCATATATATAGGTCTTTTTTGATTGGTCCCAATCTGGATAAGCCAAAAATGATCATAATTTGACATTTTTTTATAAAAACAAATTTTTTGAAAATTTTCGATGTCGAATCTAGAGTGCCAGGACTATACAAAAGAGTGAAATTTTGATCCAGGTAAGTCGATATGCATATATATAGGTCTTTTATGATTGGTCCCAGTCTAAATGAGCCAAAAATGATCATAATTTGACATTTTTTGATAAAATACAAATTTTTTGAAAATTTTCGATGTCGAATCTAGAGTGCCAGGACTATACAAAAGAGTGAAATTTTGATCCAGGTAAGTCGATATGCATATATATAGGTCTTTTATGATTGGTACCAGTCTAAATAAGCCAAAAATGATCATAATTTGACATTTTTTGATAAAATACAAATTTTTTGAAAATTTTCGATGTCAAATCTAGAGTGCCAGGACTATACAAAAGAGTGAAATTTTGATCCAGGTAAGTCGATATGCATATATATAAATCTTTTATGATTGGTCCCAGTCTAAATAAGCCAAAAATGATCATAATTTGACATATTTGATAAAAAACAAATTTTTTGAAAATTTTCGATGTCGAATCTAGAGTGCCAGGACTATACAAAAGAGTGAAATTTTGATCCAGGTAAGTCGATATGCATATATATAGGTCTTTTATGATTGGTCCCAGTCTAAATAAGCCAAAAATGATAATAATTTGACATTTTTTGATAAAAAACAAATTTTTTTAAAATTTTCGATGTCGAATCTAGAGTGCCAGGACTATACAAAAGAGTGAAATTTTGATCCAGGTAAGTCGATATGCATATATATAGGTCTTTTATGATTGGTCCCAGTCTAAATAAGCCAAAAATGATCATAATTTGACATTTTTTTTATAAAATACATATTTTTTGAAAATTTTCGATGTCGAATCTAGAGTGCCAGGACCATACAAAAGAGTGAAATTTTTATCCAGGTAAGTCGATATGCATATATATAGGTCTTTTATGATTGGTCCCAGTCTAAATAAGCCAAAAATGATCATAATTTGACATTTTTTGATAAAAAACAAATTTTTTGAAAATTTTCGATGTCGAATCTAGAGTGCCAGGACTATACAAAAGGGTGAAATTTTGATCCAGGTAAGTCGATATGCATATATATAGGTCTTTTATGATTGGTCCCAGTCTAAATAAGCCAAAAATGATCATAATTTGACATTTTTTCATAAAAAACAAATTTTTTGAAAATTTTCGATGTCGAATCTAGAGTGCCAGGACTATACAAAAGAGTGAAATTTTGATCAAGGTAAGTCGATATGCATATATATAGGTCTTTTATGATTGGTCCCAGTCTAAATAAGCCAAAAATGATCATAATTTGACATTTTTTGATAAAAACAAATTTTTTGAAAATTTTCGATGTCGAATCTAGAGTGCCAGGACTATAAAAAAGAGTGAAATTTTGATCCAGGTAAGTCGATATGCATATATATAGGTCTTTTTTGATTGGTCCCAATCTGGATAAGCCAAAAATGATCATAATTTGACATTTTTTTATAAAAACAAATTTTTTGAAAATTTTCGATGTCGAATCTAGAGTGCCAGGACTATACAAAAGAGTGAAATTTTGATCAAGGTAAGTCGATATGCATATATGTAGGTCTTTTATGATTGGTCCCAGTCTAAATAAGCCAAAAATGATCATAATTTGACATTTTTTTATAAAAACATATTTTTTGAAAATTTTCGATGTCGAATCTAGAGTGCCAGGACCATACAAAAGAGTGAAATTTTTATCCAGGTAAGTCGATATGCATATATATAGGTCTTTTATGATTGGTCCCAGTCTAAATAAGCCAAAAATGATCATAATTTGACATTTTTTGATAAAAAACAAATTTTTTGAAAATTTTCGATGTCGAATCTAGAGTGCCAGGACTATACAAAAGGGTGAAATTTTGATCCAGGTAAGTCGATATGCATATATATAGGTCTTTTATGATTGGTCCCAGTCTAAATAAGCCAAAAATGATCATAATTTGACATTTTTTGATAAAAAACAAATTTTTTGAAAATTTTCGATGTCGAATCTAGAGTGCCAGGACTATACAAAAGAGTGAAATTTTGATCCAGGTAAGTCGATATGCATATATATAAATCTTTTATGATTGGTCCCAGTCTAAATAAGCCAAAAATGATCATAATTTGACATTTTTTGATAAAAAACAAATTTTTTGAAAATTTTCGATGTCGAATCTAGAGTGCCAGGACTATACAAAAGAGTGAAATTTTGATCCAGGTAAGTCGATTTGCATATATGTAGGTCTTTTATGATTGGTCCTAGTCTAAATAAGCCAAAAATGATCATAATTTGACATTTTTTGATAAAAAAGAAATTTTTTGAAAATTTTCGATGTCGAATCTAGAGTGCCAGGACTATACAAAAGCGTAAAATTTTGATCCAGGTAAGTCGATATGCATATATATATAGGTCTTTTATGATTGGTCCCAGTCTAAATAAGCCAAAAATGATCATAATTTGACATTTTTTGATAAAATACAAATTTTTTGAAAATTTTCGATGTCGAATCTAGAGTGCCAGGACTATACAAAAGAGTGAAATTTTGATCCAGGTAAGTCTATATGCAAATATATAGGTCTTTTATGATTGGTC
Source organism: Chrysoperla carnea (assembly GCF_905475395.1). NCBI lineage: Eukaryota > Metazoa > Arthropoda > Insecta > Neuroptera > Chrysopidae > Chrysoperla > Chrysoperla carnea. The sequence continues at coordinate 1,712,869 of NW_025408234.1, read as the reverse complement.
CCAGTCTAAATAAGCCAAAAATGATCATAATTTGACATTTTTTGAAAAAATACAAATTTTTTGAAAATTTTCGATGTCGAATCTAGAGTGCCAGGACTATACAAAAGAGTGAAATTTTGATTCAGGTAAGTCGATATGCATATATATAGGTCTTTTATGATTGGTCCCAGTCTAAATAAGCCAAAAATGATCATAATTTGACATTTTTTGGTAAAATACAAATTTTTTGAAAATTTTCGATGTCGAATCTAGAGTGCCAGGACTATACAAAAGAGTGAAATTTTGATCCAGGTAAGTCGATATGCATATATATAGGTCTTTTATGATTGTTCCCAGTCTAAATAAGCCAAAAATGATCATAATTTGACATTTTTTGATAAAAAACAAATTTTTTGAAAATTTTCGATGTCGAATCTAGAGTGCCAGGACTATACAAAAGGGTGAAATTTTGATCCAGGTAAGTCGATATGCATATATATAGGTCTTTTATGATTGGTCCCAGTCTAAATAAGCCAAAAATGATCATAATTTGACTTTTTTTGATAAAATACAAATTTTTTAAAAATTTTCGATGTCGAATCTAGAGTGCCAGGACTATACAAAAGCGTGAAATTTTGATCCAGGTAAGTCGATATGCATATATATAGGTCTTTTATGATTGGTCCCAGTCTAAATAAGCCAAAAATGATCATAATTTGACATTTTTTGATAAAAAACAAATTTTTTGAAAATTTTCGATGTCGAATCTAGAGTGCCAGGACTATACAAAAGAGTGAAATTTTGATCCAGGTAAGTCTATATGCATATATATAGGTCTTTTATGATTGGTCCCAGTCTAAATAAGCCAAAAATGATCATAATTTGACATTTTTTGATAAAAAACAAATTTTTTGAAAATTTTCGATGTCGAATCTAGAGTGCCAGGACTATACAAAAGAGTGAAATTTTGATCCAGGTTAGTCGATATGCATATATATAGGTCTTTTATGATTGGTCCCAGTCTAAATAAGCCAAAATGATCATAATTTGACATTTTTTGATAAAATACAAATTTTTTGAAAATTTTCGATGTCGAATCTAGAGTGCCAGGACTATACAAAAGAGTGAAATTTTGATCCAAGTAAGTCGATAGGCATATATATAGGTCTTTTATGATTGGTCCCAGTCTAAATAAGCCAAAAATGATCATAATTTGACATTTTTTGATAAAATACAAATTTTTTGAAAATTTTCGATGTCGAATCTAGAGTGCCAGGACTATACAAAAGAGTGAAATTTTGATCCAGGTAAGTCGATATGCATATATATAGGTCTTTTATGATTGGTCCCAGTCTAAATAAGCCAAAAATGATCATAATTTGACATTTTTTGATAAAATACAAATTTTTTGAAAATTTTCGATGTCGAATCTAGAGTGCCAGGACTATACAAAAGAGTGAAATTTTGATCCAGGTTAGTCGATATGCATATATATAGGTCTTTTATGATTGGTCCCAGTCTAAATAAGCCAAAAATGATCATAATTTGACATTTTTTGATAAAATACAAATTTTTTGAAAATTTTCGATGTCGAATCTAGAGTGCCAGGACTATACAAAAGAGTGAAATTTTGATCTAGGTAAGTCGATATGCATATATATATAGGTCTTTTATGATTGGTCCCAGTCTAAATAAGCCAAAAATGATCATAATTTGACATTTTTTGATAAAATACAAATTTTTTGAAAATTTTCGATGTCGAATCTAGAGTGCCAGGACTATACAAAAGAGTGAAATTTTGATCCAGGTAAGTCGATATTCATATATATAGGTCTTTTATGATTGGTCCCAGTCTAAATAAGCCAAAAATGATCATAATTTGACATTTTTTGATAAAATACAAATTTTTTGAAAATTTTCGATGTCGAATCTAGAGTGCCAGGACTATACAAAAGAGTGAAATTTTGATCCAGGTAAGTCGATATGCATATATATAGGTCTTTTATGATTGGTCCCAGTCTAAATAAGACAAAAATGATCATAATTTGACATTTTTTGATAAAATACAAATTTTTTGAAAATTTTCGATGTCGAATCTAGAGTGCCAGGACTATACAAAAGAGTGAAATTTTGATCCAGGTAAGTCGATATGCATATATATAGGTCTTTTATGATTGGTCCCAGTCTAAATAAGCCAAAATGATCATAATTTGACATTTTTTGATAAAATACAAATTTTTTGAAAATTTTCGATGTCGAATCTAGAGTGCCAGGACTATACAAAAGAGTGAAATTTTGATCCAAGTAAGTCGATATGCATATATATAGGTCTTTAATGATTGGTCCCAGTCTAAATAAGCCAAAAATGATCATAATTTGACATTTTTTGATAAAAAACAAATTTTTTGAAAATTTTCGATGTCGAATCTAGAGTGCCAGGACTATACAAAAGAGTAAAATTTTGATCCAGGTAAGTCGATATGCATATATATAGGTCTTTTATGATTGGTCCCGGTCTAAATAAGCCAAAAATGATCATAATTTGACATTTTTTGATAAAAAACAAATTTTTTGAAAATTTTCGATGTCGAATCTAGAGTGCCAGGACTATACAAAAGAGTGAAATTTTGATCCAGGTAAGTCGATATGCATATATATAGGTCTTTTATGATTGGTCCCAGTCTAAATAAGCCAAAAATGATCATAATTTGACATTTTTTGATAAAATTCAAATTTTTTGAAATTTTTCGATGTCGAATATAGAGTGCCAGGACTGTACAAAAGAGTGAAATTTTGATCCAGGTAAGTCGATATGCATATATATAGGTCTTTTATGATTGGTCCCAGTCTAAATAAGCCAAAAATGATCATAATTTGACATTTTTTGATAAAAAACAAATTTTTTGAAAATTTTCGATGTCGAATCTAGAGTGCCAGGACTATACAAAAGAGTGAAATTTTGATCCAGGTAAGTCGATATGCATATATATAGGTCTTTTATGATTGGTCCTAGTCTAAATAAGCCAAAAATGATCATAATTTGACATTTTTTGATAAAAAACAAATTTTTTGAAAATTTTCGATGTCGAATCTAGAGTGCCAGGACTATACAAAAGAGTGAAATTTTGAACCAGGTAAGTCGATATGCATATATATAGGTCTTTTATGATTGGTTCCAGTCTAAATAAGCCAAAAATGATCATAATTTGACATTTTTTGATAAAATAAAAATTTTTTGAAAATTTTCGATGTCGAATCTAGAGTGCCAGGACTATACAAAAGAGTAAAATTTTGATCCAGGTAAGTCGATATGCATATATATAGGTCTTTTATGATTGGTCCCAGTCTAAATGAGCCAAAAATGATCATAATTTGACATTTTTTGATAAAAAACAAATTTTTTGAAAATTTTCGATGTCGAATCTAGAGTGCCAGGACTATACAAAAGAGTGAAATTTTGATCCAGGTAAGTCGATATGCATATATATAGGTCTTTTATGATTGGTTCCAGTCTAAATAAGCCAAAAATGATCATAATTTGACATTTTTTGATAAAATACAAATTTTTTGAAAATTTTCGATGTCGAATCTAGAGTGCCAGGACTATACAAAAGAGTAAAATTTTGATCCAGGTAAGTCGATATGCATATATATAGGTCTTTTATGATTGGTCCCAGTCTAAATAAGCCAAAAATGATCATAATTTGACATTTTTTGATAAAATACAAATTTTTTGAAATTTTCGATGTCGAATCTAGAGTGCCAGGACTATACAAAAGAGTGAAATTTTGATCCAGGTAAGTCGATATGCATATATATAGGTCTTTTATGATTGGTCCCAGTCTAAATAAGCCAAAATGATCATAATTTGACATTTTTTGATAAAATACAAATTTTTTGAAAATTTTCGATGTCGAATCTAGAGTGCCAGGACTATACAAAAGAGTGAAATTTTGATCCAAGTAAGTCGATATGCATATATATAGGTCTTTTATGATTGGTCCCTGTCTAAATAAGCCAAAAATGATCATAATTTGACATTTTTTGATAAAAAACAAATTTTTTGAAAATTTTCGATGTCGAATCTAGAGTGCCAGGACTATACAAAAGAGTGAAATTTTGATCCAGGTAAGTCGATATGCATATATATAGGTCTTTTATGATTGGTCCCAGTCTAAATAAGCCAAAAATGATCATAATTTGACATTTTTTGATAAAAACAAATTTTTTGAAAATTTTCGATGTCGAATCTAGAGTGCCAGGACTATACAAAAGAGTGAAATTTTGATCAAGGTAAGTCGATATGCATATATATAGGTCTTTTATGATTGGTCCCAGTCTAAATAAGCCAATAATGATCATAAATTGAAATTTTTTGATAAAATACAAATTTTTTGAAAATTTTCGATGTCGAATCTAGAGTGCCAGGACTATACAAAAGAGTGAAATTTTGATCCAGGTAGGTCGATATGCATATATATAGGTCTTTTATGATTGGTCCCAGTCTAAATAAGCCAAAAATGATCATAATTTGACATTTTTTGATAAAAAACAAATTTTGTGAAAATTTTCGATGTCGAATCTAGAGTGCCAGGACTATACAAAAGCGTGAAATTTTGATCCAGGTAAGTCGATATGCATATATATAGGTCGTTTATGATTGGTCCCAGTCTAAATAAGCCAAAAATGATCAAAATTTGACATTTTTTGATAAAAAACAAATTTTTTGAAAATTTTCGATGTCGAATCTAGAGTGCCAGGACTATACAAAAGAGTGAAATTTTGATCCAGGTAAGTCGATATGCATATATATAGGTCTTTTATGATTGGTCCTAGTCTAAATAAGCCAAAAATGATCATAATTTGACATTTTTTGATAAAAAACAAATTTTTTGAAAATTTTCGATGTCGAATCTAGAGTGCCAGGACTATACAAAAGAGTGAAATTTTGATCCAGGTAAGTCGATATGCATATATATAGGTCCTTTATGATTGGTCCCAGTCTAAATAAGCCAAAAATGATCATAATTTGACATTTTTTGATAAAATACGAATTTTTTGAAAATTTTCGATGTCGAATCTAGAGTGCCAGGACTATACAAAAGAGTGAAATTTTGATCCAGGTAAGTCGATATGCATATATATAGGTCTTTTATGATTGGTTCCAGTCTAAATAAGCCAAAAATGATCATAATTTGACATTTTTTGATAAAATACAAATTTTTTGAAAATTTTCGATGTCGAATCTAGAGTGCCAGGACTATACAAAAGAGTGAAATTTTGATCCAGGTAAGTCGATATGCATATATATAGGTCTTTTATGATTGGTCCCAGTCTAAATAAGCCAAAATGATCATAATTTGACATTTTTTGATAAAATACAAATTTTTTGAAAATTTTCGATGTCGAATCTAGAGTGCCAGGACTATACAAAAGAGTGAAATTTTGATTCAGGTAAGTCGATATGCATATATATAGGTCTTTTATGATTGGTCCCAGTCTAAATAAGCCAAAAATGATCATAATTTGACATTTTTTGATAAAATACAAATTTTTTGAAAATTTTCGATGTCGAATCTAGAGTGCCAGGACTATACAAAAGAGTGAAATTTTGATCCAGGTAAGTCGATATGCATATATAAAGGTCTTTTATGATTGGTCCCAGTCTAAATAAGCCAAAAATGATCATAATTTGACATTTTTTGATAAAAAGCAAACTTTTTGAAAATTTTCGATGTCGAATCTAGAGTGCCAGGACTATACAAAAGAGTGAAATTTTGATCCAGGTAAGTCGATATGCATTATATAGGTCTTTTATGATTGGTCCCAGTCTAAATAAGCCAAAAATGATCATAATTTGACATTTTTTGATAAAAAACAAATTTTTTGAAAATTTTCGATGTCGAATCTAGAGTGCCAGGACTATACAAAAGAGTGAAATTTTGATCCAGGTAAGTCGATATGCATATATATAGGTCTTTTATGATTGGTCCTAGTCTAAATAAGCCAAAAATGATCATAATTTGACATTTTTTGATAAAAAACAAATTTTTTGAAAATTTTCGATGTCGAATCTAGAGTGCCAGGACTATACAAAAGAGTGAAATTTTGAACCAGGTAAGTCGATATGCATATATATAGGTCTTTTATGATTGGTTCCAGTCTAAATAAGCCAAAAATGATCATAATTTGACATTTTTTGATAAAATACAAATTTTTTGAAAATTTTCGATGTCGAATCTAGAGTGCCAGGACTATACAAAAGAGTAAAATTTTGATCCAGGTAAGTCGATATGCATATATATAGGTCTTTTATGATTGGTCCCAGTCTAAATAAGCCAAAAATGATCATAATTTGACATTTTTTGATAAAAAACAAATTTTTTGAAAATTTTCGATGTCGAATCTAGAGTGCCAGGACTATACAAAAGAGTGAAATTTTGATCCAGGTAAGTCGATATGCATATATATAGGTCTTTTATGATTGGTTCCAGTCTAAATAAGCCAAAAATGATCATAATTTGACATTTTTTGATAAAATACAAATTTTTTGAAAATTTTCGATGTCGAATCTAGAGTGCCAGGACTATACAAAAGAGTAAAATTTTGATCCAGGTAAGTCGATATGCATATATATAGGTCTTTTATGATTGGTCCCAGTCTAAATAAGCCAAAAATGATCATAATTTGACATTTTTTGATAAAATACAAATTTTTTGAAAATTTTCGATGTCGAATCTAGAGTGCCAGGACTATACAAAAGAGTGAAATTTTGATCCAGGTAAGTCGATATGCATATATATAGGTCTTTTATGATTGGTCCCAGTCTAAATAAGCCAAAATGATCATAATTTGACATTTTTTGATAAAATACAAATTTTTTGAAAATTTTCGATGTCGAATCTAGAGTGCCAGGACTATACAAAAGAGTGAAATTTTGATCCAAGTAAGTCGATATGCATATATATAGGTCTTTTATGATTGGTCCCTGTCTAAATAAGCCAAAAATGATCATAATTTGACATTTTTTGATAAAAAACAAATTTTTTGAAAATTTTCGATGTCGAATCTAGAGTGCCAGGACTATACAAAAGAGTGAAATTTTGATCCAGGTAAGTCGATATGCATATATATAGGTCTTTTATGATTGGTCCCAGTCTAAATAAGCCAAAAATGATCATAATTTGACATTTTTTGATAAAAACAAATTTTTTGAAAATTTTCGATGTCGAATCTAGAGTGCCAGGACTATACAAAAGAGTGAAATTTTGATCAAGGTAAGTCAATATGCATATATATAGGTCTTTTATGATTGGTCCCAGTCTAAATAAGCCAATAATGATCATAAATTGACATTTTTTGATAAAATACAAATTTTTTGAAAATTTTCGATGTCGAATCTAGAGTGCCAGGACTATACAAAAGAGTGAAATTTTGATCCAGGTAGGTCGATATGCATATATATAGGTCTTTTATGATTGGTCCCAGTCTAAATAAGCCAAAAATGATCATAATTTGACATTTTTTGATAAAATACGAATTTTTTGAAAATTTTCGATGTCGAATCTAGAGTGCCAGGACTATACAAAAGAGTGAAATTTTGATCCAGGTAAGTCGATATGCATATATATAGGTCTTTTATGATTGGTTCCAGTCTAAATAAGCCAAAAATGATCATAATTTGACATTTTTTGATAAAATACAAATTTTTTGAAAATTTTCGATGTCGAATCTAGAGTGCCAGGACTATACAAAAGAGTGAAATTTTGATCCAGGTAAGTCGATATGCATATATATAGGTCTTTTATGATTGGTCCCAGTCTAAATAAGCCAAAATGATCATAATTTGACATTTTTTGATAAAATACAAATTTTTTGAAAATTTTCGATGTCGAATCTAGAGTGCCAGGACTATACAAAAGAGTGAAATTTTGATTCAGGTAAGTCGATATGCATATATATAGGTCTTTTATGATTGGTCCCAGTCTAAATAAGCCAAAAATGATCATAATTTGACATTTTTTGATAAAAAACAAATTTTTTGAAAATTTTCGATGTCGAATCTAGAGTGCCAGGACTATACAAAAGAGTGAAATTTTGATCCAGGTAAGTCGATATGCATATATAAAGGTCTTTTATGATTGGTCCCAGTCTAAATAAGCCAAAAATGATCATAATTTGACATTTTTTGATAAAAAGCAAACTTTTTGAAAATTTTCGATGTCGAATCTAGAGTGCCAGGACTATACAAAAGAGTGAAATTTTGATCCAGGTAAGTCGATATGCATTATATAGGTCTTTTATGATTGGTCCCAGTCTAAATAAGCCAAAAATGATCATAATTTGACATTTTTTGATAAAAAACAAATTTTTTGAAAATTTTCGATGTCGAATCTAGAGTGCCAGGACTATACAAAAGAGTGAAATTTTGATCCAGGTAAGTCGATATGCATATATATAGGTCTTTTATGATTGGTCCCAGTCTAAATAAGCCAAAAATGATCATAATTTGACATTTTTTGATAAAATTCAAATTTTTTGAAAATTTTCGATGTCGAATATAGAGTGCCAGGACTATACAAAAGAGTGAAATTTTGATCCAGGTAAGTCGATATGCATATATATAGGTCTTTTATGATTGGTCCCAGTCTAAATAAGCCAAAAATGATCATAATTTGACATTTTTTGATAAAAAACAAATTTTTTGAAAATTTTCGATGTCGAATCTAGAGTGCCAGGACTATACAAAAGAGTGAAATTTTGATCCAGGTAAGTCGATATGCATATATATAGGTCTTTTATGATTGGTCCTAGTCTAAATAAGCCAAAAATGATCATAATTTGACATTTTTTGATAAAAAACAAATTTTTTGAAAATTTTCGATGTCGAATCTAGAGTGCCAGGACTATACAAAAGAGTGAAATTTTGAACCAGGTAAGTCGATATGCATATATATAGGTCTTTTATGATTGGTTTCAGTCTAAATAAGCCAAAAATGATCATAATTTGACATTTTTTGATAAAATACAAATTTTTTGAAAATTTTCGATGTCGAATCTAGAGTGCCAGGACTATACAAAAGAGTAAAATTTTGATCCAGGTAAGTCGATATGCATATATATAGGTCTTTTATGATTGGTCCCAGTCTAAATAAGCCAAAAATGATCATAATTTGACATTTTTTGATAAAAAACAAATTTTTTGAAAATTTTCGATGTCGAATCTAGAGTGCCAGGACTATACAAAAGAGTGAAATTTTGATCCAGGTAAGTCGATATGCATATATATAGGTCTTTTATGATTGGTTCCAGTCTAAATAAGCCAAAAATGATCATAATTTGACATTTTTTGATAAAATAAAAATTTTTTGAAAATTTTCGATGTCGAATCTAGAGTGCCAGGACTATACAAAAGAGTAAAATTTTGATCCAGGTAAGTCGATATGCATATATATAGGTCTTTTATGATTGGTCCCAGTCTAAATAAGCCAAAAATGATCATAATTTGACATTTTTTGATAAAATACAAATTTTTTGAAAATTTTCGATGTCGAATCTAGAGTGCCAGGACTATACAAAAGAGTGAAATTTTGATCCAGGTAAGTCGATATGCATATATATAGGTCTTTTATGATTGGTCCCAGTCTAAATAAGCCAAAATGATCATAATTTGACATTTTTTGATAAAATACAAATTTTTTGAAAATTTTCGATGTCGAATCTAGAGTGCCAGGACTATACAAAAGAGTGAAATTTTGATCCAAGTATGTCGATATGCATATATATAGGTCTTTTATGATTGGTCCCTGTCTAAATAAGCCAAAAATGATCATAATTTGACATTTTTTGATAAAAAACAAATTTTTTGAAAATTTTCGATGTCGAATCTAGAGTGCCAGGACTATACAAAAGAGTGAAATTTTGATCCAGGTAAGTCGATATGCATATATATAGGTCTTTTATGATTGGTCCCAGTCTAAATAAGCCAAAAATGATCATAATTTGACATTTTTTGATAAAAACAAATTTTTTGAAAATTTTCGATGTCGAATCTAGAGTGCCAGGACTATACAAAAGAGTGAAATTTTGATCAAGGTAAGTCAATATGCATATATATAGGTCTTTTATGATTGGTCCCAGTCTAAATAAGCCAATAATGATCATAAATTGACATTTTTTGATAAAATACAAATTTTTTGAAAATTTTCGATGTCGAATCTAGAGTGCCAGGACTATACAAAAGAGTGAAATTTTGATCCAGGTAGGTCGATATGCATATATATAGGTCTTTTATGATTGGTCCCAGTCTAAATAAGCCAAAAATGATCATAATTTGACATTTTTTGATAAAAAACAAATTTTTTGAAAATTTTCGATGTCGAATCTAGAGTGCCAGGACTATACAAAAGCGTGAAATTTTGATCCAGGTAAGTCGATATGCATATATATAGGTCTTTTATGATTGGTCCCAGTCTAAATAAGCCAAAAATGATCATAATTTGACATTTTTTGATAAAAAACAAATTTTTTGAAAATTTTCGATGTCGAATCTAGAGTGCCAGGACTATACAAAAGAGTGAAATTTTGATCCAGGTTAGTCGATATGCATATATATAGGTCTTTTATGATTGGTCCTAGTCTAAATAAGCCAAAAATGATCATAATTTGACATTTTTTGATAAAAAACAAATTTTTTGAAAATTTTCGATGTCGAATCTAGAGTGCCAGGACTATACAAAAGAGTGAAATTTTGATCCAGGTAAGTCGATATGCATATATATAGGTCCTTTATGATTGGTCCCAGTCTAAATAAGCCAAAAATGATCATAATTTGACATTTTTTGATAAAATACGAATTTTTTGAAAATTTTCGATGTCGAATCTAGAGTGCCAGGACTATACAAAAGAGTGAAATTTTGATCCAGGTAAGTCGATATGCATATATATAGGTCTTTTATGATTGGTTCCAGTCTAAATAAGCCAAAAATGATCATAATTTGACATTTTTTGATAAAATACAAATTTTTTGAAAATTTTCGATGTCGAATCTAGAGTGCCAGGACTATACAAAAGAGTAAAATTTTGATCCAGGTAAGTCGATATGCATATATATAGGTCTTTTATGATTGGTCCCAGTCTAAATAAGCCAAAAATGATCATAATTTGACATTTTTTGATAAAATACAAATTTTTTGAAAATTTTCGATGTCGAATCTAGAGTGCCAGGACTATACAAAAGAGTGAAATTTTGATCCAGGTAAGTCGATATGCATATATATAGGTCTTTTATGATTGGTCCCAGTCTAAATAAGCCAAAATGATCATATGTTGACATTTTTTGATAAAATACAAATTTTTTGAAAATTTTCGATGTCGAATCTAGAGTGCCAGGACTATACAAAAGAGTGAAATTTTGAGCCAAGTAAGTCGATATGCATATATATAGGTCTTTTATGATTGGTCCCTGTCTAAATAAGCCAAAAATGATCATAATTTGACATTTTTTGATAAAAAACAAATTTTTTGAAAATTTTCGATGTCGAATCTAGAGTGCCAGGACTATACAAAAGAGTGAAATTTTGATCCAGGTAAGTCGATATGCATATATATAGGTCTTTTATGATTGGTCCCAGTCTAAATAAGCCAAAAATGATCATAATTTGACATTTTTTGATAAAAACAAATTTTTTGAAAATTTTCGATGTCGAATCTAGAGTGCCAGGACTATACAAAAGAGTGAAATTTTGATCAAGGTAAGTCGATATGCATATATATAGGTCTTTTATGATTGGTCCCAGTCTAAATAAGCCAATAATGATCATAAATTGACATTTTTTGATAAAATACAAATTTTTTGAAAATTTTCGATGTCGAATCTAGAGTGCCAGGACTATACAAAAGAGTGAAATTTTGATCCAGGTAGGTCGATATGCATATATATAGGTCTTTTATGATTGGTCCCAGTCTAAATAAGCCAAAAATGATCATAATTTGACATTTTTTGATAAAAAACAAATTTTTTGAAAATTTTCGATGTCGAATCTAGAGTGCCAGGACTATACAAAAGCGTGAAATTTTGATCCAGGTAAGTCGATATGCATATATATAGATCTTTTATGATTGGTCCCGGTCCAAATAAGCCAAAAATGATCATAATTTGACATTTTTTGATAAAAAACAAATTTTTTGAAAATTTTCGATGTCGAATCTAGAGTGCCAGGACTAAACAAAAGAGTGAAATTTTGATCCAGGTAAGTCGATATGCATATATATAGGTCTTTTATGATTGGTTCCAGTCTAAATAAGCCAAAAATGATCATAATTTGACATTTTTTGATAAAATACAAATTTTTTGAAAATTTTCGATGTCGAATCTAGAGTGCCAGGACTATACAAAAGAGTAAAATTTTGATCCAGGTAAGTCGATATGCATATGTATAGGTCTTTTATGATTGGTCCCAGTCTAAATAAGCCAAAAATGATCATAATTTGACATTTTTTGATAAAATACAAATTTTTTGAAAATTTTCGATGTCGAATCTAGAGTGCCAGGACTATACAAAAGAGTGAAATTTTGATCCAGGTAAGTCGATATGCATATATATAGGTCCTTTATGATTGGTCCCAGTCTAAATAAGCCAAAAATGATCATAATTTGACATTTTTTGATAAAATACAAATTTTTTGAAAATTTTCGATGTCGAATCTAGAGAGCCAGGACTATACAAAAGAGTGAAATTTTGATTCAGGTAAGTCGATATGCATATATATAGGTCTTTTATGATTGGTCCCAGTCTAAATAAGCCAAAAATGATCATAATTTGACATTTTTTGATAAAAAACAAATTTTTTGAAAATTTTCGATGTTGAATCTAGAGTGCCAGGACTATACAAAAGAGTGAAATTTTGATCCAGGTAAGTCGATATGCATATATAAAGGTCTTTTATGATTGGTCCCAGTCTAAATAAGCCAAAAATGATCATAATTTGACATTTTTTGATAAAAAACAAATTTTTTGAAAATTTTCGATGTCGAATCTAGAGTGCCAGGACTATACAAAAGAGTGAAATTTTGATCCAGGAAAGTCGATATGCATAAATTTAGGTCTTTTATGATTGGTCCCAGTCTAAATAAGCCAAAAATGATCATAATTTGACATTTTTTGATAAAAAACAAATTTTTTGAAAATTTTCGATGTCGAATCTAGAGTGCCAGGACTATACAAAAGAGTGAAATTTATATACAGGTAAGTCGATATGCATATATATAGGTCTTTTATGATTGGTCCCAGTCTAAATAAGCCAAAAATGATCATAATTTGACATTTTTTGATAAAAAACAAATTTTTTGAAAATTTTCGATGTCGAATCTAGAGTGCCAGGACTATACAAAAGAGTGAAATTTTGATCCAGGTAAGTCGATATGCATATATATAGGTCTTTTATGATTGGTCCCAGTCTAAATAAGCCAAAAATGATCATAATTTGACATTTTTTGATAAAATACAAATTTTTTGAAAATTTTCGATGTCGAATCTAGAGAGCCAGGACTATACAAAAGAGTGAAATTTTGATTCAGGTAAGTCGATATGCATATATATAGGTCTTTTATGATTGGTCCCAGTCTAAATAAGCCAAAAATGATCATAATTTGACATTTTTTGATAAAAAACAAATTTTTTGAAAATTTTCGATGTTGAATCTAGAGTGCCAGGACTATACAAAAGAGTGAAATTTTGATCCAGGTAAGTCGATATGCATATATTAAGGTCTTTTATGATTGGTCCCAGTCTAAATAAGCCAAAAATGATCATAATTTGACATTTTTTGATAAAAAACAAATTTTTTGAAAATTTTCGATGTCGAATCTAGAGTGCCAGGACTATACAAAAGAGTGAAATTTTGATCCAGGAAAGTCGATATGCATAAATTTAGGTCTTTTATGATTGGTCCCAGTCTAAATAAGCCAAAAATGATCATAATTTGACATTTTTTGATAAAAAACAAATTTTTTGAAAATTTTCGATGTCGAATCTAGAGTGCCAGGACTATACAAAAGAGTGAAATTTTGATCCAGGTTAGTCGATATGCATATATATAGGTCTTTTATGATTGGTCCCAGTCTAAATAAGCCAAAAATGATCATAATTTGACATTTTTTGATAAAAAACAAATTTTTTGAAAATTTTCGATGTTGAATCTAGAGTGCCAGGACTATACAAAAGAGTGAAATTTTGATCCAGGTAAGTCGATATGCATATATTAAGGTCTTTTATGATTGGTCCCAGTCTAAATAAGCCAAAAATGATCATAATTTGACATTTTTTGATAAAAAACAAATTTTTTGAAAATTTTCGATGTCGAATCTAGAGTGCCAGGACTATACAAAAGCGTGAAATTTTGATCCAGGTAAGTCGATATGCATATATATAGGTCTTTTATGATTGGTCCCAGTCTAAATAAGCCAAAAATGATCATAATTTGACTTTTTTTGATAAAAAACAAATTTTTTGAAAATTTTCGATGTCGAATCTAGAGTGCCAGGACTATACAAAAGAGTGAAATTTTGATCCAGGTTAGTCGATATGCATATATATAGGTCTTTTATGATTGGTCCTAGTCTAAATAAGCCAAAAATGATCATAATTTGACATTTTTTGATAAAAAACAAATTTTTTGAAAATTTTCGATGTCGAATCTAGAGTGCCAGGACTATACAAAAGAGTGAAATTTTGATCCAGGTAAGTCGATATGCATATATATAGGTCCTTTATGATTGGTCCCAGTCTAAATAAGCCAAAAATGATCATAATTTGACATTTTTTGATAAAATACGAATTTTTTGAAAATTTTCGATGTCGAATCTAGAGTGCCAGGACTATACAAAAGAGTGAAATTTTGATCCAGGTAAGTCGATATGCATATATATAGGTCTTTTATGATTGGTTCCAGTCTAAATAAGCCAAAAATGATCATAATTTGACATTTTTTGATAAAATACAAATTTTTTGAAAATTTTCGATGTCGAATCTAGAGTGCCAGGACTATACAAAAGAGTAAAATTTTGATCCAGGTAAGTCGATATGCATATATATAGGTCTTTTATGATTGGTCCCAGTCTAAATAAGCCAAAAATGATCATAATTTGACATTTTTTGATAAAATACAAATTTTTTGAAAATTTTCGATGTCGAATCTAGAGTGCCAGGACTATACAAAAGAGTGAAATTTTGATCCAGGTAAGTCGATATGCATATATATAGGTCTTTTATGATTGGTCCCAGTCTAAATAAGCCAAAATGATCATATGTTGACATTTTTTGATAAAATACAAATTTTTTGAAAATTTTCGATGTCGAATCTAGAGTGCCAGGACTATACAAAAGAGTGAAATTTTGAGCCAAGTAAGTCGATATGCATATATATAGGTCTTTTATGATTGGTCCCTGTCTAAATAAGCCAAAAATGATCATAATTTGACATTTTTTGATAAAAAACAAATTTTTTGAAAATTTTCGATGTCGAATCTAGAGTGCCAGGACTATACAAAAGAGTGAAATTTTGATCCAGGTAAGTCGATATGCATATATATAGGTCTTTTATGATTGGTCCCAGTCTAAATAAGCCAAAAATGATCATAATTTGACATTTTTTGATAAAAACAAATTTTTTGAAAATTTTCGATGTCGAATCTAGAGTGCCAGGACTATACAAAAGAGTGAAATTTTGATCAAGGTAAGTCGATATGCATATATATAGGTCTTTTATGATTGGTCCCAGTCTAAATAAGCCAATAATGATCATAAATTGACATTTTTTGATAAAATACAAATTTTTTGAAAATTTTCGATGTCGAATCTAGAGTGCCAGGACTATACAAAAGAGTGAAATTTTGATCCAGGTAGGTCGATATGCATATATATAGGTCTTTTATGATTGGTCCCAGTCTAAATAAGCCAAAAATGATCATAATTTGACATTTTTTGATAAAAAACAAATTTTTTGAAAATTTTCGATGTCGAATCTAGAGTGCCAGGACTATACAAAAGCGTGAAATTTTGATCCAGGTAAGTCGATATGCATATATATAGATCTTTTATGATTGGTCCCGGTCCAAATAAGCCAAAAATGATCATAATTTGACATTTTTTGATAAAAAACAAATTTTTTGAAAATTTTCGATGTCGAATCTAGAGTGCCAGGACTAAACAAAAGAGTGAAATTTTGATCCAGGTAAGTCGATATGCATATATATAGGTCTTTTATGATTGGTTCCAGTCTAAATAAGCCAAAAATGATCATAATTTGACATTTTTTGATAAAATACAAATTTTTTGAAAATTTTCGATGTCGAATCTAGAGTGCCAGGACTATACAAAAGAGTAAAATTTTGATCCAGGTAAGTCGATATGCATATGTATAGGTCTTTTATGATTGGTCCCAGTCTAAATAAGCCAAAAATGATCATAATTTGACATTTTTTGATAAAATACAAATTTTTTGAAAATTTTCGATGTCGAATCTAGAGTGCCAGGACTATACAAAAGAGTGAAATTTTGATCCAGGTAAGTCGATATGCATATATATAGGTCCTTTATGATTGGTCCCAGTCTAAATAAGCCAAAAATGATCATAATTTGACATTTTTTGATAAAATACAAATTTTTTGAAAATTTTCGATGTCGAATCTAGAGAGCCAGGACTATACAAAAGAGTGAAATTTTGATTCAGGTAAGTCGATATGCATATATATAGGTCTTTTATGATTGGTCCCAGTCTAAATAAGCCAAAAATGATCATAATTTGACATTTTTTGATAAAAAACAAATTTTTTGAAAATTTTCGATGTTGAATCTAGAGTGCCAGGACTATACAAAAGAGTGAAATTTTGATCCAGGTAAGTCGATATGCATATATAAAGGTCTTTTATGATTGGTCCCAGTCTAAATAAGCCAAAAATGATCATAATTTGACATTTTTTGATAAAAAACAAATTTTTTGAAAATTTTCGATGTCGAATCTAGAGTGCCAGGACTATACAAAAGAGTGAAATTTTGATCCAGGAAAGTCGATATGCATAAATTTAGGTCTTTTATGATTGGTCCCAGTCTAAATAAGCCAAAAATGATCATAATTTGACATTTTTTGATAAAAAACAAATTTTTTGAAAATTTTCGATGTCGAATCTAGAGTGCCAGGACTATACAAAAGAGTGAAATTTATATACAGGTAAGTCGATATGCATATATATAGGTCTTTTATGATTGGTCCCAGTCTAAATAAGCCAAAAATGATCATAATTTGACATTTTTTGATAAAAAACAAATTTTTTGAAAATTTTCGATGTCGAATCTAGAGTGCCAGGACTATACAAAAGAGTGAAATTTTGATCCAGGTAAGTCGATATGCATATATATAGGTCTTTTATGATTGGTCCCAGTCTAAATAAGCCAAAAATGATCATAATTTGACATTTTTTGATAAAATACAAATTTTTTGAAAATTTTCGATGTCGAATCTAGAGAGCCAGGACTATACAAAAGAGTGAAATTTTGATTCAGGTAAGTCGATATGCATATATATAGGTCTTTTATGATTGGTCCCAGTCTAAATAAGCCAAAAATGATCATAATTTGACATTTTTTGATAAAAAACAAATTTTTTGAAAATTTTCGATGTTGAATCTAGAGTGCCAGGACTATACAAAAGAGTGAAATTTTGATCCAGGTAAGTCGATATGCATATATTAAGGTCTTTTATGATTGGTCCCAGTCTAAATAAGCCAAAAATGATCATAATTTGACATTTTTTGATAAAAAACAAATTTTTTGAAAATTTTCGATGTCGAATCTAGAGTGCCAGGACTATACAAAAGAGTGAAATTTTGATCCAGGAAAGTCGATATGCATAAATTTAGGTCTTTTATGATTGGTCCCAGTCTAAATAAGCCAAAAATGATCATAATTTGACATTTTTTGATAAAAAACAAATTTTTTGAAAATTTTCGATGTCGAATCTAGAGTGCCAGGACTATACAAAAGAGTGAAATTTATATCCAGGTAAGTCGATATGCATATATATAGGTCTTTTATGATTGGTCCCAGTCTAAATAAGCCAAAAATGATCATAATTTGACATTTTTTGATAAAAAACAAATTTTTTGAAAATTTTCGATGTCGAATCTAGAGTGCCAGGACTATACAAAAGAGTGAAATTTTGATCCAGGTAAGTCGATATGCATATATATAGGTCTTTTATGATTGGTCCCAGTCTAAATAAGCCAAAAATGATCATAATTTGACATTTTTTTATAAAATACAAATTTTTTGAAAATTTTCGATGTCGAATATAGAGTGCCAGGACTATACAAAAGAGTGAAATTTTGATCCAGGTAAGTCGATATGCATATATATAGGTCTTTTATGATTGGTTTCAGTCTAAATAAGCAAAAAATGATCATAATTTGACATTTTTTGATAAAAAACAAATTTTTTGAAAATTTTCGATGTCGAATCTAGAGTGCCAGGACTATACAAAAGAGTGAAATTTTGATCAAGGTAAGTCGATAATGCATATATATAGGTCTTTTATGATTGGTCCCAGTCTAAATAAGCCAATAATGATCATAAATTGACATTTTTTGATAAAATACAAATTTTTTGAAAATTTTCGATGTCGAATCTAGAGTGCCAGGACTATACAAAAGAGTGAAATTTTGATCCAGGTAAGTCGATATGCATATATTTAGGTCTTTTATGATTGGTCCCAGTCTAAATAAGCCAAAAATGATCATAATTTGACATTTTTTGATAAAAAACAAATTTTTTGAAAATTTTCGATGTCGAATCTAGAGTGCCAGGACTATACAAAAGAGTGAAATTTTGATCCAGGTAAGTCGATATGCATATATATAGGTCTTTTATGATTGGTCCCAGTCTAAATAAGCCAAAAATGATCATAATTTGACATTTTTTGATAAAATACAAATTTTTTGAAAATTTTCGATGTCGAATCTAGAGTGCCAGGACTATACAAAAGAGTGAAATTTTGATCCAGGTAAGTCGATATGCACATATATAGGTCTTTTATGATTGGTCCCAGTCTAAATAAGCCAAAATGATCATAATTTGACATTTTTTGATAAAATACAAATTTTTTGAAAATTTTCGATGTCGAATCTAGAGTGCCAGGACTATACAAAAGAGTGAAATTTTGATCCAAGTTAGTCGATATGCATATATATAGGTCTTTTATGATTGGTCCCAGTCTAAATAAGCCAAAAATGATCATAATTTGACATTTTTTGATAAAAAACAAATTTTTTGAAAATTTTCGATGTCGAATCTAGAGTGCCAGGACTATACAAAAGAGTGAAATTTTGATCCAGGTAAGTCGATATGCATATATATAGGTCTTTTATGATAGGTCCCAGTCTAAATAATCCAAAAATGATCATAATTTGACATTTTTTGATAAAAACAAATTTTTTGAAAATTTTCGATGTCGAATCTAGAGTGCCAGGACTATACAAAAGAGTGAAATTTTGATCCAGGTAAGTCGATATGCATATATATAGGTCTTTTATGATTGGTCCCAGTCTAAATAAGACAAAAATGATCATAATTTGACATTTTTTGATAAAAAACAAATTTTTTGAAAATTTTCGATGTCGAATCTAGAGTGCCAGGACTATACAAAAGAGTGAAATTTTGATCCAGGTAAGTCGATATGCATATATGTAGGTCTTTTATGATTGGTCCCAGTCTAAATAAGCCAAAAATGATCATAATTTGACATTTTTTGATAAAAAACAAATTTTTTGAAAATTTTCGATGTCGAATCTAGAGTGCCAGGACTATACAAAAGCGTGAAATTTTGATCCAGGTAAGTCGATATGCATATATATAGGTCTTTTATGATTGGTCCCGGTCCAAATAAGCCAAAAATGATCATAATTTGACATTTTTTGATAAAAAACAAATTTTTTGAAAATTTTCGATGTCGAATCTAGAGTGCCAGGACTATACAAAAGAGTGAAATTTTGATCCAGGTAAGTCGATATGCATATATATAGGTCTTTTATGATTGGTCCCAGTCTAAATAAGCCAAAAATGATCATAATTTGACATTTTTTGATAAAAAACAAATTTTTTGAAAATTTTCGATGTCGAATCTAAAGTGCCAGGACTATACAAAAGAGTGAAATTTTGATCCAGGTAAGTCGATATGCATATATATATAGGTCTTTTATGATTGGTCCCAGTCTAAATAAGCCAAAAATGATCATAATTTGACATTTTTTGATAAAATACAAATTTTTGAAAATTTTCGATGTCGAATCTAGAGTGCCAGGACTATACAAAAGAGTGAAATTTTGATCCAGGTAAGTCGATATGCATATATATAGGTCCTTTATGATTGGTCCCAGTCTAAATAAGCCAAAAATGATCATAATTTGACATTTTTTGATAAAAACAAATTTTTTGAAAATTTTCGATGTCGAATCTAGAGTGCCAGGACTATACAAAAGAGTGAAATTTTGATCAAGGTAAGTCGATAATGCATATATATAGGTCTTTTATGATTGGTCCCAGTCTAAATAAGCCAATAATGATCATAAATTGACATTTTTTGATAAAATACAAATTTTTTGAAAATTTTCGATGTCGAATCTAGAGTGCCAGGACTATACAAAAGAGTGAAATTTTGATCCAGGTAAGTCGATATGCATATATTTAGGTCTTTTATGATTGGTCCCAGTCTAAATAAGCCAAAAATGATCATAATTTGACATTTTTTGATAAAAAACAAATTTTTTGAAAATTTTCGATGTCGAATCTAGAGTGCCAGGACTATACAAAAGAGTGAAATTTTGATCCAGGTAAGTCGATATGCATATATATATAGGTCTTTTATGATTGGTCACAGTCTAAATAAGCCAAAAATGATCATAATTTGACATTTTTTGATAAAATACAAATTTTTTTAAAATTTTCGATGTCGAATCTAGAGTGCTAGGACTATACAAAAGAGTGAAATTTTGATCCAGGTAGGTCGATATGCATATGTATAGGTCCTTTATGATTGGTCCCAGTCTAAATAAGCCAAAAATGATCATAATTTGACATTTTTTGATAAAATACGAATTTTTTGAAAATTTTCGATGTCGAATCTAGAGTGCCAGGACTATACAAAAGAGTGAAATTTTGATCCAGGTAAGTCGATATGCATATATATAGGTCTTTTATGATTGGTCCCAGTCTAAATAAGCCAAAAATGATCATAATTTGACATTTTTTGATAAAAAACAAATTTTTTGAAAATTTTCGATGTCGAATCTAGAGTGCCAGGACTATACAAAAGAGTGAAATTTTGATCCAGGTAAGTCGATATGCATATATAAAGGTCTTTTATGATTGGTCCTAGTCTAAATAAGCCAAAAATGATCATAATTTGACATTTTTTGATAAAATAAAAATTTTTTGAAAATTTTCGATGTCGAATCTAGAGTGCCAGGACTATACAAAAGAGTAAAATTTTGATCCAGGTAAGTCGATATGCATATATATAGGTCTTTTATGATTGGTCCCAGTCTAAATAAGCCAAAAATGATCATAATTTGACATTTTTTGATAAAATACAAATTTTTTGAAAATTTTCGATGTCGAATCTAGAGTGCCAGGACTATACAAAAGAGTGAAATTTTGATCCAGGTAAGTCGATATGCATATATATAGGTCTTTTATGATTGGTCCCAGTCTAAATAAGCCAAAATGATCATAATTTGACATTTTTTGATAAAATACAAATTTTTTGAAAATTTTCGATGTCGAATCTAGAGTGCCAGGACTATACAAAAGAGTGAAATTTTGATCCAAGTAAGTCGATATGCATATATATAGGTCTTTTATGATTGGTCCCAGTCTAAATAAGCCAAAAATGATCATAATTTGACATTTTTTGATAAAAAACAAATTTTTTGAAAATTTTCGATGTCGAATCTAGAGTGCCAGGACTATACAAAAGAGTGAAATTTTGATCCAGGTAAGTCGATATGCATATATATAGGTCTTTTATGATTGGTCCAAGTCTAAATAAGCCAAAAATGATCATAATTTGACATTTTTTGATAAAAACAAATTTTTTGAAAATTTTCGATGTCGAATCTAGAGTGCCAGGACTATACAAAAGAGTGAAATTTTGATCCAGGTAAGTCGATATGCATATATATAGGTCTTTTATGATTGGTCCCAGTCTAAATAAGCCAAAAATGATCATAATTTGACATTTTTTGATAAAAAACAAATTTTTTGAAAATTTTCGATGTCGAATCTAGAGTGCCAGGACTATACAAAAGAGTGAAATTTTGATCCAGGTAAGTCGATATGCATATATATAGGTCTTTTATGATTGGTCCAAGTCTAAATAAGCCAAAAATGATCATAATTTGACATTTTTTGATAAAAACAAATTTTTTGAAAATTTTCGATGTCGAATCTAGAGTGCCAGGACTATACAAAAGAGTGAAATTTTGATCCAGGTAAGTCGATATGCATATATAAAGGTCTTTTATGATTGGTCCTAGTCTAAATAAGCCAAAAATGATCATAATTTGACATTTTTTGATAAAATAAAAATTTTTTGAAAATTTTCGATGTCGAATCTAGAGTGCCAGGACTATACAAAAGAGTAAAATTTTGATCCAGGTAAGTCGATATGCATATATATAGGTCTTTTATGATTGGTCCCAGTCTAAATAAGCCAAAAATGATCATAATTTGACATTTTTTGATAAAAAACAAATTTTTTGAAAATTTTCGATGTCGAATCTAGAGTGCCAGGACTATACAAAAGAGTGAAATTTTGATCCAGGTAAGTCGATATGCATATATATAGGTCTTTTATGATTGGTCCCAGTCTAAATAAGCCAAAAATGATCATAATTTGACATTTTTTGATAAAATACAAATTTTTTGAAAATTTTCGATGTCGAATCTAGAGAGCCAGGACTATACAAAAGAGTGAAATTTTGATTCAGGTAAGTCGATATGCATATATATAGGTCTTTTATGATTGGTCCCAGTCTAAATAAGCCAAAAATGATCATAATTTGACATTTTTTGATAAAAAACAAATTTTTTGAAAATTTTCGATGTTGAATCTAGAGTGCCAGGACTATACAAAAGAGTGAAATTTTGATCCAGGTAAGTCGATATGCATATATTAAGGTCTTTTATGATTGGTCCCAGTCTAAATAAGCCAAAAATGATCATAATTTGACATTTTTTGATAAAAAACAAATTTTTTGAAAATTTTCGATGTCGAATCTAGAGTGCCAGGACTATACAAAAGAGTGAAATTTTGATCCAGGAAAGTCGATATGCATAAATTTAGGTCTTTTATGATTGGTCCCAGTCTAAATAAGCCAAAAATGATCATAATTTGACATTTTTTGATAAAAAACAAATTTTTTGAAAATTTTCGATGTCGAATCTAGAGTGCCAGGACTATACAAAAGAGTGAAATTTATATCCAGGTAAGTCGATATGCATATATATAGGTCTTTTATGATTGGTCCCAGTCTAAATAAGCCAAAAATGATCATAATTTGACATTTTTTGATAAAAAACAAATTTTTTGAAAATTTTCGATGTCGAATCTAGAGTGCCAGGACTATACAAAAGAGTGAAATTTTGATCCAGGTAAGTCGATATGCATATATATAGGTCTTTTATGATTGGTCCCAGTCTAAATAAGCCAAAAATGATCATAATTTGACATTTTTTTATAAAATACAAATTTTTTGAAAATTTTCGATGTCGAATATAGAGTGCCAGGACTATACAAAAGAGTGAAATTTTGATCCAGGTAAGTCGATATGCATATATATAGGTCTTTTATGATTGGTTTCAGTCTAAATAAGCAAAAAATGATCATAATTTGACATTTTTTGATAAAAAACAAATTTTTTGAAAATTTTCGATGTCGAATCTAGAGTGCCAGGACTATACAAAAGAGTGAAATTTTGATCAAGGTAAGTCGATAATGCATATATATAGGTCTTTTATGATTGGTCCCAGTCTAAATAAGCCAATAATGATCATAAATTGACATTTTTTGATAAAATACAAATTTTTTGAAAATTTTCGATGTCGAATCTAGAGTGCCAGGACTATACAAAAGAGTGAAATTTTGATCCAGGTAAGTCGATATGCATATATTTAGGTCTTTTATGATTGGTCCCAGTCTAAATAAGCCAAAAATGATCATAATTTGACATTTTTTGATAAAAAACAAATTTTTTGAAAATTTTCGATGTCGAATCTAGAGTGCCAGGACTATACAAAAGAGTGAAATTTTGATCCAGGTAAGTCGATATGCATATATATAGGTCTTTTATGATTGGTCCCAGTCTAAATAAGCCAAAAATGATCATAATTTGACATTTTTTGATAAAATACAAATTTTTTGAAAATTTTCGATGTCGAATCTAGAGTGCCAGGACTATACAAAAGAGTGAAATTTTGATCCAGGTAAGTCGATATGCACATATATAGGTCTTTTATGATTGGTCCCAGTCTAAATAAGCCAAAATGATCATAATTTGACATTTTTTGATAAAATACAAATTTTTTGAAAATTTTCGATGTCGAATCTAGAGTGCCAGGACTATACAAAAGAGTGAAATTTTGATCCAAGTTAGTCGATATGCATATATATAGGTCTTTTATGATTGGTCCCAGTCTAAATAAGCCAAAAATGATCATAATTTGACATTTTTTGATAAAAAACAAATTTTTTGAAAATTTTCGATGTCGAATCTAGAGTGCCAGGACTATACAAAAGAGTGAAATTTTGATCCAGGTAAGTCGATATGCATATATATAGGTCTTTTATGATAGGTCCCAGTCTAAATAATCCAAAAATGATCATAATTTGACATTTTTTGATAAAAACAAATTTTTTGAAAATTTTCGATGTCGAATCTAGAGTGCCAGGACTATACAAAAGAGTGAAATTTTGATCCAGGTAAGTCGATATGCATATATATAGGTCTTTTATGATTGGTCCCAGTCTAAATAAGACAAAAATGATCATAATTTGACATTTTTTGATAAAAAACAAATTTTTTGAAAATTTTCGATGTCGAATCTAGAGTGCCAGGACTATACAAAAGAGTGAAATTTTGATCCAGGTAAGTCGATATGCATATATGTAGGTCTTTTATGATTGGTCCCAGTCTAAATAAGCCAAAAATGATCATAATTTGACATTTTTTGATAAAAAACAAATTTTTTGAAAATTTTCGATGTCGAATCTAGAGTGCCAGGACTATACAAAAGCGTGAAATTTTGATCCAGGTAAGTCGATATGCATATATATAGGTCTTTTATGATTGGTCCCGGTCCAAATAAGCCAAAAATGATCATAATTTGACATTTTTTGATAAAAAACAAATTTTTTGAAAATTTTCGATGTCGAATCTAGAGTGCCAGGACTATACAAAAGAGTGAAATTTTGATCCAGGTAAGTCGATATGCATATATATAGGTCTTTTATGATTGGTCCCAGTCTAAATAAGCCAAAAATGATCATAATTTGACATTTTTTGATAAAAAACAAATTTTTTGAAAATTTTCGATGTCGAATCTAAAGTGCCAGGACTATACAAAAGAGTGAAATTTTGATCCAGGTAAGTCGATATGCATATATATATAGGTCTTTTATGATTGGTCCCAGTCTAAATAAGCCAAAAATGATCATAATTTGACATTTTTTGATAAAATACAAATTTTTGAAAATTTTCGATGTCGAATCTAGAGTGCCAGGACTATACAAAAGAGTGAAATTTTGATCCAGGTAAGTCGATATGCATATATATAGGTCCTTTATGATTGGTCCCAGTCTAAATAAGCCAAAAATGATCATAATTTGACATTTTTTGATAAAAACAAATTTTTTGAAAATTTTCGATGTCGAATCTAGAGTGCCAGGACTATACAAAAGAGTGAAATTTTGATCAAGGTAAGTCGATAATGCATATATATAGGTCTTTTATGATTGGTCCCAGTCTAAATAAGCCAATAATGATCATAAATTGACATTTTTTGATAAAATACAAATTTTTTGAAAATTTTCGATGTCGAATCTAGAGTGCCAGGACTATACAAAAGAGTGAAATTTTGATCCAGGTAAGTCGATATGCATATATTTAGGTCTTTTATGATTGGTCCCAGTCTAAATAAGCCAAAAATGATCATAATTTGACATTTTTTGATAAAAAACAAATTTTTTGAAAATTTTCGATGTCGAATCTAGAGTGCCAGGACTATACAAAAGAGTGAAATTTTGATCCAGGTAAGTCGATATGCATATATATATAGGTCTTTTATGATTGGTCACAGTCTAAATAAGCCAAAAATGATCATAATTTGACATTTTTTGATAAAATACAAATTTTTTTAAAATTTTCGATGTCGAATCTAGAGTGCTAGGACTATACAAAAGAGTGAAATTTTGATCCAGGTAGGTCGATATGCATATGTATAGGTCCTTTATGATTGGTCCCAGTCTAAATAAGCCAAAAATGATCATAATTTGACATTTTTTGATAAAATACGAATTTTTTGAAAATTTTCGATGTCGAATCTAGAGTGCCAGGACTATACAAAAGAGTGAAATTTTGATCCAGGTAAGTCGATATGCATATATATAGGTCTTTTATGATTGGTCCCAGTCTAAATAAGCCAAAAATGATCATAATTTGACATTTTTTGATAAAAAACAAATTTTTTGAAAATTTTCGATGTCGAATCTAGAGTGCCAGGACTATACAAAAGAGTGAAATTTTGATCCAGGTAAGTCGATATGCATATATAAAGGTCTTTTATGATTGGTCCTAGTCTAAATAAGCCAAAAATGATCATAATTTGACATTTTTTGATAAAATAAAAATTTTTTGAAAATTTTCGATGTCGAATCTAGAGTGCCAGGACTATACAAAAGAGTAAAATTTTGATCCAGGTAAGTCGATATGCATATATATAGGTCTTTTATGATTGGTCCCAGTCTAAATAAGCCAAAAATGATCATAATTTGACATTTTTTGATAAAATACAAATTTTTTGAAAATTTTCGATGTCGAATCTAGAGTGCCAGGACTATACAAAAGAGTGAAATTTTGATCCAGGTAAGTCGATATGCATATATATAGGTCTTTTATGATTGGTCCCAGTCTAAATAAGCCAAAATGATCATAATTTGACATTTTTTGATAAAATACAAATTTTTTGAAAATTTTCGATGTCGAATCTAGAGTGCCAGGACTATACAAAAGAGTGAAATTTTGATCCAAGTAAGTCGATATGCATATATATAGGTCTTTTATGATTGGTCCCAGTCTAAATAAGCCAAAAATGATCATAATTTGACATTTTTTGATAAAAAACAAATTTTTTGAAAATTTTCGATGTCGAATCTAGAGTGCCAGGACTATACAAAAGAGTGAAATTTTGATCCAGGTAAGTCGATATGCATATATATAGGTCTTTTATGATTGGTCCAAGTCTAAATAAGCCAAAAATGATCATAATTTGACATTTTTTGATAAAAACAAATTTTTTGAAAATTTTCGATGTCGAATCTAGAGTGCCAGGACTATACAAAAGAGTGAAATTTTGATCCAGGTAAGTCGATATGCATATATATAGGTCTTTTATGATTGGTCCCAGTCTAAATAAGCCAAAAATGATCATAATTTGACATTTTTTGATAAAAAACAAATTTTTTGAAAATTTTCGATGTCGAATCTAGAGTGCCAGGACTATACAAAAGAGTGAAATTTTTATCCAGGTAAGTCGATATGCATATATATAGGTCTTTTATGATTGGTCCCAGTCTAAATAAGCCAAAAATGATCATAATTTGACATTTTTTGATAAAAAACAAATTTTTTGAAAATTTCCGATGTCGAATCTAGAGTGCCAGGACTATACAAAAGCGTGAAATTTTGATCCAGGTAAGTCGATATGCATATATATAGGTCTTTTATGACTGGTCCCGGTCCAAATAAGCCAAAAATGATCATAATTTGACATTTTTTGATAAAAAACAAATTTTTTGAAAATTTTCGATGTCGAATCTAGAGTGCCAGGACTATACAAAAGAGTGAAATTTTGATCCAGGTAAGTCGATATGCATATATATAGGTCTTTTATGATTGGTCCCAGTCTAAATAAGCCAAAAATGATCATAATTTGACATTTTTTGATAAAAAACTCATTTTTTGAAAATTTTCGATGTCGAATCTAGAGTGCCAGGACTATACAAAAGAGTGAAATTTTGATCCAGGTAAGTCGATATGCATATATATATAGGTCTTTTATGATTGGTCCCAGTCTAAATAAGCCAAAAATGATCATAATTTGACATTTTTTGATAAAATACAAATTTTTGAAAATTTTCGATGTCGAATCTAGAGTGCCAGGACTATACAAAAGAGTGAAATTTTGATCCAGGTAAGTCGATATGCATATATATAGGTCCTTTATGATTGGTCCCAGTCTAAATAAGCCAAAAATGATCATAATTTGACATTTTTTGATAAAATACAAATTTTTTGAAAATTTTCGATGTCGAATCTAGAGTGCCAGGACTATACAAAAGAGTGAAATTTTGATTCAGGTAAGTTGATATGCATATATATACGTCTTTTATGATTGGTCCCAGTCTAAATAAGCCAAAAATGATCATAATTTGACATTTTTTGATAAAAAACAAATTTTTTGAAAATTTTCGATGTCGAATCTAGAGTGCCAGGACTATACAAAAGAGTGAAATTCTGATCCAGGTAAGTCGATATGCGTATACATAGGTCTTTTATGATTGGTCCCAGTCTAAATAAGCCAAAAATGATCATAATTTGACATTTTTTGATAAAAAACAAATTTTTTGAAAATTTTCGATGTCGAATCTAGAGTGCCAGGACTATACAAAAGAGTGAAATTTTGATCCAGGTAAGTCGATATGCATATAAATAGGTCTTTTATGATTGGTCCCAGTCTAAATAAGCCAAAAATGATCATAATTTGACATTTTTTGATAAAAAACAAATTTTTTGAAAATTTTCGATGTCGAATCTAGAGTGCCAGGACTATACAAAAGAGTGAAATTTTGATCCAGGTTAGTCGATATGCATATATATAGGTCTTTTATGATTGGTCCCAGTCTAAATAAGCCAAAAATGATCATAATTTGACATTTTTTGATAAAAAACAAATTTTTTGAAAATTTTCGATGTCGAATCTAGAGTGACAGGACTATACAAAAGAGTGAAATTTTGATCCAGGTAAGTCGATATGCATATATATAGGTCTTTTATGATTGGTCCCAGTCTAAATAAGCCAAAAATGATCATAATTTGACATTTTTTGATAAAAAACAAATTTTTTGAAAATTTTCGATGTCGAATCTAGAGTGCCAGGACTATACAAAAGAGTGAAATTTTGATCCAGGTAAGTCGATATGCATATATATAGGTCTTTTATGATTGGTCCTAGTCTAAATAAGCCAAAAATGATCATAATTTGACATTTTTTGATAAAAAACAAATTTTTTGAAAATTTTCGATGTCGAATCTAGAGTGCCAGGACTATACAAAAGAGTGAAATTTTGATCCAGGTAAGTCGATATGCATATATATATAGGTCTTTTATGATTGGTCCCAGTCTAAATAAGCCAAAAATGATCATAATTTGACATTTTTTGATAAAAAACTCATTTTTTGAAAATTTTCGATGTCGAATCTAGAGTGCCAGGACTATACAAAAGAGTGAAATTTTGATCCAGGTAAGTCGATATGCATATATATAGGTCTTTTATGATTGGTCCCAGTCTAAATAAGCCAAAAATGATCATAATTTGACATTTTTTGATAAAATACAAATTTTTTGAAAATTTTCGATGTCGAATCTAGAGTGCCAGGACTATACAAAAGAGTGAAATTTTGATCCAGGTAAGTCGATATGCATATATATAGGTCTTTTATGATTGGTCCCAGTCTAAATAAGCCAAAATGATCATAATTTGACATTTTTTGATAAAATACAAATTTTTTGAAAATTTTCGATGTCGAATCTAGAGTGCCAGGACTATACAAAAGAGTGAAATTTTGATCCAAGTAAGTCGATATGCATATATATAGGTCTTTTATGATTGGTCCCAGTCTAAATAAGCCAAAAATGATCATAATTTGACATTTTTTGATAAAATACAAATTTTTTGAAAATTTTCGATGTCGAATCTAGAGTGCCAGGACTATACAAAAGAGTGAAATTTTGATCCAGGTAAGTCGATATGCATATATATAGGTCTTTTATGATTGGTCCCAGTCTAAATAAACCAAAAATGATCATAATTTGACATTTTTTGATAAAATACAAATTTTTTGAAAATTTTCGATGTCGAATCTAGAGTGCCAGGACTATACAAAAGAGTGAAATTTTGATCCAGGTAAGTCGATATGCATATAAATAGGTCTTTTATGATTGGTCCCAGTCTAAATAAGCCAAAAATGATCATAATTTGACATTTTTTGATAAAAAACAAATTTTTTGAAAATTTTCGATGTCGAATCTAGAGTGCCAGGACTATACAAAAGAGTGAAATTTTGATTCAGGTAAGTCGATATGCATATATATAGGTCTTTTATGATTGGTCCCAGTCTAAATAAGCCAAAAATGATCATAATTTAACATTTTCTGATAAAAAACAAATTTTTTGAAAATTTTCGATGTCGAATCTAGAGTGCCAGGACTATACAAAAGAGTGAAATTTTGATCCAGGTAAGTCGATATGCATATATATAGGTCTTTTATGATTGTTCCCAGTCTAAATAAGCCAAAAATGATCATAATTTGACATTTTTTGATAAAAAACAAATTTTTTGAAAATTTTCGATGTCGAATCTAGAGTGCCAGGACTATACAAAAGAGTGAAATTTTGATCCAGGTAAGTCGATATGCATATATATAGGTCTTTTATGATTGTTCCTAGTCTAAATAAGCCAAAAATGATCATAATTTGACATTTTTTGATAAAAAACTAATTTGTTGAAAATTTTCGATGTCAAATCTAGAGTGCCAGGACTATACAAAAGAGTGAAATTTCGATCCAGGTAAGTCGATATGCATATATATAGGTCTTTTTTGATTGGTCCCAGTCTAAATAAGCCAAAAATGATCATAATTTGACATTTTTTGATAAAAAACAAATTTTTTGAAAATTTTCGATGTCGAATCTAGAGTGCCAGGACTATACAAAAGAGTGAAATTTTGATCCTGGTAAGTCGATATGCATATATATAGGTCTTTTATGATTGGTCCCAGTCTAAATAAGCCAAAAATGATCATAATTTGACATTTTTTGATAAAATACAAATTTTTTGAAAATTTTCGATGTCGAATCTAGAGTGCCAGGACTATACAAAAGAGTGAAATTTTGATCCAGGTAAGTCGATATGCGTATACATAGGTCTTTTATGATTGGTCCCAGTCTAAATAAGCCAAAAATGATCATAATTTGACATTTTTTGATAAAAAACAAATTTTTTGAAAATTTTCGATGTCGAATCTAGAGTGCCAGGACTATACAAAAGAGTGAAATTTTGATCCAGGTAAGTCGATATGCATATAAATAGGTCTTTTATGATTGGTCCCAGTCTAAATAAGCCAAAAATGATCATAATTTGACATTTTTTGATAAAAAACAAATTTTTTGAAAATTTTCGATGTCGAATCTAGAGTGCCAGGACTATACAAAAGAGTGAAATTTTGATCCAGGTAAGTCGATATGCATATATATAGGTCTTTTATGATTGGTCCCAGTCTAAATAAGCCAAAAATGATCATAATTTGACATTTTTTGATAAAAAACAAATTTTTTGAAAATTTTCGATGTCGAATCTAGAGTGACAGGACTATACAAAAGAGTGAAATTTTGATCCAGGTAAGTCGATATGCATATATATAGGTCTTTTATGATTGGTCCCAGTCTAAATAAGCCAAAAATGATCATAATTTGACATTTTTTGATAAAAAACAAATTTTTTGAAAATTTTCGATGTCGAATCTAGAGTGCCAGGACTATACAAAAGAGTGAAATTTTGATCCAGGTAAGTCGATATGCATATATATAGGTCTTTTATGATTGGTCCTAGTCTAAATAAGCCAAAAATGATCATAATTTGACATTTTTTGATAAAAAACAAATTTTTTGAAAATTTTCGATGTCGAATCTAGAGTGCCAGGACTATACAAAAGAGTGAAATTTTGATCCAGGTAAGTCGATATGCATATATATAGGTCTTTTATGATTGGTCCCAGTCTAAATAAGCCAAAATGATCATAATTTGACATTTTTTGATAAAATACAAATTTTTTGAAAATTTTCGATGTCGAATCTAGAGTGCCTGGACTATACAAAAGAGTGAAATTTTGATCCAAGTAAGTCGATATGCATATATATAGGTCTTTTATGATTGGTCCCAGTCTAAATAAGCCAAAAATGATCATAATTTGACATTTTTTGATAAAATACAAATTTTTTGAAAATTTTCGATGTCGAATCTAGAGTGCCAGGACTATACAAAAGAGTGAAATTTTGATCCAGGTAAGTCGATATGCATATATATAGGTCTTTTATGATTGGTCCTAGTCTAAATAAGCCAAAAATGATCATAATTTGACATTTTTTGATAAAAAACTAATTTGTTGAAAATTTTCGATGTCAAATCTAGAGTGCCAGGACTATACAAAAGAGTGAAATTTTGATCCAGGTAAGTCGATATGCATATATATAGGTCTTTTATGATTGGTCCCAGTCTAAATAAGCCAAAAATGATCATAATTTGACATTTTTTGATAAAAAACAAATTTTTTGAAAATTTTCGATGTCGAATCTAGAGTGACAGGACTATACAAAAGAGTGAAATTTTGATCCAGGTAAGTCGATATGCATATATATAGGTCTTTTATGATTGGTCCCAGTCTAAATAAGCCAAAAATGATCATAATTTGACATTTTTTGATAAAAAACAAATTTTTTGAAAATTTTCGATGTCGAATCTAGAGTGCCAGGACTATACAAAAGAGTGAAATTTTGATCCAGGTAAGTCGATATGCATATATATAGGTCTTTTATGATTGGTCCTAGTCTAAATAAGCCAAAAATGATCATAATTTGACATTTTTTGATAAAAAACAAATTTTTTGAAAATTTTCGATGTCGAATCTAGAGTGCCAGGACTATACAAAAGAGTGAAATTTTGATCCAGGTAAGTCGATATGCATATAAATAGGTCTTTTATGATTGGTCCCAGTCTAAATAAGCCAAAAATGATCATAATTTGACATTTTTTGATAAAAAACTCATTTTTTGAAAATTTTCGATGTCGAATCTAGAGTGCCAGGACTATACAAAAGAGTGAAATTTTGATCCAGGTAAGTCGATATGCATATATATAGGTCTTTTATGATTGGTCCCAGTCTAAATAAGCCAAAAATGATCATAATTTGACATTTTTTGATAAAATACAAATTTTTTGAAAATTTTCGATGTCGAATCTAGAGTGCCAGGACTATACAAAAGAGTGAAATTTTGATCCAGGTAAGTCGATATGCATATATATAGGTCTTTTATGATTGGTCCCAGTCTAAATAAGCCAAAATGATCATAATTTGACATTTTTTGATAAAATACAAATTTTTTGAAAATTTTCGATGTCGAATCTAGAGTGCCAGGACTATACAAAAGAGTGAAATTTTGATCCAAGTAAGTCGATATGCATATATATAGGTCTTTTATGATTGGTCCCAGTCTAAATAAGCCAAAAATGATCATAATTTGACATTTTTTGATAAAATACAAATTTTTTTAAAATTTTCGATGTCGAATCTAGAGTGCCAGGACTATACAAAAGAGTGAAATTTTGATCCAGGTAAGTCGATATGCATATATATAGGTCTTTTATGATTGGTCCCAGTCTAAATAAACCAAAAATGATCATAATTTGACATTTTTTGATAAAATACCAATTTTTTGAAAATTTTCGATGTCGAATCTAGAGTGCCAGGACTATACAAAAGAGTGAAATTTTGATCCAGGTAAGTCGATATGCATATATATAGGTCTTTTATGATTGGTCCCAGTCTAAATAAGCCAAAAATGATCATAATTTGACATTTTTTGATAAAAAACAAATTTTTTGAAAATTTTCGATGTCGAATCTAGAGTGCCAGGACTATACAAAAGAGTGAAATTTTGATTCAGGTAAGTCGATATGCATATATATAGGTCTTTTATGATTGGTCCCAGTCTAAATAAGCCAAAAATGATCATAATTTAACATTTTTTGATAAAAAACAAATTTTTTGAAAATTTTCGATGTCGAATCTAGAGTGCCAGGACTATACAAAAGAGTGAAATTTTGATCCAGGTAAGTCGATATGCATATATATAGGTCTTTTATGATTGTTCCCAGTCTAAATAAGCCAAAAATGATCATAATTTGACATTTTTTGATAAAAAACAAATTTTTTGAAAATTTTCGATGTCGAATCTAGAGTGCCAGGACTATACAAAAGAGTGAAATTTTGATCCAGGTAAGTCGATATGCATATATATAGGTCTTTTATGATTGGTCCTAGTCTAAATAAGCCAAAAATGATCATAATTTGACATTTTTTGATAAAAAACTAATTTGTTGAAAATTTTCGATGTCAAATCTAGAGTGCCAGGACTATACAAAAGAGTGAAATTTCGATCCAGGTAAGTCGATATGCATATATATAGGTCTTTTTTGATTGGTCCCAGTCTAAATAAGCCAAAAATGATCATAATTTGACATTTTTTGATAAAAAACAAATTTTTTGAAAATTTTCGATGTCGAATCTAGAGTGCCAGGACTATACAAAAGAGTGAAATTTTGATCCTGGTAAGTCGATATGCATATATATAGGTCTTTTATGATTGGTCCCAGTCTAAATAAGCCAAAAATGATCATAATTTGACATTTTTTGATAAAATACAAATTTTTTGAAAATTTTCGATGTCGAATATAGAGTGCCAGGACTATACAAAAGAGTGAAATTTTGATCCAGGTAAGTCGATATGCATATATATAGGTCTTTTATGATTGGTCCCAGTCTAAATAAGCCAAAAATGATCATAATTTGACATTTTTTGATAAAATACAAATTTTTTGAAAATTTTCGATGTCGAATCTAGAGTGCCAGGACTATACAAAAGAGTGAAATTTTGATCCAGGTAAGTCGATATGCATATATATAGGTCTTTTATGATTGGTCCCAGTCTAAATAAGCCAAAAATGATCATAATTTGACATTTTTTGATAAAATACAAATTTTTTGAAAATTTTCGATGTCGAATCTAGAGTGCCAGGACTATACAAAAGAGTGAAATGTTGATCCAGGTAAGTCGATATGCATATATATAGGTCTTTTATGATTGGTCCCAGTCTAAATAAGCCAAAAATGATCATAATTTGACATTTTTTGATAAAAAACAAATTTTTTGAAAATTTTCGATGTCGAATCTAGAGTGCCAGGACTATACAAAAGAGTGAAATTTTGATCCAGGTAAGTCGATATGCATATATATATAGGTCTTTTATGATTGGTCCCAGTCTAAATAAGCCAAAAATGATCATAATTTGACATTTTTTGATAAAATACAAATTTTTTGAAAATTTTCGATGTCGAATCTAGAGTGCCAGGACTATACAAAAGAGTGAAATTTTGATCCAGGTAAGTCGATATGCATATATATAGGTCCTTTATGATTGGTCCCAGTCTAAATAAGCCAAAAATGATCATAATTTGACATTTTTTGATAAAATACAAATTTTTTGAAAATTTTCGATGTCGAATCTAGAGTGCCAGGACTATACAAAAGAGTGAAATTTTGATCCAGGTAAGTCGATATGCATATATATAGGTCTTTGATGATTGGTCCCAGTCTAAATAAGCCAAAAATGATCATAATTTGACATTTTTTGATAAAAAACAAATTTTTTGAAAATTTTCGATGTCGAATCTAGAGTGCCAGGACTATACAAAAGAGTGAAATTTTGATCCAGGTAAGTCGATATGCATATATATAGGTCTTTTATGATTGGTCCCAGTCTAAATAAGCCAAAAATGATCATAATTTGACATTTTTTGATAAAAAACAAATTTGTTGAAAATTTTCGATGTCGAATCTAGAGTGCCAGGACTATACAAAAGAGTGAAATTTTGATCCAGGTAAGTCGATGTGCATATATATAGGTCTTTTATGATTGGTCCCAGTCTAAATAAGCCAAAAATGATCATAATTTGACATTTTTTGATAAAAAACAAATTTTTTGAAAATTTTCGATGTCGAATCTAGAGTGCCAGGACTATACAAAAGAGTGAAATTTTGATCCAGGTAAGTCGATATGCATATATATAGGTCTTTTATGATTGGTCCCAGTCTAAATAAGCCAAAAATGATCATAATTTGACATTTTTTGATAAAATACAAATTTTTTGAAAATTTTCGATGTCGAATATAGAGTGCCAGGACTATACAAGAGAGTGAAATTTTGATCCAGGTAAGTCGATATGCATATATATAGGTCTTTTATGATTGGTCCCAGTCTAAATAAGCCAAAAATGATCATAATTTGACATTTTTTGATAAAAAACAAATTTTTTGAAAATTTTCGATGTCGAATCTAGAGTGCCAGGACTATACAAAAGAGTGAAATTTTGATCCAGGTAAGTCGATATACATATATATAGGTCTTTTATGATTGGTCCCAGTCTAAATAAGCAAAAAATGATCATAATTTGACATTTTTTGATAAAATACAAATTTTTTGAAAATTTTCGATGTCGAATCTAGAGTGCCAGGACTATACAAGAGAGTGAAATTTTGATCCAGGTAAGTCGATATGCATATATATAGGTCTTTTATGATTGGTCCCAGTCTAAATAAGCCAAAAATGATCATAATTTCACATTTTTTGATAAAATACAAATTTTTTGAAAATTTTCGATGTCGAATCTAGAGTGCCAGGACTATACAAAAGAGTGAAATTTTGATCCAGGTAAGTCGATATGCATATATATAGGTCTTTTATGATTGGTCCCAGTCTAAATAAGCCAAAAATGATCATAATTTGACATTTTTTGATAAAATACAAATTTTTTGAAAATTTTCGATGTCGAATCTAGAGTGCCAGGACTATACAAAAGAGTGAAATTTTGATCCAGGTAAGTCGATATGCATATATATAGGTCTTTGATGATTGGTCCCAGTCTAAATAAGCCAAAAATGATCATAATTTGACATTTTTTGATAAAAAACAAATTTTTTGAAAATTTTCGATGTCGAATCTAGAGTGCCAGGACTATACAAAAGAGTGAAATTTTGATCCAGGTAAGTCGATATGCATATATATAGGTCTTTTATGATTGGTCCCAGTCTAAATAAGCCAAAAATGATCATAATTTGACATTTTTTGATAAAAAACAAATTTGTTGAAAATTTTCGATGTCGAATCTAGAGTGCCAGGACTATACAAAAGAGTGAAATTTTGATCCAGGTAAGTCGATGTGCATATATATAGGTCTTTTATGATTGGTCCCAGTCTAAATAAGCCAAAAATGATCATAATTTGACATTTTTTGATAAAAAACAAATTTTTTGAAAATTTTCGATGTCGAATCTAGAGTGCCAGGACTATACAAAAGAGTGAAATTTTGATCCAGGTAAGTCGATATGCATATATATAGGTCTTTTATGATTGGTCCCAGTCTAAATAAGCCAAAAATGATCATAATTTGACATTTTTTGATAAAATACAAATTTTTTGAAAATTTTCGATGTCGAATATAGAGTGCCAGGACTATACAAGAGAGTGAAATTTTGATCCAGGTAAGTCGATATGCATATATATAGGTCTTTTATGATTGGTCCCAGTCTAAATAAGCCAAAAATGATCATAATTTGACATTTTTTGATAAAAAACAAATTTTTTGAAAATTTTCGATGTCGAATCTAGAGTGCCAGGACTATACAAAAGAGTGAAATTTTGATCCAGGTAAGTCGATATACATATATATAGGTCTTTTATGATTGGTCCCAGTCTAAATAAGCAAAAAATGATCATAATTTGACATTTTTTGATAAAATACAAATTTTTTGAAAATTTTCGATGTCGAATCTAGAGTGCCAGGACTATACAAGAGAGTGAAATTTTGATCCAGGTAAGTCGATATGCATATATATAGGTCTTTTATGATTGGTCCCAGTCTAAATAAGCCAAAAATGATCATAATTTCACATTTTTTGATAAAATACAAATTTTTTGAAAATTTTCGATGTCGAATCTAGAGTGCCAGGACTATACAAAAGAGTGAAATTTTGATCCAGGTAAGTCGATATGCATATATATAGGTCTTTTATGATTGGTCCCAGTCTAAATAAGCCAAAAATGATCATAATTTGACATTTTTTGATAAAATACAAATTTTTTGAAAATTTTCGATGTCGAATCTAGAGTGCCAGGACTATACAAAAGAGTGAAATTTTGATCCAGGTAAGTCGATATGCATATATATAGGTCTTTGATGATTGGTCCCAGTCTAAATAAGCCAAAAATGATCATAATTTGACATTTTTTGATAAAAAACAAATTTTTTGAAAATTTTCGATGTCGAATCTAGAGTGCCAGGACTATACAAAAGAGTGAAATTTTGATCCAGGTAAGTCGATATGCATATATATAGGTCTTTTATGATTGGTCCCAGTCTAAATAAGCCAAAAATGATCATAATTTGACATTTTTTGATAAAAAACAAATTTGTTGAAAATTTTCGATGTCGAATCTAGAGTGCCAGGACTATACAAAAGAGTGAAATTTTGATCCAGGTAAGTCGATATACATATATATAGGTCTTTTATGATTGGTCCCAGTCTAAATAAGCAAAAAATGATCATAATTTGACATTTTTTGATAAAATACAAATTTTTTGAAAATTTTCGATGTCGAATCTAGAGTGCCAGGACTATACAAGAGAG
Organism: Chrysoperla carnea; assembly: GCF_905475395.1. Lineage (NCBI taxonomy): Eukaryota > Metazoa > Arthropoda > Insecta > Neuroptera > Chrysopidae > Chrysoperla > Chrysoperla carnea. The sequence goes on along the minus strand of NW_025408234.1, from coordinate 1,673,764 downwards.
TAAAATTTTGATCCAGGTAAGTCGATATGCATATATATAGGTCTTTTATGATTGGTCCCAGTCTAAATAAGCCAAAAATGATCATAATTTGACATTTTTTGATAAAATACAAATTTTTTGAAAATTTTCGATGTCGAATCTAGAGTGCCAGGACTATACAAAAGAGTGAAATTTTGATCCAGGTAAGTCGATATGCATATATATAGGTCTTTTATGATTGGTCCCAGTCTAAATAAGCCAAAAATGATCACAATTTGACATTTTTTGATAAAATACAAATTTTTTGAAAATTTTCGATGTCGAATCTAGAGTGCCAGGACTATACAAAAGAGTGAAATTTTGATCCAGGTAAGTCGATATGCATATATATAGGTCTTTTATAATTGGTCCCAGTCTAAATAAGCCAAAAATGATCATAATTTGACATTTTTTGATAAAATACAAATTTTTTGAAAATTTTCGATGTCGAATCTAGAGTGCCAGGACTATACAAAAGAGTGAAATTTTGATCCAGGTAAGTCGATATGCATATATATAGGTCTTTTATGATTGGTCCCAGTTTAAATAAGCCAAAAATGATCATAATTTGACATTTTTTGATAAAAAACAAATTTTTTGAAAATTTTCGATGTCGCATCTAGAGTGCCAGGACTATACAAAAGAGTGAAATTTTGAGCCAGGTTAGTCGATATGCATATATATAGGTCTTTTATGATTGGTCCCAGTCAAAATAAGCCAAAAATGATCATAATTTGACATTTTTTGATAAAAAACAAATTTTTTGAAAATTTTCGATGTCGAATCTAGAGTGCCAGGACTATACAAAAGAGTGAAATTTTGATCCAGGTAAGTCGATATGCATATATATAGGTCTTTTATGATTGGTCCCAGTCTAAATAAGCCAAAAATGATCATAATTTGACATTTTTTGATAAAAAACAAATTTTTTGAAAATTTTCGATGTCGAATCTAGAGTGCCAGGACTATACAAAAGAGTGAAATTTTGATCCAGGTAAGTCGATATGCATATATATAGGTCTTTTATGATTGGTCCCAGTCTAAATAAGCCAAAAATGATCATAATTTGACATTTTTTGATAAAAAACAAATTTTTTGAAAATTTTCGATGTCGAATCTAGAGTGCCAGGACTATACAAAAGAGTGAAATTTTGATCCAGGTAAGTCGATATGCATATATTTAGGTCTTTAATGATTGGTCCCAGTCTAAATAAGCCAAAAATGATCATAATTTGACATTTTTTGATAAAAAACAAATTTTTTGAAAATTTTCGATGTCGAATCTAGAGTGCCAGGACTATACAAAAGAGTGAAATTTTGATCCAGGTAAGTCGATATGCATATATATATAGGTCTTTTATGATTGGTCCCAGTTTAAATAAGCCAAAAATGATCATAATTTGACATTTTTTGATAAAAAACAAATTTTTTGAAAATTTTCGATGTCGCATCTAGAGTGCCAGGACTATACAAAAGAGTGAAATTTTGATCCAGGTAAGTCGATATGCATATATATAGGTCTTTTATGATTTAATCCCAGTCTAAATAAGCCAAAAATGATCATAATTTGACATTTTTTGATAAAAAACAAATTTTTTGAAAATTTTCGATGTCGAATCTAGAGTGCCAGGACTATACAAAAGAGTGAAATTTTGATCCAGGTAAGTCGATATGCATATATATAGGTCTTTTATGATTGGTCCTAGTCTAAATAAGCCAAAAATGATCATAATTTGACATTTTTTGATAAAAAACTAATTTGTTGAAAATTTTCGATGTCGAATCTAGAGTGCCAGGACTATACAAAAGAGTGAAATTTCGATCCAGGTAAGTCGATATGCATATATATAGGTCTTTTATGATTGGTCCCAGTCTAAATAAGCCAAAAATGATCATAATTTGACATTTTTTGATAAAATACAAATTTTTTGAAAATTTTCGATGTCGAATCTAGAGTGCCAGGACTATACAAAAGAGTGAAATTTTGATCCAGGTAAGTCGATATGCATATATTTAGGTCTTTTATGATTGGTCCCAGTCTAAATAAGCCAAAAATGATCATAATTTGACATTTTTTGATAAAATACAAATTTTTTGAAAATTTTCGATGTCGAATCTAGAGTGCCAGGACTATACAAAAGAGTGAAATTTTGATCCAGGTAAGTCGATATGCATATATATATAGGTCTTTTATGATTGGTCCCAGTCTAAATAAGCCAAAAATGATCATAATTTGACATTTTTTGATATAAAACAAATTTTTTGAAAATTTTCGATGTCGAATCTAGAGTGCCAGGACTATACAAAAGAGTTAAATTTTGATCCAGGTAAGTCGATATGCATATATATATAGGTCTTTTATGATTGGTCCCAGTCTAAATAAGCCAAAAATGATCATAATTTGACATTTTTTGATAAAATACAAATTTTTTGAAAATTTTCGATGTCGAATCTAGAGTGCCAGGACTATACAAAAGAGTGAAATTTTGATCTAGGTAAGTCGATATGCATATATATAGGTCCTTTATGATTGGTCCCAGTCTAAATAAGCCAAAAATGATCATAATTTGACATTTTTTGATAAAATACAAATTTTTTGAAAATTTTCGATGTCGAATCTAGAGTGCCAGGACTATACAAAAGAGTGAAATTTTGATCCAGGTAAGTCGATATGCATATATATAGGTCTTTGATGATTGGTCCCAGTCTAAATAAGCCAAAAATGATCATAATTTGACATTTTTTGATAAAAAACAAATTTTTTGAAAATTTTCGATGTCGAATCTAGAGTGCCAGGACTATACAAAAGAGTGAAATTTTGATCCAGGTAAGTCGATATGCATATATATAGGTCTTTTATGATTGGTCCCAGTCTAAATAAGCCAAAAATGATCATAATTTGACATTTTTTGATAAAAAACAAATTTGTTGAAAATTTTCGATGTCGAATCTAGAGTGCCAGGACTATACAAAAGAGTGAAATTTTGATCCAGGTAAGTCGATGTGCATATATATAGGTCTTTTATGATTGGTCCCAGTCTAAATAAGCCAAAAATGATCATAATTTGACATTTTTTGATAAAAAACAAATTTTTTGAAAATTTTCGATGTCGAATCTAGAGTGCCAGGACTATACAAAAGAGTGAAATTTTGATCCAGGTAAGTCGATATGCATATATATAGGTCTTTTATGATTAGTCCCAGTCTAAATAAGCCAAAAATGATCATAATTTGACATTTTTTGATAAAATACAAATTTTTTGAAAATTTTCGATGTCGAATATAGAGTGCCAGGACTATACAAAAGAGTGAAATTTTGATCCAGGTAAGTCGATATGCATATATATAGGTCTTTTATGATTGGTCCCAGTCTAAATAAGCAAAAAATGATCATAATTTGACATTTTTTGATAAAATACAAATTTTTTGAAAATTTTCGATGTCGAATCTAGAGTGCCAGGACTATACAAGAGAGTGAAATTTTGATCCAGGTAAGTCGATATGCATATATATAGGTCTTTTATGATTGGTCCCAGTCTAAATAAGCCAAAAATGATCATAATTTGACATTTTTTGATAAAATACAAATTTTTTGAAAATTTTCGATGTCGAATCTAGAGTGCCAGGACTATACAAAAGAGTGAAATTTTGATCCAGGTAAGTCGATATGCATATATATAGGTCTTTTATGATTGGTCCCAGTCTAAATAAGCCAAAAATGATCATAATTTGACATTTTTTGATAAAATACAAATTTTTTGAAAATTTTCGATGTCGAATCTAGAGTGCCAGGACTATACAAAAGAGTGAAATTTTGATCCAGGTAAGTCGATATGCGTATATATAGGTCTTTTATAATTGGTCCCAGTCTAAATAAGCCAAAAATGATCATAATTTGACATTTTTTGATAAAATACAAATTTTTTGAAAATTTTCGATGTCGAATCTAGAGTGCCAGGACTATACAAAAGAGTGAAATTTTGATCCAGGTAAGTCGATATGCATATATATAGGTCTTTTATGATTGGTCCCAGTTTAAATAAGCCAAAAATGATCATAATTTGACATTTTTTGATAAAAAACAAATTTTTTGAAAATTTTCGATGTCGCATCTAGAGTGCCAGGACTATACAAAAGAGTGAAATTTTGATCCAGGTTAGTCGATATGCATATATATAGGTCTTTTATGATTGGTCCCAGTCAAAATAAGCCAAAAATGATCATAATTTGACATTTTTTGATAAAAAACAAATTTTTTGAAAATTTTCGATGTCGAATCTAGAGTGCCAGGACTATACAAAAGAGTGAAATTTTGATCCAGGTAAGTCGATATGGATATATATAGGTCTTTTATGATTGGTCCCAGTCTAAATAAGCCAAAAATGATCATAATTTGACATTTTTTGATAAAAAACAAATTTTTTGAAAATTTTCGATGTCGAATCTAGAGTGCCAGGACTATACAAAAGAGTGAAATTTTGATCCAGGTAAGTCGATATGCATATATATAGGTCTTTTATGATTGGTCCCAGTCTAAATAAGCCAAAAATGATCATAATTTGACATTTTTGGATAAAAAACAAATTTTTTGAAAATTTTCGATGTCGAATCTAGAGTGCCAGGACTATACAAAAGAGTGAAATTTCGATCCAGGTAAGTCGATATGCATATATATAGGTCTTTTATGATTGGTCCCAGTCTAAATAAGCCAAAAATGATCATAATTTGACATTTTTTGATAAAAAACAAATTTTTTGAAAATTTTCGATGTCGAATCTAGAGTGCCAGGACTATACAAAAGAGTGAAATTTTGATCCAGGTAAGTCGATATGCATATATATAGGTCTTTTATGATTGGTCCTAGTCTAAATAAGCCAAAAATGATCATAATTTGACATTTTTTGATAAAAAACTAATTTGTTGAAAATTTTCGATGTCGAATCTAGAGTGCCAGGACTATACAAAAGAGTGAAATTTCGATCCAGGTAAGTCGATATGCATATTTATAGGTCTTTTATGATTGGTCCCAGTCTAAATAAGCCAAAAATGATCATAATTTGACATTTTTTGATAAAAAACAAATTTTTTGAAAATTTTCGATGTCGAATCTAGAGTGCCAGGACTATACAAAAGAGTGAAATTTTGATCCTGGTAAGTCGATATGCATATATATAGGTCTTTTATGATTGGTCCCAGTCTAAATAAGCCAAAAATGATCATAATTTGACATTTTTTGATAAAATACAAATTTTTTGAAAATTTTCGATGTAGAATATAGAGTGCCAGGACTATACAAAAGAGTGAAATTTTGATCCAGGTAAGTCGATATGCATATATATAGGTCTTTTATGATTGGTCCCAGTCTAAATAAGCCAAAAATGATCATAATTTGACATTTTTTGATAAAATACAAATTTTTTGAAAATTTTCGATGTCGAATCTAGAGTGCCAGGACTATACAAAAGAGTGAAATTTTGATCCAGGTAAGTCGATATGCATATATTTAGGTCTTTTATGATTGGTCCCAGTCTAAATAAGCCAAAAATGATCATAATTTGACATTTTTTGATAAAATACAAATTTTTTGAAAATTTTCGATGTCGAATCTAGAGTGCCAGGACTATACAAAAGAGTGAAATTTTGATCCAGGTAAGTCGATATGCATATATATATAGGTCTTTTATGATTGGTCCCAGTCTATATAAGCCAAAAATGATCATAATTTGACATTTTTTGATATAAAACAAATTTTTTGAAAATTTTCGATGTCGAATCTAGAGTGCCAGGACTATACAAAAGAGTTAAATTTTGATCCAGGTAAGTCGATATGCATATATATATAGGTCTTTTATGATTGGTCCCAGTCTAAATAAGCCAAAAATGATCATAATTTGACATTTTTTGATAAAATACAAATTTTTTGAAAATTTTCGATGTCGAATCTAGAGTGCCAGGACTATACAAAAGAGTGAAATTTTGATCTAGGTAAGTCGATATGCATATATATAGGTCCTTTATGATTGGTCCCAGTCTAAATAAGCCAAAAATGATCATAATTTGACATTTTTTGATAAAATACAAATTTTTTGAAAATTTTCGATGTCGAATCTAGAGTGCCAGGACTATACAAAAGAGTGAAATTTTGATCCAGGTAAGTCGATATGCATATATATAGGTCTTTGATGATTGGTCCCAGTCTAAATAAGCCAAAAATGATCATAATTTGACATTTTTTGATAAAAAACAAATTTTTTGAAAATTTTCGATGTCGAATCTAGAGTGCCAGGACTATACAAAAGAGTGAAATTTTGATCCAGGTAAGTCGATATGCATATATATAGGTCTTTTATGATTGGTCCCAGTCTAAATAAGCCAAAAATGATCATAATTTGACATTTTTTGATAAAAAACAAATTTGTTGAAAATTTTCGATGTCGAATCTAGAGTGCCAGGACTATACAAAAGAGTGAAATTTTGATCCAGGTAAGTCGATGTGCATATATATAGGTCTTTTATGATTGGTCCCAGTCTAAATAAGCCAAAAATGATCATAATTTGACATTTTTTGATAAAAAACAAATTTTTTGAAAATTTTCGATGTCGAATCTAGAGTGCCAGGACTATACAAAAGAGTGAAATTTTGATCCAGGTAAGTCGATATGCATATATATAGGTCTTTTATGATTGGTCCCAGTCTAAATAAGCCAAAAATGATCATAATTTGACATTTTTTGATAAAATACAAATTTTTTGAAAATTTTCGATGTCGAATATAGAGTGCCAGGACTATACAAAAGAGTGAAATTTTGATCCAGGTAAGTCGATATGCATATATATAGGTCTTTTATGATTGGTCCCAGTCTAAATAAGCAAAAAATGATCATAATTTGACATTTTTTGATAAAATACAAATTTTTTGAAAATTTTCGATGTCAAATCTAAAGTGCCAGGACTATACAAAAGAGTGAAATTTTGATCCAGGTAAGTCGATATGCATATATATAAATCTTTTATGATTGGTCCCAGTCTAAATAAGCCAAAAATGATCATAATTTGACATTTTTTGATAAAATACAAATTTTTTGAAAATTTTCGATGTCGAATCTAGAGTGCCAGGACTATACAAAAGAGTGAAATTTTGATCCAGGTAAGTCGATATGCATATATATAGGTCTTTTATGATTGGTCCCAGTCTAAATAAGCCAAAAATGATCATAATTTGACATTTTTTGATAAAATACAAATTTTTTGAAAATTTTCGATGTCGAATCTAGAGTGCCAGGACTATACAAAAGAGTGAAATTTTGATCCAGGTAAGTCGATATGCGTATATATAGGTCTTTTATAATTGGTCCCAGTCTAAATAAGCCAAAAATGATCATAATTTGACATTTTTTGATAAAATACAAATTTTTTGAAAATTTTCGATGTCGAATCTAGAGTGCCAGGACTATACAAAAGAGTGAAATTTTGATCCAGGTAAGTCGATATGCATATATATAGGTCTTTTATGATTGGTCCCAGTCTAAATAAGCCAAAAATGATCATAATTTGACATTTTTTGATAAAAAACAAATTTTTTGAAAATTTTCGATATCGCGTCTAGAGTGCCAGGACTATACAAAAGAGTGAAATTTTGATCCAGGTAAGTCGATATGCATATATATAGGTCTTTTATGATTGGTCCCAGTCTAAATAAGCCAAAAATGATCATAATTTGACATTTTTTGATAAAAAACAAATTTTTTGAAAATTTTCGATGTCGAATCTAGAGTGCCAGGACTATACAAAAGAGTGAAATTTTGATCCAGGTAAGTCGATATGCATATATATAGGTCTTTTATGAATGGTCCCAGTCTAAATAAGACAAAAATGATCATAATTTGACATTTTTTGATAAAAAACAAATTTTTTGAAAATTTTCGAAGTCGAATCTAGAGTGCCAGGACTATACAAAAGAGTGAAATTTTGATCCAGGTAAGTCGATATGCATATATATGGGTCTTTTATGATTGGTCCCAGTCTAAATAAGCCAAAAATGATCATAATTTGACATTTTTTGATAAAATACAAATTTTTTGAAAATTTTCGACGTCGAATCTAGAGTGCCAGGGCTATACAAAAGAGTGAAATTTTGATCCAGGTAAGTCGATATGCATATATATAGGTCTTTTATGATTGGTCCCAGTCTAAATAAGCCAAAAATGATCATAATTTGACATTTTTTTGATAAAAAAAAATTTTTTGAAAATTTTCGATGTCGAATTTAGAGTGCCTGGACTATACAAAAGAGTCAAATTTTGATCCAGGTAAGTCGATATGCATATATATAGGTCTTTTATGATTGGTCCCAGTCTAAATAAGCCAAAAATGATCATAATTTGACATTTTTTGATAAAATACAAATTTTTTGAAAATTTTCGATGTCGAATCTAGAGTGCCAGGACTATACAAAAGAGTGAAATTTTGATCCAGGTAAGTCGATATGCATATATATAGGTCTTTTATGATTGGTCCCAGTCTAAATAAGCCAAAAATGATCATAATTTGACATTTTTTGATAAAAAACAAATTTTTTGAAAATTTTCGATGTCGAATCTAGAGTGCCAGGACTATACAAAAGAGTGAAATTTTGATCCAGGTAAGTCGATATGCATATATATAGGTCTTTTATGATTGGTCCCAGTCTAACTAAGCCAAAAATGATCATAATTTGACATTTTTTGATAAAATACAAATTTTTTGAAAATTTTCGATGTCGAATCTAGAGTGCCAGGGCTATACAAAAGAGTGAAATTTTGATCCAGGTAAGTCGATATGCATATATATAGGTCCTTTATGATTGGTCCCAGTCTAAATAAGCCAAAAATGATCATAATTTGACATTTTTTGATAAAATACAAATTTTTTGAAAATTTTCGATGTCGAATCTAGAGTGCCAGGACTATACAAAAGAGTGAAATTTTGATCCAGGTAAGTCGATATGCATATATATAGGTCTTTGATGATTGGTCCCAGTCTAAATAAGCCAAAAATGATCATAATTTGACATTTTTTGATAAAAAACAAATTTTTTGAAAATTTTCGATGTCGAATCTAGAGTGCCAGGACTATACAAAAGAGTGAAATTTTGATCCAGGTAAGTCGATATGCATATATATATAGGTCTTTTATGATTGGTCCCAGTCTAAATAAGCCAAAAATGATCATAATTTGACATTTTTTGATAAAAAACAAATTTGTTGAAAATTTTCGATGTCGAATCTAGAGTGCCAGGACTATACAAAAGAGTGAAATTTTGATCCAGGTAAGTCGATGTGCATATATATAGGTCTTTTATGATTGGTCCCAGTCTAAATAAGCCAAAAATGATCATAATTTGACATTTTTTGATAAAAAACAAATTTTTTGAAAATTTTCGATGTCGAATCTAGAGTGCCAGGACTATACAAAAGAGTGAAATTTTGATCCAGGTAAGTCGATATGCATATATATAGGTCTTTTATGATTGGTCCCAGTCTAAATAAGCCAAAAATGATCATAATTTGACATTTTTTGATAAAATACAAATTTTTTGAAAATTTTCGATGTCGAATATAGAGTGCCAGGACTATACAAAAGAGTGAAATTTTGATCCAGGTAAGTCGATATGCATATATATAGGTCTTTTATGATTGGTCCCAGTCTAAATAAGCAAAAAATGATCATAATTTGACATTTTTTGATAAAATACAAATTTTTTGAAAATTTTCGATGTCGAATCTAGAGTGCCAGGACTATACAAGAGAGTGAAATTTTGATCCAGGTAAGTCGATATGCATATATATAGGTCTTTTATGATTGGTCCCAGTCTAAATAAGCCAAAAATGATCATAATTTGACATTTTTTGATAAAATACAAATTTTTTGAAAATTTTCGATGTCGAATCTAGAGTGCCAGGACTATACAAAAGAGTGAAATTTTGATCCAGGTAAGTCGATATGCATATATATAGGTCTTTTATGATTGGTCCCAGTCTAAATAAGCCAAAAATGATCTTAATTTGACATTTTTTGATAAAATACAAATTTTTTGAAAATTTTCGATGTCGAATCTAGAGTGCCAGGACTATACAAAAGAGTGAAATTTTGATCCAGGTAAGTCGATATGCGTATATATAGGTCTTTTATAATTGGTCCCAGTCTAAATAAGCCAAAAATGATCATAATTTGACATTTTTTGATAAAATACAAATTTTTTGAAAATTTTCGATGTCGAATCTAGAGTGCCAGGACTATACAAAAGAGTGAAATTTTGATCCAGGTAAGTCGATATGCATATATATAGGTCTTTTATGATTGGTCCCAGTTTAAATAAGCCAAAAATGATCATAATTTGACATTTTTTGATAAAAAACAAATTTTTTGAAAATTTTCGATGTCGCATCTAGAGTGCCAGGACTATACAAAAGAGTGAAATTTTGATCCAGGTTAGTCGATATGCATATATATAGGTCTTTTATGATTGGTCCCAGTCAAAATAAGCCAAAAATGATCATAATTTGACATTTTTTGATAAAAAACAAATTTTTTGATAATTTTCGATGTCGAATCTAGAGTGCCAGGACTATACAAAAGAGTGAAATTTTGATCCAGGTAAGTCGATATGCATATATATAGGTCTTTTATGATTGGTCCCAGTCTAAATAAGCCAAAAATGATCATAATTTGACATTTTTTGATAAAAAACAAATTTTTTGAAAATTTTCGATGTCGAATCTAGAGTGCCAGGACTATACAAAAGAGTGAAATTTTGATCCAGGTAAGTCGATATGCATATATATAGGTCTTTTATGATTGGTCCCAGTCTAAATAAGCCAAAAATGATCATAATTTGACATTTTTGGATAAAAAACAAATTTTTTGAAAATTTTCGATGTCGAATCTAGAGTGCCAGGACTATACAAAAGAGTGAAAATTTGATCCAGGTAAGTCGATATGCATATATATAGGTCTTTAATGATTGGTCCCAGTTTAAATAAGCCAAAAATGATCATAATTTGACATTTTTTGAAAAAAACAAATTTTTTGAAAATTTTCGATGTCGCATCTAGAGTGCCAGGACTATACAAAAGAGTGAAATTTTGATCCAGGTTAGTCGATATGCATATATATAGGTCTTTTATGATTGGTCCCAGTCAAAATAAGCCAAAAATGATCATAATTTGACATTTTTTGATAAAATACAAATTTTTTGAAAATTTTCGATGTCGAATCTAGAGTGCCAGGACTATACAAAAGAGTGAAATTTTGATCCAGGTAAGTCGATATGCATATATATAGGTCTTTTATGATTGGTCCCAGTCTAAATAAGCCAAAAATGATCATAATTTGACATTTTTTGATAAAAAACAAATTTTTTGAAAATTTTCGATGTCGAATCTAGAGTGCCAGGACTATACAAAAGAGTGAAATTTTGATCCAGGTAAGTCGATATGCATATTTATAGGTCTTTTATGATTGGTCCCAGTCTAAATAAGCCAAAAATGATCATAATTTGACATTTTTTGATAAAAAACAAATTTTTTGAAAATTTTCGATGTCGAATCTAGAGTGCCAGGACTATACAAAAGAGTGAAATTTTGATCCAGGTAAGTCGATATGCATATATTTAGGTCTTTAATGATTGGTCCCAGTCTAAATAAGCCAAAAATGATCATAATTTGACATTTTTTGATAAAAAACAAATTTTTTGCAAATTTTCGATATCGCGTCTAGAGTGCCAGGACTATACAAAAGAGTGAAATTTTGATCCAGGTAAGTCGATATGCATATATATAGGTCTTTTATGATTGGTCCCAGTCTAAATAAGCCAAAAATGATCATAATTTGACATTTTTTGATAAAAAACAAATTTTTTGAAAATTTTCGATGTCGAATCTAGAGTGCCAGGGCTATACAAAAGAGTGAAATTTTGATCCAGGTAAGTCGATATGCATATATATAGGTCTTTTATGATTGGTCCCAGTCTAAATAAGCCAAAAATGATCATAATTTGACATTTTTTTGATAAAAAAAAATTTTTTGAAAATTTTCGATGTCGAATCTAGAGTGCCTGGACTATACAAAAGAGTGAAATTTTGATCCAGGTAAGTCGATATGCATATATATAGGTCTTTTATGATTGGTCCCAGTCTAAATAAGCCAAAAATGATCATAATTTGACATTTTTTGATAAAATACAAATTTTTTGAAAATTTTCGATGTCGAATCTAGAGTGCCAGGACTATACAAAAGAGTGAAATTTTTATCCAGGTAAGTCGATATGCATATATATAGGTCTTTTATGATTGGTCCCAGTCTAAATAAGCCAAAAATGATCATAATTTGACATTTTTTGATAAAAAACAAATTTTTTGAAAATTTTCGATGTCGAATCTAGAGTGCCAGGACTATACAAAAGAGTGAAATTTTGATCCAGGTAAGTCGATATGCATATATATAGGTCTTTTATGATTGGTCCCAGTCTAACTAAGCCAAAAATGATCATAATTTGACATTTTTTGATAAAATACAAATTTTTTGAAAATTTTCGATGTCGAATCTAGAGTGCCAGGGCTATACAAAAGAGTGAAATTTTGATCCAGGTAAGTCGATATGCATATATATAGGTCTTTTATGATTGGTCCCAGTCTAAATAAGCCAAAAATGATCATAATTTGACATTTTTTGATAAAAAACAAATTTTTTGAAAATTTTCGATATCGCGTCTAGAGTGCCAGGACTATACAAAAGAGTGAAATTTTGATCCAGGTAAGTCGATATGCATATATATAGGTCTTTTATGATTGGTCCCAGTCTAAATAAGCCAAAAATGATCATAATTTGACATTTTTTGATAAAAAACAAATTTTTTGAAAATTTTCGATGTCGAATCTAGAGTGCCAGGACTATACAAAAGAGTGAAATTTTGATCCAGGTAAGTCGATATGCATATATATAGGTCTTTTATGAATGGTCCCAGTCTAAATAAGACAAAAATGATCATAATTTGACATTTTTTGATAAAAAACAAATTTTTTGAAAATTTTCGAAGTCGAATCTAGAGTGCCAGGACTATACAAAAGAGTGAAATTTTGATCCAGGTAAGTCGATATGCATATATATAGGTCTTTTATGATTGGTCCCAGTCTAAATAAGCCAAAAATGATCATAATTTGACATTTTTTGATAAAATACAAATTTTTTGAAAATTTTCGACGTCGAATCTAGAGTGCCAGGGCTATACAAAAGAGTGAAATTTTGATCCAGGTAAGTCGATATGCATATATATAGGTCTTTTATGATTGGTCCCAGTCTAAATAAGCCAAAAATGATCATAATTTGACATTTTTTTGATAAAAAAAAATTTTTTGAAAATTTTCGATGTCGAATCTAGAGTGCCTGGACTATACAAAAGAGTCAAATTTTGATCCAGGTAAGTCGATATGCATATATATAGGTCTTTTATGATTGGTCCCAGTCTAAATAAGCCAAAAATGATCATAATTTGACATTTTTTGATAAAATACAAATTTTTTGAAAATTTTCGATGTCGAATCTAGAGTGCCAGGACTATACAACAGAGTGAAATTTTGATCCAGGTAAGTCGATATGCATATATATAGGTCTTTTATGATTGGTCCCAGTCTAAATAAGCCAAAAATGATCATAATTTGACATTTTTTGATAAAAAACAAATTTTTTGAAAATTTTCGATGTCGAATCTAGAGTGCCAGGACTATACAAAAGAGTGAAATTTTGATCCAGGTAAGTCGATATGCATATATATAGGTCTTTTATGATTGGTCCCAGTCTAACTAAGCCAAAAATGATCATAATTTGACATTTTTTGATAAAATACAAATTTTTTGAAAATTTTCGATGTCGAATCTAGAGTGCCAGGGCTATACAAAAGAGTGAAATTTTGATCCAGGTAAGTCGATATGCATATATATAGGTCTTTTATGATTGGTCCCAGTCTAAATAAGCCAAAAATGATCATAATTTGACATTTTTTGATAAAAAACAAATTTTTTGAAAATTTTCGATGTCGAATCTAGAGTGCCAGGACTATACAAAAGAGTGAAATTTTGATCCAGGTAAGTCGATATGCATATATATAGGTCTTTTATGATTGGTCCCAGTCTAAATAAGCCAAAAATGATCATAATTTGACATTTTTTGATAAAATACAAATTTTTTGAAAATTTTCGATGTCGAATCTAGAGTGCCAGGACTATACAAAAGAGTGGAATTTTGATCCAGGTAAGTCGATATGCATACATATAGGTCTTTTATGATTGGTTTCAGTCTAAATAAGCCAAAAATGATCATAATTTGACATTTTTTGATAAAAAACAAATTTTTTGAAAATTTTCGATGTCGAATCTAGAGTGCCAGGACTATACAAAAGAGTGGAATTTTGATCCTTGTAAGTCGATATGCATATATATAGGTCTTTTATGATTGGTCCCAGTCTAAATAAGCCAAAAATGATCATAATTTGACATTTTTTGATAAAAAACAAATTTTTTGAAAATTTTCGATGTCGAATCTAGAGTGCCAGGACTATACAAAAGAGTGAAATTTTGATTCAGGTAAGTCGATATGCATATATATAGGTCTTTTATGATTGGTCCCAGTCTAAATAAGCCAAAAATGATCATAATTTGACATTTTTTGATAAAATACAAATTTTTTGAAAATTTTGGATGTCGAATCTAGAGTGCCAGGACTAAACAAAAGAGTGAAATTTTGATCCAGGTAAGTCGATATGCATATATATAGGTCTTTTATGATTGGCCCCAGTCTAAATAAGCCAAAAATTAACATAATTTGACATTTTTTTTATAAAAAACAAATTTTTTGAAAATTTTCGATGTCGAATCTAGAGTGCCAGGACTATACAAAAGAGTGAAATTTCGATCCAGGTAAGTCGATATGCATATATATAGGTCTCTTATGATTGGTTCCAGTCTAAATAAGCCAAAAATGATCATAATTTGACATTTTTTGATAAAATACAAATTTTTTGAAAATTTTCGATGTCGAATCTAGAGTGCCAGGACTATACAAAAGAGTGAAATTTTGATCCAGGTAAGTCGATATGCATATATATAGGTCTTTTATGATTGGTCCCAGTCTAAATAAGCCAAAAATGATCATAATTTGACATTTTTGTAATAAAATACAAATTTTTTGAAAATTTTCGATGTCGAATCTAGAGTGCCAGGACTATACAAAAGAGTGAAATTTTGATCCAGGTAAGTCGATATGCATATATTTAGGTCTTTTATGATTGGTCCCAGTCTAAATAAGCCAAAAATGATCATAATTTGACATTTTTTGATAAAAAACAAATTTTTTGAAAATTTTCGATGTCGAATCTAGAGTGCCAGGACTATACAAAAGAGTGAAATTTTGATCCAGGTAAGTCGATATGCATATATATAGGTCTTTTATGATTGGTCCCAGTCTGAATAAGCCAAAAATGATCATAATTTGACATTTTTTGATAAAATACAAATTTTTTGAAAATTTTCGATGTCGAATCTAGAGTGCCAGGACTATACAAAAGAGTGGAATTTTGATCCAGGTAAGTCGATATGCATATATATAGGTCTTTTATGATTGGTCCCAGTCTAATAAGCCAAAAATGATCATAATTTGACATTTTTTGATAAAATACAAATTTTTTGAAAATTTTCGATGTCGAATCTAGAGTGCCAGGACTATACAAAAGAGTGGAATTTTGATCCTTGTAAGTCGATATGCATATATATAGGTCTTTTATGATTGGTCCCAGTCTAAATAAGCCAAAACTGATCATAATTTGACATTTTTTGATAAAAAACAAATTTTTTGAAAATTTTCGATGTCGAGTCTAGAGTGCCAGGACTATACAAAAGAGTGAAATTTTGATTCAGGTAAGTCGATATGCATATATATAGGTCTTTTATGATTGGTCCCAGTCTAAATAAGCCAAAAATGATCATAATTTAACATTTTTTGATAAAATAAAAATTTTTTGAAAATTTTCGATGTCGAATCTAGAGTGCCAGGACTATACAAAAGAGTGAAATTTTGATCCAGGTAAGTCGATATGCATATATATAGGTCTTTTATGATTGGCCCCAGTCTAAATAAGCCAAAAATGAACATAATTTGACATTTTTTTATAAAAAACAAATTTTTTGAAAATTTTCGATGTCGAATCTAGAGTGCCAGGACTATACAAAAGAGTGAAATTTCGATCCAGGTAAGTCGATTTGCATATATATAGGTCTTTTATGATTGGTCCCAGTCTAAATAAGCCAAAAATGATCATAATTTGACATTTTTTGATAAAATACAAATTTTTTGAAAATTTTCGATGTCGAATCTAGAGTGCCAGGACTATACAAAAGAGTGAAATTTTGATCCAGGTAAGTCGATATGCATATATATAGGTCTTTTATGATTGGTCCCAGTCTAAATAAGCCAAAAATGATCATAATTTGACATTTTTTGATAAAATACAAATTTTTTGAAAATTTTCGATGTCGAATCTAGAGTGCCAGGACTATACAAAAGAGTGAAATTTTGATCCAGGTAAGTCGATATGCATATATATAGGTCTTTTATGATTGGTCCCAGTCTAAATAAGCCAAAAATGATCATAATTTGACATTTTTTGATAAAAAACAAATTTTTCGAAAATTTTCGATGTTGAATCTAGAGTGCCAGGACTATACAAAAGAGTGAAATTTTGATCCAGGTAAGTCGATATGCATATATATAGGTCTTTTATGATTGGTCCCAGTCTAATAAGCCAAAAATGATCATAATTTGACATTTTTTGATAAAAAACAAATTTTTTGAAAATTTTCGATGTCGAATCTAGAGTGCCAGGACTATACAAAAGAGTGAAATTTTGATCCAGGTAAGTCGATATGCATATATATAGGTCTTTTATGATTGGTCCCAGTCTAAATAAGCCAAAAATGATCATAATTTGACATTTTTTGATAAAAAACAAATTTTTTGAAAATTTTCGATGTCGAATCTAGAGTGCCAGGACTATACAAAAGAGTGAAATTTTGATCTAGGTAAGTCGATATGCATATATATAGGTCTTTTATGATGGGTCCCAGTCTAAATAAGCCAAAAATGATTATAATTTGACATTTTTTGATAAAAAACAAATTTTTTGAAAATTTTCGATGTCGAATCTAGAGTGCCAGGACTATACAAAAGAGTGAAATTTTGATCCAGGTAAGTCGATATGCATATATATAGGTCTTTTATGATTGGTCCCAGTCTAAATAAGCCAAAAATGATCATAATTTGACATTTTTTGATAAAAAACAAATTTTTTGAAAATTTTCGATGTCGAATCTAGAGTGCCAGGACTATACAAAAGAGTGAAATTTTGATTCAGGTAAGTCGATATGCATATATATAGGTCTTTTATGATTGGTCCCAGTCTAAATAAGCCAAAAATGATCATAATTTGACATTTTTTGATAAAATACAAATTTTTTGAAAATTTTCGATGTCGAATCTAGAGTGCCTGGACTATACAAAAGAGTGAAATTTTGATCCAGGTAAGTCGATATGCATATAAATAGGTCTTTTATGATTGGTCCCAGTCTAAATAAGCCAAAAATGATCATAATTTGACATTTTTTGATAAAAAACAAATTTTTTGAAAATTTTCGATGTCGAATCTAGAGTGCCAGGACTATACAAAAAGTGAAATTTTGATCCAGGTAAGTCGATATGCATATACATAGGTCTTTTATGATTGGTCCCAGTCTAAATAAGCCAAAAATGATCATAATTTGACATTTTTTGATAAAAAACAAATTTTTTGAAAATTTTCGATGTCGAATCTAGAGTGCCAGGACTATACAAAAGAGTGAAATTTTGATCCAGGTAAGTCGATATGCATATATATAGGTCTTTTATGATTGGTCCCAGTCTAAATAAGCCAAAAATGATCATAATTTGACATTTTTTGATAAAAAACAAATTTTTTTAAAATTTTCGATGTCGAATCTAGAGTGCCAGGACTATACAAAAGAGTGGAATTTTGATCCAGGTTAGTCGATATGCATATATATAGGTCTTTTATGATTGGTCCCAGTCTAAATAAGCCAAAAATGATCATAATTTGACATTTTTTGATAAAAAACAAATTTTTTGAAAATTTTCGATGTCGAATCTAGAGTGCCAGGACTATACAAAAGAGTGAAATTTTGATCCCGGTAAGTCGATATGCATATATATAGGTCTTTTATGATTGGTCCCAGTCTAAATAAGCCAAAAATGATCATAATTTGACATTTTTTGATAAAATACAAATTTTTTGAAAATTTTCGATGTCGAATCTAGAGTGCCAGGACTATACAAAAGAGTGAAATTTTGATCCAGGTAAGTCGATATGCATATATATAGGTCTTTTATGATTGGTCCCAGTCTAAATAAGCCAAAAATGATCATAATTTGACATTTTTTGATAAAAAACAAATTTTTTGAAAATTTTCGATGTCGAATCTAGAGTGCCAGGACTATACAAAAGAGTGAAATTTTGATCCAGGTAAGTCGATATGCATATATATAGGTCTTTTATGATTGGTCCCAGTCTAAGTAAGCCAAAAATGATCATAATTTGACATTTTTTGATAAAAAACAAATTTTTTAAAAATTTTCGATGTCGAATCTAGAGTGCCAGGACTATACAAAAGAGTGAAATTTTGATCCAGGTAAGTCGATATGCATATATATAGGTCTTTTATGATTGGTCCCAGTCTAAGTAAGCCAAAAATGAACATAATTTGACATTTTTTGATAAAAAAAAAATTTTTTGAAAATTTTCGATGTCGAATCTAGAGTGCCAGGACTATACAAAAGAGTGAAATTTTGATCCAGGTAAGTCGATATGCATATATATAGGTCTTTTATGATTGGTCCCAGTCTAAATAAGCCAAAAATGATCATAATTTGACATTTTTTGATAAAAAACTCATTTTTTGAAAATTTTCGATGTCGAATCTAGAGTGCCAGGACTATACAAAAGAGTGAAATTTTGATCCAGGTAAGTCGATATGCATATATATAGGTCTTTTATGATTGGCCCCAGTCTAAATAAGCCAAAAATGAACATAATTTGACATTTTTTGATAAAAAACAAATTTTTTGAAAATTTTCGATGTCGAATCTAGAGTGCCAGGACTATACAAAAGAGTGAAATTTCGATCCAGGTAAGTCGATATGCATATATATAGGTCTTTTATGATTGATCCCAGTCTAAATAAGCCAAAAATGATCATAATTTGACATTTTTTGATAAAATACAAATTTTTTGAAAATTTTCGATGTCGAATCTAGAGTGCCAGGACTATACAAAAGAGTGAAATTTTGATCCAGGTAAGTCGATATGCATATATATAGGTCTTTTATGATTGGTCCCAGTCTAAATAAGCCAAAAATGATCATAATTTGACATTTTTTGATAAAATACAAATTTTTTGAAAATTTTCGATGTCGAATCTAGAGTGCCAGGACTATACAAAAGAGTGAAATTTTGATCCAGGTAAGTCGATATGCATATATATAGGTCTTTTATGATTGGTCCCAGTCTAAATAAGCCAAAAATGATCATAATTTGACATTTTTTGATAAAAAACAAATTTTTCGAAAATTTTCGATGTTGAATCTAGAGTGCCAGGACTATACAAAAGAGTGAAATTTTGATCCAGGTAAGTCGATATGCATTAATATAGGTCTTTTATGATTGGTTTCAGTCTAAATAAGCCAAAAATGATCATAATTTGACATTTTTTGATAAAATACAAATTTTTTGAAAATTTTCGATGTCGAATCTAGAGTGCCAGGACTATACAAAAGAGTGAAATTTTGATCCAGGTAAGTCGATATGCATATATATAGGTCTTTTATGATTGGTCCCAGTCTAAATAAGCCAAAAATGATCATAATTTGACATTTTTTGATAAAAAACAAATTTTTTGAAAATTTTCGATGTCGAATCTAGAGTGCCAGGACTATACAAAAGAGTGGAATTTTGATCCATGTAAGTCGATATGCATATATATAGGTCTTTTATGATTGGTCCCAGTCTAAATAAGCCAAAAATGATCATAATTTGACATTTTTTGATAAAAAACAAATTTTTTGAAAATTTTCGATGTCGAATCTAGAGTGCCAGGACTATACAAAAGAGTGAAATTTTGATTCAGGTAAGTCGATATGCATATATATAGGTCTTTTATGATTGGTCCCAGTCTAAATAAGCCAAAAATGATCATAATTTGACATTTTTTGATAAAATACAAATTTTTTGAAAATTTTCGATGTCGAATCTAGAGTGCCAGGACTATACAAAAGAGTGAAATTTTGATCCAGGTAAGTCGATATGCATATATATAGGTCTTTTATGATTGGTCCCAGTCTAAATAAGCCAAAAATGAACATAATTTGACATTTTTTGATAAAAAACAATTTTTTTGAAAATTTTCGATGTCGAATCTAGAGTGCCAGGACTATACAAAAGAGTGAAATTTTGATCCAGGTAAGTCGATATGCATATATAGGTCTTTTATGATTGGTCCCAGTCTAAATAAGCCAAAAATGATCATAATTTGACATTTTTTGATAAAAAGCTCATTTTTTGAAAATTTTCGATGTCGAATCTAGAGTGCCAGGACTATACAAAAGAGTGAAATTTTGATCCAGGTAAGTCGATATGCATATATATAGGTCTTTTATGATTGGTCCCAGTCTAAATAAGCCAAAAATGATCATAATTTGACATTTTTTGATAAAATAAAAATTTTTTGAAAATTTTCGATGTCGAATCTAGAGTGCCAGGACTATACAAAAGAGTGAAATTTTGATCCAAGTAAGTCGATATGCATATATATAGGTCTTTTATGATTGGTCCCAGTCTAAATAAGCCAAAAATGATCATAATTTGACATTTTTTGATAAAATACAAATTTTTTGAAAATTTTCGATGTCGAATCTAGAGTGCCAGGACTATACAAAAGAGTGAAATTTTGATCCAAGTAAGTCGATATGCATATATATAGGTCTTTTATGATTGGTCCCAGTCTAAATAAGCCAAAAATGATCATAATTTGACATTCTTTGATAAAATACAAATTTTTTGAAAATTTTCGATGTCGAATCTAGAGTGCCAGGACTATACAAAAGAGTGAAATTTTGATCCAGGTAAGTCGATATGCATATATATAGGTCTTTTATGATTGGTCCCAGTCTAAATAAGCCAAAAATGATCATAATTTGACATTTTTTGATAAAATACAAATTTTTTGAAAATTTTCGATGTCGAATCTAGAGTGCCAGGACTATACAAAAGAGTGAAATTTTGATCCAGGTAAGTCGATATGCATATATATAGGTCTTTTATGATTGGTCCCAGTCTAAATAAGCCAAAAATGATCATAATTTGACATTTTTTGATAAAAAACAAATTTTTTGAAAATTTTCGATGTCGAATCTAGAGTGCCAGGACTATACAAAAGAGTGAAATTTTGATTCAGGTAAGTCGATATGCATATATATAGGTCTTTTATGATTGGTCCCAGTCTAAATAAGCCAAAAATGATCATAATTTGACATTTTTTGATAAAATACAAATTTTTTGAAAATTTTCGATGTCGAATCTAGAGTGCCAGGACTATACAAAAGAGTGAAATTTTGATCCAAGTAAGTCGATATGCATATATATAGGTCTTTTATGATTGGTCCCAGTCTAAATAAGCCAAAAATGAACATAATTTGACATTTTTTGATAAAAAACAATTTTTTTGAAAATTTTCGATGTCGAATCTAGAGTGCCAGGACTATACAAAAGAGTGAAATTTTGATCCAGGTAAGTCGATATGCATATATATAGGTCTTTTATGATTGGTCACAGTCTAAATAAGCCAAAAATGATCATAATTTGACATTTTTTGATAAAAAACTCATTTTTTGAAAATTTTCGATGTCGAATCTAGAGTGCCAGGACTATACAAAAGAGTGAAATTTTGATCCAGGTAAGTCGATATGCATATATATAGGTCTTTTATGATTGGTCCCAGTCTAAATAAGCCAAAAATGATCATAATTTGACATTTTTTGATAAAATACAAATTTTTTGAAAATTTTCGATGTCGAATCTAGAGTGCCAGGACCATACAAAAGAGTGAAATTTTGATCCAGGTAAGTCGATATGCATATATATAGGTCTTTTATGATTGGTCCCAGTCTAAATAAGCCAAAAATGATCATAATTTGACATTTTTTGATAAAATACAAATTTTTTGAAAATTTTCGATGTCGAATCTAGAGTGCCAGGACTATACAAAAGAGTGAAATTTTGATCCAAGTAAGTCGATTTGCATATATATAGGTCTTTTATGATTGGTCCCAGTCTAAATAAGCCAAAAATGATCATAATTTGACATTTTTTGATAAAATACAAATTTTTTGAAAATTTTCGATGTCGAATCTAGAGTGCCAGGACTATACAAAAGAGTGAAATTTTGATCCAGGTAAGTCGATATGCATATATATAGGTCTTTTATGATTGGTCCCAGTCTAAATAAGCCAAAAATGATCATAATTTGACATTTTTTGATAAAATACAAATTTTTTGAAAATTTTCGATGTCGAATCTAGAGTGCCAGGACTATACAAAAGAGTGAAATTTTGATCCAGGTAAGTCGATATGCATATATATAGGTCTTTTATGATTGGTCCCAGTCTAAATAAGCCAAAAATGATCATAATTTGACATTTTTTGATAAAAAACAAATTTTTTGAAAATTTTCGATGTCGAATCTAGAGTGCCAGGACTATACAAAAGAGTGAAATTTTGATTCAGGTAAGTCGATATGCATATATATAGGTCTTTTATGATTGGTCCCAGTCTAAATAAGCCAAAAATGATCATAATTTGACATTTTTTGATAAAAAACAAATTTTTTGAAAATTTTCGATGTCGAATCTAGAGTGCCAGGACTATACAAAAGAGTGAAATTTTGATCCAGGTAAGTCGATATGCATATATATAGGTCTTTTATGATTGGTCCCAGTCTAAATAAGCCAAAAATGATCATAATTTGACATTTTTTGATAAAAAACAAATTTTTTGAAAATTTTCGATGTCGAATCTAGAGTGCCAGGACTATACAAAAGAGTGAAATTTTGATCCAGGTAAGTCGATATGCATATATATAGGTCTTTTATGATTGGTCCTAGTCTAAATAAGCCAAAAATGATCATAATTTGACATTTTTTGATAAAAAACTAATTTGTTGAAAATTTTCGATGTCGAATCTAGAGTGCCAGGACTATACAAAAGAGTGAAATTTCGATCCAGGTAAGTCGATATGCATATATATAGGTCTTTTATGATTGGTCCCAGTCTAAATAAGCCAAAAATGATCATAATTTGACATTTTTTGATAAAAAACAAATTTTTTGAAAATTTTCGATGTCGAATCTAGAGTGCCAGGACTATACAAAAGAGTGAAATTTTGATTCAGGTAAGTCGATATGCATATATATAGGTCTTTTATGATTGGTCCCAGTCTAAATAAGCCAAAAATGATCATAATTTGACATTTTTTGATAAAATACAAATTTTTTGAAAATTTTCGATGTCGAATCTAGAGTGCCAGGACTATACAAAAGAGTGAAATTTTGATCCAGGTAAGTCGATATGCATATATATAGGTCTTTTATGATTGGTCCCAGTCTAAATAAGCCAAAAATGATCATAATTTGACATTTTTTGATAAAATACAAATTTTTTGAAAATTTTCGATGTCGAATCTAGAGTGCCAGGACTATACAAAAGAGTGAAATTTTGATCCAGGTAAGTCGATATGCATATATATAGGTCTTTTATGATTGGTCCTAGTCTAAATAAGCCAAAAATGATCATAATTTGACATTTTTTGATAAAAAACTAATTTGTTGAAAATTTTCGATGTCGAATCTAGAGTGCCAGGACTATACAAAAGAGTGAAATTTCGATCCAGGTAAGTCGATATGCATATATATAGGTCTTTTATGATTGGTCCCAGTCTAAATAAGCCAAAAATGATCATAATTTGACATTTTTTGATAAAAAACAAATTTTTTGAAAATTTTCGATGTCGAATCTAGAGTGCCAGGACTATACAAAAGAGTGAAATTTTGATCCAGGTAAGTCGATATGCATATATATAGGTCTTTTATGATTGGTCCCAGTCTAAATAAGCCAAAAATGATCATAATTTGACATTTTTTGATAAAATACAAATTTTTTGAAAATTTTCGATGTCGAATCTAGAGTGCCAGGACTATACAAAAGAGTGAAATTTTGATCCAGGTAAGTCGATATGCATATATATAGGTCTTTTATGATTGGTCCCAGTCTAAATAAGCCAAAAATGATCATAATTTGACATTTTTTGATAAAATACAAATTTTTTGAAAATTTTCGATGTCGAATCTAGAGTGCCAGGACTATACAAAAGAGTGAAATTTTGATCCAGGTAAGTCGATATGCATATATATAGGTCTTTTATGATTGGTCCCAGTCTAAATAAGCCAAAAATGATCATAATTTGACATTTTTTGATAAAATACAAATTTTTTGAAAATTTTCGATGTCGAATCTAGAGTGCCAGGACTATACAAAAGAGTGAAATTTTGATCCAGGTAAGTCGATATGCATATATATAGGTCTTTTATGATTGGCCCCAGTCTAAATAAGCCAAAAATGATCATAATTTGACATTTTTTGATAAAATACAAATTTTTTGAAAATTTTCGATGTCGAATCTAGAGTGCCAGGACTATACAAAAGAGTGAAATTTTGATCCAGGTAAGTCGATATGCATATATATAGGTCTTTTATGATTGGTCCCAGTCTAAATAAGCCAAAAATGATCATAATTTGACATTTTTTGATAAAAAACAAATTTTTTGAAAATTTTCGATGTCGAATCTAGAGTGCCAGGACTATACAAAAGAGTGGAATTTTGATCCATGTAAGTCGATATGCATATATATAGGTCTTTTATGATTGGTCCCAGTCTAAATAAGCCAAAAATGATCATAATTTGACATTTTTTGATAAAAAACAAATTTTTTGAAAATTTTCGATGTCGAATCTAGAGTGCCAGGACTATACAAAAGAGTGGAATTTTGATTCAGGTAAGTCGATATGCATATATATAGGTCTTTTATGATTGGTCCCAGTCTAAATAAGCCAAAAATGATCATAACTTGACATTTTTTGATAAAATACAAATTTTTTGAAAATTTTCGATGTCGAATCTAGAGTGCCAGGACTATACAAAAGAGTGAAATTTTGATCCAGGTAAGTCGATATGCATATATATAGGTCTTTGATGATTGGTCCCAGTCTAAATAAGCCAAAAATGATCATAATTTGACATTTTTTGATAAAAAACAAATTTTTTGAAAATTTTCGATGTCGAATCTAGAGTGCCAGGACTATACAAAAGAGTGAAATTTTGATCCAGGTAAGTCGATATGCATATATATAGGTCTTTTATGATTGGTCCCAGTCTAAATAAGCCAAAAATGATCATAATTTGACATTTTTTGATAAAAAACAAATTTGTTGAAAATTTTCGATGTCGAATCTAGAGTGCCAGGACTATACAAAAGAGTGAAATTTTGATCCAGGTAAGTCGATATGCATATATATAGGTCTTTTATGATTGGTCCCAGTCTAAATAAGCCAAAAATGATCATAATTTGACATTTTTTGATAAAAAACAAATTTTTTGAAAATTTTCGATGTCGAATCTAGAGTGCCAGGACTATACAAAAGAGTGAAATTTTGATGCAGGTAAGTCGATATGCATATATATAGGTCTTTTATGTTTGGTCCCAGTCTAAATAAGCCAAAAATGATCATAATTTGACATTTTTTGATAAAATACAAATTTTTTGAAAATTTTCGATGTCGAATATAGAGTGCCAGGACTATACAAAAGAGTGAAATTTTGATCCAGGTAAGTCGATATGCATATATATAGGTCTTTTATGATTGGTCCCAGTCTAAATAAGCAAAAAATGATCATAATTTGACATTTTTTGATAAAATACAAATTTTTTGAAAATTTTCGATGTCGAATCTAGAGTGCCAGGACTATACAAAAGAGTGAAATTTTGATCCAGGTAAGTCGATATGCATATAAATAGGTCTTTTATGACTGGTCCCAGTCTAAATAAGCCAAAAATGATCATAATTTGACATTTTTTGATAAAATACAAATTTTTTGAAAATTTTCGATGTCGAATCTAGAGTGCCAGGACTATACAAAAGAGTGAAATTTTGATCCAGGTAAGTCGATATGCATATATATAGGTCTTTTATGATTGGTCCCAGTCTAAATAAGCCAAAAATGATCATAATTTGACATTTTTTGATAAAAAACAAATTTTTTGAAAATTTTCGATGTCGAATCTAGAGTGCCAGGACTATACAAAAGAGTGAAATTTTGATCCAGGTAAGTCGATATGCATATATATAGGTCTTTTATGATTGGTCCCAGTCTAAATAAGCAAAAAATGATCATAATTTGACATTTTTTGATAAAATACAAATTTTTTGAAAATTTTCGATGTCGAATCTAGAGTGCCAGGACTATACAAAAGAGTGAAATTTTGATCCAGGTAAGTCGATATGCATATATATAGGTCTTTTATGATTGGTCCCAGTCTAAATAAGCCAAAAATGATCATAATTTGACATTTTTTGATAAAATACAAATTTTTTGAAAATTTTCGATGTCGCATCTAGAGTGCCAGGACTATACAAAAGAGTGAAATTTTGATCCAGGTAAGTCGATATGCATATATATAGGTCTTTTATGATTGGTCCCAGTCTAAATAAGCCAAAAATGATCATAATTTGACATTTTTTGATAAAAAACAAATTTTTTGAAAATTTTCGATGTCGAATCTAGAGTGCCAGGACTATACAAAAGAGTGAAATTTTGATCCAGGTAAGTCGATATGCATATATATAGGTCTTTTATGATTGGTCCCAGTCTAAATAAGCCAAAAATGATCATAATTTGACATTTTTTGATAAAATACAAATTTTTTGAAAATTTTCGATGTCGAATCTAGAGTGCCAGGACTATACAAAAGAGTGAAATTTTGATCCAGGTAAGTCGATATGCATATATATAGGTCTTTAATGATTGGTCCCAGTCTAAATAAGCCAAAAATGATCATAATTTGACATTTTTTGATAAAAAACAAATTTTTTGCAAATTTTCGATGTCGCATCTTGAGTGCCAGGACTATACAAAAGAGTGAAATTTTGATCCAGGTAAGTCGATATGCATATATATAGGTTTTTATGATTGGTCCCAGTCTAAATAAGCCAAAAATGATCATAATTTGACATTTTTTGATAAAAAACAAATTTTTTGAAAATTTTCGATGTCGAATCTAGAGTGCCAGGACTATACAAAAGAGTGAAATTTTGATCCAGGTAAGTCGATATGCATATTTATAGGTCTTTTATGATTGGTCCCAGTCTAAATAAGCCAAAAATGATCATAATTTGACATTTTTTGATAAAAAACAAATTTTTTGAAAATTTTCGATGTCGAATCTAGAGTGCCAGGACTATACAAAAGAGTGAAATTTTGATCCAGGTAAGTCGATATGCATATATATAGGTCTTTAATGATTGGTCCCAGTCTAAATAAGCCAAAAATGATCATAATTTGACATTTTTTGATAAAAAACAAATTTTTTGCAAATTTTCGATGTCGCGTCTAGAGTGCCAGGACTATACAAAAGAGTGAAATTTTGATCCAGGTAAGTCGATATGCATATATATAGGTCTTTTATGATTGGTCCCAGTCTAACTAAGCCAAAAATGATCATAATTTGACATTTTTTGATAAAAAACAAATTTTTTGAAAATTTTCGATGTCGAATCTAGAGTGCCAGGACTATACAAAAGAGTGAAATTTTGATCCAGGTAAGTCGATATGCATATATATAGGTCTTTTATGATTGGTCCCAGTCTAAATAAGACAAAAATGATCATAATTTGACATTTTTTGATAAAAAACAAATTTTTTGAAAATTTTCGAAGTCGAATCTAGAGTGCCAGGACTATACAAAAGAGTGAAATTTTGATCCAGGTAAGTCGATATGCATATATATAGGTCTTTAATGATTGGTCCCAGTCTAAATAAGCCAAAAATGATCATAATTTGACATTTTTTGATAAAAAACAAATTTTTTGCAACTTTTCGATGTCGCGTCTAGAGTGCCAGGACTATACAAAAGAGTGAAATTTTGATCCAGGTAAGTCGATATGCATATATATAGGTCTTTTATGATTGGTCCCAGTCTAAATAAGCCAAAAATGATCATAATTTGACATTTTTTGATAAAAAACAAATTTTTTGAAAATTTTCGATGTCGAATCTAGAGTGCCAGGACTATACAAAAGAGTGAAATTTTGATCCAGGTAAGTCGATATGCATATATATAGGTCTTTTATGATTGGTCCCAGTCTAACTAAGCCAAAAATGATCATAATTTGACATTTTTTGATAAAATACAAATTTTTTGAAAATTTTCGATGTCGAATCTAAAGTGCCAGGGCTATACAAAAGAGTGAAATTTTGATCCAGGTAAGTCGATATGCATATATATAGGTCTTTTATGATTGGTCCCAGTCTAAATAAGCCAAAAATGATCATAATTTGACATTTTTTGATAAAAAACAAATTTTTTGAAAATTTTCGATGTCGAATCTAGAGTGCCAGGACTATACAAAAGAGTGAAATTTTGATCCAGGTAAGTCGATATGCATATATATAGGTCTTTTATGATTGGTCCCAGTCTAAATAAGCCAAAAATGATCATAATTTGACATTTTTTGATAAAATACAAATTTTTTGAAAATTTTCGATGTCGAATCTAGAGTGCCAGGACTATACAAAAGAGTGGAATTTTGATCCAGGTAAGTCGATATGCATATATATAGGTCTTTTATGATTGGTCCCAGTCTAAATAAGCCAAAAATGATCATAATTTGACATTTTTTGATAAAAAACAAATTTTTTGAAAATTTTCGATGTCGAATCTAGAGTGCCAGGACTATACAAAAGAGTGAAATTTTGATCCAGGTAAGTCGATATGCATATATATAGGTCTTTTATGTTTGGTCCCAGTCTAAATAAGCCAAAAATGATCATAATTTGACATTTTTTGATAAAATACAAATTTTTTGAAAATTTTCGATGTCGAATATAGAGTGCCAGGACTATACAAAAGAGTGAAATTTTGATCCAGGTAAGTCGATATGCATATATATAGGTCTTTTATGATTGGTCCCAGTCTAAATAAGCAAAAAATGATCATAATTTGACATTTTTTGATA
Source organism: Chrysoperla carnea (assembly GCF_905475395.1). Classification (NCBI taxonomy): domain Eukaryota; kingdom Metazoa; phylum Arthropoda; class Insecta; order Neuroptera; family Chrysopidae; genus Chrysoperla; species Chrysoperla carnea. Next base: position 1,644,270 of record NW_025408234.1, on the reverse strand, counting down.
AAATACAAATTTTTTGAAAATTTTCGATGTCGAATCTAGAGTGCCAGGACTATACAAAAGAGTGAAATTTTGATCCAGGTAAGTCGATATGCATATATATAGGTCTTTTATGATTGGTCCCAGTCTAAATAAGCCAAAAATGATCATAATTTGACATTTTTTGATAAAATACAAATTTTTTGAAAATTTTCGATGTCGAATCTAGAGTGCCAGGACTATACAAAAGAGTGAAATTTTGATCCAGGTAAGTCGATATGCATATATATAGGTCTTTTATGATTGGTCCCAGTTTAAATAAGCCAAAAATGATCATAATTTGACATTTTTTGATAAAAAACAAATTTTTTGAAAATTTTCGATGTCGAATCTAGAGTGCCAGGACTATACAAAAGAGTGAAATTTTGATCCAGGTAAGTCGATATGCATATATATAGGTCTTTTATGATTGGTCCCAGTCTAAATAAGCCAAAAATGATCATAATTTGACATTTTTTGATAAAATACAAATTTTTTGAAAATTTTCGATGTCGAATCTAGAGTGCCAGGACTATACAAAAGAGTGAAATTTTGATCCAGGTAAGTCGATATGCATATATATAGGTCTTTTATAATTGGTCCCAGTCTAAATAAGCCAAAAATGATCATAATTTGACATTTTTTGATAAAATACAAATTTTTTGAAAATTTTCGATGTCGAATCTAGAGTGCCAGGACTATACAAAAGAGTGAAATTTTGATCCAGGTAAGTCGATATGCATATATATAGGTCTTTTATGATTGGTCCCAGTTTAAATAAGCCAAAAATGATCATAATTTGACATTTTTTGATAAAAAACAAATTTTTTGAAAATTTTCGATGTCGCATCTAGAGTGCCAGGACTATACAAAAGAGTGAAATTTTGATCCAGGTTAGTCGATATGCATATATATAGGTCTTTTATGATTGGTCCCAGTCAAAATAAGCCAAAAATGATCATAATTTGACATTTTCTGATAAAAAACAAATTTTTTGAAAATTTTCGATGTCGAATCTAGAGTGCCAGGACTATACAAAAGAGTGAAATTTTGATCCAGGTAAGTCGATATGCATATATATAGGTCTTTTATGATTGGTCCCAGTCTAAATAAGCCAAAAATGATCATAATTTGACATTTTTTGATAAAAAACAAATTTTTTGAAAATTTTCGATGTCGAATCTAGAGTGCCAGGACTATACAAAAGAGTGAAATTTTGATCCAGGTAAGTCGATATGCATATATATAGGTCTTTTATGATTGGTCCCAGTCTAAATAAGCCAAAAATGATCATAACTTGACATTTTTTGATAAAAAACAAATTTTTTGAAAATTTTCGATGTCGAATCTAGAGTGCCAGGACTATACAAAAGAGTGAAATTTTGATCCAGGTAAGTCGATATGCATATATATAGGTCTTTAATGATTGGTCCCAGTCTAAATAAGCCAAAAATGATCATAATTTGACATTTTTTGATAAAAAACAAATTTTTTGCAAATTTTCGATGTCGCATCTAGAGTGCCAGGACTATACAAAAGAGTGAAATTTTGATCCAGGTAAGTCGATATGCATATATATAGGTTTTTATGATTGGTCCCAGTCTAAATAAGCCAAAAATGATCATAATTTGACATTTTTTGATAAAAAACAAATTTTTTGAAAATTTTCGATGTCGAATCTAGAGTGCCAGGACTATACAAAAGAGTGAAATTTTGATCCAGGTTAGTCGAGATGCATATTTATAGGTCTTTTATGATTGGTCCCAGTCTAAATAAGCCAAAAATGATCATAATTTGACATTTTTTGATAAAAAACAAATTTTTTGAAAATTTTCGATGTCGAATCTAGAGTGCCAGGACTATACAAAAGAGTGAAATTTTGATCCAGGTAAGTCGATATGCATATATATAGGTCTTTAATGATTGGTCCCAGTCTAAATAAGCCAAAAATGATCATAATTTGACATTTTTTGATAAAAAACAAATTTTTTGCAAATTTTCGATGTCGCGTCTAGAGTGCCAGGACTATACAAAAGAGTGAAATTTTGATCCAGGTAAGTCGATATGCATATATATAGGTCTTTTATAATTGGTCCCAGTCTAAATAAGCCAAAAATGATCATAATTTGACATTTTTTGATAAAAAACAAATTTTTTGAAAATTTTCGATGTCGAATCTAGAGTGCCAGGACTATACAAAAGAGTGAAATTTTGATCCAGGTAAGTCGATATGCATATATATAGGTCTTTTATGATTGGTCCCAGTCTAAATAAGACAAAAATGATCATAATTTGACATTTTTTGATAAAAAACAAATTTTTTGAAAATTTTCGAGGTCGAATCTAGAGTGCCAGGACTATACAAAAGAGTGAAATTTTGATCCAGGTAAGTCGATATGCATATATATAGGTCTTTAATGATTGGTCCCAGTCTAAATAAGCCAAAAATGATCATAATTTGACATTTTTTGATAAAAAACAAATTTTTTGCAAATTTTCGATGTCGCGTCTAGAGTGCCAGGACTATACAAAAGAGTGAAATTTTGATCCAGGTAAGTCGATATGCATATATATAGGTCTTTTATGATTGGTCCCAGTCTAAATAAGCCAAAAATGATCATAATTTGACATTTTTTGATAAAAAACAAATTTTTTGAAAATTTTCGATGTCGAATCTAGAGTGCCAGGACTATACAAAAGAGTGAAATTTTGATCCAGGTAAGTCGATATGCATATATATAGGTCTTTTATGATTGGTCCCAGTCTAAATAAGACAAAAATGATCATAATTTGACATTTTTTGATAAAAAACAAATTTTTTGAAAATTTTCGAAGTCGAATCTAGAGTGCCAGGACTATACAAAAGAGTGAAATTTTGATCCAGGTAAGTCGATATGCATATATATAGGTCTTTTATGATTGGTCCCAGTCTAAATAAGCCAAAAATGATCATAATTTGACATTTTTTGATAAAATACAAATTTTTTGAAAATTTTCGATGTCGAATCTAGAGTGCCAGGGCTATACAAAAGAGTGAAATTTTGATCCAGGTAAGTCGATATGCATATATATAGGTCTTTTATGATTGGTCCCAGTCTAAATAAGCCAAAAATGATCATAATTTGACATTTTTTTGATAAAAAAAAATTTTTTGAAAATTTTCGATGTCGAATCTAGAGTGCCTGGACTATACAAAAGAGTGAAATTTTGATCCAGGTAAGTCGATATGCATATATATAGGTCTTTTATGACTGGTCCCAGTCTAAATAAGCCAAAAATGATCATAATTTGACATTTTTTGATAAAATACAAATTTTTTGAAAATTTTCGATGTCGAATCTAGAGTGCCAGGACTATACAAAAGAGTGAAATTTTGATCCAGGTAAGTAGATATGCATATATATAGGTCTTTTATGATTGGTCCCAGTCTAAATAAGCCAAAAATGATCATAATTTGACATTTTTTGATAAAAAACAAATTTTTTGAAAATTTTCGATGTCGAATCTAGAGTGCCAGGACTATCCAAAAGAGTGAAATTTTGATCCAGGTAAGTCGATATGCATATATATAGGTCTTTTATGATTGGTCCCAGTCTAACTAAGCCAAAAATGATCATAATTTGACATTTTTTGATAAAATACAAATTTTTTGAAAATTTTCGATGTCGAATCTAGAGTGCCAGGGCTATACAAAAGAGTGAAATTTTGATCCATTTAAGTCGATATGCATATATATAGGTCTTTTATGATTGGTCCCAGTCTAAATAAGCCAAAAATGATCATAATTTGACATTTTTTGATAAAAAACAAATTTTTTGAAAATTTTCGATGTCGAATCTAGAGTGCCAGGACTATACAAAAGAGTGAAATTTTGATCCAGGTAAGTCGATATGCATATATATAGGTCTTTTATGATTGGTCCCAGTCTAAATAAGCCAAAAATGATCATAATTTGACATTTTTTGATAAAATACAAATTTTTTGAAAATTTTCGATGTCGAATCTAGAGTGCCAGGACTATACAAAAGAGTGGAATTTTGATCCAGGTAAGTCGATATGCATATATATAGGTCTTTTATGATTGGTCCCAGTCTAAATAAGCCAAAAATGATCATAATTTGACATTTTTTGATAAAAAACAAATTTTTTGAAAATTTTCGATGTCGAATCTAGAGTGCCAGGACTATACAAAAGAGTGAAATTTTGATCCAGGTAAGTCGATATGCATATTTATAGGTCTTTTATGATTGGTCCCAGTCTAAATAAGCCAAAAATGATCATAATTTGACATTTTTTGATAAAAAACAAATTTTTTGTAAATTTTCGATGTCGAATCTAGAGTGCCAGGACTATACAAAAGAGTGAAATTTTGATCCAGGTAAGTCGATATGCATATATATAGGTTTTTATGATTGGTCCCAGTCTAAATAAGCCAAAAATGATCATAATTTGACATTTTTTGATAAAAAACAAATTTTTTGAAAATTTTCGATGTCGAATCTAGAGTGCCAGGACTATACAAAAGAGTGAAATTTTGATCCAGGTAAGTCGATATGCATATTTATAGGTCTTTTATGATTGGTCCCAGTCTAAATAAGCCAAAAATGATCATAATTTGACATTTTTTGATAAAAAACAAATTTTTTGAAAATTTTCGATGTCGAATCTAGAGTGCCAGGACTATACAAAAGAGTGAAATTTTGATCCAGGTAAGTCGATATGCATATATATAAGTAGAAGAGTCATGTATGTTTCAGCCCAAAAGAATGGTACACTTTTCAAAAAAGGGCAAACCTAGGTGAATGTTGGAAACCTCGGAAGTTGGAGGGGATAGATGACGTCATTGACCAATAGTAAATCAAGATGGCGTTGGGAGGTGTGGTGGGGCGTGGCTGACAGAGCGTTAGTGTGTTTCTTGGCGGAAGTGGGGCTTAAAGTGGTGGGCGCGGTTTTGGAAGTGGGGGTTAAAGGGGGCGGGAATTGGACGTTAGATAATCGAGCCCAAAGTATGGTACACTTTTCCAAAAAGGGCAAACCTAGGTGAATGTTGGAAACCTCGGCATTGACCAATAGTAAATCAAGATGGCGTCGGGGGGTGTGGTGTTGGGGAATAATGGCTGCCTAAGCATTGATGACGTCATTGGCTTTGACCAATAGTAGCACTGTAAAAATCAAGATGGCGTCGGGAGGTGTGGTGGAGGAGAATAATGGCTGCCTAAGCATAAACGGGAAATTACCAGGTGACGTCATTGGCTTTGACCAATAGTGGCGGAGAGTGAACGGGGGGTGGGACGTTGACATTAGTCAGCAATTTTCAAGAATATGTTAATTTGACCTTGAAAAATATTGTAATTTGACACTTTAAGTAGACATGATAAAATTCAAGATACGTGACCGGATGTTAATATTTTTTTTATTGAATTAGCAATGTAATATGACACTTGAAATTTACATAATAAAAATACATGTTCAAACTTGTTTGAATGGACTTTGATCTTAAAATAATTTTACACAAGTCAGCAATTTTCAAGAATATGTTAATTTGACCTTGAAAAATATGATATCATCATCTTGTAACAAGTTCAAACTTGTTTGAAATAATTTTACATGTGTCAAAACACGTGACCGGATGTTAATATTTTTTTTTTATGATTAATATGTTAATTTGACCTTGAAAAATATCATATCATCATCTTGTTACAAGTTCAAACTTGTTTGAAATAATTTTACATGTGTCAAAACACGTGACCGGATGTTAATATTTTTTTTTTATGATTAAGCAATGTAATATGACACTTGAAATTTACATAATAAAAATACATGTTCAAACTTGTTTGAATGGACTTTGATCTTAAAATAATTTTACACGTGTCAGCTATTCTCAAGAATATGTTGAAATTGATTTGACCTTGAAAAATATGATATCATCATCCTGCTACAAGTTCAAACTTGTTTGAACATGTTCAAACTTGTTTGAACATGTTTAAACTTGTCTGAATTCCAAGAAAAAATAATTAGTTTGAATTACGATTATAAAAATATCAAATTACAACTTTTTTAGTGGTGGGGGTAATGCTATAAAAAGTGATGTACGTAGCTGTTGAAGTATCTCTTTTGAAATTCACCTTTGCTTCAGTTAGTTTTTTCCGCATATATTTTTTACGTTATTTTTATTATTATTATTATTATTATTATTATTATTATTATTATTATTATTATTATTATTTTGTTTTTGGTATATTTATTATTCTAAACTTAGTCTATATATTTTATACAAAAAACAAATATTACTCAGTTGTAAGTTAACTTTAGTTTTGAACGTTCGGTAACGTATATTTTGCTTAGTATTTGAAAATATAACGGTAAGTGTAAAATTTTTTAAATATTATTGTGAAACTTAAATATAATTTTTTGAAAGATGGACACCTACGAACGAAATGTTATGCAGACGCTAAACGTGGTACCTCAAGGTGGTAGCACTGATATGATGAAGAAAGTGGAGAGAGCGTTGAGGCTCATCAAGACGGTGGAGGAAGCTGAGCGATGGATGATACTTAATAAGCAGAACATCCGCTTATTCAAAAAGATGTTGATGTTAAAGAAAGAAAATCCTCTGCGTCTTGAAGCTAATATTGGACTTTGTAAATCATACCAGCGGCAACTTCACCGACTGCGATTAGATTTAGTTAAACAAGGTGGTGGAGTCACCAAAAAACAAAATCGACATCTAATCTGGGAGACAATTGAAACCCACCATCAGGGCAGGGTGAAGACTGGTATGATTACAAATTTGGATTATAAAGATCCAAATATATTTTTCAACCGGGCATTTCCAATGTTTAGAAGACACGTTCGGCGTGAGCTAGTGAAGCATCCCCTCAAGGTAAGTAAAATTTAAGATTTATAATTTAAATAGTCTAATGAGATCTTGAATTTTCTTTCAGGTGTATATTATGTTCACGGGTAATTTTATTAAGCCCACCACCAAAGAGGAGGATTTGAAAACTTTTATAACGTCGGCCAAGGAAATGTATCTGACAACGGACATGCAGGAGTGGTACAATGATCATGTCAAAAACTATTTGCTGAAAAAATTGGAAGAATTCCAGGAACGCGATAGCGGTTGGGCTCTTGACATGATCATAAATATTCGAGTCCACATGAATAAGTACTCTCCGATCACAGCTGGAACATTTTGTGAACTACCACCAGTTATCAGAAATAAATTGGCTGTGATTAATGTCCAGAATGATGACCAACATTGCTTTTTATGGTCGATAATGTCAGCACTGTACCCGGTTGAAAAGCATCCTCAACGCTTGAATAAGTACCCGCACTATAAATATCATTTAAAATTTGATGGATTAAAGTTTCCCATGTCTCTGGATCAAATTAATAAATTTGAAAAGATGAACCCGCAGCTATCGATTAACGTATACAGCTACAAAGATACGTTTCTACATGGTTTGGAAATTTTCCCTGTACGCGTTAGTTCGAACACTGCGGGGAAGAAAATTCATCTATTGGCTGTGGAGAATGGGAACAGTCACCACTTTTGCTGGATAAAAAATTTAGCAAAGTTGAGTCGATCGGGTGTAACAAAACACGTAGGTAAAATTTATTTATGTGATCGATGTCTCAACTATTTTGCTACAGAAGTCAAACTCCAACAGCATTCAGTAAATTGTGGTGAAAAAGAAGCGGTGCGGGTACGAATGCCTGAAACTGATGACGAGCGGTTCGTTGAGTTCAAAGATTTCAACAGCAAGGAACGTGTTGAGTATATGGTGTACGCTGACTTTGAGGCACTATTGGTACCACAACATCATGAAGACATGGAAATGGATCATGGGTCTTATACAAAAAATATTCAAAAACATGTACCCTACAGTGTAGGTTACTATGTTCATTGTACCCATGATCCCAACCAATCGTTTTATAAGGCATACCGTGGTGCTGATTGTGTCAAGTGGTTTGTTCATGAACTGGAACAAGTAGCGTACTCATTAGAGCAAAAAATAAAACACGTTAAACCAATGTATCCGCTCACCGTCGAACAAGAACTGGATTTTATGTCAGCAGAGAAGTGTCACATTTGTGGTAAAGATTTCGTATCCAATTCCATACGTGTTCGCGACCATTCACATCGCACAGGTAATGCAGGTTATTTATTATTTTTTAATTTCATCTAATTTTATATTAATCTATTTTAGGTATCTACCGTGGAGCAGCACACCAATTTTGTAATCTGCATTATCAAGATTCAAGGGTGATACCTGTTGTGATGCACAACTTAAGTGGATACGATTCGCATTTTATTATTGAAGCTCTGCTGACGGAAATCGACGGTCAAGTTGATGTGTTGCCCATCAACAAAGAAAAGTACATCAGTTTCACAAAGCACGTCTCGGACATTCAATTAAGATTCATTGATTCCTTCCGATTTCTCGCAGACAAGTTGGAAAATCTGGCCTCATATTTAGATAATGATAAAAAATCCATTTTACATAAAGAGGTAAATGATAAAAAATAATTAATTTTTAATACAGGGTTGTAATTTGTTTTTTAATTTTTTATAGGTCAGTAATGATGAACAATTTCAATTGCTAACGAGAAAAGGTGTATTTCCATATGAATACATGAGTAGCTGGGGACGTCTCCAAGAGACAAAATTACCACCAAAGGAGGCGTTCTACAGTGTGTTAACAGATGAACACATAACGGATGAGGATTATAACCATGCGATACAGGTATGGAACACATTCAATTTACATACACTAGGTGATTATTCAGACCTGTATATGAAAACTGATGTGTTACTACTTGCGGATATTTTTGAAAATTTCCGTAACACTTGTATTCATAGCTATAATCTCGATCCTAGTCACTATTACACACTTCCTGGCTATACGTGGAGCGCCATGTTGAAATACACCAATATCAAATTGGAATTGTTCACGGATATTGATGACTTATTGTTTATCGAGAAAGGAATCAGAGGCGGTGTAAGTCAATGTTCTAATCGCTATGCTAAGGCAAACAATAAGTACATGGAAGAGGGGTATGATAAAACTCAAGAAGATGTCTACCTTATGTATTATGATGTGGTGAACCTATATGGTGCAGCAATGTGTGGATACCTACCAACAGGAAATTTTAAGTGGGTCGACACACCAAACATCGAGGATGTTGCAGATGATTCACCAGTCGGGTACATTTTAGAAGTAGACCTTGAAATACCCCAACATCTACATGATAACTTTAGCGATTTACCACCATGTCCGGAGACAACGAAACCACCTGGATCAAAACAAAAATATCTTCTGTCAACCCTTTACAATAAGACCAACTATGTCGTGCACTACAGGAATTTAAAACTGTATACACAACTCGGTGTTAAGGTAACAAAATACCACCGTGTGTTACAATTCGATCAATCTGCATGGTTGAAACCATATATTGATTTCAATACCGAGATGCGCAAGAACGCCTCAAATGAGTTTGAAAAAGCATTATTCAAACTCATGATTAATGCCATCTTCGGTAAAACCATGGAGAATGTGAGGAAACATCGGGTTGTGTACATACGAAAAAATTGGGATGGAAAACATGGTGTGAAGAAATTAATTGCCAATCCCAATTTTCACAGTATGATGGTGCTCGACAATGACGTCAGTATTGTTGAAATGAAAAAATCACAGATACGTTTCAACAAACCCATCTACATAGGCTTCACAATTTTAGACATATCGAAAACGTTTGTGTATGACTTCCACTACAACTACATGTACCAACGGTACAACCCCACAAATGTCAGGTTATTATACACAGACACCGATAGTCTAATTTATAGCGTGAAAAATACTGACGTCTATGAGGTCATGAAACAGGATATTAATCGTTTTGATACGGCTGACTATGCACCCGACAACATCTATGGTATGCCACTACGTAATAAGAAAGTCAAGGGTTTAATGTCCGATGAAAATAATGGTGATGTTATGCTAGAATTTGTCGGATTACGTAGCAAAATGTATGCTATTCGGGTGCAAAATAAAAAAGAGACTAAACGATCCAAGGGTCTCAAGAAGTCAGCTATCCGAAAACTTACTTTTGAGGACTATAAGCGGTGTTTGCTTGAGAACCGTAACTTTTACCATGTTCAGCAAAGCATCCAATCCAAGCGACACCGCTTACATACCATCAAACAGCAGAAAGTGGGCTTATCACCATTTGACCAAAAACGATACATTACTCACAATTCATGTGAAACAAAACCATGGGGCCACTATAGCATTATTTGTTGAGTGTAAGTATTTTATATTTTTTGTTTTTAATATTTAGCTAATTTTTGCTGTTGTTTCAGAAATGTGTCCTGCTGTTGTGATGATCCTCAAAGTGGTTCGGTATTGTGATAGGTGTACAAACAATTGATAGAGTAGTGCGCATGAACAATTGATAGAGTAGTGGTGGGGGTGTAAAAAAAAACTGATAGTTAGGTAGAATTATTGTAGAAAACAATTTAGTGTTAGTTTAAACATACAAAATGCAAGACTTTGGTAATCATAATAGTGATAACAACTGTATTGTTAATATGATTAAAGATAATTGTAGTTTAAGTACTTTAAACAATGTGTTAACAAAGTATTTTAAAACATTGGTTAATATGGCAATTAAATGTGGTCGACCGGAAACTTTAAACTACCTTATTGATAAGGTAGAACAAATGGACTTAGAAGTGAAATTTTCCCCATCATCAGACGATGAAGACAAACAAATTTGGAACTGGATTTTAAAAAATATCCACTCTGGACAAAAAGATGGAATTGTAGGACTATCCATTTTTGAACAATCTTACTACAGTGTATTTACATCAGACGAGTTATCCGACTATGTTCAAGTGAAAGAAATAATTGAAAATTATCTTATGAAGAAAGATGATGATGATGATGACAATGGACACTTTTCAGAATAATAATTATAATGTATTTTCGATAATTTATAAATATATATTTTTTAAATATTATTATAATACAACTCTGTTTTTATACTTTTCAGAATAATAATTATAATGTATTTTCGATAATTTATAAATATATATTTTTTAAATATTATTATAATAAAACTCTGTTTTTATATGTTAGAGATAAAATTTTACAATAAAAATAATATTTTTACAATGTGATATTTTTTATTTTTTTTATAAATCACAAGTATGTTCACAAAAGCGGTCCACTATGACAAATTTTTGTTTGTTACAAGTATGTTCGCAAAAACGTTCCACTATAAAAGGAGACTTTTTTGTCAATATATGAATTGTGTAAAGAGTCGTACCCTAACCGGACTTTAACTTTGGATCCACGTTTAGCTAAGACCTTTTCCATTAAATAAATGTTCGGATCGTGAACTTTTTGTAATTCTTCGGCATAGAAACCACCCATTACTTGAGGAAAACAAATATAATTAAATAACAAGTTTATAATAACTTTATCAAAAATTAAAAAGCCGGAGTAAAATCGGCGAAAGTCGGAGCAAAATCGACGAAAACTGGAGTAAAACCGGAGTAAAATCGGCGAAAGTCGGAGTAAAACCGGTGTAAAATCGGCGAAAGTCGGAGCAAAATCGGTGAAAACTGGAGTAAAACCGGAGTAAAATCGGCGAAAGTCGGAGCAAAATCGGTGAAAACCGGAGTAAAACCAGAGTAAAATCGGTGAAAGCCGGAGTAAAATCGGCGAAAGTCGGAGCAAAATCGGTGAAAACCAGAGTAAAACCGGAGTAAAATCGGCGAAAGTCGGAGTAAAATCGGTGAAAACCTGTTTAATACTGATCTGTATCTGTTTAATACTGGTCTGTAGCTGTTTAATACTGTTTTTGACCTGTTTAATACTGGTCTGTATCTGTTTAATACTGGTTTTGACCTGTTTAATACTGGTTTGAACCTGTTTAATACTGGTTTTAACCTGTTTAATACTGGTCTGTATCTGTTTAATACTGGTCTGTATCTGTTTAATACTGGTCTGTATCTGTTTAATACTGGTTTTGACCTGTTTAATACTGGTCTGTATCTGTTTAATACTGGTTTTAACCTGTTTAATACTGGTTTTAACCTGTTTAATACTGGTCTGTATCTGTTTAATACTGGTTTTAACCTGTTTAATACTGGTCTGTATCTGTTTAATACTGGTTTTGACCTGTTTAATACTGGTCTGTATCTGTTTAATACTGGTTTTGACCTGTTTAATACTGGTCTGTTTAGAAAGAGGTTTTCAAATCTTACAAGCATCATCAATCAACCCATATAATATGCTCTTTATATGGAATATAATAAATCAACTTGTACTATAGATTAGATAAAAAATTTTATTTAAAAAATTATAATTTTATATTAAAACAAAATACATAATCATCTAATTTTTAAATATTATTTATACTTAAAGTGTCAAATTACAATATTTTTCAAGGTTAGAATACATAGATGTCCACAAATCGTAATATTAAAACTGTGATTGCAAAATAATATTGAATGTCACATCAGTTAAAATATTTAATTATTTCCTATGATGGCTTTAAGTTATCAAAGCTTGCAGTTTATACTTTTTATATACCGTACAGTGTGTAACACTATTTTTGGATACATCATGGTTGATAATTCCTGTTTCATATTTATATGATCTTTTAGGTAGGGTGTCACACATAAAAACACTACAAAAATACGGAATTTTAAATTGTTTAGCATACGCACGTAGCTCCGTATCGTAAAGTGCTCTACGTGGTAGCGTTTCAATTAGTTTTTTGCTAAATATAATCCCATGCCTTTGTTGTACGGTCTTAAATACAAGCCTTTACCCATTGCTATAGCTTCCATTGTTTTGTTGTGTCTTTGACTCTCATTAAGTTGATCACGAGCACTTTTATAATTTGTAACGGCTTTAGCAATACCCGACGCTCCACCAGCCAAAGCGCCTAAAGCAGAGAGTCCTGCGAATATTGGAATTAATGGAAGTACACCACCAGACTTTGGAACTGGTATTACACGTGTGGGTGCTTTAATACGTTGACCTCGCACGGCTGCTTTTGCTATTTTTACAGCTGCTTTTAAGTCTGTTGGTTGTGATTTTTTCAATGCATTTCGTGCCTTTCGCACTGATGCTGTAAAGTTTATAGTTTTCTTTGTCTTTTTCGTCTTTTTCTTTTTTAATCCCATACCAAGGGAAGTTTTTGTATTCATGGCGCCTGTAACGAATAAAGCGGATGCTTTTTCACCAATTGTTGAATCAGATGCTTTGGCACGTTTGCAAGCGGCTTCAGCTAATTGTTTATCTGCTAGATGACGCTCCTTTAAGTCTTTACTTTTTGAATATGCTATATCATGTACCATACAAGCCTGATCCAATGCGTTTTTTTGGTTTATCACCACGCGCTAATCGTTCTGCTAGCTTAGTTCCAGGTCCACAATATTGATAAGTTGGTATGTGTAACTCAAACGGTAATTTATTTATAAGTGTGTTAACAATACCTCTTCCTTTGTGTTGTTGCTTCTGATGTGACATACTACTAAATGATTTAAACAATTAAGTTCACATATATTTAAATGTTTATAAAATGGGTTGTATTGAAATTTTATGATCATGTCAAGAGCCCAACCGCTATCGCGTTCCTGGAATTCTTCCAATTTTTTCAGCAAATAGTTTTTGACATGATCATTGTACCACTCCTGCATGTCCGTTGTCAGATACATTTCCTTGGCCGACGTTATAAAAGTTTTCAAATCCTCCTCTTTGGTGGTGGGCTTAATAAAATTACCCGTGAACATAATATACACCTGAAAGAAAATTCAAGATCTCATTAGACTATTTAAATTATAAATCTTAAATTTTACTTACCTTGAGGGGATGCTTCACTAGCTCACGCCGAACGTGTCTTCTAAACATTGGAAATGCCCGGTTGAAAAATATATTTGGATCTTTATAATCCAAATTTGTAATCATACCAGTCTTCACCCTGCCCTGATGGTGGGTTTCAATTGTCTCCCAGATTAGATGTCGATTTTGTTTTTTGGTGACTCCACCACCTTGTTTAACTAAATCTAATCGCAGTCGGTGAAGTTGCCGCTGGTATGATTTACAAAGTCCAATATTAGCTTCAAGACGCAGAGGATTTTCTTTCTTTAACATCAACATCTTTTTGAATAAGCGGATGTTCTGCTTATTAAGTATCATCCATCGCTCAGCTTCCTCCACCGTCTTGATGAGCCTCAACGCTCTCTCCACTTTCTTCATCATATCAGTGCTACCACCTTGAGGTACCACGTTTAGCGTCTGCATAACATTTCGTTCGTAGGTGTCCATCTTTCAAAAAATTATATTTAAGTTTCACAATAATATTTAAAAAATTTTACACTTACCGTTATATTTTCAAATACTAAGCAAAATATACGTTACCGAACGTTCAACACTAAAGTTAACTTACAACTGAGTAATATTTGTTTTTTGTATAAAATATATAGACTAAGTTTAGAATAATAAATATACCAAAAACAAAATAATAATAATAATAATAATAATAATAATAATAATAATAATAATAATAATAATAATAAAAATAACGTAAAAAATATATGCGGAAAAAACTAACTGAAGCAAAGGTGAATTTCAAAAGAGATACTTCAACAGCTACGTACATCACTTTTTATAGCATTACCCCCACCACTAAAAAAGTTGTAATTTGATATTTTTATAATCGTAATTCAAACTAATTATTTTTTCTTGGAATTCAGACAAGTTTAAACATGTTCAAACAAGTTTGAACATGTTCAAACAAGTTTGAACTTGTAGCAGGATGATGATATCATATTTTTCAAGGTCAAATCAATTTCAACATATTCTTGAGAATAGCTGACACGTGTAAAATTATTTTAAGATCAAAGTCCATTCAAACAAGTTTGAACATGTATTTTTATTATGTAAATTTCAAGTGTCATATTACATTGCTTAATCATAAAAAAAAAATATTAACATCCGGTCACGTGTTTTGACACATGTAAAATTATTTCAAACAAGTTTGAACTTGTAACAAGATGATGATATCATATTTTTCAAGGTCAAATTAACATATTCTTGAAAATTGCTGACACGTGTAAAATTATTTTAAGATCAAAGTCCATTCAAACAAGTTTGAACATGTATTTTTATTATGTAAATTTCAAGTGTCATATTACATTGCTAATTCAATAAAAAAAATATTAACATCCGGTCACGTGTCTTGAATTTTATCATGTATATTTAAAGTGTCAAATTACAATATTTTTCAAGGTCAAATTAACATATTCTTGAAAATTGCTGACTAATGTCAACGTCCCGCCCCCCCGTTCACTCTCCGCCACTATTGGTCAAAGCCAATGACGTCATCAATGCTTAGGCAGCCATTCCTTCCCCCACCACACCTCCCGACGCCATCTTGATTTTTACAGCGCTACTATTGGTCAAAGCCAATGACGTCATCAATGCTTAGGCAGCCATTATTCCCCAACACCACACCTCCCGACGCCATCTTGATTTACTATTGAAAGTGGGCTCGATTATCTCATCTAACGTCCAATTCCCGCCCCCTTTAAGCCCCACTTCCAAGAAACACACTCCTGTCAACCACGCCCATCACTATTGGTCAAGCCCCGTTTATGTCATTCCTCACCCCCACCACACCTCCCAACGCCATCTTGATTTACTATTGGTCAATGACGTCATCTATCCCCTCCAACTTCCGAGGTTTCCAACATTCACCTAGGTTTGCCCTTTTTTGAAAAGTGTACCATTCTTTTGGGCTGAAACATACATGACTCTTCTACTTATATAGGTCTTTAATGATTGGTCCCAGTCTAAATAAGCCAAAAATGATCATAATTTGACATTTTTTGATAAAAAACAAATTTTTTGCAAATTTTCGATGTCGCGTCTAGAGTGCCAGGACTATACAAAAGAGTGAAATTTTGGTCCAGGTAAGTCGATATGCATATATATAGGTCTTTTATGATTGGTCGCAGTCTAAATAAGCCAAAAATGATCATAATTTGACATTTTTTGATAAAAAACAAATTTTTTGAAAATTTTCGATGTCGAATCTAGAGTGCCAGGACTATACAAAAGAGTGAAATTTTGATCCAGGTAAGTCGATATGCATATATATAGGTCTTTTATGATTGGTCCCAGTCTAAATAAGACAAAAATGATCATAATTTGACATTTTTTGATAAAAAACAAATTTTTTGAAAATTTTCGAGGTCGAATCTAGAGTGCCAGGACTATACAAAAGAGTGAAATTTTGATCCAGGTAAGTCGATATGCATATATATAGGTCTTTAATGATTGGTCCCAGTCTAAATAAGCCAAAAATGATCATAATTTGACATTTTTTGATAAAAAACAAATTTTTTGCAAATTTTCGATGTCGCGTCTAGAGTGCCAGGACTATACAAAAGAGTGAAATTTTGATCCAGGTAAGTCGATATGCATATATATAGGTCTTTTATGATTGGTCCCAGTCTAAATAAGCCAAAAATGATCATAATTTGACATTTTTTGATAAAAAACAAATTTTTTGAAAATTTTCGATGTCGAATCTAGAGTGCCAGGACTATACAAAAGAGTGAAATTTTGATCCAGGTAAGTCGATATGCATATATATAGGTCTTTTATGATTGGTCCCAGTCTAAATAAGACAAAAATGATCATAATTTGACATTTTTTGATAAAAAACAAATTTTTTGAAAATTTTCGAAGTCGAATCTAGAGTGCCAGGACTATACAAAAGAGTGAAATTTTGATCCAGGTAAGTCGATATGCATATAAATAGGTCTTTTATGATTGGTCCCAGTCTAAATAAGCCAAAAATGATCATAATTTGACATTTTTTGATAAAATACAAATTTTTTGAAAATTTTCGATGTCGAATCTAGAGTGCCAGGGCTATACAAAAGAGTGAAATTTTGATCCAGGTAAGTCGATATGCATATATATAGGTCTTTTATGATTGGTCCCAGTCTAAATAAGCCAAAAATGATCATAATTTGACATTTTTTTGATAAAAAAAAATTTTTTGAAAATTTTCGATGTCGAATCTAGAGTGCCTGGACTATACAAAAGAGTGAAATTTTGATCCAGGTAAGTCGATATGCATATATATAGGTCTTTTATGATTGGTCCCAGTCTAAATAAGCCAAAAATGATCATAATTTGACATTTTTTGATAAAATACAAATTTTTTGAAAATTTTCGATGTCGAATCTAGAGTGCCAGGACTATACAAAAGAGTGAAATTTTGATCCAGGTAAGTAGATATGCATATATATAGGTCTTTTATGATTGGTCCCAGTCTAAATAAGCCAAAAATGATCATAATTTGACATTTTTTGATAAAAAACAAATTTTTTGAAAATTTTCGATGTCGAATCTAGAGTGCCAGGACTATACAAAAGAGTGAAATTTTGATCCAGGTAAGTCGATATGCATATATATAGGTCTTTAATGATTGGTCCCAGTCTAAATAAGCCAAAAATGATCATAATTTGACATTTTTTGATAAAAAACAAATTTTTTGCAAATTTTCGATGTCGCGTCTAGAGTGCCAGGACTATACAAAAGAGTGAAATTTTGATCCAGGTAAGTCGATATGCATATATATAGGTCTTTTATGATTGGTCCCAGTCTAAATAAGCCAAAAATGATCATAATTTGACATTTTTTGATAAAAAACAAATTTTTTGAAAATTTTCGATGTCGAATCTAGAGTGCCAGGACTATACAAAAGAGTGAAATTTTGATCCAGGTAAGTCGATATGCATATATATAGGTCTTTTATGATTGGTCCCAGTCTAAATAAGACAAAAATGATCATAATTTGACATTTTTTGATAAAAAACAAATTTTTTGAAAATTTTCGAAGTCGAATCTAGAGTGCCAGGACTATACAAAAGAGTGAAATTTTGATCCAGGTAAGTCGATATGCATATATATAGGTCTTTTATGATTGGTCCCAGTCTAACTAAGCCAAAAATGATCATAATTTGACATTTTTTGATAAAATACAAATTTTTTGAAAATTTTCGATGTCGAATCTAGAGTGCCAGGGCTATACAAAAGAGTGAAATTTTGATCCAGGTAAGTCGATATGCATATATATAGGTCTTTTATGATTGGTCCCAGTCTAAATAAGCCAAAAATGATCATAATTTGACATTTTTTGATAAAAAACAAATTTTTTGAAAATTTTCGATGTCGAATCTAGAGTGCCAGGACTATACAAAAGAGTGAAATTTTGATCCAGGTAAGTCGATATGCATATATATAGGTCTTTTATGATTGGTCCCAGTCTAAATAAGCCAAAAATGATCATAATTTGACATTTTTTGATAAAATACAAATTTTTTGAAAATTTTCGATGTCGAATCTAGAGTGCCAGGACTATACAAAAGAGTGGAATTTTGATCCAGGTAAGTCGATATGCATATATATAGGTCTTTTATGATTGGTCCCAGTCTAAATAAGCCAAAAATGATCATAATTTGACATTTTTTTATAGAAAACAAATTTTTTGAAAATTTTCGATGTCGAATCTAGAGTGCCAGGACTATACAAAAGAGTGGAATTTTGATCCATGTAAGTCCATATGCATATATATAGGTCTTTTATGATTGGTCCCAGTCTAAATAAGCCAAAAATGATCATAATTTGACATTTTTTTATAAAAAACAAATTTTTTGTAAATTTTCGATGTCGAATCTAGAGTGCCAGGAATATACAAAAGAGTGGAATTTTGATCCATGTAAGTCCATATGCATATATATAGGTCTTTTATGATTGGTCCCAGTCTAAATAAGCCAAAAATGATCATAATTTGACATTTTTTGATAAAAAACAAATTTTTTGAAAATTTTCGATGTCGAATCTAGAGTGCCAGGACTATACAAAAGAGTGAAATTTTGATTCAGGTAAGTCGATATGCATATATATAGGTCTTTTATGATTGGTCCCAGTCTAAATAAGCCAAAAATGATCATAATTTGACATTTTTTGATAAAATACAAATTTTTTGAAAATTTTCGATGTCGAATCTAGAGTGCCAGGACTATACAAAAGAGTGAAATTTTGATCCAGGTAAGTCGATATGCATATATATAGGTCTTTTATGATTGGTCCCAGTCTAAATAAGCCAAAAATGAACATAATTTGACATTTTTTGATAAAAAACAAATTTTTTGAAAATTTTCGATGTCGAATCTAGAGTGCCAGGACTATACAAAAGAGTGAAATTTCGATCCAGGTAAGTCGATATGCATATATATAGGTCTTTTATGATTGGTCCCAGTCTAAATAAGCCAAAAATGATCATAATTTGACATTTTTTGATAAAATACAAATTTTTTGAAAATTTTCGATGTCGAATCTAGAGTGCCAGGACTATACAAAAGAGTGAAATTTTGATCCAGGTAAGTCGATATGCATATATATAGGTCTTTTATGATTGGTCCCAGTCTAAATAAGCCAAAAATGATCATAATTTGACATTTTTTGATAAAATACAAATTTTTTGAAAATTTTCGATGTCGAATCTAGAGTGCCAGGACTATACAAAAGAGTGAAATTTTGATCCAGGTAAGTCGATATGCATATAAATAGGTCTTTTATGATTGGTCCCAGTCTAAATAAGCCAAAAATGATCATAATTTGACATTTTTTGATAAAAAACAAATTTTTCGAAAATTTTCGATGTCGAATCTAGAGTGCCAGGACTATACAAAAGAGTGAAATTTTGATTCAGGTAAGTCGATATGCATATATATAGGTCTTTTATGATTGGTCCCAGTCTAAATAAGCCAAAAATGATCATAATTTGACATTTTTTGATAAAAAACAAATTTTTTGAAAATTTTCGATGTCGAATCTAGAGTGCCAGGACTATACAAAAGAGTGGAATTTTGATCCATGTAAGTCGATATGCATATATATAGGTCTTTTATGATTGGTCCCAGTCTAAATAAGCCAAAAATGATCATAATTTGACATTTTTTGATAAAAAACAAATTTTTTGAAAATTTTCGATGTCGAATCTTGAGTGCCAGGACTATACAAAAGAGTGAAATTTTGATTCAGGTAAGTCGATATGCATATATATAGGTCTTTTATGATTGGTCCCAGTCTAAATAAGCCAAAAATGATCATAATTTGACATTTTTTGATAAAATACAAATTTTTTGAAAATTTTCGATGTCGAATCTAGAGTGCCAGGACTATACAAAAGAGTGAAATTTTGATCCAAGTAAGTCGATATGCATATATATAGGTCTTTTATGATTGGTCCCAGTCTAAATAAGCCAAAAATGAACATAATTTGACATTTTTTGATAAAAAACAAATTTTTTGAAAATTTTCGATGTCGAATCTAGAGTGCCAGGACTATACAAAAGAGTGAAATTTTGATCCAGGTAAGTCGATATGCATATATATAGGTCTTTTATGATTGGTCCCAGTCTAAATAAGCCAAAAATGATCATAATTTGACATTTTTTGATAAAATACAAATTTTTTGAAAATTTTCGATGTCGAATCTAGAGTGCCAGGACTATACAAAAGAGTGAAATTTTGATCCAGGTAAGTCGATATGCATATAAATAGGTCTTTTATGATTGGTCCCAGTCTAAATAAGCCAAAAATGATCATAATTTGACATTTTTTGATAAAAAACAAATTTTTCGAAAATTTTCGACGTTGAATCTAGAGTGCCAGGACTATACAAAAGAGTGAAATTTTGATCCAGGTAAGTCGATATGCATATATATAGGTCTTTTATGATTGGTCCCAGTCTAAATAAGCCAAAAATGATCATAATTTGACATTTTTTGATAAAAAACAAATTTTTTGAAAATTTTCGATGTCGAATCTAGAGTGCCAGGACTATACAAAAGAGTGAAATTTTGATCCAGGTAAGTCGATATGCATATATATAGGTCTTTTATGATTGGTCCCAGTCTAAATAAGCCAAAAATGATCATAATTTGACATTTTTTGATAAAATACAAATTTTTTGAAAATTTTCGATGTCGAATCTAGATTGCCAGGACTAATCAAAAGAGTGAAATTTTGATCCAGGTAAGTCGATATGCATATATATAGGTCTTTTATGATTGGTCCCAGTCTAAATAAGCCAAAAATGAACATAATTTGACATTTTTTGATAAAAAACAAATTTTTTGAAAATTTTCGATGTCGAATCTAGAGTGCCAGGACTATACAAAAGAGTGAAATTTCGATCCAGGTAAGTCGATATGCATATATATAGGTCTTTTATGATTGGTCCCAGTCTAAATAAGCCAAAAATGATCATAATTTGACATTTTTTGATAAAATACAAATTTTTTGAAAATTTTCGATGTCGAATCTAGAGTGCCAGGACTATATAAAAGAGTGAAATTTTGATCCAGGTAAGTCGATATGCATATATATAGGTCTTTTATGATTGGTCCAAGTCTAAATAAGCCAAAAATGATCATAATTTGACATTTTTTGATAAAAAACAAATTTTTTGAAAATTTTCGATGTCGAATCTAGAGTGCCAGGACTATACAAAAGAGTGAAATTTTGATCCAGGTAAGTCGATATGCATATATATAGGTTTTTGGCTTATTTAGACTGGGACCAATCATAAAAGACATATATATATATGCATATCGACTTACCTGGATCAAAATTTCACTCTTTTGTATAGTATTGGCACTCTAGATTCGACATCGAAAATTTTCAAAAAATTTGTTTTTTATCAAAAAATGTCAAATTATGATCATTTTTGGCTTATTTAGACTGGGACCAATCATAAAAGACCTATATATATGCATATCGACTTACCTGGATCAAAATTTCACTCTTTTGTATAGTCTTGGCACTCTAGATTCGACATCGAAAATTTTCAAAAAATTTGTATTTTATCCAAAAATGTCTAATTATGATCATTTTTGGCTTATTTAGACTGGGACCAATCATAAAAGACCTATATATATGCATATCGACTTACCTGGATCAAAATTTCACTCTTTTGTATAGTCCTGGCACTCTAGATTCGACATCGATAATTTTCAAAAAATTTGTATTTTATCAAAAAATGTCAAATTATGATCATTTTTGGCTTATTTAGACTGGGACCAATCATAAAAGACCTATATATATGCATATCGACTTACCTGAATCAAAATTTCACTCTTTTGTATAGTCCTGGCACTCTAGATTCGACATCGAAAATTTTCAAAAAATTTGTTTTTTATCAAAAAATGTCAAATTATGATCATTTTTGGCTTATTTAGAATGGGACCAATCATAAAAGACCTATATATATGCATATCGACTTACCTGGATCAAAATTTCACTGTTTTGTATAGTCTTGGCACTCTAGATTCGACATCGAAAATTTTCAAAAAATTTGTTTTTTATCAAAAAATGTCAAATTATGATCATTTTTGGCTTATTTAGACTGGGACCAATCACAAAAGACCTATATATATGCATATCGACTTACCTGGATCAAAATTTCACTCTTTTGTATAGTCCTGGCACTCTAGATTCGACATCGAAAATTTTCAAAAAATTTGTTTTTTATCAAAAAATGTCAAATTATGATCATTTTTTGCTTATTTAGACTGGGACCAATCATAAAAGACCTATATATATGCATATCGACTTACCTGGATCAAAATTTCACTCTTTTGTATAGTCCTGGCACTCTAGATTCAACATCGAAAATTTTCAAAAAATTTGTTATTTATCAAAAAATGTCAAATTATGATCATTTTTGGCTTATTTAGACTGGGACCAATCATAAAAGACCTATATATATGCATATCGACTTACCTGGATCAAAATTTCACTCTTTTGTATAGTCTTGGCACTCTAGATTCGACATCGAAAATTTTCAAAAAATTTGTTTTTTATCAAAAAATGTCAAATTATGATCATTTTTGGCTTATTTAGACTGGGACCAATCATAAAAGACCTATATATATGCATATCGACTTACCTGGATCAAAATTTCACTCTTTTGTATAGTCCTGGCACTCTAGATTCGACATCGAAAATTTTCAAAAAATTTGTATTTTATCCAAAAATGTCTAATTATGATAATTTTTGGCTTTTTTAGACTGGGACCAATCATAAAAGACCTATTTATATGCATATCGACTTACCTGGATCAAAATTTTACTGTTTTGTATAGTCCTGGCACTCTAGATTCGACATCGAAAATTTTCAAAAAATTTGTTTTTTATCAAAATATGTCAAATTATGATCATTTTTGGCTTATTTAGACTGGGACCAATCATAAAAGACCTATATATATGCATATCGACTTACCTGGATCAAAATTTCACTCTTTTGTATAGTCCTGGCACTCTAGATTCGACATCGAAAATTTTCAAAAAATTTGTATTTTATCAAAAAATGTCAAATTATGATCATTTTTGGCTTATTTAGACTGGGACCAATCATAAAAGACCTATATATATGCATATCGACTTACCTGGATCAAAATTTCACTGTTTGGTATAGTCCTGGCACTCTAGATTCGACATCGAAAATTTTCAAAAAATTTGTTTTTTATCAAAAAATGTCAAATTATGATCATTTTTGGCTTATTTAGACTGGGACCAATCATAAAAGACCTATATATATGCATATCGACTTACCTGGATCAAAATTTCACTCTTTTGTATAGTCCTGGCACTCTAGATTCGACATCGAAAATTTTCAAAAAATTTGTATTTTATCAAAAAATGTCAAATTATGATCATTTTTGGCTTATTTAGACTGGGACCAATCATAAAAGACCTATATATATGCATATCGACTTACCTGGATCAAAATTTCACTCTTTTGTATAGTCCTGGCACTCTAGATTCGACATCGATAATTTTCAAAAAATTTGTATTTTATCAAAAAATGTCAAATTATGTTCATTTTTGGCTTATTTAGACTGGGACCAATCATAAAAGACCTATATATATGCATATCGACTTACCTGGATCAAAATTTCACTGTTTTGTATAGTCCTGGCACTCTAGATTCGACATCGAAAATTTCCAAAAAAATTTGTTTTTTATCAAAAAATGTCAAATTATGATCATTTTTGGCTTATTTAGACTGGGACCAATCATAAAAGACCTATATATATGCATATCGACTTACCTGGATCAAAATTTCACTCTTTTGTATAGTCCTGGCACTCTAGATTCGACATCGAAAATTTTCAAAAAATTTGTATTTTATCAAAAAATGTCAAATTATGATCATTTTTGGCTTATTTAGACTGGGACCAATCATAAAAGACCTATATTAATGCATATCGACTTACCTGAATCAAAATTATACTCTTTTGTATAGTCCTGGCACTCTAGATTCGACATCGAAAATTTTCAAAAAATTTGTATTTCATCAATAAATGTCAAATTATGATCATTTTTGGCTTATTTAGACTGGGACCAATCATAAAAGACCTATATATATGCATATCGACTTACCTGAATCAAAATTTCACTCTTTTGTATAGTCCTGGCACTCTAGATTCAACATCGAAAATTTTCAAAAAATTTGTTTTTTATCAAAAAATGTCAAATTATGATCATTTTTGGCTTATTTAGACTGGGACCAATCATAAAAGACCTATATATATGCATATCGACTTACCTGGATCAAAATTTCACTCTTTTGTATAGTCTTGGCACTCTAGATTCGACATCGAAAATTTTCAAAAAATTTGTTTTTTATCAAAAAATGTAAAATATGATCATTTTTGGCTTATTTAGACTGGGACCAATCATAAAAGACCTATATATATGCATATCGACTTACCTGGATCAAAATTTCACTCTTTTGTATAGTCCTGGCACTCTAGATTCGACATCGAAAATTTTCAAAAAATTTGTATTTTATCAAAAAATGTCAAATTATGATCATTTTTGGCTTATTTAGACTGGGACCAATCATAAAAGACCTATATATATGCATATCGACTTACCTGGATCAAAATTTCACTGTTTTGTAAAGTCCTGGCACTCTAGATTCGACATCGAAAATTTTCAAAAAATTTGTTTTTTATCAAAAAATGTCAAATTATGATCATTTTTGGCTTATTTAGACTGGGACCAATCATAAAAGACCTATATATATATGCATATCGACTTACCTGGATCAAAATTTCACTCTTTTGTATAGTCCTGGCACTCTAGATTCGACATCGAAAATTTTCAAAAAATTTGTATTTTATCAAAAAATGTCAAATTATGATTATTTTTGGCTTATTTAGACTGGGACCAATCATAAAAGACCTATATATATGCATATCGACTTACCTGGATCAAAATTTCACTCTTTTGTATAGTCCTGGCACTCTAGATTCGACATCGAAAATTTTCAAAAAATTTGTATTTTATCAAAAAATGTCAAATTATGATCATTTTTGGCTTATTTAGACTGGGACCAATCATAAAAGACCTATATATATGCATATCGACTTACCTGGATCAAAATTTCACTCTTTTGTATAGTCCTGGCACTCTAGATTCGACATCGAAAATTTTCAAAAAATTTGTTTTTTATCAAAAAATGTCAAATTATGATCATTTTTGGCTCATTTAGACTGGGACCAATCATAAAAGACCTAAATATATGCATATCGACTTACCTGGATCAAAATTTCACTCTTTTGTATAGTCCTGGCACTCTAGATTCGACATCGAAAATTTTCAAAAAATTTGTATTTTATCAAAAAATGTCAAATTATGATCATTTTTGGCTTATTTAGACTGGGACCAATCATAAAAGACCTATATATATGCATATCGACTTACCTGGATCAAAATTTCACTGTTTTGTAAAGTCCTGGCACTCTAGATTCGACATCAAAAATTTTCAAAAAATTTGTTTTTTATCAAAAAATGTCAAATTATGATCATTTTTGGCTTATTTAGACTGGGACCAATCATAAAAGACCTATATATATGCATATCGACTTACCTGGATCAAAATTTCACTCTTTTGTATAGTCCTGGCACTCTAGATTCGACATCGAAAATTTTCAAAAAATTTGTATTTTATCAAAAAATGTCAAATTATGATCATTTTTGGCTTATTTAGACTGGGACCAATCATAAAAGACCTATATATATGCATATCGACTTACCTGGATCAATATTTCACTCTTTTGTATAGTCCTGGCACTCTAGATTCGACATCGAAAATTTTCAAAAAATTTGTTTTTTATCAAAAAATGTCAAATTATGATCATTTTTGGCTTATTTAGACTGGGACCAATCATAAAAGACCTATATATATGCATATCGACTTACCTGGATCAAAATTTCACTCTTTTGTATAGTCCTGGCACTCTAGATTCGACATCGAAAATTTTCAAAAAATTTTTATTTTATCAAAAAATGTCAAATTATGATAATTTTTGGCTTATTTAGACTGGGACCAATCATAAAAGACCTATATATATGCATATCGACTTACCTGGATCAAAATTTCACTCTTTTGTATAGTCCTGGCACTCTAGATTCGACATCGAAAATTTTCAAAAAATTTGTTTTTTATCAAAAAATGTCAAATTATGATCATTTTTGGCTTATTTAGACTGGGACCAATCATAAAAGACCTATATATATGCATTTCGACTTACCTGAATCAAAATTTCACTCTTTTGTATAGTCTTGGCTGTCTAGATTCGACATCGAAAATTTTCAAAAAATTTGATTTTTATCAAAAAATGTCAAATTATGATCATTTTTGGCTTATTTAGACTGTGACCAATCATAAAAGACCTATATATATGCATATCGACTTACCTGGATCAAAATTTCACTCTTTTGTATAGTCCTGGCACTCTAGATTCGACATCGAAAATTTTCAAAAAATTTGTATTTCATCAATAAATGTCAAATTATGATCATTTTTGGCTTATTTAGACTGGGACCAATCATAAAAGACCTATATATATGCATATCGACTTACCTGGATCAAAATTTCACTCTTTTTTATAGTCCTGGCACTCTAGATTCGGCATCGAAAATTTGCAAAAAATTTGTATTTTATCCAAAAATGTCTAATTATGATAATTTTTGGCTTATTTAGACTGGGACCAATCATAAAAGACCTATATATATGCATATCGACTTACCTGGATCAAAATTTCACTCTTTTGTATAGTCCTGGCACTCTAGATTCGACATCGAAAATTTTCAAAAAATTTGTATTTTATCAAAAAATGTCAAATTATTATCATTTTTGGCTTATTTAGACTGGGACCAATCATAAAAGACCTATATATATGCATATCAACTTACCTGGATCAAAATTTCACTGTTTTGTATAGTCCTGGCACTCTAGATTCGACATCGAAAATTTTCAAAAAATTTGTTTTTTATCAAAATATGTCAAATTATGATCATTTTTGACTTATTTAGACTGGGACCAATCATAAAAGACCTATATATATGCATATCGACTTACCTGGATCAAAATTTCACTCTTTTGTATAGTCCTGGCACTCTAGAAACGACATCGAAAATTTTCAAAAAATTTGTATTTTATCAAAAAATGTCAAATTATGATCATTTTTGGCTTATTTAGACTGGGACCAATCATAAAAGACCTATATATATGCATATCGACTTACCTGGATCAAAATTGCACTCTTTTGTATAGTCCTGGCACTCTAGATTCGACATCGAAAATTTTTTGAAAATTTGTTTTTTATCAAAAAATGTCAAATTATGATCATTTTTGGCTTATTTAGACTGGGACCAATCATAAAAGACCTATATATATGCATATTGACTTACCTGGATCAAAATTTCACTCTTTTGTATAGTCTTGGCACTCTAGATTCGACATCGAAAATTTTCAAAAAATTTGTTTTTTATCAAAAAATGTCAAATTATGATCATTTTTGGCTTATTTAGACTGGGACCAATCATAAAAGACCTATATATATGCATATCGACTTACCTGGATCAAAATTTCACTGTTTTGTATAGTCCTGGCACTCTAGATTCGACATCGAAAATTTTCAAAAAATTTGTTTTTTATCAAAAAATGTCAAATTATGATCATTTTTGTCTTATTTAGACTGGGACCAATCATAAAAGACCTATATATATGCATATCGACTTACCTGGATCAAAATTTCACTCTTTTGTATAGTCCTGGCACTCTAGATTCGACATCGAAAATTTTCAAAAAATTTGTATTTTATCAAAAAATATCAAATTATGATCATTTTTGGCTTATTTAGACTGGGACCAATCATAAAAGACCTATATTAATGCATATCGACTTACCTGAATCAAAATTTCACTCTTTTGTATAGTTCTGGCACTCTAGATTCGACATCGAAAATTTTCAAAAAATTTGTATTTCATCAATAAATGTCAAATTATGATCATTTTTGGCTTATTTAGACTGGGACCAATCATAAAAGACCTATATATATGCATATCGACTTACCTGGATCAAAATTTCTCTCTTTTGTATAGTCCTGGCACTCTAGATTCGACATCGAAAATTTTCAAAAAATTTGTTTTTTATCAAAAAATGTCAAATTATGATCATTTTTGGCTTATTTAGACTGGGACCAATCATAAAAGACCTATATATATGCATATCGACTTACCTGAATCAAAATTTCACTCTTTTTTATAGTCTTGGCACTCTAGATTCGACATCGAAAATTTTCAAAAAATTTGTTATTTATCAAAAAATGTCAAATTATGATCATTTTTGGCTTATTTAGACTGGGACCAATCATAAAAGACCTATATATATGCATATCGACTTACCTGGATCAAAATTTCACTCTTTTGTATAGTCTTGGCACTCTAGATTCGACATCGAAAATTTTCAAAAAATTTGTTTTTTATCAAAAAATGTCAAATTATGATCATTTTTGGCTTATTTAGACTGGGACCAATCATAAAAGACCTATATATATGCATATCGACTTACCTGGATCAAAATTTCACTCTTTTGTATAGTCCTGGCACTCTAGATTCGGCATCGAAAATTTGCAAAAAATTTTTATTTTATCCAAAAATGTCTAATTATGATAATTTTTGGCTTATTTAGACTGGGACCAATCATAAAAGACCTATATATATGCATATCGACTTACCTGGATCAAAATTTCACTGTTTTGTATAGTCCTGGCACTCTAGATTCGACATCGAAAATTTTCAAAAAATTTGTTTTTATCAAAATATGTCAAATTATGATCATTTTTGACTTATTTAGACTGGGACCAATCATAAAAGACCTATATATATGCATATCGACTTACCTGGATCAAAATTTCACTCTTTTGTATAGTCCTGGCACTCTAGATTCGACATCGAAAATTTTCAAAAAATTTGTGTTTTATCAAAAAATGTCAAATTATGATCATTTTTGGCTTATTTAGACTGGGACCAATCATAAAAGACCTATATATATGCATATCGACTTACCTGGATCAAAATTTCACTTTTTTGTATAGTCCTGGCACTCTAGATTCGACATCGAAAATTTTCAAAAAATTTGTTTTTTATCAAAAAATGTCAAATTATGATCATTTTTGGCTTATTTAGACTGGGACCAATCATAAAAGACCTATATATATGCATATCGACTTACCTGGATCAAAATTTCACTCTTTTGTATAGTTCTGGCACTCTAGATTCGACATCGAAAATTTTCAAAAAATTTGTATTTTATCAAAAAATGTCAAATTATGATCATTTTTGGCTTATTTAGACTGGGACCAATCATAAAAGACCTATATATATGCATATCGACTTACCTGGATCAAAATTTCACTCTTTTGTATAGTCCTGGCACTCTAGATTCGACATCGATAATTTTCAAAAAATTTGTATTTTATCAAAAAATGTCAAATTATGATCATTTTTGGCTTATTTAGACTGGGACCGATCATAAAAGACCTATATATATGCATATCGACTTACCTGAATCAAAATTTCACTCTTTTGTATATTCCTGGCACTCTAGATTCGACATCGAAAATTTTCAAAAAATTTGTTTTTTATCAAAAAATGTCAAATTATGATCATTTTTGGCTTATTTAGACTGGGACCAATCATAAAAGACCTATATATATGCATATCGACTTACCTGGATCAAAATTTCACTCTTTTGTATAGTCCTGGCACTCTAGATTCGACATCGAAAATTTTCAAAAAATTTGTTTTTTATCAACAAATGTCAAATTATGATCATTTTTGGCTTATTTAGACTGGGACCAATCATTAAAGACCTATATATATGCATATCGACTTACCTGGATCAAAATTTCACTCTTTTGTATAGTCCTGGCACTCTAGATTCGACATCGAAAATTTTCAAAAAATTTGTTTTTTATCAAAAAATGTCAAATTATGATCATTTTTGGCTTATTTAGACTGGGACCAATCATAAAAGACCTATTTATATGCATATCGACTTACCTGGATCAAAATTTCACTCTTTTGTATAGTCCTGGCACTCTAGATTCGACATCGAAAATTTTCAAAAAATTTGTATTTTATCAAAAAATGTCAAATTATGATCATTTTTGGCTTATTTAGACTGGGACCAATCATAAGAGACCTATATTAATGCATATCGACTTACCTGGATCAAAATTTCACTCTTTTGTATAGTCCTGGCACTCTAGATTCGACATCGAAAATTTTCAAAAAATTTGTATTTCATCAATAAATGTCAAATTATGATCATTTTTGGCTTATTTAGACTGGGACCAATCATAAAAGACCTATATATATGCATATCGACTTACCTGAATCAAAATTTCACTCTTTTTTATAGTCTTGGCACTCTAGATTCGACATCGAAAATTTTCAAAAAATTTGTTATTTATCAAAAAATGTCAAATAATGATCATTTTTGGCTTATTTAGACTGGGACCAATCATAAAAGACCTATATATATGCATATCGACTTACCTGGATCAAAATTTCACTCTTTTGTATAGTCTTGGCACTCTAGATTCGACATCGAAAATTTTCAAAAAATTTGTTTTTTATCAAAAAATGTCAAATTATGATCATTTTTGGC
Source organism: Chrysoperla carnea (assembly GCF_905475395.1). Taxonomy (NCBI): domain Eukaryota; kingdom Metazoa; phylum Arthropoda; class Insecta; order Neuroptera; family Chrysopidae; genus Chrysoperla; species Chrysoperla carnea. The sequence continues at coordinate 1,613,119 of NW_025408234.1, read as the reverse complement.
TTATTTAGACTGGGACCAACCATAAAAGACCTATATATATGCATATCGACTTACATGGATCAAAATTTCACTCTTTTGTATAGTCCTGGCACTCTAGATTCGGCATCGAAAATTTTCAAAAAATTTGTATTTTATCCAAAAATGTCTAATTATGATAATTTTTGGCTTATTTAGACTGGGACCAATCATAAAAGACCTATATATATGCATATCGACTTACCTGGATCAAAATTTCACTGTTTTGTATAGTCCTGGCACTCTAGATTCGACATCGAAAATTTTCAAAAAATTTTTTTTTTATCAAAATATGTCAAATTATGATCATTTTTGACTTATTTAGACTGGGACCAATCATAAAAGACCTATATATATGCATATCGACTTACCTGGATCAAAATTTCACTCTTTTGTATAGTCCTGGCACTCTAGATTCGACATCGAAAATTTTCAAAAAATTTGTGTTTTATCAAAAAATGTCAAATTATGATCATTTTTGGCTTATTTAGACTGGGACCAATCATAAAAGACCTATATATATGCATATCGACTTACCTGGATCAAAATTTCACTGTTTTGTATAGTCCTGGCACTCTAGATTCGACATCGAAAATTTTCAAAAAATTTGTTTTTTATCAAAAAATGTCAAATTATGATCATTTTTGGCTTATTTAGACTGGGACCAATCATAAAAGACCTATATATATGCATATCGACTTACCTGGATCAAAATTTTACTCTTTTGTATAGTCCTGGCACTCTAGATTCGACATCGAAAATTTTCAAAAAATTTGTATTTTATCAAAAAATGTCAAATTATGATCATTTTTGGCTTATTTAGACTGGGACCAATCATAAAAGACCTATATATATATGCATATCGACTTACCTGGATCAAAATTTCACTCTTTTGTATAGTCCTGGCACTCTAGATTCGACATCGATAATTTTCAAAAAATTTGTATTTTATCAAAAAATGTCAAATTATGATCATTTTTAGCTTATTTAGACTGGGACCAATCATAAAAGACCTATATATATGCATATCGACTTACCTGAATCAAAATTTCACTCTTTTGTATAGTCCTAGCACTCTAGATTCGACATCGAAAATTTTCAAAAAATTTGTTTTTTATCAAAAAATGTCAAATTATGATCATTTTTGGCTTATTTAGACTGGGACCAATCATAAAAGACCTATATATATGCATATCGACTTACCTGGATCAAAATTTCACTCTTTTGTATAGTCCTGGCACTCTAGATTCGACATCGAAAATTTTCAAAAATTTGTTTTTTATCAAAAAATGTCAAATTATGATCATTTTTGGCTTATTTAGACTGGGACCAATCATTAAAGACCTATATATATGCATATCGACTTACCTGGATCAAAATTTCACTCTTTTGTATAGTCCTGGCACTCTAGATTCGACATCGAAAATTTTCAAAAAATTTGTTTTTTATCAAAAAATGTCAAATTATGATCATTTTTGGCTTATTTAGACTAGGACCAATCATAAAAGACCTAAATATATGCATATCGACTTACCTGGATCAAAATTTCACACTTTTGTATAGTCTTGGCACTCTAGATTCGACATGGAAAATTTTCAAAAAATTTGTTTTTTATCAAAAAATGTCAAATTATGATCATTTTTTGCTTATTTAGACTGGGACCAATCATAAAAGACCTATATATATGCATATCGACTTACCTGGATCAAAATTTCACTCTTTTGTATAGTCCTGGCACTCTAGATTCGACATCGAAAATTTTCAAAAAATTTGTATTTCATCAATAAATGTCAAATTATGATCATTTTTGGCTTATTTAGACTGGGACCAATCATAAAAGACCTATATATATGCATATCGACTTACCTGGATCAAAATTTCACTGTTTTGTATAGTCCTGGCACTCTAGATTCGACATCGAAAATTTTCAAAAAATTTGTTTTTTATCAAAAAATGTCAAATTATGATCATTTTTGGCTTATTTAGACTGGGACCAATCATAAAAGACCTATATATATGCATATCGACTTACCTGGATCAAAATTTCACTCTTTTGTATAGTCCTGGCACTCTAGATTCGACATCGAAAATTTTCAAAAAATTTGTATTTTATCAAAAAATGTCAAATTATGATCATTTTTGGCTTATTTAGACTGGGACCAATCATAAAAGACCTATATATATGCATATCGACTTACCTGGATCAAAATTTCACTCTTTTGTATAGTCCTGGCACTCTAGATTCGACATCGAAAATTTTCAAAAAATTTGTTTTTTATCAAAAAATTTCAAATTACGATCATTTTTGGCTTATTTAGACTGGGACCAATCATAAAAGACCTATATATATGCATTTCGACTTACCTGAATCAAAATTTCACTCTTTTGTATAGTCTTGGCACTCTAGATTCGACATGGAAAATTTTCAAAAAATTTGTTTTTTATCAAAAAATGTCAAATTATGATCATTTTTTGCTTATTTAGACTGGGACCAATCATAAAAGACCTATATATATGCATATCGACTTACCTGGATCAAAATTTCACTCTTTTGTATAGTCCTGGCACTCTAGATTCGACATCGAAAATTTTCAAAAAATTTGTTTTTTATCAAAAAATGTCAAATTATGATCATTTTTGGCTTATTTAGACTGGGACCAATCATAAAAGACCTATATATATGCATATTGACTTACCTGGATCAAAATTTCACTCTTTTGTATAGTCTTGGCACTCTAGATTCGACATCGAAAATTTTCAAAAAATTTGTTTTTTATCAAAAAATGTCAAATTATGATCATTTTTGGCTTATTTAGACTGGGACCAATCATAAAAGCCCTATATATATGCATATCGACTTACCTGGATCAAAATTTCACTCTTTTGTATAGTCCTGGCACTCTAGATTCGACATCGAAAATTTTCAAAAAATTTGTTTTTTATCAAAAAATGTCAAATTATGATCATTTTTGGCTTATTTAGACTGGGACCAATCATGAAAGACCTATATATATGCATATCGACTTACCTGGATCAAAATTTCACTCTTTTGTATAGTCTTGGCACTCTAGATTCGACATCGAAAATTTTCAAAAAATTTGTTTTTTATCAAAAAATGTCAAATTATGATCATTTTTGGCTTATTTAGACTGGGACCAATCATAAAAGACCTATATATATGCATATCGAATTACCTGGATCAAAATTTCACTGTTTTGTATAGTCCTGGCACTCTAGATTCGACATCGAAAATTTTCAAAAAATTTGTTTTTTATCAAAAAATGTCAAATTATGATCATTTTTGGCTTATTTAGACTGGGACCAATCATAAAAGACCTATATATATGCATATCGACTTACCTGGATCAAAATTTCACTCTTTTGTATAGTCCTGGCACTCTAGATTCGACATCGAAAATTTTCAAAAAATTTGTATTTTACCAAAAAATGTCAAATTATGATCATTTTTGGCTTATTTAGACTGGGACCAATCATAAAAGACCTATATATATGCATATCGACTTACCTGGATCAAAATTTCACTCTTTTGTATAGTCCTGGCACTCTAGATTCGACATCGATAATTTTCAAAAAATTTGTATTTTATCAAAAAATGTCAAATTATGATCATTTTTGGCTTATTTAGACTGGGACCAATCATAATGGACCTATATATATGCATATCGACTTACCTGAATCAAAATTTCACTCTTTTGTATAGTCCTGGCACTCTAGATTCGACATCGAAAATTTTCAAAAAATTTGTTTTTTATCAAAAAATGTCAAATTATGATCATTTTTGGCTTATTTAGACTGGGACCAATCATAAAAGACCTATATATATGCATATCGACTTACCTGGATCAAAATTTCACTCTTTTGTATAGTCCTGGCACTCTAGATTCGACATCGAAAATTTTCAAAAAATTTGTTTTTTATCAAAAAATGTCAAATTATGATCATTTTTGGCTTATTTAGACTGGGACCAATCATAAAAGACCTATATATATGCATATCGACTTACCTGGATCAAAATTTCACTCTTTTGTATAGTCCTGGCACTCTAGATTCGACATCGAAAATTTTCAAAAAATTTGTTTTTTATCAAAAAATGTCAAATTATGATCATTTTTGGCTTATTTAGACTGGGACCAATCATAAAAGACCTAAATATATGCATATCGACTTACCTGGATCAAAATTTCACTCTTTTGTATAGTCTTGGCACTCTAGATTCGACATGGAAAATTTTCAAAAAATTTGTTTTTTATCAAAAAATGTCAAATTATGATCATTTTTTGCTTATTTAGACTGGGACCAATCATAAAAGACCTATATATATGCATATCGACTTACCTGGATCAAAATTTCACTCTTTTGTATAGTCCTGGCACTCTAGATTCGACATCGAAAATTTTCAAAAAATTTGTATTTCATCAATAAATGTCAAATTATGATCATTTTTGGCTTATTTAGACTGGGACCAATCATAAAAGACCTATATATATGCATATCGACTTACCTGGATCAAAATTTCACTGTTTTGTATAGTCCTGGCACTCTAGATTCGACATCGAAAATTTTCAAAAAATTTGTTTTTTATCAAAAAATGTCAAATTATGATCATTTTTGGCTTATTTAGACTGGGACCAATCATGAAAGACCTATATATATGCATATCGACTTACCTGGATCAAAATTTCACTCTTTTGTATAGTCCTGGCACTCTAGATTCGACATCGAAAATTTTCAAAAAATTTGTTTTTTATCAAAAAATGTCAAATTATGATCATTTTTGGCTTATTTAGACTGGGACCAATCATAAAAGACCTATATATATGCATATTGACTTACCTGGATCAAAATTTCACTCTTTTGTATAGTCTTGGCACTCTAGATTCGACATCGAAAATTTTCAAAAAATTTGTTTTTTATCAAAAAATGTCAAATTATGATCATTTTTGGCTTATTTAGACTGGGACCAATCATGAAAGACCTATATATATGCATATCGACTTACCTGGATCAAAATTTCACTCTTTTGTATAGTCTTGGCACTCTAGATTCGACATCGAAAATTTTCAAAAAATTTGTTTTTTATCAAAAAATGTCAAATTATGATCATTTTTGGCTTATTTAGACTGGGACCAATCATAAAAGACCTATATATATGCATATCGACTTACCTGGATCAAAATTTCACTCTTTTGTATAGTCTTGGCACTCTAGATTCGACATCGAAAATTTTCAAAAAATTTGTTTTCTATCAAAAAATGTCAAATTATGATCATTTTTGGCTTATTTAAACTGGGACCAATCATAAAAGACCTATATATATGCATATCGACTTACCTGGATCAAAATTTCACTCTTTTGTATAGTCCTGGCACTCTAGATTCGACATCGAAAATTTTCAAAAAATTTGTATTTTATCCAAAAATGTCTAATTATGATAATTTTTGGCTTATTTAGACTGGGACCAATCATAAAAGACCTATATATATGCATATCGACTTACCTGGATCAAAATTTCACTGTTTTGTATAGTCCTGGCACTCTAGATTCGACATCGAAAATTTTCAAAAAATTTGTTTTTTATCAAAAAATGTCAAATTATGATCATTTTTGGCTTATATAGACTGGGACCAATCATAAAAGACCTAAATATATGCATATCGACTTACCTGGATCAAAATTTCACTCTTTTGTATAGTCCTAGCACTCTAGATTCGACATCGAAAATTTTCAAAAAATTTGTATTTTATCAAAAAATGTCAAATTATGATCATTTTTGGCTTATTTAGACTGGGACCAATCATAAAAGCCCTATATATATGCATATCGACTTACCTGGATCAAAATTTCACTCTTTTGTATAGTCTTGGCACTCTAGATTCGACATCGAAAATTTTCAAAAAATTTGTTTTTTATCAAAAAATGTCTAATTATGATCATTTTTGGCTTATTTAGACTGGGACCAATCATAAAAGACCTATATATATGCATATCGACTTACCTGGATCAAAATTTCACTCTTTTGTATAGTCTTGGCACTCTAGATTCGACATCGAAAATTTTCAAAAAATTTGTTTTCTATAAAAAAATGTCAAATTATGATCATTTTTGGCTTATTTAGACTGGGACCAATCATAAAAGACCTATATATATGCATATCGACTTACCTGGATCAAAATTTCACTCTTTTGTATAGTCCTGGCACTCTAGATTCGACATCGAAAATTTTCACAAAATTTGTATTTTATCCAAAAATGTCTAATTATGATAATTTTTGGCTTATTTAGACTGGGACCAATCATAAAAGACCTATATATATGCATATCGACTTACCTGGATCAAAATTTCACTGTTTTGTATAGTCCTGGCACTCTAGATTCGACATCGAAAATTTTCAAAAAATTTGTTTTTTATCAAAAAATGACTGGGACCAATCATAAAAGACCTATATATATGCATATCGACTTACCTGGATCAAAATTTCACTCTTTTGTATAGTCCTGGCACTCTAGATTCGACATCGAAAATTTTCAAAAAATTTGTATTTTATCAAAAAATGTCAAATTATGATCATTTTTGGCTTATTTAGACTGGGACCAATCATAAAAGACCTATATATATGCATATCGACTTACCTGGATCAAAATTTCACTCTTTTGTATAGTCCTGGCACTCTAGATTCGACATCGAAAATTTTCAAAAAATTTGTTTTTTATCAAAAAATGTCAAATTATGATCATTTTTGGCTTATTTAGACTGGGACCAATCATAAAAGACCTATATATATGCATTTCGACTTACCTGAATCAAAATTTCACTCTTTTGTATAGTCTTGGCACTCTAGATTCGACATGGAAAATTTTCAAAAAATTTGTTTTTTATCAAAAAATGTCAAATTATGATCATTTTTTGCTTATTTAGACTGGGACCAATCATAAAAGACCTATATATATGCATATCGACTTACCTGGATCAAAATTTCACTCTTTTGTATAGTCCTGGCACTCTAGATTCGACATCGAAAATTTTCAAAAAATTTGTTTTTTATCAAAAAATTTCAAATTATGATCATTTTTGGCTTATTTAGACTGGGACCAATCATAAAAGCCCTATATATATGCATATCGACTTACCTGGATCAAAATTTCACTCTTTTGTATAGTCCTGGCACTCTAGATTCGACATCGAAAATTTTCAAAAAATTTGTATTTTATCAAAAAATGTCAAATTATGATCATTTTTGGCTTATTTAGACTGGGACCAATCATAAAAGACCTATATATATGCATATCGACTTACCTGAATCAAAATTTCACTCTTTTGTATAGTCCTGGCACTCTAGATTCGACATCGAAAATTTTCAAAAAATTTGTTTTTTATCATAAAATGGCAAATTATGATCATTTTTGGCTTATTTAGACTGGAACCAATCATAAAAGACCTATATATATGCATATCGACTTACCTGGATCAAAATTTCACTCTTTTGTATAGTCTTGGCACTCTAGATTCGACATCGAAAATTTTCAAAAAATTTGTTTTTTATCAAAAAATGTCAAATTATGATCATTTTTGGCTTATTTAGACTGGGACCAATCATAAAAGACCTAAAAATATGCATATCGACTTACCTGGATCAAAATTTCACTCTTTTGTATAGTCCTGGCACTCTAGATTCGACATCGAAAATTTTCAAAAAATTTGTATTTTATCAAAAAATGTCAAATTATGATCATTTTTGGCTTATTTAGTCTGGGACCAATCATAAAAGACCTATATATATGCATATCGACTTACCTGGATCAAAATTTCACTCTTTTGTATAGTCCTGGCACTCTAGATTCGAAATCGAAAATTTTCAAAAAATTTGTATTTTATCAAAAAATGTCAAATTATGATCATTTTTGGCTTATTTAGACTGGGACCAATTATAAAAGACCTATATATATATATATCGACTTACCTGAATCAAAATTTCACTCTTTTGTATAGTCCTGGCACTCTAGATTCGACATCGAAAATTTTCAAAAAATTTGTTTTTTATCAAAAAATGTCAAATTATGATCATTTTTGGCTTATTTAGACTGGGACCAATCATAAAAGACCTATGTATATGCATATCGACTTACCCGGATCAAAATTTCACTCTTTTGTATAGTCCTGGCACTCTAGATTCGACATCGAAAATTTTCAAAAAATTTGTTTTTTATCAAAAAATGTCAAATTATGATCATTTTTGGCTTATTTAGACTGGGACCAATCATAAAAGACCTATATATATGCATATCGACTTACCTGGATCAAAATTTCACTCTTTTGTATAGGTCCTGGCACTCTAGATTCGACATCGAAAATTTTCAAAAAATTTGTTTTTTATCAAAAAATGTCAAATTATGATCATTTTTGGCTTATTTAGACTGGGACCAATCATAAAAGACCTATATATATGCATATCGACTTACCTGGATCAAAATTTCACTCTTTTGTATAGTCCTGGCACTCTAGATTCCACATCGAAAATTTTCAAAAAATTTGTATTTTATCAAAAAATGTCAAATTATGATCATTTTTTGCTTATTTAGACTGGGACCAATCATAAAAGACCTTTATATATGCATATCGACTTACCTGGATCAAAATTGCACTCTTTTGTATAGTCCTGGCACTCTAGATTCGACATCGAAAATTTTTTGAAAATTTGTTTTTTATCAAAAAATGTCAAATTATGATCATTTTTGGCTCATTTAGACTGGGACCAATCATAAAAGACCTATATATATGCATATCGACTTACCTGGATCAAAATTTCACTCTTTTGTATAGTCCTGGCACTCTAGATTCGACATCGAAAATTTTCAAAAAATTTGTATTTTATCAAAAAATGTTAAATTATGATCATTTTTGGCTTATTTAGACTGGGACCAATCATAAAAGACCTATATATATGCATATCGACTAACCTGGATCAAAATTTCACTCTTTTGTATAGTCCTGGCACTCTAGATTCGACATCGAAAATTTTCAAAAAATTTGTATTTTATCAAAAAATGTCAAATTATGATCATTTTTGGCTTATTTAGACTGGGACCAATCATAAAAGACCTATATTAATGAATATCGACTTACCTGAATCAAAATTTCACTCTTTTGTATAGTCCTGGCACTCTAGATTCGACATCGAAAATTTTCAAAAAATTTGTTTTTTATCAAAAAATGTCAAATTATGATCATTTTTGGCTTATTTAGACTGGGACCAATCATAAAAGACCTATATATATGCATATCGACTTATCTGGATCAAAATTTCACTCTTTTGTATAGGTCCTGGCACTCTAGATTCGACATCGAAAATTTTCAAAAAATTTGTTTTTTATCAAAAAATGTCAAATTATGATCATTTTTGGCTTATTTAGACTGGGACCAATCAAAAAAGACCTATATATATGCATATCGACTTACCTGGATCAAAATTTCACTCTTTTGTATAGTCCTGGCACTCTAGATTCGACATCGAAAATTTTCAAAAAATTTGTTTTTTATCAAAAAATGTCAAATTATGATCATTTTTGGCTTATTTAGACTGGGACCAATCATAAAAAACCTATATATATGCATATCGACTTACCTGGATCAAAATTTCACTCTTTTGTATAGGTCCTGGCACTCTAGATTCGACATCGAAAATTTTCAAAAAATTTGTTTTTTATCAAAAAATGTCAAATTATGATCATTTTTGGCTTATTTAGACTGGGACCAATCAAAAAAGACCTATATATATGCATATCGACTTACCTGGATCAAAATTTCACTCTTTTGTATAGTCCTGGCACTCTAGATTCGACATCGAAAATTTTCAAAATATTTGTTTTTTATCAAAAAATGTCAAATTATGATCATTTTTGGCTTATTTAGACTGGGACCAATCATAAAAGACCTATATATATGCATATCGACTTACCTGGATCAAAATTTCACTCTTTTGTATAGTCCTGTCACTCTAGATTCGACATCGAAAATTTTAAAAAAATTTGTATTTTATCAAAAAATGTCAAATTATGATCATTTTTGGCTTATTTAGACTGGGACCAATCATAAAAGACCTATATATATGCATATCGACTTACCTGGATCAAAATTTCACTCTTTGTATAGTCCTGGCACTCTAGATTCGACATCGAAAATTTTCAAAAAATTTGTATTTTATCAAAAAATGTCAAATTATGATCATTTTTGGCTTATTTAGACTGGGACCAATCATAAAAGACCTATATATATGCATATCGACTTACCTGGATCAAAATTGCACTCTTTTGTATAGTCCTGGCACTCTAGATTCGACATCGAAAATTTTTTGAAAATTTGTTTTTTATCAAAAAATGTCAAATTATGATCATTTTTGGCTTATTTAGACTGGGACCAATCATAAAAGACCTATATATATGCATATCGACTTACCTGGATCAAAATTTCACTCTTTTGTATAGTCCTGGCACTCTAGATTCGACATCGAAAATTTTCAAAATATTTGTTTTTTATCAAAATATGTCAAATTATGATCATTTTTGGCTTATTTAGACTGGGACCAATCATAAAAGACCTATATATATGCATATCGACTTACCTGGATCAAAATTTTTCTCTTTTGTATAGTCCTGTCACTCTAGATTCGACATCGAAAATTTTCAAAAAATTTGTATTTTATCAAAAAATGTCAAATTATGATCATTTTTGGCTTATTTAGACTGGGACCAATCATAAAAGACCTATATATATGCATATCGACTTACCTGGATCAAAATTTCACTCTTTTGTATAGTCCTGGCACTCTAGATTCGACATCGAAAATTTTCAAAAAATTTGTATTTTATCAAAAAATGTCAAATTATGATCATTTTTGGCTTATTTAGACTGGGACCAATCATAAAAGACCTATATTAATGCATATCGACTTACCTGAATCAAAATTTCACTCTTTTGTATAGTCCTGGCACTCTAGATTCGGCATCGAAAATTTTCAAAAAATTTGTATTTTATCCAAAAATGTCTAATTATGATAATTTTTGGCTTATTTAGACTGGGACCAATCATAAAAGACCTATATATATGCATATCGACTTACCTGGATCAAAATTTCACTGTTTTGTATAGTCCTGGCACTCTAGATTCGACATCGAAAATTTTCAAAAAATTTGTTTTTTATCAAAATATGTCAAATTATGATCATTTTTGACTTATTTAGACTGGGACCAATCATAAAAGACCTATATATATGCATATCGACTTACCTGGATCAAAATTTCACTCTTTTGTATAGTCCTGGCACTCTAGATTCGACATCGAAAATTTTAAAAAAATTTGTATTTTATCAAAAAATGTCAAATTATGATCATTTTTGGCTTATTTAGACTGGCACCAATCATAAAAGACCTATATATATGCATATCGACTTACCTGGATCAAAATTGCACTCTTTTGTATAGTCCTGGCACTCTAGATTCGACATCGAAAATTTTTTGAAAATTTGTTTTTTATCAAAAAATGTCAAATTATGATCATTTTTGGCTTATTTAGACTGGGACCAATCATAAAAGACCTATATATATGCATATCGACTTACCTGGATCAAAATTTCACTCTTTGTATAGTCCTGGCACTCTAGATTCGACATCGAAAATTTTCAAAAAATTTGTATTTTATCAAAAAATGTCAAATTATGATCATTTTTGGCTTATTTAGACTGGGACCAATCATAAAAGACCTATATATATGCATATCGACTTACCTGGATCAAAATTTCACTCTTTTGTATAGTCCTGGCACTCTAGATTCGACATCGAAAATTTTTTGAAAATTTGTTTTTTATCAAAAAATGTCAAATTATGATCATTTTTGGCTTATTTAGACTGGGACCAATCATAAAAGACCTATATATATGCATATCGACTTACCTGGATCAAAATTTCACTCTTTTGTATAGTCCTGGCACTCTAGATTCGACATCGAAAATTTTCAAAATATTTGTTTTTTATCAAAAAATGTCAAATTATGATCATTTTTGGCTTATTTAGACTGGGACCAATCATAAAAGACCTATATATATGCATATCGACTTACCTGGATCAAAATTTCACTCTTTTGTATAGTCCTGTCACTCTAGATTCGACATCGAAAATTTTCAAAAAATTTGTATTTTATCAAAAAATGTCAAATTATGATCATTTTTGGCTTATTTAGACTAGGACCAATCATAAAAGACCTATATATATGCATATCGACTTACCTGGATCAAAATTTCACTCTTTTGTATAGTCCTGTCACTCTAGATTCGACATCGAAAATTTTCAAAAAATTTGTATTTTATCAAAAAATGTCAAATTATGATCATTTTTGGCTTATTTAGACTGGGACCAATCATAAAAGACCTATATATATGCATATCGACTTACCTGGATCAAAATTTCACTCTTTGTATAGTCCTGGCACTCTAGATTCGACATCGAAAATTTTCAAAAAATTTGTATTTTATCAAAAAATGTCAAATTATGATCATTTTTGGCTTATTTAGACTGGGACCAATCATAAAAGACCTATATATATGCATATCGACTTACCTGGATCAAAATTGCACTCTTTTGTATAGTCCTGGCACTCTAGATTCGACATCGAAAATTTTTTGAAAATTTGTTTTTTATCAAAAAATGTCAAATTATGATCATTTTTGGCTTATTTAGACTGGGACCAATCATAAAAGACCTATATATATGCATATCGACTTACCTGGATCAAAATTTCACTCTTTTGTATAGGCCTGGCACTCTAGATTCGACATCGAAAATTTTCAAAATATTTGTTTTTTATCAAAAAATGTCAAATTATGATCATTTTTGGCTTATTTAGACTGGGACCAATCATAAAAGACCTATATATATGCATATCGACTTACCTGGATCAAAATTTCACTCTTTTGTATAGTCCTGTCACTCTAGATTCGACATCGAAAATTTTCAAAAAATTTGTATTTTATCAAAAAATGTCAAATTATGATCATTTTTGGCTTATTTAGACTGGGACCAATCATAAAAGACCTATATATATGCATATCGACTTACCTGGATCAAAATTTCACTCTTTTGTATAGTCCTGGCACTCAAGATTCGACATCGAAAATTTTCAAAAAATTTGTGTTTTATCAAAAAATGTCAAATTATGATCATTTTTGGCTTATTTAGACTGGGACCAATCATAAAAGACCTATATTAATGCATATCGACTTACCTGAATCCAAATTTCACTCTTTTGTATAGTCCTGGCACTCTAGATTCGACATCGAAAATTTTCAAAAAATTTGTATTTCATCAATAAATGTCAAATTATGATCATTTTTGGCTTATTTAGACTGGGACCAATCATAAAAGACCTATATTAATGCATATCGACTTACCTGAATCAAAATTTCACTCTTTTGTATAGTCCTGGCACTCTAGATTCGACATCGAAAATTTTCAAAAAATTTGTATTTCATCAATAAATGTCAAATTATGATCATTTTTGGCTTATTTAGACTGGGACCAATCATAAAAGACCTATATATATGCATATCGACTTACCTGGATCAAAATTTCACTCTTTTGTATAGTCCTGGCACTCTAGATTCGACATCGAAAATTTTCAAAAAATTTGTTTTTTATCAAAAAATGTCAAATTATGATCATTTTTGGCTTATTTAGACTGGGACCAATCATAAAAGACCTATATATATGCATATCGACTTACCTGAATCAAAATTTCACTCTTTTTTATAGTCTTGTCACTCTAGATTCGACATCGAAAATTTTCAAAAAATTTGTTATTTATCAAAAAATGTCAAATTATGATCATTTTTGGCTTATTTAGACTGGGACCAATCATAAAAGACCTATATATATGCATATCGACTTACCTGGATCAAAATTTCACTCTTTTGTATAGTCTTGGCACTCTAGATTCGACATCGAAAATTTTCAAAAAATTTGTTTTTTATCAAAAAATGTCAAATTATGATCATTTTTGGCTTATTTAGACTGGGACCAATCATAAAAGACCTATATATATGCATATCGACTTACCTGGATCAAAATTTCACTCTTTGTATAGTCCTGGCACTCTAGATTCGACATCGAAAATTTTCAAAAAATTTGTATTTTATCAAAAAATGTCAAATTATGATCATTTTTGGCTTATTTAGACTGGGACCAATCATAAAAGACCTACATATATGCATATCGACTTACCTGGATCAAAATTGCACTCTTTTGTATAGTCCTGGCACTCTAGATTCGACATCGAAAATTTTTTGAAAATTTGTTTTTTATCAAAAAATGTCAAATTATGATCATTTTTGGCTTATTTAGACTGGGACCAATCATAAAAGACCTATATATATGCATATCGACTTACCTGGATCAAAATTTCACTCTTTTGTATAGTCCTGGCACTCTAGATTCGACATCGAAAATTTTCAAAATATTTGTTTTTTATCAAAAAATGTCAAATTATGATCATTTTTGGCTTATTTAGACTGGGACCAATCATAAAAGACCTATATATATGCATATCGACTTACCTGGATCAAAATTTCACTCTTTTGTATAGACTTGGCACTCTAGATTCGACATGGAAAATTTTCAAAAAATTTGTTTTTTATCAAAAAATGTCAAATTATGATCATTTTTGGCTTATTTAGACTGGGACCAATCATAAAAGACCTATATATATGCATATCGACTTACCTGGATCAAAATTTCACTCTTTTGTATAGTCCTGGCACTCTAGATTCAACATCGAAAATTTTCAAAAAATTTGTATTTTATCAAAAAATGTCAAATTATGATCATTTTTGGCTTATTTAGACTGGGACCAATCATAAAAGACCTATATTAATGCATATCGACTTACCTGAATCAAAATTTCACTCTTTTGTATAGTCCTGGCACTCTAGATTCGACATCGAAAATTTTCAAAAAATTTGTATTTCATCAATAAATGTCAAATAATGATCATTTTTGGCTTATTTAGACTGGGACCAATCATAAAAGACCTATATATATGCATATCGACTTACCTGGATCAAAATTTCACTCTTTTGTATAGTCCTGGCACTCTAGATTCGACATCGAAAATTTTCAAAAAAATTGTTTTTTATCAAAAAATGTCAAATTATGATCATTTTTGGCTTATTTAGACTGGGACCAATCATAAAAGACCTATATATATGCATATCGACTTACCTGAATCAAAATTTCACTCTTTTTTATAGTCTTGTCACTCTAGATTCGACATCGAAAATTTTCAAAAAATTTTTTATTTATCAAAAAATGTCAAATTATGATCATTTTTGGCTTATTTAGACTGGGACCAATCATAAAAGACCTATATATATGCATATCGACTTACCTGGATCAAAATTTCACTCTTTTGTATAGTCTTGGCACTCTAGATTCGACATCGAAAATTTTCAAAAAATTTGTTTTTTATCAAAAAATGTCAAATTATGATCATTTTTGGCTTATTTAGACTGGGACCAATCATAAAAGACCTATATATATGCATATCGACTTACCTGGATCAAAATTTCACTCTTTGTATAGTCCTGGCACTCTAGATTCGACATCGAAAATTTTCAAAAAATTTGTATTTTATCAAAAAATGTCAAATTATGATCATTTTTGGCTTATTTAGACTGGGACCAATCATAAAAGACCTACATATATGCATATCGACTTACCTGGATCAAAATTGCACTCTTTTGTATAGTCCTGGCACTCTAGATTCGACATCGAAAATTTTTTGAAAATTTGTTTTTTATCAAAAAATGTCAAATTATGATCATTTTTGGCTTATTTAGACTGGGACCAATCATAAAAGACCTATATATATGCATATCGACTTACCTGGATCAAAATTTCACTCTTTTGTATAGTCCTGGCACTCTAGATTCGACATCGAAAATTTTCAAAATATTTGTTTTTTATCAAAAAATGTCAAATTATGATCATTTTTGGCTTATTTAGACTGGGACCAATCATAAAAGACCTATATATATGCATATCGACTTACCTGGATCAAAATTTCACTCTTTTGTATAGTCTTGGCACTCTAGATTCGACATGGAAAATTTTCAAAAAATTTGTTTTTTATCAAAAAATGTCAAATTATGATCATTTTTGGCTTATTTAGACTGGGACCAATCATAAAAGACCTATATATATGCATATCGACTTACCTGGATCAAAATTTCACTCTTTTGTATAGTCCTGGCACTCTAGATTCAACATCGAAAATTTTCAAAAAATTTGTATTTTATCAAAAAATGTCAAATTATGATCATTTTTGGCTTATTTAGACTGGGACCAATCATAAAAGACCTATATTAATGCATATCGACTTACCTGAATCAAAATTTCACTCTTTTGTATAGTCCTGGCACTCTAGATTCGACATCGAAAATTTTCAAAAAATTTGTATTTCATCAATAAATGTCAAATTATGATCATTTTTGGCTTATTTAGACTGGGACCAATCATAAAAGACCTATATATATGCATATCGACTTACCTGGATCAAAATTTCACTCTTTTGTATAGTCCTGGCACTCTAGATTCGACATCGAAAATTTTCAAAAAAATTGTTTTTTATCAAAAAATGTCAAATTATGATCATTTTTGGCTTATTTAGACTGGGACCAATCATAAAAGACCTATATATATGCATATCGACTTACCTGAATCAAAATTTCACTCTTTTTTATAGTCTTGTCACTCTAGATTCGACATCGAAAATTTTCAAAAAATTTTTTATTTATCAAAAAATGTCAAATTATGATCATTTTTGGCTTATTTAGACTGGGACCAATCATAAAAGACCTATATATATGCATATCGACTTACCTGGATCAAAATTTCACTCTTTTGTATAGTCTTGGCACTCTAGATTCGACATCGAAAATTTTCAAAAAATTTGTGCTTTATCAAAAAATGTCAAATTATGATCATTTTTGGCTTATTTAGACTGGGACCAATCATAAAAGACCTATATATATGCATATCGACTTACCTGGATCAAAATTTCACTCTTTTGTATAGTCCTGGCACTCTAGATTCGGCATCGAAAATTTTCAAAAAATTTGTATTTTATCCAAAAATGTCTAATTATGATAATTTTTGGCTTATTTAGACTGGGACCAATCATAAAAGACCTATATATATGCATATCGACTTACCTGGATCAAAATTTCACTGTTTTGTATAGTCCTGGCACTCTAGATTCGACATCGAAAATTTTCAAAAAATTTGTTTTTTATCAAAAAATGTCAAATTATGATCATTTTTGGCTTATTTAGACTGGGACCAATCAAAAAAGACCTATATATATGCATATCGACTTACTTAGATCAAAATTTCACTCTTTTGTATAGTCCTGGCACTCTAGATTCGACATCGAAAATTTTCAAAAAATTTGTATTTTATCAAAAAATGTCAAATTATGATCATTTTTGGCTTATTTAGACTGGGACCAATCATAAAAGACCTATATATATGCATATCGACTTACCTGGATCAAAA
Source organism: Chrysoperla carnea (assembly GCF_905475395.1). NCBI lineage: Eukaryota > Metazoa > Arthropoda > Insecta > Neuroptera > Chrysopidae > Chrysoperla > Chrysoperla carnea. The sequence goes on along the minus strand of NW_025408234.1, from coordinate 1,595,489 downwards.
TTTCACTCTTTTGTATAGTCCTGGCACTCTAGATTCGACATCGAAAATTTTCAAAAAATTTGTATTTTATCAAAAAATGTCAAATTATGATCATTTTTGGCTTATTTAGACTGGGACCAATCATAAAAGACCTATATATATGCATATCGACTTACCTGGATCAAAATTGCACTCTTTTGTATAGTCCTGGCACTCTAGATTCGACATCGAAAATTTTTTGAAAATTTGTTTTTTATCAAAAAATGTCAAATTATGATCATTTTTGGCTTATTTAGACTGGGACCAATCATAAAAGACCTATATTTATGCATATCGACTTACCTGGATCAAAATTTCACTCTTTTGTATAGTCCTGGCACTCTAGATTCGACATCGAAAATTTTCAAAATATTTGTTTTTTATCAAAAAATGTCAAATTATGATCATTTTTGGCTTATTTAGACTGGGACCAATCATAAAAGACCTATATATATGCATATCGATTTACCTGGATCAAAATTTCACTCTTTTGTATAGTCCTGGCACTCTAGATTCGACATCGAAAATTTTCAAAAAATTTGTTTTTTATCAAAAAATGTCAAATTATGATCATTTTTGGCTTATTTAGACTGGGACCAATCATAAAAGACCTATATATATGCATATCGACTTACCTGGATCAAAATTTCACTCTTTTGTATAGTCCTGGCACTCTAGATTCGACATCGAAAATTTTCAAAAAATTTGTATTTTATCAAAAAATGTCAAATTATGATCATTTTTGGCTTATTTAGACTGGGACCAATCATAAAAGACCTATATTAATGCATATCGACTTACCTGAATCAAAATTTCACTCTTTTGTATAGTCCTGGCACTCTAGATTCGACATCGAAAATTTTCAAAAAATTTGTATTTCATCAATAAATGTCAAATTATGATCATTTTTGGCTTATTTAGACTGGGACCAATCATAAAAGACCTATATATATGCATATCGACTTACCTGGATCAAAATTTCACTCTTTTGTATAGTCCTGGCACTCTAGATTCGACATCGAAAATTTTCAAAAAATTTGTTTTTTATCAAAAAATGTCAAATTATGATCATTTTTGGCTTATTTAGACTGGGACCAATCATAAAAGACCTATATATATGCATATCGACTTACCTGAATCAAAATTTCACTCTTTTTTATAGTCTTGGCACTCTAGATTCGACATCGAAAATTTTCAAAAAATTTGTTATTTATCAAAAAATGTCAAATTATGATCATTTTTGGCTTATTTAAACTGGGACCAATCATAAAAGACCTATATATATGCATATCGACTTACCTGGATCAAAATTTCACTCTTTTGTATAGTCTTGGCACTCTAGATTCGACATCGAAAATTTTCAAAAAATTTGTTTTTTATCAAAAAATGTCAAATTATGATCATTTTTGGCTTATTTAGACTGGGACCAATCATAAAAGACCTATATATATGCATATCAACTTACCTGGATCAAAATTTCACTCTTTTGTATAGTCCTGGCACTCTAGATTCGGCATCGAAAATTTTCAAAAAATTTGTATTTTATCCAAAAATGTCTAATTATGATAATTTTTGGCTTATTTAGACTGGGACCAATCATAAAAGACCTATATATATGCATATCGACTTACCTGGATCAAAATTTCACTGTTTTGTATAGTCCTGGCACTCTAGATTCGACATCGAAAATTTTCAAAAAATTTGTTTTTTATCAAAATATGTCAAATTATGATCATTTTTGACTTATTTAGACTGGGACCAATCATAAAAGACCTATATATATGCATATCGCCTTACCTGGATCAAAATTTCACTCTTTTGTATAGTCCTGGCACTCTAGATTCGACATCGAAAATTTTCAAAAAATTTGTATTTTATCAAAAAATGTCAAATTATGATCATTTTTGGCTTATTTAGACGGGGACCAATCATAAAAGACCTATATATATGCAGATCGACTTACCTGGATCAAAATTTCACTCTTTTGTATAGTCCTGGCACTCTAGATTCGACATCGAAAATTTTTTGAAAATTTGTTTTTTATCAAAAAATGTCAAATTATGATCATTTTTGGCTTATTTAGACTGGGACCAATCATAAAAGACCTATATATATGCATATCGACTTACCTGGATCAAAATTTCACTCTTTTGTATAGTCCTGGCACTCTAGATTCGACATCGAAAATTTTCAAAATATTTGTTTTTTATCAAAAAATGTCAAATTATGATCATTTTTGGCTTATTTAGACTGGGACCAATCATAAAAGACCTATATATATGCATATCGACTTACCTGGATCAAAATTTCACTCTTTTGTATAGTCCTGGCACTCTAGATTCGACATCGAAAATTTTCAAAAAATTTGTATTTTATCAAAAAATGTCAAATTATGATCATTTTTGGCTTATTTAGACTGGGACCAATCATAAAAGACCTATATATATGCATATCGACTTACCTGGATCAAAATTTCACTCTTTTGTATAGTCCTGGCACTCTAGATTCGACATCGAAAATTTTCAAAAAATTTGTATTTTATCAAAAAATGTCAAATTATGATCATTTTTGGCTTATTTAGACTGGGACCAATCATAAAAGACCTATATATATGCGTATCGACTTACCTGGATCAAAATTTCACTCTTTTGTATAGTCCTGGCACTCTAGATTCGACATCGAAAATTTTCAAAAAATTTGTAGTTTATCAAAAAATGTCAAATTATGATCATTTTTGGCTTATTTAGACTGGGACCAATCATAAAAGACCTATATATATGCATATCGACTTACCTGGATCAAAATTTCACTCTTTTGTATAGTCCTGGCACTCTAGATTCGACATCGAAAATTTTTTGAAAATTTGTTTTTTATCAAAAAATGTCAAATTATGATCATTTTTGGCTTATTTAGACTGGGACCAATCATAAAAGACCTATATATATGCATATCGACTTACCTGGATCAAAATTTCACTCTTTTGTATAGTCCTGGCACTCTAGATTCGACATCGAAAATTTTCAAAATATTTGTTTTTTATCAAAAAATGTCAAATTATGATCATTTTTGGCTTATTTAGACTGGGACCAATCATAAAAGACCTATATATATGCATATCGACTTACCTGGATCAAAATTTCACTCTTTTGTATAGTCCTGTCACTCTAGATTCGACATCGAAAATTTTCAAAAAATTTGTATTTTATCAAAAAATGTCAAATTATGATCATTTTTGGCTTATTTAGACTGGGACCAATCATAAAAGACCTATATATATGCATATCGACTTACCTGGATCAAAATTTCACTCTTTTGTATAGTCCTGGCACTCTAGATTCGACATCGAAAATTTTCAAAAAATTTGTATTTTATCAAAAAATGTCAAATTATAATCATTTTTGGCTTATTTAGACTGGGACCAATCATAAAAGACCTATATTAATGCATATCGACTTACCTGAATCAAAATTTCACTCTTTTGTATAGTCCTGGCACTCTAGATTCGACATCGAAAATTTTCAAAAAATTTGTATTTCATCAATAAATGTCAAATTATGATCATTTTTGGCTTATTTAGACTGGGACCAATCATAAAAGACCTATATATATGCATATCGACTTACCTGGATCAAAATTTCACTCTTTTGTATAGTCCTGGCACTCTAGATTCGACATCGAAAATTTTCAAAAAATTTGTAGTTTATCAAAAAATGTCAAATTATGATCATTTTTGGCTTATTTAGACTGGGACCAATCATAAAAGACCTATATATATGCATATCGACTTACCTGGATCAAAATTTCACTCTTTTGTATAGTCCTGGCACTCTAGATTCGACATCGAAAATTTTCAAAAAATTTGTATTTTATCAAAAAATGTCAAATTATGATCATTTTTGGCTTATTTAGACTGGGACCAATCATAAAAGACCTATATATATGCATATCGACTTACCTGGATCAAAATTTCACTCTTTTGTATAGTCCTGGCACTCTAGATTCGACATCGAAAATTTTTTGAAAATTTGTTTTTTATCAAAAAATGTCAAATTATGATCATTTTTGGCTTATTTAGACTGGGACCAATCATAAAAGACCTATATATATGCATATCGACTTACCTGGACCAAAATTTCACTCTTTTGTATAGTCCTGGCACTCTAGATTCGACATCGAAAATTTTCAAAAAATTTGTTTTTTATCAAAAAATGTCAAATTATGATCATTTTTGGCTTATTTAGACTGGGACCAATCATAAAAGACCTATATATATGCATATCGACTTACCTGGATCAAAATTTCACTCTTTTGTATAGTCCTGGCACTCTAGATTCGACATCGAAAATTTTCAAAAAATTTGTATTTTATCAAAAAATGTCAAATTATGATCATTTTTGGCTTATTTAGACTGGGACCAATCATAAAAGACCTATATATATGCATATCGACTTACCTGGACCAAAATTTCACTCTTTTGTATAGTCCTGGCACTCTAGATTCGACATCGAAAATTTTCAAAAAATTTGTATTTTATCAAAAAATGTCAAATTATGATCATTTTTGGCTTATTTAGACTGGGACCAATCATAAAAGACCTATATTAATGCATATCGACTTACCTGAATCAAAATTTCACTCTTTTGTATAGTCCTGGCACTCTAGATTCGACATCGAAAATTTTCAAAAAATTTGTATTTCATCAATAAATGTCAAATTATGATCATTTTTGGCTTATTTAGACTGGGACCAATCATAAAAGACCTATATATATGCATATCGACTTACCTGGATCAAAATTTCACTCTTTTGTATAGTCCTGGCACTCTAGATTCGACATCGAAAATTTTCAAAAAATTTGTTTTTTATCAAAAAATGTCAAATTATGATCATTTTTGGCTTATTTAGACTGGGACCAATCATAAAAGACCTATATATATGCATATCGACTTACCTGAATCAAAATTCCACTCTTTTTTATAGTCTTGGCACTCTAGATTCGACATCGAAAATTTTCAAAAAATTTGTTATTTATCAAAAAATGTCAAATTATGATCATTTTTGGCTTATTTAGACTGGGACCAATCATAAAAGACCTATATATATGCATATCGACTTACCTGGATCAAAATTTCACTCTTTTGTATAGTCTTGGCACTCTAGATTCGACATCAAAAATTTTCAAAAAATTTGTTTTTTATCAAAAAATGTCAAATTATGATCATTTTTGGCTTATTTAGACTGGGACCAATCATAAAAGACCTATATATATGCATATCGACTTACCTGGATCAAAATTTCACTCTTTTGTATAGTCCTGGCACTCTAGATTCGACATCGAAAATTTTTTGAAAATTTGTTTTTTATCAAAAAATGTCAAATTATGATCATTTTTGGCTTATTTAGACTGGGACCAATCATAAAAGACCTATATTTATGCATATCGACTTACCTGGATCAAAATTTCACTCTTTTGTATAGTCCTGGCACTCTAGATTCGACATCGAAAATTTTCAAAAAATTTGTTATTTATCAAAAAATGTCAAATTATGATCATTTTTGGCTTATTTAGACTGGGACCAATCATAAAAGACCTATATATATGCATATCGACTTACCTGGATCAAAATTGCACTCTTTTGTATAGTCCTGGCACTCTAGATTCGACATCGAAAATTTTTTGAAAATTTGTTTTTTATCAAAAAATGTCAAATTATGATCATTTTTGGCTTATTTAGACTGGGACCAATCATAAAAGACCTATATTTATGCATATCGACTTACCTGGATCAAAATTTCACTCTTTTGTATAGTCCTGGCACTCTAGATTCGACATCGAAAATTTTCAAAATATTTGTTTTTTATCAAAAAATGTCAAATTATGATCATTTTTGGCTTATTTAGACTGGGACCAATCATAAAAGACCTATATATATGCATATCGATTTACCTGGATCAAAATTTCACTCTTTTGTATAGTCCTGGCACTCTAGATTCGACATCGAAAATTTTCAAAAAATTTGTTTTTTATCAAAAAATGTCAAATTATGATCATTTTTGGCTTATTTAGACTGGGACCAATCATAAAAGACCTATATATATGCATATCGACTTACCTGGATCAAAATTTCACTCTTTTGTATAGTCCTGGCACTCTAGATTCGACATCGAAAATTTTCAAAAAATTTGTATTTTATCAAAAAATGTCAAATTATGATCATTTTTGGCTTATTTAGACTGGGACCAATCATAAAAGACCTATATTAATGCATATCGACTTACCTGAATCAAAATTTCACTCTTTTGTATAGTCCTGGCACTCTAGATTCGACATCGAAAATTTTCAAAAAATTTGTATTTCATCAATAAATGTCAAATTATGATCATTTTTGGCTTATTTAGACTGGGACCAATCATAAAAGACCTATATATATGCATATCGACTTACCTGGATCAAAATTTCACTCTTTTGTATAGTCCTGGCACTCTAGATTCGACATCGAAAATTTTCAAAAAATTTGTTTTTTATCAAAAAATGTCAAATTATGATCATTTTTGGCTTATTTAGACTGGGACCAATCATAAAAGACCTATATATATGCATATCGACTTACCTGAATCAAAATTTCACTCTTTTTTATAGTCTTGGCACTCTAGATTCGACATCGAAAATTTTCAAAAAATTTGTTATTTATCAAAAAATGTCAAATTATGATCATTTTTGGCTTATTTAAACTGGGACCAATCATAAAAGACCTATATATATGCATATCGACTTACCTGGATCAAAATTTCACTCTTTTGTATAGTCTTGGCACTCTAGATTCGACATCGAAAATTTTCAAAAAATTTGTTTTTTATCAAAAAATGTCAAATTATGATCATTTTTGGCTTATTTAGACTGGGACCAATCATAAAAGACCTATATATATGCATATCAACTTACCTGGATCAAAATTTCACTCTTTTGTATAGTCCTGGCACTCTAGATTCGGCATCGAAAATTTTCAAAAAATTTGTATTTTATCCAAAAATGTCTAATTATGATAATTTTTGGCTTATTTAGACTGGGACCAATCATAAAAGACCTATATATATGCATATCGACTTACCTGGATCAAAATTTCACTGTTTTGTATAGTCCTGGCACTCTAGATTCGACATCGAAAATTTTCAAAAAATTTGTTTTTTATCAAAATATGTCAAATTATGATCATTTTTGACTTATTTAGACTGGGACCAATCATAAAAGACCTATATATATGCATATCGCCTTACCTGGATCAAAATTTCACTCTTTTGTATAGTCCTGGCACTCTAGATTCGACATCGAAAATTTTCAAAAAATTTGTATTTTATCAAAAAATGTCAAATTATGATCATTTTTGGCTTATTTAGACGGGGACCAATCATAAAAGACCTATATATATGCATTTCGACTTACCTGGATCAAAATTTCACTCTTTTGTATAGTCCTGGCACTCTAGATTCGACATCGAAAATTTTTTGAAAATTTGTTTTTTATCAAAAAATGTCAAATTATGATCATTTTTGGCTTATTTAGACTGGGACCAATCATAAAAGACCTATATATATGCATATCGACTTACCTGGATCAAAATTTCACTCTTTTGTATAGTCCTGGCACTCTAGATTCGACATCGAAAATTTTCAAAATATTTGTTTTTTATCAAAAAATGTCAAATTATGATCATTTTTGGCTTATTTAGACTGGGACCAATCATAAAAGACCTATATATATGCATATCGACTTACCTGGATCAAAATTTCACTCTTTTGTATAGTCCTGGCACTCTAGATTCGACATCGAAAATTTTCAAAAAATTTGTATTTTATCAAAAAATGTCAAATTATGATCATTTTTGGCTTATTTAGACTGGGACCAATCATAAAAGACCTATATATATGCATATCGACTTACCTGGATCAAAATTTCACTCTTTTGTATAGTCCTGGCACTCTAGATTCGACATCGAAAATTTTCAAAAAATTTGTATTTTATCAAAAAATGTCAAATTATGATCATTTTTGGCTTATTTAGACTGGGACCAATCATAAAAGACCTATATATATGCGTATCGACTTACCTGGATCAAAATTTCACTCTTTTGTATAGTCCTGGCACTCTAGATTCGACATCGAAAATTTTCAAAAAATTTGTAGTTTATCAAAAAATGTCAAATTATGATCATTTTTGGCTTATTTAGACTGGGACCAATCATAAAAGACCTATATATATGCATATCGACTTACCTGGATCAAAATTTCACTCTTTTGTATAGTCCTGGCACTCTAGATTCGACATCGAAAATTTTTTGAAAATTTGTTTTTTATCAAAAAATGTCAAATTATGATCATTTTTGGCTTATTTAGACTGGGACCAATCATAAAAGACCTATATATATGCATATCGACTTACCTGGATCAAAATTTCACTCTTTTGTATAGTCCTGGCACTCTAGATTCGACATCGAAAATTTTCAAAATATTTGTTTTTTATCAAAAAATGTCAAATTATGATCATTTTTGGCTTATTTAGACTGGGACCAATCATAAAAGACCTATATATATGCATATCGACTTACCTGGATCAAAATTTCACTCTTTTGTATAGTCCTGGCACTCTAGATTCGACATCGAAAATTTTCAAAAAATTTGTATTTTATCAAAAAATGTCAAATTATGATCATTTTTGGCTTATTTAGACTGGGACCAATCATAAAAGACCTATATATATGCATATCGACTAACCTGGATCAAAATTTCACTCTTTTGTATAGTCCTGGCACTCTAGATTCGACATCGAAAATTTTCAAAAAATTTGTATTTTATCAAAAAATGTCAAATTATAATCATTTTTGGCTTATTTAGACTGGGACCAATCATAAAAGACCTATATTAATGCATATCGACTTACCTGAATCAAAATTTCACTCTTTTGTATAGTCCTGGCACTCTAGATTCGACATCGAAAATTTTCAAAAAATTTGTATTTTATCAATAAATGTCAAATTATGATCATTTTTGGCTTATTTAGACTGGGACCAATCATAAAAGACCTATATATATGCATATCGACTTACCTGGATCAAAATTTCACTCTTTTGTATAGTCCTGGCACTCTAGATTCGACATCGAAAATTTTCAAAAAATTTGTAGTTTATCAAAAAATGTCAAATTATGATCATTTTTGGCTTATTTAGACTGGGACCAATCATAAAAGACCTATATATATGCATATCGACTTACCTGGATCAAAATTTCACTCTTTTGTATAGTCCTGGCACTCTAGATTCGACATCGAAAATTTTCAAAAAATTTGTATTTTATCAAAAAATGTCAAATTATGATCATTTTTGGCTTATTTAGACTGGGACCAATCATAAAAGACCTATATATATGCATATCGACTTACCTGGATCAAAATTTCACTCTTTTGTATAGTCCTGGCACTCTAGATTCGACATCGAAAATTTTTTGAAAATTTGTTTTTTATCAAAAAATGTCAAATTATGATCATTTTTGGCTTATTTAGACTGGGACCAATCATAAAAGACCTATATATATGCATATCGACTTACCTGGACCAAAATTTCACTCTTTTGTATAGTCCTGGCACTCTAGATTCGACATCGAAAATTTTCAAAAAATTTGTTTTTTATCAAAAAATGTCAAATTATGATCATTTTTGGCTTATTTAGACTGGGACCAATCATAAAAGACCTATATATATGCATATCGACTTACCTGGATCAAAATTTCACTCTTTTGTATAGTCCTGGCACTCTAGATTCGACATCGAAAATTTTCAAAAAATTTGTATTTTATCAAAAAATGTCAAATTATGATCATTTTTGGCTTATTTAGACTGGGACCAATCATAAAAGACCTATATATATGCATATCGACTTACCTGGATCAAAATTTCACTCTTTTGTATAGTCCTGGCACTCTAGATTCGACATCGAAAATTTTCAAAAAATTTGTATTTTATCAAAAAATGTCAAATTATGATCATTTTTGGCTTATTTAGACTGGGACCAATCATAAAAGACCTATATTAATGCATATCGACTTACCTGAATCAAAATTTCACTCTTTTGTATAGTCCTGGCACTCTAGATTCGACATCGAAAATTTTCAAAAAATTTGTATTTCATCAATAAATGTCAAATTATGATCATTTTTGGCTTATTTAGACTGGGACCAATCATAAAAGACCTATATATATGCATATCGACTTACCTGGATCAAAATTTCACTCTTTTGTATAGTCCTGGCACTCTAGATTCGACATCGAAAATTTTCAAAAAATTTGTTTTTTATCAAAAAATGTCAAATTATGATCATTTTTGGCTTATTTAGACTGGGACCAATCATAAAAGACCTATATATATGCATATCGACTTACCTGAATCAAAATTCCACTCTTTTTTATAGTCTTGGCACTCTAGATTCGACATCGAAAATTTTCAAAAAATTTGTTATTTATCAAAAAATGTCAAATTATGATCATTTTTGGCTTATTTAGACTGGGACCAATCATAAAAGACCTATATATATGCATATCGACTTACCTGGATCAAAATTTCACTCTTTTGTATAGTCTTGGCACTCTAGATTCGACATCAAAAATTTTCAAAAAATTTGTTTTTTATCAAAAAATGTCAAATTATGATCATTTTTGGCTTATTTAGACTGGGACCAATCATAAAAGACCTATATATATGCATATCGACTTACCTGGATCAAAATTTCACTCTTTTGTATAGTCCTGGCACTCTAGATTCGACATCGAAAATTTTCAAAATATTTGTTTTTTATCAAAAAATGTCAAATTATGATCATTTTTGGCTTATTTAGACTGGGACCAATCATAAAAGACCTATATATATGCATATCGACTTACCTGGATCAAAATTTCACTCTTTTGTATAGTCCTGTCACTCTAGATTCGACATCGAAAATTTTCAAAAAATTTGTATTTTATCAAAAAATGTCAAATTATGATCATTTTTGGCTTATTTAGACTGGGACCAATCATAAAAGACCTATATATATGCATATCGACTTACCTGGATCAAAATTTCACTCTTTTGTATAGTCCTGGCACTCTAGATTCGACATCGAAAATTTTCAAAAAATTTGTATTTTATCAAAAAATGTCAAATTATGATCATTTTTGGCTTATTTAGACTGGGACCAATCATAAAAGACCTATATTAATGCATATCGACTTACCTGAATCAAAATTTCACTCTTTTGTATAGTCCTGGCACTCTAGATACGACATCGAAAATTTTCAAAAAATTTGTATTTCATCAATAAATGTCAAATTATGATCATTTTTGGCTTATTTAGACTGGGACCAATCATAAAAGACCTATATATATGCATATCGACTTACCTGGATCAAAATTTCACTCTTTTGTATAGTCCTGGCACTCTAGATTCGACATCGAAAATTTTCAAAAAATTTGTAGTTTATCAAAAAATGTCAAATTATGATCATTTTTGGCTTATTTAGACTGGGACCAATCATAAAAGACCTATATATATGCATATCGACTTACCTGGATCAAAATTTCACTCTTTTGTATAGTCCTGGCACTCTAGATTCGACATCGAAAATTTTTTGAAAATTTGTTTTTTATCAAAAAATGTCAAATTATGATCATTTTTGGCTTATTTAGACTGGGACCAATCATAAAAGACCTATATATATGCATATCGACTTACCTGGATCAAAATTTCACTCTTTTGTATAGTCCTGGCACTCTAGATTCGACATCGAAAATTTTCAAAATATTTGTTTTTTATCAAAAAATGTCAAATTATGATCATTTTTGGCTTATTTAGACTGGGACCAATCATAAAAGACCTATATATATGCATATCGACTTACCTGGATCAAAATTTCACTCTTTTGTATAGTCCTGGCACTCTAGATTCGACATCGAAAATTTTCAAAAAATTTGTATTTTATCAAAAAATGTCAAATTATGATCATTTTTGGCTTATTTAGACTGGGACCAATCATAAAAGACCTATATATATGCATATCGACTTACCTGGATCAAAATTTCACTCTTTTGTATAGTCCTGGCACTCTAGATTCGACATCGAAAATTTTCAAAAAATTTGTATTTTATCAAAAAATGTCAAATTATAATCATTTTTGGCTTATTTAGACTGGGACCAATCATAAAAGACCTATATTAATGCATATCGACTTACCTGAATCAAAATTTCACTCTTTTGTATAGTCCTGGCACTCTAGATTCGACATCGAAAATTTTCAAAAAATTTGTATTTCATCAATAAATGTCAAATTATGATCATTTTTGGCTTATTTAGACTGGGACCAATCATAAAAGACCTATATATATGCATATCGACTTACCTGGATCAAAATTTCACTCTTTTGTATAGTCCTGGCACTCTAGATTCGACATCGAAAATTTTCAAAAAATTTGTAGTTTATCAAAAAATGTCAAATTATGATCATTTTTGGCTTATTTAGACTGGGACCAATCATAAAAGACCTATATATATGCATATCGACTTACCTGGATCAAAATTTCACTCTTTTGTATAGTCCTGGCACTCTAGATTCGACATCGAAAATTTTCAAAAAATTTGTATTTTATCAAAAAATGTCAAATTATGATCATTTTTGGCTTATTTAGACTGGGACCAATCATAAAAGACCTATATATATGCATATCGACTTACCTGGATCAAAATTGCACTCTTTTGTATAGTCCTGGCACTCTAGATTCGACATCGAAAATTTTTTGAAAATTTGTATTTTATCAAAAAATGTCAAATTATGATCATTTTTGGCTTATTTAGACTGGGACCAATCATAAAAGACCTATATATATGCATATCGACTTACCTGGACCAAAATTTCACTCTTTTGTATAGTCCTGGCACTCTAGATTCGACATCGAAAATTTTCAAAATATTTGTTTTTTATCAAAAAATGTCAAATTATGATCATTTTTGGCTTATTTAGACTGGGACCAATCATAAAAGACCTATATATATGCATATCGACTTACCTGGATCAAAATTTCACTCTTTTGTATAGTCCTGGCACTCTAGATTCGACATCGAAAATTTTCAAAAAATTTGTATTTTATCAAAAAATGTCAAATTATGATCATTTTTGGCTTATTTAGACTGGGACCAATCATAAAAGACCTATATATATGCATATCGACTTACCTGGATCAAAATTTCACTCTTTTGTATAGTCCTGGCACTCTAGATTCGACATCGAAAATTTTCAAAAAATTTGTATTTTATCAAAAAATGTCAAATTATGATCATTTTTGGCTTATTTAGACTGGGACCAATCATAAAAGACCTATATTAATGCATATCGACTTACCTGAATCAAAATTTCACTCTTTTGTATAGTCCTGGCACTCTAGATTCGACATCGAAAATTTTCAAAAAATTTGTATTTCATCAATAAATGTCAAATTATGATCATTTTTGGCTTATTTAGACTGGGACCAATCATAAAAGACCTATATATATGCATATCGACTTACCTGGATCAAAATTTCACTCTTTGGTATAGTCCTGGCACTCTAGATTCGACATCGAAAATTTTCAAAAAATTTGTTTTTTATCAAAAAATGTCAAATTATGATCATTTTTGGCTTATTTAGACTGGGACCAATCATAAAAGACCTATATATATGCATATCGACTTACCTGAATCAAAATTCCACTCTTTTTTATAGTCTTGGCACTCTAGATTCGACATCGAAAATTTTCAAAAAATTTGTTATTTATCAAAAAATGTCAAATTATGATCATTTTTGGCTTATTTAGACTGGGACCAATCATAAAAGACCTATATATATGCATATCGACTTACCTGGATCAAAATTTCACTCTTTTGTATAGTCTTGGCACTCTAGATTCGACATCAAAAATTTTCAAAAAATTTGTTTTTTATCAAAAAATGTCAAATTATGATCATTTTTGGCTTATTTAGACTGGGACCAATCATAAAAGACCTATATATATGCATATCGACTTACCTGGATCAAAATTTCACTCTTTTGTATAGTCCTGGCACTCTAGATTCGGCATCGAAAATTTTCAAAAAATTTGTATTTTATCCAAAAATGTCTAATTATGATAATTTTTGGCTTATTTAGACTGGGACCAATCATAAAAGACCTATATATATGCATATCGACTTACCTGGATCAAAATTTCACTGTTTTGTATAGTCCTGGCACTCTAGATTCGACATCGAAAATTTTCAAAAAATTTGTTTTTTATCAAAATATGTCAAATTATGATCATTTTTGACTTATTTAGACTGGGACCAATCATAAAAGACCTATATATATGCATATCGACTTACCTGGATCAAAATTTCACTCTTTTGTATAGTCCTGGCACTCTAGATTCGACATCGAAAATTTTAAAAAAATTTGTATTTTATCAAAAAATGTCAAATTATGATCATTTTTGGCTTATTTAGACTGGCACCAATCATAAAAGACCTATATATATGCATATCGACTTACCTGGATCAAAATTGCACTCTTTTGTATAGTCCTGGCACTCTAGATTCGACATCGAAAATTTTTTGAAAATTTGTTTTTTATCAAAAAATGTCAAATTATGATCATTTTTGGCTTATTTAGACTGGGACCAATCATAAAAGACCTATATATATGCATATCGACTTACCTGGATCAAAATTTCACTCTTTTGTATAGTCCTGGCACTCTAGATTCGACATCGAAAATTTTCAAAATATTTGTTTTTTATCAAAAAATGTCAAATTATGATCATTTTTGGCTTATTTAGACTGGGACCAATCATAAAAGACCTATATATATGCATATCGACTTACCTGGTTCAAAATTTCACTCTTTTGTATAGTCGTGTCACTCTAGATTCGACATCGAAAATTTTCAAAAAATTTGTATTTTATCAAAAAATGTCAAATTATGATCATTTTTGGCTTATTTAGACTGGGACCAATCATAAAAGACCTATATATATGCATATCGACTTACCTGGATCAAAATTTCACTCTTTTGTATAGTCCTGGCACTCTAGATTCGACATCGAAAATTTTCAAAAAATTTGTATTTTATCAAAAAATGTCAAATTATGATCATTTTTGGCTTATTTAGACTATGACCAATCATAAAAGACCTATATTAATGCATATCGACTTACCTGAATCAAAATTTCACTCTTTTGTATAGTCCTGGCACTCTAGATTCGACATCGAAAATTTTCAAAAAATTTGTATTTCATCAATAAATGTCAAATTATGATCATTTTTGGCTTATTTAGACTGGGACCAATCATAAAAGATCTATATATATGCATATCGACTTACCTGGATCAAAATTTCACTCTTTTGTATAGTCCTGGCACTCTAGATTCGACATCGAAAATTTTCAAAAAATTTGTTTTTTATCAAAAAATGTCAAATTATGATCATTTTTGGCTTATTTAGACTGGGACCAATCATAAAAGACCTATATATATGCATATCGACTTACCTGAATCAAAATTTCACTCTTTTTTATAGTCTTGGCACTCTAGATTCGACATCGAAAATTTTCAAAAAATTTGTTATTTATCAAAAAATGTCAAATTATGATCATTTTTGGCTTATTTAGACTGGGACCAATCATAAAAGACCTATATATATGCATATCGACTTACCTGGATCAAAATTTCACTCTTTTGTATAGTCTTGGCACTCTAGATTCGACATCGAAAATTTTCAAAAACTTTGTTTTTTATCAAAAAATGTCAAATTATGATCATTTTTGGCTTATTTAGACTGGGACCAATCATAAAAGACCTATATATATGCATATCGACTTACCTGGATCAAAATTTCACTCTTTTGTATAGTCCTGGCACTCTAGATTCGACATCGAAAATTTTCAAAAAATTTGTATTTTATCAAAAAATGTCAAATTATGATCATTTTTGGCTTATTTAGACTGGGACCAATCATAAAAGACCTATATATATGCATATCGACTTACCTGGATCAAAATTGCACTCTTTTGTATAGTCCTGGCACTCTAGATTCGACATCGAAAATTTTTTGAAAATTTGTTTTTTATCAAAAAATGTCAAATTATGATCATTTTTGGCTTATTTAGACTGGGACCAATCATAAAAGACCTATATATATGCATATCGACTTACCTGGATCAAAATTTCACTCTTTTGTATAGTCCTGGCACTCTAGATT
Source organism: Chrysoperla carnea (assembly GCF_905475395.1). Lineage (NCBI taxonomy): Eukaryota > Metazoa > Arthropoda > Insecta > Neuroptera > Chrysopidae > Chrysoperla > Chrysoperla carnea. The sequence goes on along the minus strand of NW_025408234.1, from coordinate 1,579,186 downwards.
CGACATCGAAAATTTTCAAAATATTTGTTTTTTATCAAAAAATGTCAAATTATGATCATTTTTGGCTTATTTAGACTGGGACCAATCATAAAAGACCTATATATATGCATATCGACTTACCTGGATCAAAATTTCACTCTTTTGTATAGTTCTGTCACTCTAGATTCGACATCGAAAATTTTCAAAAAATTTGTATTTTATCAAAAAATGTCAAATTATGATCATTTTTGGCTTATTTAGACTGGGACCAATCATAAAAGACCTATATATATGCATATCGACTTACCTGGATCAAAATTTCACTCTTTTGTATAGTCCTGGCACTCTAGATTCGACATCGAAAATTTTCAAAAAATTTGTATTTTATCAAAAAATGTCAAATTATGATCATTTTTGGCTTATTTAGACTGGGACCAATCATAAAAGACCTATATTAATGCATATCGACTTACCTGAATCAAAATTTCACTCTTTTGTATAGTCCTGGCACACTAGATTCGACATCGAAAATTTTCAAAAAATTTGTATTTCATCAATAAATGTCAAATTATGATCATTTTTGGCTTATTTAGACTGGGACCAATCATAAAAGACCTATATATATGCATATCGACTTACCTGGATCAAAATTTCACTCTTTTGTATAGTCCTGGCACTCTAGATTCGACATCGAAAATTTTCAAAAAATTTGTTTTTTATCAAAAAATGTCAAATTATGATCATTTTTGGCTTATTTAGACTGGGACCAATCATTAAAGACCTATATATATGCATATTGACTTACCTGAATCAAAATTTCACTCTTTTTTATAGTCTTGGCACTCTAGATTCGACATCGAAAATTTTCAAAAAATTTGTTATTTATCAAAAAATGCCAAATTATGATCATTTTTGGCTTATTTAGACTGGGACCAATCATAAAAGACCTATATATATGCATATCGACTTACCTGGATCAAAATTTCACTCTTTTGTATAGTCTTGGCACTCTAGATTCGACATCGAAAATTTTCAAAAAATTTGTTTTTTATCAAAAAATGTCAAATTATGATCATTTTTGGCTTATTTAGACTGGGACCAATCATAAAAGACCTATATATATGCATATCGACTTACCTGGATCAAAATTTCACTCTTTTGTATAGTCCTGGCACTCTAGATTCGGCATCGAAAATTTTCAAAAAATTTGTATTTTATCCAAAAATGTCTAATTATGATAATTTTTGGCTTATTTAGACTGGGACCAATCATAAAAGACCTATATATATGCATATCGACTTACCTGGATCAAAATTTCACTGTTTTGTATAGTCCTGGCACTCTAGATTCGACATCGAAAATTTTCAAAAAATTTGTTTTTTATCAAAATATGTCAAATTATGATCATTTTTGACTTATTTAGACTGGGACCAATCATAAAAGACCTATATATATGCATATCGACTTACCTGGATCAAACTTTCACTCTTTTGTATAGTCCTGGCACTCTAGATTCGACATCGAAAATTTTCAAAAAATTTGTATTTTATCAAAAAATGTCAAATTATGATCATTTTTGGCTTATTTAGACTGGGACCAATCATAAAAGACCTATATATATGCATATCGACTTACCTGGATCAAAATTTCACTCTTTTGTATAGTCCTGGCACTCTAGATTCGACATCGAAAATTTTCAAAAAATTTGTATTTCATCAATAAATGTCAAATTATGATCATTTTTGGCTTATTTAGACTGGGACCAATCATAAAAGACCTATATATATGCATATCGACTTACCTGGATCAAAATTGCACTCTTTTGTATAGTCCTGGCACTCTAGATTCGACATCGAAAATTTTCAAAAAATTTGTATTTTATCAAAAAATGTCAAATTATGATCATTTTTGCCTTATTTAGACTGGGACCAATCATAAAAGACCTATATATATGCATATCGACTTACCTGGATCAAAATTTCACTCTTTTGTATAGTCCTGGCACTCTAGATTCGACATCGAAAATTTTCAAAAAATTTGTATTTTATCAAAAAATGTCAAATTATGATCATTTTTGGCTTATTTAGACTGGGACCAATCATAAAAGACCTATATTAATGCATATCGACTTACCTGAATCAAAATTTCACTCTTTTGTATAGTCCTGGCACTCTAGATTCGACATCGAAAATTTTCAAAAAATTTGTATTTCATCAATAAATGTCAAATTATGATCATTTTTGGCTTATTTAGACTGGGACCAATCATAAAAGACCTATATATATGCATATCGACTTACCTGGATCAAAATTTCACTCTTTTGTATAGTCCTGGCACTCTAGATTCGACATCGAAAATTTTCAAAAAATTTGTTTTTTATCAAAAAATGTCAAATTATGATCATTTTTGGCTTATTTAGACTGTGACCAATCATAAAAGACCTATATATATGCATATCGACTTACCTGGATCAAAATTTCACTCTTTTGTATAGTCCTGGCACTCTAGATTCGACATCGAAAATTTTCAAAATATTTGTTTTTTATCAAAAAATGTCAAATTATGATCATTTTTGGCTTATTTAGACTGGGACCAATCATAAAAGACCTATATATATGCATATCGACTTACCTGGATCAAAATTTTACTCTTTTGTAAAGTCCTGTCACTCTAGATTCGACATCGAAAATTTTCAAAAAATTTGTATTTTATCAAAAAATGTCAAATTATGATCATTTTTGGCTTATTTAGACTGGGACCAATCATAAAAGACCTATATATATGCATATCGACTTACCTGGATCAAAATTTCACTCTTTTGTATAGTCCTGGCACTCTAGATTCGACATCGAAAATTTTCAAAAAATTTGTATTTTATCAAAAAATGTCAAGTTATGATCATTTTTGGCTTATTTAGACTGGGACCAATCATAAAAGACCTATATTAATGCATATCGACTTACCTGAATCAAAATTTCACTCTTTTGTATAGTCCTGGCACTCTAGATTCGACATCGAAAATTTTCAAAAAATTTGTATTTCATCAATAAATGTCAAATTATGATCATTTTTGGCTTGTTTAGACTGGGACCAATCATAAAAGACCTATATATATGCATATCGACTTACCTGGATCAAAATTTCACTCTTTTGTATAGTCCTGGCACTCTAGATTCGACATCGAAAATTTTCAAAAAATTTGTTTTTTATCAAAAAATGTCAAATTATGATCATTTTTGGCTTATTTAGACTGGGACCAATCATAAAAGACCTATATATATGCATATCGACTTACCTGAATCAAAATTTCACTCTTTTTTATAGTCTTGGCACTCTAGATTCGACATCAAAAATTTTCAAAAAATTTGTTATTTATCAAAAAATGTCAAATTATGATCATTTTTGGCTTATTTAGACTGGGACCAATCATAAAAGACCTATATATATGCATATCGACTTACCTGGATCAAAATTTCACTCTTTTGTATAGTCTTGGCACTCTAGATTCGACATCGAAAATTTTCAAAAAATTTGTTTTTTATCAAAAAATGTCAAATTATGATCATTTTTGGCTTATTTAGACTGGGACCAATCATAAAAGACCTATATATATGCATATCGACTTACCTGGATCAAAATTTCACTCTTTTGTATAGTCCTGGCACTCTAGATTCGGCATCGAAAATTTTCAAAAAATTTGTATTTTATCCAAAAATGTCTAATTATGATAATTTTTGGCTTATTTAGACTGGGACCAATCATAAAAGACCTATATATATGCATATCGACTTACCTGGATCAAAATTTCACTCTTTTGTATAGTCCTGGCACTCTAGATTCGACTTCGAAAATTTTCAAAAAATTTGTATTTTATCAAAAAATGTCAAATTATGATCATTTTTGGCTTATTTAGACTGGGACCAATCATAAAAGACCTAAATATATGCATATCGACTTACCTGGATCAAAATTTCACTGTTTTGTATAGTCCTGGCACTCTAGATTCGACATCGAAAATTTTCAAAAAATTTGTTTTTTATCAAAATATGTCAAATTATGATCATTTTTGACTTATTTAGACTGGGACCAATCATAAAAGACCTATATATATGCATATCGACTTACCTGGATCAAAATTTCACTCTTTTGTATAGTCCTGGCACTCTAGATTCGACATCGAAAATTTTCAAAAAATTTGTATTTTATCAAAAAATGTCAAATTATGATCATTTTTGGCTTATTTAGACTGGGACCAATCATAAAAGACCTATATATATGCATATCGACTTACCTGGATCAAAATTGCACTCTTTTGTATAGTCCTGGCACTCTAGATTCGACATCGAAAATTTTTTGAAAATTTGTTTTTTATCAAAAAATGTCAAATTATGATCATTTTTGGCTTATTTAGACTGGGACCAATCATAAAAGACCTATATATATGCATATCGACTTACCTGGATCAAAATTTCACTCTTTTGTATAGTCCTGGCACTCTGGATTCGACATCGAAAATTTTCAAAATATTTGTTTTTTATCAAAAAATGTCAAATTATGATCATTTTTGGCTTATTTAGACTGGGACCAATCATAAAAGACCTATATATATGCATATCGACTTACCTGGATCAAAATTTCACTCTTTTGTATAGTCCTGTCACTCTAGATTCGACATCGAAAATTTTCAAAAAATTTGTATTTTATCAAAAAATGTCAAATTATGATCATTTTTGGCTTATTTAGACTGGGACCAATCATAAAAGACCTATATATATGCATATCGACTTACCTGGATCAAAATTTCACTCTTTTGTATAGTCCTGGCACTCTAGATTCGACATCGAAAATTTTCAAAAAATTTGTATTTTATCAAAAAATGTCAAATTATGATCATTTTTGGCTTATGTAGACTGGGACCAATCATAAAAGACCTATATATATGCATATCGACTTACCTGGATCAAAATTTCACTCTTTTGTATAGTCCTGGCACTCTAGATTCGACATCGAAAATTTTCAAAAAATTTGTTTTTTATCAAAAAATGTCAAATTATGATCATTTTTGGCTTATTTAGACTGTGACCAATCATAAAAGACCTATATATATGCATATCGACTTACCTGGATCAAAATTTCACTCTTTTGTATAGTCCTGGCACTCTAGATTCGACATCGAAAATTTTCAAAATATTTGTTTTTTATCAAAAAATGTCAAATTATGATCATTTTTGGCTTATTTAGACTGGGACCAATCATAAAAGACCTATATATATGCATATCGACTTACCTGGATCAAAATTTTACTCTTTTGTAAAGTCCTGTCACTCTAGATTCGACATCGAAAATTTTCAAAAAATTTGTATTTTATCAAAAAATGTCAAATTATGATCATTTTTGGCTTATTTAGACTGGGACCAATCATAAAAGACCTATATATATGCATATCGACTTACCTGGATCAAAATTTCACTCTTTTGTATAGTCCTGGCACTCTAGATTCGACATCGAAAATTTTCAAAAAATTTGTATTTTATCAAAAAATGTCAAATTATGATCATTTTTGGCTTATTTAGACTGGGACCAATCATAAAAGACCTATATTAATGCATATCGACTTACCTGAATCAAAATTTCACTCTTTTGTATAGTCCTGGCACTCTAGATTCGACATCGAAAATTTTCAAAAAATTTGTATTTCATCAATAAATGTCAAATTATGATCATTTTTGGCTTGTTTAGACTGGGACCAATCATAAAAGACCTATATATATGCATATCGACTTACCTGGATCAAAATTTCACTCTTTTGTATAGTCCTGGCACTCTAGATTCGACATCGAAAATTTTCAAAAAATTTGTTTTTTATCAAAAAATGTCAAATTATGATCATTTTTGGCTTATTTAGACTGGGACCAATCATAAAAGACCTATATATATGCATATCGACTTACCTGAATCAAAATTTCACTCTTTTTTATAGTCTTGGCACTCTAGATTCGACATCAAAAATTTTCAAAAAATTTGTTATTTATCAAAAAATGTCAAATTATGATCATTTTTGGCTTATTTAGACTGGGACCAATCATAAAAGACCTATATATATGCATATCGACTTACCTGGATCAAAATTTCACTCTTTTGTATAGTCTTGGCACTCTAGATTCGACATCGAAAATTTTCAAAAAATTTGTTTTTTATCAAAAAATGTCAAATTATGATCATTTTTGGCTTATTTAGACTGGGACCAATCATAAAATACCTATATATATGCATATCGACTTACCTGGATCAAAATTTCACTCTTTTGTATAGTCCTGGCACTCTAGATTCGGCATCGAAAATTTTCAAAAAATTTGTATTTTATCCAAAAATGTCTAATTATGATAATTTTTGGCTTATTTAGACTGGGACCAATCATAAAAGACCTATATATATGCATATCGACTTACCTGGATCAAAATTTCACTCTTTTGTATAGTCCTGGCACTCTAGATTCGACATCGAAAATTTTCAAAAAATTTGTATTTTATCAAAAAATGTCAAATTATGATCATTTTTGGCTTATTTAGACTGGGACCAATCATAAAAGACCTAAATATATGCATATCGACTTACCTGGATCAAAATTTCACTGTTTTGTATAGTCCTGGCACTCTAGATTCGACATCGAAAATTTTCAAAAAATTTGTTTTTTATCAAAATATGTCAAATTATGATCATTTTTGACTTATTTAGACTGGGACCAATCATAAAAGACCTATATATATGCATATCGACTTACCTGGATCAAAATTTCACTCTTTTGTATAGTCCTGGCACTCTAGATTCGACATCGAAAATTTTCAAAAAATTTGTATTTTATCAAAAAATGTCAAATTATGATCATTTTTGGCTTATTTAGACTGGGACCAATCATAAAAGACCTATATATATGCATATCGACTTACCTGGATCAAAATTGCACTCTTTTGTATAGTCCTGGCACTCTAGATTCGACATCGAAAATTTTTTGAAAATTTGTTTTTTATCAAAAAATGTCAAATTATGATCATTTTTGGCTTATTTAGACTGGGACCAATCATAAAAGACCTATATATATGCATATCGACTTACCTGGATCAAAATTTCACTCTTTTGTATAGTCCTGGCACTCTAGATTCGACATCGAAAATTTTCAAAAAATTTGTTTTTTATCAAAAAATGTCAAATTATGATCATTTTTGGCTTATTTAGACTGGGACCAATCATAAAAGACCTATATATATGCATATCGACTTACCTGGATCAAAATTTCACTCTTTTGTATAGTCCTGTCACTCTAGATTCGACATCGAAAATTTTCAAAAAATTTGTATTTTATCAAAAAATGTCAAATTATGATCATTTTTGGCTTATTTAGACTGGGACCAATCATAAAAGACCTATATATATGCATATCGACTTACCTGGATCAAAATTTCACTCTTTTGTATAGTCCTGGCACTCTAGATTCGACATCGAAAATTTTCAAAAAATTTGTATTTTATCAAAAAATGTCAAATTATGATCATTTTTGGCTTATTTAGACTGGGACCAATCATAAAAGACCTATATTAATGCATATCGACTTACCTGAATCAAAATTTCACTCTTTTGTATAGTCCTGGCACTCTAGATTCGACATCGAAAATTTTCAAAAAATTTGTATTTCATCAATAAATGTCAAATTATGATCATTTTTGGCTTATTTAGACTGGGACCAATCATAAAAGACCTATATATATGCATATCGACTTACCTGGATCAAAATTTCACTCTTTTGTATAGTCCTGGCACTCTAGATTCGACATCGAAAATTTTCAAAAAATTTGTTTTTTATCAAAAAATGTCAAATTATGATCATTTTTGGCTTATTTAGACTGTGACCAATCATAAAAGACCTATATATATGCATATCGACTTACCTGGATCAAAATTTCACTCTTTTGTATAGTCCTGGCACTCTAGATTCGACATCGAAAATTTTCAAAATATTTGTTTTTTATCAAAAAATGTCAAATTATGATCATTTTTGGCTTATTTAGACTGGGACCAATCATAAAAGACCTATATATATGCATATCGACTTACCTGGATCAAAATTTCACTCTTTTGTATAGTCCTGTCACTCTAGATTCGACATCGAAAATTTTCAAAAAATTTGTATTTTATCAAAAAATGTCAAATTATGATCATTTTTGGCTTATTTAGACTGGGACCAATCATAAAAGACCTATATATATGCATATCGACTTACCTGGATCAAAATTTCACTCTTTTGTATAGTCCTGGCACTCTAGATTCGACATCGAAAATTTTCAAAAAATTTGTATTTTATCAAAAAATGTCAAATTATGATCATTTTTGGCTTATTTAGACTGGGACCAATCATAAAAGACCTATATTAATGCATATCGACTTACCTGAATCAAAATTTCACTCTTTTGTATAGTCCTGGCACTCTAGATTCGACATCGAAAATTTTCAAAAAATTTGTATTTCATCAATAAATGTCAAATTATGATCATTTTTGGCTTATTTAGACTGGGACCAATCATAAAAGACCTATATATATGCATATCGACTTACCTGGATCAAAATTTCACTCTTTTGTATAGTCCTGGCACTCTAGATTCGACATCGAAAATTTTCAAAAAATTTGTTTTTTATCAAAAAATGTCAAATTATGATCATTTTTGGCTTATTTAGACTGGGACCAATCATAAAAGACCTATATATATGCATATCGACTTACCTGAATCAAAATTTCACTCTTTTTTATAGTCTTGGCACTCTAGATTCGACATCAAAAATTTTCAAAAAATTTGTTATTTATCAAAAAATGTCAAATTATGATCATTTTTGGCTTATTTAGACTGGGACCAATCATAAAAGACCTATATATATGCATATCGACTTACCTGGATCAAAATTTCACTCTTTTGTATAGTCTTGGCACTCTAGATTCGACATCGAAAATTTTCAAAAAATTTGTTTTTTATCAAAAAATGTCAAATTATGATCATTTTTGGCTTATTTAGACTGGGACCAATCATAAAAGACCTATATATATATGCATATCGACTTACCTGGATCAAAATTTCACTCTTTTGTATAGTCCTGGCACTCTAGATTCGGCATCGAAAATTTTCAAAAAATTTGTATTTTATCCAAAAATGTCTAATTATGATAATTTTTGGCTTATTTAGACTGGGACCAATCATAAAAGACCTATATATATGCATATCGACTTACCTGGATCAAAATTTCACTCTTTTGTATAGTCCTGGCACTCTAGATTCGACATCGAAAATTTTCAAAAAATTGTATTTTATCAAAAAATGTCAAATTATGATCATTTTTGGCTTATTTAGACTGGGACCAATCATAAAAGACCTATATTAATGCATATCGACTTACCTGAATCAAAATTTCACTCTTTTGTATAGTCCTGGCACTCTAGATTCGACATCGAAAATTTTCAAAATATTTGTTTTTTATCAAAAAATGTCAAATTATGATCATTTTTGGCTTATTTAGACTGGGACCAATCATAAAAGACCTATATATATGCATATCGACTTACCTGGATCAAAATTTCACTCTTTTGTATAGTCCTGTCACTCTAGATTCGACATCGAAAATTTTCAAAAAATTTGTATTTTATCAAAAAATGTCAAATTATGATCATTTTTGGCTTATTTAGACTGGGACCAATCATAAAAGACCTATATATATGCATATCGACTTACCTGGATCAAAATTTCACTCTTTTGTATAGTCCTGGCACTCTAGATTCGACATCGAAAATTTTCAAAAAATTTGTATTTTATCAAAAAATGTCAAATTATGATCATTTTTGGCTTATTTAGACTGGGACCAATCATAAAAGACCTATATTAATGCATATCGACTTACCTAAATCAAAATTTCACTCTTTTGTATAGTCCTGGCACTCTAGATTCGACATCGAAAATTTTCAAAAAATTTGTATTTCATCAATAAATGTCAAATTATGATCATTTTTGGCTTATTTAGACTGGGACCAATCATAAAAGACCTATATATATGCATATCGACTTACCTGAATCAAAATTTCACTCTTTTTTATAGTCTTGGCACTCTAGATTCGACATCAAAAATTTTCAAAAAATTTGTTATTTATCAAAAAATGTCAAATTATGATCATTTTTGGCTTATTTAGACTGGGACCAATCATAAAAGACCTATATATATGCATATCGACTTACCTGGATCAAAATTTCACTCTTTTGTATAGTCTTGGCACTCTAAATTCGACATCGAAAATTTTCAAAAAATTTGTTTTTTATCAAAAAATGTCAAATTATGATCATTTTTGGCTTATTTAGACTGGGACCAATCATAAAAGACCTATATATATGCATATCGACTTACCTGGATCAAAATTTCACTCTTTTGTATAGTCCTGGCACTCTAGATTCGGCATCGAAAATTTTCAAAAAATTTGTATTTTATCCAAAAATGTCTAATTATGATAATTTTTGGCTTATTTAGACTGGGACCAATCATAAAAGACCTATATATATGCATATCGACTTACCTGGATCAAAATTTCACTCTTTTGTATAGTCCTGGCACTCTAGATTCGACATCGAAAATTTTCAAAAAATTTGTATTTTATCAAAAAATGTCAAATTATGATCATTTTTGGCTTATTTAGACTGGGACCAATCATAAAAGACCTATATATATGCATATCGACTTACCTGGATCAAAATTTCACTGTTTTGTATAGTCCTGGCACTCTAGATTCGACATCGAAAATTTTCAAAAAATTTGTTTTTTATCAAAATATGTCAAATTATGATCATTTTTGACTTATTTAGACTGGGACCAATCATAAAAGACCTATATATATGCATATCGCCTTACCTGGATCAAAATTTCACTCTTTTGTATAGTCCTGGCACTCTAGATTCGACATCGAAAATTTTCAAAAAATTTGTATTTTATCAAAAAATGTCAAATTATGATCATTTTTGGCTTATTTAGACTGGGACCAATCATAAAAGACCTATATATATGCATATCGACTTACCTGGATCAAAATTGCACTCTTTTGTATAGTCCTGGCACTCTAGATTCGACATCGAAAATTTTTTGAAAATTTGTTTTTTATCAAAAAATGTCAAATTATGATCATTTTTGGCTTATTTAGACTGGGACCAATCATAAAAGACCTATATATATGCATATCGACTTACCTGGATCAAAATTTCACTCTTTTGTATAGTCCTGGCACTCTAGATTCGACATCGAAAATTTTCAAAATATTTGTTTTTTATCAAAAAATGTCAAATTATGATCATTTTTGGCTTATTTAGACTGGGACCAATCATAAAAGACCTATATATATGCATATCGACTTACCTGGATCAAAATTTCACTCTTTTGTATAGTCCTGTCACTCTAGATTCGACATCGAAAATTTTCAAAAAATTTGTATTTTATCAAAAAATGTCAAATTATGATCATTTTTGGCTTATTTAGACTGGGACCAATCATAAAAGACCTATATATATGCATATCGACTTACCTGGATCAAAATTTCACTCTTTTGTATAGTCCTGGCACTCTAGATTCGACATCGAAAATTTTCAAAAAATTTGTATTTTATCAAAAAATGTCAAATTATGATCATTTTTGGCTTATTTAGACTGGGACCGATCATTAAAGACCTATATATATGCATATGGACTTACCTGGATCAAAATTTCACTCTTTTGTATAGTCCTGACACTCTAGATTCGACATCGAAAATTTTCAAAAAATTTGTATTTTATCAAAAAATGTCAAATTATGATCATTTTTGGCTTATTTAGACTGGGACCAATCATAAAAGACCTATATATATGCATATCGACTTACCTGGATCAAAATTTCACTCTTTTGTATAGTCCTGGCACTCTAGATTCGACATCGAAAATTTTCAAAAAATTTGTTTTTTATCAAAAAATGTCAAATTATGATCATTTTTGGCTTATTTAGACTGGGACCAATCATAAAAGACCTATATATATGCATATCGACTTACCTGGATCAAAATTTCACTCTTTTGTATAGTCCTGGCACTCTAGATTCGACATCGAAAATTTTCAAAAAATTTGTTTTTTATCAAAAAATGTCAAATTATGATCATTTTTGGCTTATTTAGACTGGGACCAATCATAAAAGACCTATATATATGCATGTCGACTTACCTGAATCAAAATTTCACTCTTTTTTATAGTCTTGGCACTCTAGATTCGACATCAAAAATTTTCAGAAAATTTGTTATTTATCAAAAAATGTCAAATTATGATCATTTTTGGCTTATTTAGACTGGGACCAATCATAAAAGACCTATATATATGCATATCGACTTACCTGGATCAAAATTTCACTCTTTTGTATAGTCTTGGCACTCTAGATTCGACATCGAAAATTTTCAAAAAATTTGTTTTTTATCAAAAAATGTCAAATTATGATCATTTTTGGCTTATTTAGACTGGGACCAATCATAAAAGACCTGTATATATGCATATCGACTTACCTGGATCAAAATTTCACTCTTTTGTATAGTCCTGGCACTCTAGATTCGACATCGAAAATTTTCAAAAAATTTGTATTTTATCAAAAAATGTCAAATTATGATCATTTTTGGCTTATTTAGACTGGGACCAATCATAAAAGACCTATATATATGCATATCGACTTACCTGGATCAAAATTTCACTGTTTTGTATAGTCCTGGCACTCTAGATTCGACATCGAAAATTTTCAAAAAATTTGTTTTTTATCAAAATATGTCAAATTATGATCATTTTTGACTTATTTAGACTGGGACCAATCATAAAAGACCTATATATATGCATATCGACTTACCTGGATCAAAATTTCACTCTTTTGTATAGTCCTGGCACTCTAGATTCGACATCGAAAATTTTCAAAAAATTTGTATTTTATCAAAAAATGTCAAATTATGATCATTTTTGGCTTATTTAGACTGGGACCAATCATAAAAGACCTATATTAATGCATATCGACTTACCTGAATCAAAATTTCACTCTTTTGTATAGTCCTGGCACTCTAGATTCGACATCGAAAATTTTCAAAAAATTTGTATTTCATCAATAAATGTCAAATTATGATCATTTTTGGCTTATTTAGACTGGGACCAATCATAAAAGACCTATATATATGCATATCGACTTACCTGGATCAAAATTTCACTCTTTTGTATAGTCCTGGCACTCTAGATTCGACATCGAAAATTTTCAAAAAATTTGTTTTTTATCAAAAAATGTCAAATTATGATCATTTTTGGCTTATTTAGACTGGGACCAATCATAAAAGACCTATATATATGCAGGTCGACTTACCTGAATCAAAATTTCACTCTTTTTTATAGTCTTGGCACTCTAGATTCGACATCAAAAATTTTCAAAAAATTTGTTATTTATCAAAAAATGTCAAATTATGATCATTTTTGGCTTATTTAGACTGGGACCAATCATAAAAGACCTATATATATGCATATCGACTTACCTGGATCAAAATTTCACTCTTTTGTATAGTCTTGGCACTCTAGATTCGACATCGAAAATTTTCAAAAAATTTGTTTTTTATCAAAAAATGTCAAATTATGATCATTTTTGGCTTATTTAGACTGGGACCAATCATAAAAGACCTATATATATGCATATCGACTTACCTGGATCAAAATTTCACTCTTTTGTATAGTCCTGGCACTCTAGATTCGGCATCGAAAATTTTCAAAAAATTTGTATTTTATCCAAAAATGTCTAATTATGATAATTTTTGGCTTATTTAGACTGGGACCAATCATAAAAGACCTATATATATGCATATCGACTTACCTGGATCAAAATTTCACTCTTTTGTATAGTCCTGGCACTCTAGATTCGACATCGAAAATTTTCAAAAAATTTGTATTTTATCAAAAAATGTCAAATTATGATCATTTTTGGCTTATTTAGACTGGGACCAATCATAAAAGACCTATATATATGCATATCGACTTACCTGGATCAAAATTTCACTGTTTTGTATAGTCCTGGCACTCTAGATTCGACATCGAAAATTTTCAAAAAATTTGTTTTTTATCAAAATATGTCAAATTATGATCATTTTTGACTTATTTAGACTGGGACCAATCATAAAAGACCTATATATATGCATATCGACTTACCTGGATCAAAATTTCACTCTTTTGTATAGTCCTGGCACTCTAGATTCGACAACGAAAATTTTCAAAAAATTTGTATTTTATCAAAAAATGTCAAATTATGATCATTTTTGGCTTATTTAGACTGGGACCAATCATAAAAGACCTATATATATGCATATCGACTTACCTGGATCAAAATTGCACTCTTTTGTATAGTCCTGGCACTCTAGATTCGACATCGAAAATTTTTTGAAAATTTGTTTTTTATCAAAAAATGTGAAATTATGATCATTTTTGGCTTATTTAGACTGGGACCAATCATAAAAGACCTATATATATGCATATCGACTTACCTGGATCAAAATTTCACTCTTTTGTATAGTCCTGGCACTCTAGATTCGACATCGAAAATTTTCAAAATATTTGTTTTTTATCAAAAAATGTCAAATTATGATCATTTTTGGCTTATTTAGACTGGGACCAATCATAAAAGACCTATATATATGCATATCGACTTACCTGGATCAAAATTTCACTCTTTTGTATAGTCCTGGCACTCTAGATTCGACATCGAAAATTTTCAAAAAATTTGTATTTCATCAATAAATGTCAAATTATGATCATTTTTGGCTTATTTAGACTGGGACCAATCATAAAAGACCTATATATATGCATATCGACTTACCTGGATCAAAATTTCACTCTTTTGTATAGTCCTGGCACTCTAGATTCGACATCGAAAATTTTCAAAAAATTTGTTTTTTATCAAAAAATGTCAAATTATGATCATTTTTGGCTTATTTAGACTGGGACCAATCATAAAAGACCTATATATATGCATGTCGACTTACCTGAATCAAAATTTCACTCTTTTTTATAGTCTTGGCACTCTAGATTCGACATCAAAAATTTTCAAAAAATTTGTTATTTATCAAAAAATGTCAAATTATGATCATTTTTGGCTTATTTAGACTGGGACCAATCATAAAAGACCTATATATATGCATATCGACTTACCTGGATCAAAATTTCACTCTTTTGTATAGTCTTGGCACTCTAGATTCGACATCGAAAATTTTCAAAAAATTTGTTTTTTATCAAAAAATGTCAAATTATGATCATTTTTGGCTTATTTAGACTAGGACCAATCATAAAAGACCTATATATATGCATATCGACTTACCTGGATCAAAATTTCACTCTTTTGTATAGTCCTGGCACTCTAGATTCGGCATCGAAAATTTTCAAAAAATTTGTATTTTATCCAAAAATGTCTAATTATGATAATTTTTGGCTTATTTAGACTGGGACCAATCATAAAAGACCTATATATATGCATATCGACTTACCTGGATCAAAATTTCACTGTTTTGTATAGTCCTGGCACTCTAGATTCGACATCGAAAATTTTCAAAAAATTTGTTTTTTATCAAAATATGTCAAATTATGATCATTTTTTACTTATTTAGACTGGGACCAATCATAAAAGACCTATATATATGCATATCGACTTACCTGGATCAAAATTTCACTCTTTTGTATAGTCCTGGCACTCTAGATTCGACATCGAAAATTTTCAAAAAATTTGTATTTTATCAAAAAATGTCAAATTATGATCATTTTTGGCTTATTTAGACTGGGACCAATCATAAAAGACCTATATATATGCATATCGACTTACCTGGATCAAAATTGCACTCTTTTGTATAGTCCTGGCACTCTAGATTCGACATCGAAAATTTTTTGAAAATTTGTTTTTTATCAAAAAATGTCAAATTATGATCATTTTTGGCTTATTTAGACTGGGACCAATCATAAAAGACCTATATATATGCATATCGACTTACCTGGATCAAAATTTCACTCTTTTGTATAGTCCTGGCACTCTAGATTCGACATCGAAAATTTTCAAAATATTTGTTTTTTATCAAAAAATGTCAAATTATGATCATTTTTGGCTTATTTAGACTGGGACCAATCATAAAAGACCTATATATATGCATATCGACTTACCTGGATCAAAATTTCACTCTTTTGTATAGTCCTGGCACTCTAGATTCGACATCGAAAATTTTCAAAAAATTTGTATTTCATCAATAAATGTCAAATTATGATCATTTTTGGCTTATTTAGACTGGGACCAATCATAAAAGACCTATATATATGCATATCGACTTACCTGGATCAAAATTTCACTCTTTTGTATAGTCCTGGCACTCTAGATTCGACATCGAAAATTTTCAAAAAATTTGTTTTTTATCAAAAAATGTCAAATTATGATCATTTTTGGCTTATTTAGACTGTGACCAATCATAAAAGACCTATATATATGCATATCGACTTACCTGGATCAAAATTTCACTCTTTTGTATAGTCCTGGCACTCTAGATTCGACATCGAAAATTTTCAAAATATTTGTTTTTTATCAAAAAATGTCAAATTATGATCATTTTTGGCTTATTTAGACTGGGACCAATCATAAAAGACCTATATATATGCATATCGACTTACCTGGATCAAAATTTCACTCTTTTGTATAGTCCTGTCACTCTAGATTCGACATCGAAAATTTTCAAAAAATTTGTATTTTATCAAAAAATGTCAAATTATGATCATTTTTGGCTTATTTAGACTGGGACCAATCATAAAAGACCTATATATATGCATATCGACTTACCTGGATCAAAATTTCACTCTTTTGTATAGTCCTGGCACTCTAGATTCGACATCGAAAATTTTCAAAAAATTTGTATTTTATCAAAAAATGTCAAATTATGATCATTTTTGGCTTATTTAGACTGGGACCAATCATAAAAGACCTATATTAATGCATATCGACTTACCTGAATCAAAATTTCACTCTTTTGTATAGTCCTGGCACTCTAGATTCGACATCGAAAATTTTCAAAAAATTTGTATTTCATCAATAAATGTCAAATTATGATCATTTTTGGCTTATTTAGACTGGGACCAATCATAAAAGACCTATATATATGCATATCGACTTACCTGGATCAAAATTTCACTCTTTTGTATAGTCCTGGCACTCTAGATTCGACATCGAAAATTTTCAAAAAATTTGTTTTTTATCAAAAAATGTCAAATTATGATCATTTTTGGCTTATTTAGACTGGGACCAATCATAAAAGACCTATATATATGCATGTCGACTTACCTGAATCAAAATTTCACTCTTTTTTATAGTCTTGGCACTCTAGATTCGACATCAAAAATTTTCAAAAAATTTGTTATTTATCAAAAAATGTCAAATTATGATCATTTTTGGCTTATTTAGACTGGGACCAATCATAAAAGACCTATATATATGCATATCGACTTACCTGGATCAAAATTTCACTCTTTTGTATAGTCTTGGCACTCTAGATTCGACATCGAAAATTTTCAAAAAATTTGTTTTTTATCAAAAAATGTCAAATTATGATCATTTTTGGCTTATTTAGACTGGGACCAATCATAAAAGACCTATATATATGCATATCGACTTACCTGGATCAAAATTTCACTCTTTTGTATAGTCCTGGCACTCTAGATTCGGCATCGAAAATTTTCAAAAAATTTGTATTTTATCCAAAAATGTCAAATTATGATCATTTTTGGCTTATTTAGACTGGGACCAATCATAAAAGACCTATATATATGCATATCGACTTACCTGGATCAAAATTTCACTCTTTTGTATAGTCCTGGCACTCTAGATTCGACATCGAAAATTTTCAAAATATTTGTTTTTTATCAAAAAATGTCAAATTATGATCATTTTTGGCTTATTTAGACTGGGACCAATCATAAAAGACCTATATATATGCATATCGACTTACCTGGATCAAAATTTCACTCTTTTGTATAGTCCTGTCACTCTAGATTCGACATCGAAAATTTTCAAAAAATTTGTATTTTATCAAAAAATGTCAAATTATGATCATTTTTGGCTTATTTAGACTGGGACCAATCATAAAAGACCTATATATATGCATATCGACTTACCTGGATCAAAATTTCACTCTTTTGTATAGTCCTGGCACTCTAGATTCGACATCGAAAATTTTCAAAAAATTTGTATTTTATCAAAAAATGTCAAATTATGATCATTTTTGGCTTATTTAGACTGGGACCAATCATAAAAGACCTATATTAATGCATATCGACTTACCTGAATCAAAATTTCACTCTTTTGTATAGTCCTGGCACTCTAGATTCGACATCGAAAATTTTCAAAAAATTTGTATTTCATCAATAAATGTCAAATTATGATCATTTTTGGCTTATTTAGACTGGGACCAATCATAAAAGACCTATATATATGCATATCGACTTACCTGGATCAAAATTTCAATCTTTTGTATAGTCCTGGCACTCTAGATTCGACATCGAAAATTTTCAAAAAATTTGTTTTTTATCAAAAAATGTCAAATTATGATCATTTTTGGCTTATTTAGACTGGGACCAATCATAAAAGACCTATATATATGCATGTCGACTTACCTGAATCAAAATTTCACTCTTTTGTATAGTCTTGGCACTCTAGATTCGACATCGAAAATTTTCAAAAAATTTGTTTTTTATCAAAAAATGTCAAATTATGATCATTTTTGGCTTATTTAGACTGGGACCAATCATAAAAGACCTATATATATGCATGTCGACTTACCTGGATCAAAATTTCACTCTTTTGTATAGTCCTGGCACTCTAGATTCGGCATCGAAAATTTTCAAAAAATTTGTATTTTATCCAAAAATGTCTAATTATGATAATTTTTGGCTTATTTAGACTGGGACCAATCATAAAAGACCTATATATATGCATATCGACTTACCTGGATCAAAATTTCACTCTTTTGTATAGTCCTGGCACTCTAGATTCGACATCGAAAATTTTCAAAAAATTTGTATTTTATCAAAAAATGTCAAATTATGATCATTTTTGGCTTATTTAGACTGGGACCAATCATAAAAGACCTATATATATGCATATCGACTTACCTGGATCAAAATTTCACTGTTTTGTATAGTCCTGGCACTCTAGATTCGACATCGAAAATTTTCAAAAAATTTGTTTTTTATCAAAATATGTCAAATTATGATCATTTTTGACTTATTTAGACTGGGACCAATCATAAAAGACCTATATATATGCATATCGACTTACCTGGATCAAAATTTCACTCTTTTGTATAGTCCTGGCACTCTAGATTCGACATCGAAAATTTTCAAAAAATTTGTATTTTATCAAAAAATGTCAAATTATGATCATTTTTGGCTTATTTAGACTGGGACCAATCATAAAAGACCTATATATATGCATATCGACTTACCTGGATCAAAATTGCACTCTTTTGTATAGTCCTGGCACTCTAGATTCGACATCGAAAATTTTTTGAAAATTTGTTTTTTATCAAAAAATGTCAAATTATGATCATTTTTGGCTTATTTAGACTGGGACCAATCATAAAAGACCTATATATATGCATATCGACTTACCTGGATCAAAATTTCACTCTTTTGTATAGTCCTGGCACTCTAGATTCGACATCGAAAATTTTCAAAATATTTGTTTTTTATCAAAAAATGTCAAATTATGATCATTTTTGGCTTATTTAGACTGGAACCAATCATAAAAGACCTATATATATGCATATCCACTTACCTGGATCAAAATTTCACTCTTTTGTATAGTCCTGTCACTCTAGATTCGACATCGAAAATTTTCAAAAAATTTGTATTTTATCAAAAAATGTCAAATTATGATCATTTTTGGCTTATTTAGACTGGGACCAATCATAAAAGACCTATATATATGCATATCGACTTACCTGGATCAAAATTTCACTCTTTTGTATAGTCCTGGCACTCTAGATTCGACATCGAAAATTTTCAAAAAATTTGTATCTTATCAAAAAATGTCAAATTATGATCATTTTTGGCTTATTTAGACTGGGACCAATCATAAAAGACCTATATTAATGCATATCGACTTACCTGAATCAAAATTTCACTCTTTTGTATAGTCCTGGCACTCTAGATTCGACATCGAAAATTTTCAAAAAATTTGTATTTCATCAATAAATGTCAAATTATGATCATTTTTGGCTTATTTAGACTGGGACCAATCATAAAAGACCTATATTAATGCATATCGACTTACCTGAATCAAAATTTCACTCTTTTGTATAGTCCTGGCACTCTAGATTCGACATCGAAAATTTTCAAAAAATTTGTATTTCATCAATAAATGTCAAATTATGATCATTTTTGGCTTATTTAGACTGGGACCAATCATAAAAGACCTATATATATGCATATCGACTTACCTGGATCAAAATTTCACTCTTTTGTATAGTCCTGGCACTCTAGATTCGACATCGAAAATTTTCAAAAAATTTGTTTTTTATCAAAAAATGTCAAATTATGATCATTTTTGGCTTATTTAGACTGGGACCAATCATAAAAGACCTATATATATGCATGTCGACTTACCTGAATCAAAATTTCACTCTTTTTTATAGTCTTGGCACTCTAGATTCGACATCAAAAATTTTCAAAAAATTTGTTATTTATCAAAAAATGTCAAATTATGATCATTTTTGGCTTATTTAGACTGGGACCAATCATAAAAGACCTATATATATGCATATCGACTTACCTGGATCAAAATTTCACTCTTTTGTATAGTCTTGGCACTCTAGATTCGACATCGAAAATTTTCAAAAAATTTGTTTTTTATCAAAAAATGTCAAATTATGATCATTTTTTGGCTTATTTAGACTGGGACCAATCATAAAAGACCTATATATATGCATATCGACTTACCTGGATCAAAATTTCACTCTTTTGTATAGTCCTGGCACTCTAGATTCGGCATCGAAAATTTTCAAAAAATTTGTATTTTATCAAAAAATGTCTAATTATGATAATTTTTGGCTTATTTAGACTGGGACCAATCATAAAAGACCTATATATATGCATATCGACTTACCTGGATCAAAATTTCACTCTTTTGTATAGTCCTGGCACTCTAGATTCGACATCGAAAATTTTCAAAAAATTTGTATTTTATCAAAAAATGTCAAATTATGATCATTTTTGGCTTATTTAGACTGGGACCAATCATAAAAGACCTATATATATGCATATCGACTTACCTGGATCAAAATTTCACTGTTTTGTATAGTCCTGGCACTCTAGATTCGACATCGAAAATTTTCAAAAAATTTGTTTTTTATCAAAATATGTCAAATTATGATCATTTTTGACTTATTTAGACTGGGACCAATCATAAAAGACCTATATATATGCATATCGACTTACCTGGATCAAAATTTCACTCTTTTGTATAGTCCTGGCACTCTAGATTCGACAACGAAAATTTTCAAAAAATTTGTATTTTATCAAAAAATGTCAAATTATGATCATTTTTGGCTTATTTAGACTGGGACCAATCATAAAAGACCTATATATATGCATATCGACTTACCTGGATCAAAATTGCACTCTTTTGTATAGTCCTGGCACTCTAGATTCGACATCGAAAATTTTCAAAAAATTTGTATTTCATCAATAAATGTCAAATTATGATCATTTTTGGCTTATTTAGACTGGGACCAATCATAAAAGACCTATATATATGCATATCGACTTACCTGGATCAAAATTTCACTCTTTTGTATAGTCCTGGCACTCTAGATTCGACATCGAAAATTTTCAAAAAATTTGTATTTTATCAAAAAATGTCAAATTATGATCATTTTTGGCTTATTTAGACTGGGACCAATCATAAAAGACCTATATATATGCATGTCGACTTACCTGAATCAAAATTTCACTCTTTTTTATAGTCTTGGCACTCTAGATTCGACATCGAAAATTTTCAAAAAATTTGTATTTCATCAATAAATGTCAAATTATGATCATTTTTGGCTTATTTAGACTGGGACCAATCATAAAAGACCTATATATATGCATATCGACTTACCTGGATCAAAATTTCACTCTTTTGTATAGTCCTGGCACTCTAGATTCGACATCGAAAATTTTCAAAAAATTTGTTTTTTATCAAAAAATGTCAAATTATGATCATTTTTGGCTTATTTAGACTGGGACCAATCATAAAAGACCTATATATATGCATGTCGACTTACCTGAATCAAAATTTCACTCTTTTGTATAGTCTTGGCACTCTAGATTCGACATCAAAAATTTTCAAAAAATTTGTTATTTATCAAAAAATGTCAAATTATGATCATTTTTGGCTTATTTAGACTGGGACCAATCATAAAAGACCTATATATATGCATATCGACTTACCTGGATCAAAATTTCACTCTTTTGTATAGTCTTGGCACTCTAGATTCGACATCGAAAATTTTCAAAAAATTTGTTTTTTATCAAAAAATGTCAAATTATGATCATTTTTGGCTTATTTAGACTGGAACCAATCATAAAAGACCTATATATATGCATATCGACTTACCTGGATCAAAATTTCACTCTTTTGTATAGTCCTGGCACTCTAGATTCGGCATCGAAAATTTTCAAAAAATTTGTATTTTATCCAAAAATGTCTAATTATGATAATTTTTGGCTTATTTAGACTGGGACCAATCATAAAAGACCTATATATATGCATATCGACTTTCCTGGATCAAAATTTCACTCTTTTGTATAGTCCTGGCACTCTAGATTCGACATCGAAAATTTTCAAAAAATTTGTATTTTATCAAAAAATGTCAAATTATGATCATTTTTGGCTTATTTAGACTGGGACCAATCATAAAAGACCTATATATATGCATATCGACTTACCTGGATCAAAATTTCACTGTTTTGTATAGTCCTGGCACTCTAGATTCGACATCGAAAATTTTCAAAAAATTTGTTTTTTATCAAAATATGTCAAATTATGATCATTTTTGACTTATTTAGACTGGGACCAATCATAAAAGACCTATATATATGCATATCGACTTACCTGGATCAAAATTTCACTCTTTTGTATAGTCCTGGCACTCTAGATTCGACATCGAAAATTTTCAAAAAATTTGTATTTTATCAAAAAATGTCAAATTATGATCATTTTTGGCTTATTTAGACTGGGACCAATCATAAAAGACCTATATACATGCATATCGACTTACCTGGATCAAAATTTCACTCTTTTGTATAGTCCTGGCACTCTAGATTCGACATCGAAAATTTTC
The DNA here is from genome assembly GCF_905475395.1 of Chrysoperla carnea. Classification (NCBI taxonomy): domain Eukaryota; kingdom Metazoa; phylum Arthropoda; class Insecta; order Neuroptera; family Chrysopidae; genus Chrysoperla; species Chrysoperla carnea. The sequence goes on along the minus strand of NW_025408234.1, from coordinate 1,555,761 downwards.
AAAATATTTGTTTTTTATCAAAAAATGTCAAATTATGATCATTTTTGGCTTATTTAGACTGGGACCAATCATAAAAGACCTATATATATGCATATCCACTTACCTGGATCAAAATTTCACTCTTTTGTATAGTCCTGTCACTCTAGATTCGACATCGAAAATTTTCAAAAAATTTGTATTTTATCAAAAAATGTCAAATTATGATCATTTTTGGCTTATTTAGACTGGGACCAATCATAAAAGACCTATATATATGCATATCGACTTACCTGGATCAAAATTTCACTCTTTTGTATAGTCCTGGCACTCTAGATTCGACATCGAAAATTTTCAAAAAATTTGTTTTTTATCAAAATATGTCAAATTATGATCATTTTTGACTTATTTAGACTGGGACCAATCATAAAAGACCTATATATATGCATATCAACTTACCTGGATCAAAATTTCACTCTTTTGTATAGTCCTGGCACTCTAGATTCGACAACGAAAATTTTCAAAAAATTTGTATTTTATCAAAAAATGTCAAATTATGATCATTTTTGGCTTATTTAGACTGGGACCAATCATAAAAGACCTATATATATGCATATCGACTTACCTGGATCAAAATTGCACTCTTTTGTATAGTCCTGGCACTCTAGATTCGACATCGAAAATTTTCAAAAAATTTGTATTTCATCAATAAATGTCAAATTATGATCATTTTTGGCTTATTTAGACTGGGACCAATCATAAAAGACCTATATATATGCATATCGACTTACCTGGATCAAAATTTCACTCTTTTGTATAGTCCTGGCACTCTAGATTCGACATCGAAAATTTTCAAAAAATTTGTATTTTATCAAAAAATGTCAAATTATGATCATTTTTGGCTTATTTAGACTGGGACCAATCATAAAAGACCTATATATATGCATGTCGACTTACCTGAATCAAAATTTCACTCTTTTTTATAGTCTTGGCACTCTAGATTCGACATCGAAAATTTTCAAAAAATTTGTATTTCATCAATAAATGTCAAATTATGATCATTTTTGGCTTATTTAGACTGGGACCAATCATAAAAGACCTATATATATGCATATCGACTTACCTGGATCAAAATTTCACTCTTTTGTATAGTCCTGGCACTCTAGATTCGACATCGAAAATTTTCAAAAAATTTGTTTTTTATCAAAAAATGTCAAATTATGATCATTTTTGGCTTATTTAGACTGGGACCAATCATAAAAGACCTATATATATGCATGTCGACTTACCTGAATCAAAATTTCACTCTTTTTTATAGTCTTGGCACTCTAGATTCGACATCAAAAATTTTCAAAAAATTTGTTATTTATCAAAAAATGTCAAATTATGATCATTTTTGGCTTATTTAGACTGGGACCAATCATAAAAGACCTATATATATGCATATCGACTTACCTGGATCAAAATTTCACTCTTTTGTATAGTCTTGGCACTCTAGATTCGACATCGAAAATTTTCAAAAAATTTGTTTTTTATCAAAAAATGTCAAATTATGATCATTTTTGGCTTATTTAGACTGGAACCAATCATAAAAGACCTATATATATGCATATCGACTTACCTGGATCAAAATTTCACTCTTTTGTATAGTCCTGGCACTCTAGATTCGGCATCGAAAATTTTCAAAAAATTTGTATTTTATCCAAAAATGTCTAATTATGATAATTTTTGGCTTATTTAGACTGGGACCAATCATAAAAGACCTATATATATGCATATCGACTTACCTGGATCAAAATTTCACTCTTTTGTATAGTCCTGGCACTCTAGATTCGACATCGAAAATTTTCAAAAAATTTGTATTTTATCAAAAAATGTCAAATTATGATCATTTTTGGCTTATTTAGACTGGGACCAATCATAAAAGACCTATATATATGCATATCGACTTACCTGGATCAAAATTTCACTGTTTTGTATAGTCCTGGCACTCTAGATTCGACATCGAAAATTTTCAAAAAATTTGTTTTTTATCAAAATATGTCAAATTATGATCATTTTTGACTTATTTAGACTGGGACCAATCATAAAAGACCTATATATATGCATATCGACTTACCTGGATCAAAATTTCACTCTTTTGTATAGTCCTGGCACTCTAGATTCGACATCGAAAATTTTCAAAAAATTTGTATTTTATCAAAAAATGTCAAATTATGATCATTTTTGGCTTATTTAGACTGGGACCAATCATAAAAGACCTATATACATGCATATCGACTTACCTGGATCAAAATTTCACTCTTTTGTATAGTCCTGGCACTCTAGATTCGACATCGAAAATTTTCAAAATATTTGTTTTTTATCAAAAAATGTCAAATTATGATCATTTTTGGCTTATTTAGACTGGGACCAATCATAAAAGACCTATATATATGCATATCCACTTACCTGGATCAAAATTTCACTCTTTTGTATAGTCCTGTCACTCTAGATTCGACATCGAAAATTTTCAAAAAATTTGTATTTTATCAAAAAATGTCAAATTATGATCATTTTTGGCTTATTTAGACTGGGACCAATCATAAAAGACCTATATATATGCATATCGACTTACCTGGATCAAAATTTCACTCTTTTGTATAGTCCTGGCACTCTAGATTCGACATCGAAAATTTTCAAAAAATTTGTATCTTATCAAAAAATGTCAAATTATGATCATTTTTGGCTTATTTAGACTGGGACCAATCATAAAAGACCTATATTAATGCATATCGACTTACCTGAATCAAAATTTCACTCTTTTGTATAGTCCTGGCACTCTAGATTCGACATCGAAAATTTTCAAAAAATTTGTATTTCATCAATAAATGTCAAATTATGATCATTTTTGGCTTATTTAGACTGGGACCAATCATAAAAGACCTATATATATGCATATCGACTTACCTGGATCAAAATTTCACTCTTTTGTATAGTCCTGGCACTCTAGATTCGACATCGAAAATTTTCAAAAAATTTGTATTTTATCAAAAAATGTCAAATTATGATCATTTTTGGCTTATTTAGACTGGGACCAATCATAAAAGACCTATATTAATGCATATCGACTTACCTGAATCAAAATTTCACTCTTTTGTATAGTCCTGGCACTCTAGATTCGACATCGAAAATTTTCAAAAAATTTGTATTTCATCAATAAATGTCAAATTATGATCATTTTTGGCTTATTTAGACTGGGACCAATCATAAAAGACCTATATATATGCATATCGACTTACCTGGATCAAAATTTCACTCTTTTGTATAGTCCTGGCACTCTAGATTCGACATCGAAAATTTTCAAAAAATTTGTATTTTATCAAAAAATGTCAAATTATGATCATTTTTGGCTTATTTAGACTGGGACCAATCATAAAAGACCTATATATATGCAGGTCGACTTACCTGAATCAAAATTTCACTCTTTTTTATAGTCTTGGCACTCTAGATTCGACATCAAAAATTTTCAAAAAATTTGTTATTTATCAAAAAATGTCAAATTATGATCATTTTTGGCTTATTTAGACTGGGACCAATCATAAAAGACCTATATATATGCATATCGACTTACCTGGATCAAAATTTCACTCTTTTGTATAGTCTTGGCACTCTAGATTCGACATCGAAAATTTTCAAAAAATTTGTTTTTTATCAAAAAATGTCAAATTATGATCATTTTTGGCTTATTTAGACTGGGACCAATCATAAAAGACCTATATATATGCATATCGACTTACCTGGATCAAAATTTCACTCTTTTGTATAGTCCTGGCACTCTAGATTCGGCATCGAAAATTTTCAAAAAATTTGTATTTTATCCAAAAATGTCTAATTATGATAATTTTTGGCTTATTTAGACTGGGACCAATCATAAAAGACCTATATATATGCATATCGACTTACCTGGATCAAAATTTCACTCTTTTGTATAGTCCTGGCACTCTAGATTCGACATCGAAAATTTTCAAAAAATTTGTATTTTATCAAAAAATGTCAAATTATGATCATTTTTGGCTTATTTAGACTGGGACCAATCATAAAAGACCTATATATATGCATATCGACTTACCTGGATCAAAATTTCACTGTTTTGTATAGTCCTGGCACTCTAGATTCGACATCGAAAATTTTCAAAAAATTTGTTTTTTATCAAAATATGTCAAATTATGATCATTTTTGACTTATTTAGACTGGGACCAATCATAAAAGACCTATATATATGCATATCGACTTACCTGGATCAAAATTTCACTCTTTTGTATAGTCCTGGCACTCTAGATTCGACAACGAAAATTTTCAAAAAATTTGTATTTTATCAAAAAATGTCAAATTATGATCATTTTTGGCTTATTTAGACTGGGACCAATCATAAAAGACCTATATATATGCATATCGACTTACCTGGATCAAAATTGCACTCTTTTGTATAGTCCTGGCACTCTAGATTCGACATCGAAAATTTTTTGAAAATTTGTTTTTTATCAAAAAATGTCAAATTATGATCATTTTTGGCTTATTTAGACTGGGACCAATCATAAAAGACCTATATATATGCATATCGACTTACCTGGATCAAAATTTCACTCTTTTGTATAGTCCTGGCACTCTAGATTCGACATCGAAAATTTTCAAAAAATTTGTATTTCATCAATAAATGTCAAATTATGATCATTTTTGGCTTATTTAGACTGGGACCAATCATAAAAGACCTATATATATGCATATCGACTTACCTGGATCAAAATTTCACTCTTTTGTATAGTCCTGGCACTCTAGATTCGACATCGAAAATTTTCAAAAAATTTGTTTTTTATCAAAAAATGTCAAATTATGATCATTTTTGGCTTATTTAGACTGGGACCAATCATAAAAGACCTATATATATGCATGTCGACTTACCTGAATCAAAATTTCACTCTTTTTTATAGTCTTGGCACTCTAGATTCGACATCAAAAATTTTCAAAAAATTTGTTATTTATCAAAAAATGTCAAATTATGATCATTTTTGGCTTATTTAGACTGGGACCAATCATAAAAGACCTATATATATGCATATCGACTTACCTGGATCAAAATTTCACTCTTTTGTATAGTCTTGGCACTCTAGATTCGACATCGAAAATTTTCAAAAAATTTGTTTTTTATCAAAAAATGTCAAATTATGATCATTTTTGGCTTATTTAGACTGGGACCAATCATAAAAGACCTATATATATGCATATCGACTTACCTGGATCAAAATTTCACTCTTTTGTATAGTCCTGGCACTCTAGATTCGGCATCGAAAATTTTCAAAAAATTTGTATTTTATCCAAAAATGTCTAATTATGATAATTTTTGGCTTATTTAGACTGGGACCAATCATAAAAGACCTATATATATGCATATCGACTTACCTGGATCAAAATTTCACTCTTTTGTATAGTCCTGGCACTCTAGATTCGACATCGAAAATTTTCAAAAAATTTGTATTTTATCAAAAAATGTCAAATTATGATCATTTTTGGCTTATTTAGACTGGGACCAATCATAAAAGACCTATATATATGCATATCGACTTACCTGGATCAAAATTTCACTGTTTTGTATAGTCCTGGCACTCTAGATTCGACATCGAAAATTTTCAAAAAATTTGTTTTTTATCAAAATATGTCAAATTATGATCATTTTTGACTTATTTAGACTGGGACCAATCATTAAAGACCTATATATATGCATATCGACTTACCTGGATCAAAATTTCACTCTTTTGTATAGTCCTGGCACTCTAGATTCGACATCGAAAATTTTCAAAAAATTTGTATTTTATCAAAAAATGTCAAATTATGATCATTTTTGGCTTATTTAGACTGGGACCAATCATAAAAGACCTATATATATGCATATCGACTTACCTGGATCAAAATTGCACTCTTTTGTATAGTCCTGGCACTCTAGATTCGACATCGAAAATTTTTTGAAAATTTGTTTTTTATCAAAAAATGTCAAATTATGATCATTTTTGGCTTATTTAGACTGGGACCAATCATAAAAGACCTATATATATGCATATCGACTTACCTGGATCAAAATTTCACTCTTTTGTATAGTCCTGGCACTCTAGATTCGACATCGAAAATTTTCAAAATATTTGTTTTTTATCAAAAAATGTCAAATTATGATCAATTTTGGCTTATTTAGACTGGGACCAATCATAAAAGACCTATATATATGCATATCCACTTACCTGGATCAAAATTTCACTCTTTTGTATAGTCCTGTCACTCTAGATTCGACATCGAAAATTTTCAAAAAATTTGTATTTTATCAAAAAATGTCAAATTATGATCATTTTTGGCTTATTTAGACTGGGACCAATCATAAAAGACCTATATATATGCATATCGACTTACCTGGATCAAAATTTCACTCTTTTGTATAGTCCTGGCACTCTAGATTCGACATCGAAAATTTTCAAAAAATTTGTATCTTATCAAAAAATGTCAAATTATGATCATTTTTGGCTTATTTAGACTGGGACCAATCATAAAAGACCTATATTAATGCATATCGACTTACCTGAATCAAAATTTCACTCTTTTGTATAGTCCTGGCACTCTAGATTCGACATCGAAAATTTTCAAAAAATTTGTATTTCATCAATAAATGTCAAATTATGATCATTTTTGGCTTATTTAGACTGGGACCAATCATAAAAGACCTATATATATGCATATCGACTTACCTGGATCAAAATTTCACTCTTTTGTATAGTCCTGGCACTCTAGATTCGACATCGAAAATTTTCAAAAAATTTGTTTTTTATCAAAAAATGTCAAATTATGATCATTTTTGGCTTATTTAGACTGGGACCAATCATAAAAGACCTATATATATATGCATATCGACTTACCTGAATCAAAATTTCACTCTTTTTTATAGTCTTGGCACTCTAGATTCGACATCGAAAATTTTCAAAAAATTTGTTATTTATCAAAAAATGTCAAATTATGATCATTTTTGGCTTATTTAGACTGGGACCAATCATAAAAGACCTATATATATGCATATCGACTTACCTGGATCAAAATTGCACTCTTTTGTATAGTCCTGGCACTCTAGATTCGACATCGAAAATTTTCAAAAAATTTGTATTTTATCAAAAAATGTCAAATTATGATCATTTTTGGCTTATTTAGACTGGGACCAATCATAAAAGATCTATATATATGCATATCGACTTACCTGGATCAAAATTTCACTCTTTTGTATAGTCCTGGCACTCTAGATTCGACATCGAAAATTTTCAAAAAATTTGTATTTTATCAAAAAATGTCAAATTATGATCATTTTTGGCTTATTTAGACTGGGACCAATCATAAAAGACCTATATTAATGCATATCGACTTACCTGAATCAAAATTTCACTCTTTTGTATAGTCCTGGCACTCTAGATTCGACATCGAAAATTTTCAAAAAATTTGTATTTCATCAATAAATGTCAAATTATGATCATTTTTGGCTTATTTAGACTGGGACCAATCATAAAAGACCTATATATATGCATATCGACTTACCTGGATCAAAATTTCACTCTTTTGTATAGTCCTGGCACTCTAGATTCGACATCGAAAATTTTCAAAAAATTTGTATTTTATCAAAAAATGTCAAATTATGATCATTTTTGGCTTATTTAGACTGGGACCAATCATAAAAGACCTATATTTATGCATATCGACTTACCTGAATCAAAATTTCACTCTTTTGTATAGTCCTGGCACTCTAGATTCGACATCGAAAATTTTCAAAAAATTTGTATTTCATCAATAAATGTCAAATTATGATCATTTTTGGCTTATTTAGACTGGGACCAATCATAAAAGACCTATATATATGCATATCGACTTACTTGGATCAAAATTTCACTCTTTTGTATAGTCCTGGCACTCTAGATTCGGCATCGAAAATTTTCACAAAATTTGTATTTTATCCAAAAATGTCTAATTATGATAATTTTTGGCTTATTTAGACTGGGACCAATCATAAAAGACCTATATATATGCATATCGACTTACCTGGATCAAAATTTCACTCTTTTGTATAGTCCTGGCACTCTAGATTCGACATCGAAAATTTTCAAAAAATTTGTTTTTTATCAAAAAATGTCAAATTATGATCATTTTTGGCTTATTTAGACTGGGACCAATCATAAAAGACCTATATATATGCATATCGACTTACCTGAATCAAAATTTCACTCTTTTTTATAGTCTTGGCACTCTAGATTCGACATCAAAAATTTTCAAAAAATTTGTTATTTATCAAAAAATGTCAAATTATGATCATTTTTGGCTTATTTAGACTGGGACCAATCATAAAAGACCTATATATATGCATATCGACTTACCTGGATCAAAATTTCACTCTTTTGTATAGTCTTGGCACTCTAGATTCGACATCGAAAATTTTCAAAAAATTTGTTTTTTATCAAAAAATGTCAAATTATGATCATTTTTGGCTTATTTAGACTGGGACCAATCATAAAAGACCTATATATATGCATATCGACTTACTTGGATCAAAATTTCACTCTTTTGTATAGTCCTGGCACTCTAGATTCGGCATCGAAAATTTTCAAAAAATTTGTATTTTATCCAAAAATGTCTAATTATGATAATTTTTGGCTTATTTAGACTGGGACCAATCATAAAAGACCTATATATATGCATATCGACTTACCCGGATCAAAATTTCACTCTTTTGTATAGTCCTGGCACTCTAGATTCGACATCGAAAATTTTCAAAAAATTTGTATTTTATCAAAAAATGTCAAATTATGATCATTTTTGGCTTATTTAGACTGGGACCAATCATAAAAGACCTATATATATGCATATCGACTTACCTGGATCAAAATTTCACTGTTTTGTATAGTCCTGGCACTCTAGATTCGACATCGAAAATTTTCAAAAAATTTGTTTTTTATCAAAATATGTCAAATTATGATCATTTTTGACTTATTTAGACTGGGACCAATCATAAAAGACCTATATATATGCATATCGACTTACCTGGATCAAAATTTCACTCTTTTGTATAGTCCTGGCACTCTAGATTCGACATCGAAAATTTTCAAAAAATTTGTATTTTATCAAAAAATGTCAAATTATGATCATTTTTGGCTTATTTAGACTGGGACCAATCATAAAAGACCTATATATATGCATATCGACTTACCTGGATCAAAATTGCACTCTTTTGTATAGTCCTGGCACTCTAGATTCGACATCGAAAATTTTTTGAAAATTTGTTTTTTATCAAAAAATGTCAAATTATGATCATTTTTGGCTTATTTAGACTGGGACCAATCATAAAAGACCTATATATATGCATATCGACTTACCTGGATCAAAATTTCACTCTTTTGTATAGTCCTGGCACTCTAGATTCGACATCGAAAATTTTAAAAATATTTGTTTTTTATCAAAAAATGTCAAATTATGATCATTTTTGGCTTATTTAGACTGGGACCAATCATAAAAGATCTATATATATGCATATCGACTTACCTGGATCAAAATTTCACTCTTTTGTATAGTCCTGGCACTCTAGATTCGACATCGAAAATTTTCAAAAAATTTGTATTTTATCAAAAAATATCAAATTATGATCATTTTTGGCTTATTTAGACTGGGACCAATCATAAAAGACCTATATTAATGCATATCGACTTACCTGAATCAAAATTTCACTCTTTTGTATAGTCCTGGCACTCTAGATTCGACATCGAAAATTTTCAAAAAATTTGTATTTCATCAATAAATGTCAAATTATGATCATTTTTGGCTTATTTAGACTGGGACCAATCATAAAAGACCTATATATATGCATATCGACTTACCTGGATCAAAATTTCACTCTTTTGTATAGTCCTGGCACTCTAGATTCGACATCGAAAATTTTCAAAAAATTTGTATTTTATCAAAAAATGTCAAATTATGATCATTTTTGGCTTATTTAGACTGGGACCAATCATAAAAGACCTATATTTATGCATATCGACTTACCTGAATCAAAATTTCACTCTTTTGTATAGTCCTGGCACTCTAGATTCGACATCGAAAATTTTCAAAAAATTTGTATTTCATCAATAAATGTCAAATTATGATCATTTTTGGCTTATTTAGACTGGGACCAATCATAAAAGACCTATATATATGCATATCGACTTACCTGGATCAAAATTTCACTCTTTTGTATAGTCCTGGCACTCTAGATTCGACATCGAAAATTTTCAAAAAATTTGTTTTTTATCAAAAAATGTCAAATTATGATCATTTTTGGCTTATTTAGACTGGGACCAATCATAAAAGACCTATATATATGCATATCGACTTACCTGAATCAAAATTTCACTCTTTTTTATAGTCTTGGCACTCTAGATTCGACATCAAAAATTTTCAAAAAATTTGTTATTTATCAAAAAATGTCAAATTATGATCATTTTTGGCTTATTTAGACTGGGACCAATCATAAAAGACCTATATATATGCATATCGACTTACCTGGATCAAAATTTCACTCTTTTGTATAGTCTTGGCACTCTAGATTCGACATCGAAAATTTTCAAAAAATTTGTTTTTTATCAAAAAATGTCAAATTATGATCATTTTTGGCTTATTTAGACTGGGACCAATCATAAAAGACCTATATATATGCATATCGACTTACTTGGATCAAAATTTCACTCTTTTGTATAGTCCTGGCACTCTAGATTCGGCATCGAAAATTTTCAAAAAATTTGTATTTTATCCAAAAATGTCTAATTATGATAATTTTTGGCTTATTTAGACTGGGACCAATCATAAAAGACCTATATATATGCATATCGACTTACCTGGATCAAAATTTCACTCTTTTGTATAGTCCTGGCACTCTAGATTCGACATCGAAAATTTTCAAAAAATTTGTATTTTATCAAAAAATGTCAAATTATGATCATTTTTGGCTTATTTAGACTGGGACCAATCATAAAAGACCTATATATATGCATATCGACTTACCTGGATCAAAATTTCACTGTTTTGTATAGTCCTGGCACTCTAGATTCGACATCGAAAATTTTCAAAAAATTTGTTTTTTATCAAAATATGTCAAATTATGATCATTTTTGGCTTATTTAGACTGGGACCAATCATAAAAGACCTATATTTATGCATATCGACTTACCTGAATCAAAATTTCACTCTTTTGTATAGTCCTGGCACTCTAGATTCGACATCGAAAATTTTCAAAAAATTTGTATTTTATCAAAAAATGTCAAATTATGATCATTTTTGGCTTATTTAGACTGGGACCAATCATAAAAGACCTATATATATGCATATCGACTTACCTGGATCAAAATTGCACTCTTTTGTATAGTCCTGGCACTCTAGATTCGACATCGAAAATTTTCAAAAAATTTGTATTTTATCAAAAAATGTCAAATTATGATCATTTTTGGCTTATTTAGACTGGGACCAATCATAAAAGACCTATATTAATGCATATCGACTTACCTGAATCAAAATTTCACTCTTTTGTATAGTCCTGGCACTCTAGATTCGACATCGAAAATTTTCAAAAAATTTGTATTTCATCAATAAATGTCAAATTATGATCATTTTTGGCTTATTTAGACTGGGACCAATCATAAAAGACCTATATATATGCATATCGACTTACCTGGATCAAAATTTCACTCTTTTGTATAGTCCTGGCACTCTAGATTCGACATCGAAAATTTTCAAAAAATTTGTTTTTTATCAAAAAATGTCAAATTATGATCATTTTTGGCTTATTTAGACTGGGACCAATCATAAAAGACCTATATATATGCATATCGACTTACCTGGATCAAAATTTCACTCTTTTGTATAGTCCTGGCACTCTAGATTCGACATCGAAAATTTTCAAAATATTTGTTTTTTATCAAAAAATGTCAAATTATGATCATTTTTGGCTTATTTAGACTGGGACCAATCATAAAAGACCTATATATATGCATATCGACTTACCTGGATCAAAATTTCACTCTTTTGTATAGTCCTGTCACTCTAGATTCGACATCGAAAATTTTCAAAAAATTTGTATTTTATCAAAAAATGTCAAATTATGATCATTTGTGGCTTATTTAGACTGGGAACAATCATAAAAGACCTATATATATGCATATCGACTTACCTGGATCAAAATTTCACTCTTTTGTATAGTCCTGGCACTCTAGATTCGACATCGAAAATTTTCAAAAAATTTGTATTTTATCAAAAAATGTCAAATTATGATCATTTTTGGCTTATTTAGACTGAAACCAATCATAAAAGACCTATATTAATGCATATCGACTTACCTGAATCAAAATTTCACTCTTTTGTATAGTCCTGGCACTCTAGATTCGACATCGAAAATTTTCAAAATATTTTTTTTTTATCAAAAAATGTCAAATTATGATCATTTTTGGCTTATTTAGACTGGGACCAATCATAAAAGACCTATATATATGCATATCGACTTACCTGGATCAAAATTTCACTCTTTTGTATAGTCCTGTCACTCTAGATTCGACATCGAAAATTTTCAAAAAATTTGTATTTTATCAAAAAATGTCAAATTATGATCATTTTTGGCTTATTTAGACTGGGAACAATCATAAAAGACCTATATATATGCATATCGACTTACCTGGATCAAAATTTCACTCTTTTGTATAGTCCTGGCACTCTAGATTCGACATCGAAAATTTTCAAAAAATTTGTATTTCATCAATAAATGTCAAATTATGATCATTTTTGGCTTATTTAGACTGGGACCAATCATAAAAGACCTATATATATGCATATCGACTTACTTGGATCAAAATTTCACTCTTTTGTATAGTCCTGGCACTCTAGATTCGGCATCGAAAATTTTCAAAAAATTTGTATTTTATCCAAAAATGTCTAATTATGATAATTTTTGGCTTATTTAGACTGGGACCAATCATAAAAGACCTATATATATGCATATCGACTTACCTGGATCAAAATTTCACTCTTTTGTATAGTCCTGGCACTCTAGATGCGACATCGAAAATTTTCAAAAAATTTGTTTTTTATCAAAAAATGTCAAATTATGATCATTTTTGGCTTATTTAGACTGGGACCAATCATAAAAGACCTATATATATGCATATCGACTTACCTGAATCAAAATTTCACTCTTTTTTATAGTCTTGGCACTCTAGATTCGACATCAAAAATTTTCAAAAAATTTGTTATTTATCAAAAAATGTCAAATTATGATCATTTTTGGCTTATTTAGACTGGGACCAATCATAAAAGACCTATATATATGCATATCGACTTACCTGGATCAAAATTTCACTCTTTTGTATAGTCTTGGCACTCTAGATTCGACATCGAAAATTTTCAAAAAATTTGTTTTTTATCAAAAAATGTCAAATTATGATCATTTTTGGCTTATTTAGACTGGGACCAATCATAAAAGACCTATATATATGCATATCGACTTACTTGGATCAAAATTTCACTCTTTTGTATAGTCCTGGCACTCTAGATTCGGCATCGAAAATTTTCAAAAAATTTGTATTTTATCCAAAAATGTCTAATTATGATAATTTTTGGCTTATTTAGACTGGGACCAATCATAAAAGACCTATATATATGCATATCGACTTACCTGGATCAAAATTTCACTCTTTTGTATAGTCCTGGCACTCTAGATTCGACATCGAAAATTTTCAAAAAATTTGTATTTTATCAAAAAATGTCAAATTATGATCATTTTTGGCTTATTTAGACTGGGACCAATCATAAAAGACCTATATATATGCATATCGACTTACCTGGATCAAAATTTCACTGTTTTGTATAGTCCTGGCACTCTAGATTCGACATCGAAAATTTTCAAAAAATTTGTTTTTTATCAAAATATGTCAAATTATGATCATTTTTGACTTATTTAGACTGGGACCAATCATAAAAGACCTATATATATGCATATCGACTTACCTGGATCAAAATTTCACTCTTTTGTATAGTCCTGGCACTCTAGATTCGACATCGAAAATTTTCAAAAAATTTGTATTTTATCAAAAAATGTCAAATTATGATCATTTTTGGCTTATTTAGACTGGGACCAATCATAAAAGACCTATATATATGCATATCGACTTACCTGGATCAAAATTGCACTCTTTTGTATAGTCCTGGCACTCTAGATTCGACATCGAAAATTTTTTGAAAATTTGTTTTTTATCAAAAAATGTCAAATTATGATCATTTTTGGCTTATTTAGACTGGGACCAATCATAAAAGACCTATATATATGCATATCGACTTACCTGGATCAAAATTTCACTCTTTTGTATAGTCCTGGCACTCTAGATTCGACATCGAAAATTTTCAAAATATTTGTTTTTTATCAAAAAATGTCAAATTATGATCATTTTTGGCTTATTTAGACTGGGACCAATCATAAAAGATCTATATATATGCAAATCGACTTACCTGGATCAAAATTTCACTCTTTTGTATAGTCCTGGCACTCTAGATTCGACATCGAAAATTTTCAAAAAATTTGTATTTTATCAAAAAATGTCAAATTATGATCATTTTTGGCTTATTTAGACTGGGACCAATCATAAAAGACCTATATTAATGCATATCGACTTACCTGAATCAAAATTTCACTCTTTTGTATAGTCCTGGCACTCTAGATTCGACATCGAAAATTTTCAAAAAATTTGTTTTTTATCAAAAAATGTCAAATTATGATCATTTTTGGCTTATTTAGACTGGGACCAATCATAAAAGACCTATATATATGCATATCGACTTACCTGAATCAAAATTTCACTCTTTTTTATAGTCCTGGCACTCTAGATTCGGCATCGAAAATTTTCAAAAAATTTGTATTTTATCCAAAAATGTCTAATTATGATAATTTTTGGCTTATTTAGACTGGGACCAATCATAAAAGACCTATATATATGCATATCGACTTACCTGGATCAAAATTTCACTCTTTTGTATAGTCCTGGCACTCTAGATTCGACATCGAAAATTTTCAAAAAATTTGTATTTTATCAAAAAATGTCAAATTATGATCATTTTTGGCTTATTTAGACTGGGACCAATCATAAAAGACCTATATATATGCATATCGACTTACCTGGATCAAAATTTCACTGTTTTGTATAGTCCTGGCACTCTAGATTCGACATCGAAAATTTTCAAAAATTTTGTTTTTTATCAAAATATGTCAAATTATGATCATTTTTGACTTATTTAGACTGGGACCAATCATAAAAGACCTATATATATGCATATCGACTTACCTGGATCAAAATTTCACTCTTTTGTATAGTCCTGGCACTCTAGATTCGACATCGAAAATTTTCAAAAAATTTGTATTTTATCAAAAAATGTCAAATTATGATCATTTTTGGCTTATTTAGACTGGGACCAATCATAAAAGACCTATATATATGCATATCGACTTACCTGGATCAAAATTAAACTCTTTTGTATAGTCCTGGCACTCTAGATTCGACATCGAAAATTTTTTGAAAATTTGTTTTTTATCAAAAAATGTCAAATTATGATCATTTTTGGCTTATTTAGACTGGGACCAATCATAAAAGATCTATATATATGCATATCGACTTACCTGGATCAAAATTTCACTCTTTTGTATAGTCCTGGCACTCTAGATTCGACATCGAAAATTTTCAAAATATTTGTTTTTTATCAAAAAATGTCAAATTATGATCATTTTTGGCTTATTTAGACTGGGACCAATCATAAAAGACCTATATATATGCATATCGACTTACCTGGATCAAAATTTCACTCTTTTTTATAGTCCTGTCACTCTAGATTCGACATCGAAAATTTTCAAAAAATTTGTATTTTATCAAAAAATGTCAAATTATGATCATTTTTGGCTTATTTAGACTGGGACCAATCATAAAAGACCTATATATATGCATATCGACTTACCTGGATCAAAATTGCACTCTTTTGTATAGTCCTGGCACTCTAGATTCGACATCGAAAATTTTCAAAAAATTTGTATTTTATCAAAAAATGTCAAATTATGATCATTTTTGGCTTATTTAGACTGGGACCAATCATAAAAGACCTATATTAATGCATATCGACTTACCTGAATCAAAATTTCACTCTTTTGTATAGTCCTGGCACTCTAGATTCGACATCGAAAATTTTCAAAAAATTTGTATTTCATCAATAAATGTCAAATTATGATCATTTTTGGCTTATTTAGACTGGGACCAATCATAAAAGACCTATATATATGCATATCGACTTACCTGGATCAAAATTTCACTCTTTTGTATAGTCCTGGCACTCTAGATTCGACATCGAAAATTTTCAAAAAATTTGTTTTTTATCAAAAAATGTCAAATTATGATCATTTTTGGCTTATTTAGACTGGGACCAATCATAAAAGACCTATATATATGCATATCGACTTACCTGGATCAAAACTTGACTCTTTTGTATAGTCCTGGCACTCTAGATTCGACATCGAAAATTTTCAAAATATTTGTTTTTTATCAAAAAATGTCAAATTATGATCATTTTTGGCTTATTTAGACTGGGACCAATCATAAAAGACCTATATATATGCATATCGACTTACCTGGATCAAAATTTCACTCTTTTGTATAGTCCTGTCACTCTAGATTCGACATCGAAAATTTTCAAAAAATTTGTATTTTATCAAAAAATGTCAAATTATGATCATTTTTGGCTTATTTAGACTGGGAACAATCATAAAAGACCTATATATATGCATATCGACTTACCTGGATCAAAATTTCACTCTTTTGTATAGTCCTGGCACTCTAGATTCGACATCGAAAATTTTCAAAAAATTTGTATTTTATCAAAAAATGTCAAATTATGATCATTTTTGGCTTATTTAGACTGAAACCAATCATAAAAGACCTATATTAATGCATATCGACTTACCTGAATCAAAATTTCACTCTTTTGTATAGTCCTGGCACTCTAGATTCGACATCGAAAATTTTCAAAAAATTTGTATTTCATCAATAAATGTCAAATTATGATCATTTTTGGCTTATTTAGACTGGGACCAATCATAAAAGACCTATATATATGCATATCGACTTACCTGGATCAAAATTTCACTCTTTTGTATAGTCCTGGCACTCTAGATTCGACATCGAAAATTTTCAAAAAATTTGTTTTTTATCAAAAAATGTCAAATTATGAACATTTTTGGCTTATTTAGACTGGGGCCAATCATAAAAGACCTATACATATGCATATCGACTTACCTGGATCAAAATTTCACTCTTTTGTATAGTCCTGGCACTCTAGATTCGACATCGAAAATTTTCAAAATATTTGTTTTATATCAAAAAATGTCAAATTATGATCATTTTTGGCTTATTTAGACTGGGACCAATCATAAAAGACCTATATATATGCATATCGACTTACCTGGATCAAAATTTCACTCTTTTGTATAGTCCTGTCACTCTAGATTCGACATCGAAAATTTTCAAAAAATTTGTATTTTATCAAAAAATGTCAAATTATGATCATTTTTGGCTTATTTAGACTGGGACCAATCATAAAAGACCTATATATATGCATATCGACTTACCTGTATCAAAATTTCACTCTTTTGTATAGTCCTGGCACTCTAGATTCGACATCGAAAATTTTCAAAAAATTTGTATTTTATCAAAAAATGTCAAATTATGATCATTTTTGGCTTATTTAGACTGGGACCAATCATAAAAGACCTATATTAATGCATATCGACTTACCTGAATCAAAATTTCACTCTTTTGTATAGTCCTGGCACTCTAGATTCGACATCGAAAATTTTCAAAAAATTTGTATTTCATCAATAAATGTCAAATTATGATCATTTTTGGCTTATTTAGACTGGGACCAATCATAAAAGACCTATATATATGCATATCGACTTACCTGGATCAAAATTTCACTCTTTTGTATAGTCCTGGCACTCTAGATTCGACATCGAAAATTTTCAAAATATTTGTTTTTTATCAAAAAATGTCAAATTATGATCATTTTTGGCTTATTTAGACTGGGACCAATCATAAAAGACCTATATATATGCATATCGACTTACCTGAATCAAAATTTCACTCTTTTTTATAGTCTTGGCACTCTAGATTCGACATCAAAAATTTTCAAAAAATTTGTTATTTATCAAAAAATGTCAAATTATGATCATTTTTGGCTTATATAGACTGGGACCAATCATAAAAGACCTATATATATGCATATCGACTTACCTGGATCAAAATTTCACTCTTTTGTATAGTCTTGGCACTCTAGATTCGACATCGAAAATTTTCAAAAAATTTGTTTTTTATCAAAAAATGTCAAATTATGATCATTTTTGGCTTATTTAGACTGGGACCAATCATAAAAGACCTATATATATGCATATCGACTTACCTGGATCAAAATTTCACTCTTTTGTATAGTCCTGGCACTCTAGATTCGGCATCGAAAATTTTCAAAAAATTTGTATTTTATCCAAAAATGTCTAATTATGATCATTTTTGGCTTATTTAGACTGGGACCAATCATAAAAGACCTATATATATGCATATCGACTTACCTGGATCAAAATTGCACTCTTTTGTATAGTCCTGGCACTCTAGATTCGACATCGAAAATTTTTTGAAAATTTGTTTTTTATCAAAAAATGTCAAATTATGATCATTTTTGGCTTATTTAGACTGGGACCAATCATAAAAGACCTATATATATGCATATCGACTTACCTGGATCAAAATTTCACTCTTTTGTATAGTCCTGGCACTCTAGATTCGACATCGAAAATTTTCAAAATATTTGTTTTTTATCAAAAAATGTCAAATTATGATCATTTTTGGCTTATTTAGACTGGGACCAATCATAAAAGACCTATATATATGCATATCAACTTACCTGGATCAAAATTTCACTCTTTTGTATAGTCCTGTCACTCTAGATTCGACATCGAAAATTTTCAAAAAATTTGTATTTTATCAAAAAATGTCAAATTATGATCATTTTTGGCTTATTTAGACTGGGACCAATCATAAAAGACCTATATATATGCATATCGACTTACATGGATCAAAATTTCACTCTTTTGTATAGTCCTGGCACTCTAGATTCGACATCGAAAATTTTCAAAAAATTTGTATTTTATCAAAAAATGTCAAATTATGATCATTTTTGGCTTATTTAGACTGGGACCAATCATAAAAGACCTATATTAATGCATATCGACTTACCTGAATCAAAATTTCACTCTTTTGTATAGTCCTGGCACTCTAGATTCGACATCGAAAATTTTCAAAAAATTTGTATTTCATCAATAAATGTCAAATTATGATCATTTTTGGCTTATTTAGACTGGGACCAATCATAAAAGACCTATATATATGCATATCGACTTACCTGGATCAAAATTTCACTCTTTTGTATAGTCCTGGCACTCTAGATTCGACATCGAAAATTTTCAAAAAATTTGTTTTTTATCAAAAAATGTCAAATTATGATCATTTTTGGCTTATTTAGACTGGGACCAATCATAAAAGACCTATATATATGCATATCGACTTACCTGGATCAAAATTGCACTCTTTTGTATAGTCCTGGCACTCTAGATTCGACATCGAAAATTTTCAAAAAATTTGTATTTTATCAAAAAATGTCAAATTATGATCATTTTTGGCTTATTTAGACTGGGACCAATCATAAAAGACCTATATATATGCATATCGACTTACCTGGATCAAAATTGCACTCTTTTGTATAGTCCTGGCACTCTAGATTCGACATCGAAAATTTTCAAAAAATTTGTATTTTATCAAAAAATGTCAAATTATGATCATTTTTGGCTTATTTAGACTGGGACCAATCATAAAAGACCTATATATATGCATATCGACTTACCTGGATCAAAATTTCACTCTTTTGTATAGTCCTGGCACTCTAGATTCGACATCGAAAATTTTCAAAAAATTTGTATTTTATCAAAAACGGTCAAATTATGATCATTTTTGGCTTATTTAGACTGGGACCAATCATAAAAGACCTATATTAATGCATATCGACTTACCTGAATCAAAATTTCACTCTTTTGTATAGTCCTGGCACTCTAGATTCGACATCGAAAATTTTCAAAAAATTTGTATTTCATCAATAAATGTCAAATTATGATCATTTTTGGCTTATTTAGACTGGGACCAATCATAAAAGACCTATATATATGCATATCGACTTACCTGGATCAAAATTTCACTCTTTTGTATAGTCCTGGCACTCTAGATTCGACATCGAAAATTTTCAAAAAATTTGTATTTTATCAAAAAATGTCAAATTATGATCATTTTTGGCTTATTTAGACTGGGACCAATCATAAAAGACCTATATTAATGCATATCGACTTACCTGAATCAAAATTTCAATCTTTTGTATAGTCCTGGCACTCTAGATTCGACATCGAAAATTTTCAAAAAATTTGTATTTCATCAATAAATGTCAAATTATGATCATTTTTGGCTTATTTAGACTGGGACCAATCATAAAAGACCTATATATATGCATATCGACTTACCTGGATCAAAATTTCACTCTTTTGTATAGTCCTGGCACTCTAGATTCGACATCGAAAATTTTCAAAATATTTGTTTTATATCAAAAAATGTCAAATTATGATCATTTTTGGCTTATTTAGACTGGGACCAATCATAAAAGACCTATATATATGCATATCGACTTACCTGGATCAAAATTTCACTCTTTTGTATAGTCCTGTCACTCTAGATTCGACATCGAAAATTTTCAAAAAATTTGTATTTTATCAAAAAATGTCAAATTATGATCATTTTTGGCTTATTTAGACTGGGACCAATCATAAAAGACCTATATATATGCATATCGACTTACCTGGATCAAAATTTCACTCTTTTGTATAGTCCTGGCACTCTAGATTCGACATCGAAAATTTTCAAAAAATTTGTATTTTATCAAAAAATGTCAAATTATGATCATTTTTGGCTTATTTAGACTGGGACCAATCATAAAAGACCTATATTAATGCATATCGACTTACCTGAATCAAAATTTCACTCTTTTGTATAGTCCTGGCACTCTAGATTCGACATCGAAAATTTTCAAAAAATTTGTATTTCATCAATAAATGTCAAATTATGATCATTTTTGGCTTATTTAGACTGGGACCAATCATAAAAGACCTATATATATGCATATCGACTTACCTGGATCAAAATTTCACTCTTTTGTATAGTCCTGGCACTCTAGATTCGACATCGAAAATTTTCAAAATATTTGTTTTTTATCAAAAAATGTCAAATTATGATCATTTTTGGCTTATTTAGACTGGGACCAATCATAAAAGACCTATATATATGCATATCGACTTACCTGAATCAAAATTTCACTCTTTTTTATAGTCTTGGCACTCTAGATTCGACATCAAAAATTTTCAAAAAATTTGTTATTTATCAAAAAATGTCAAATTATGATCATTTTTGGCTTATTTAGACTGGGACCAATCATAAAAGACCTATATATATGCATATCGACTTACCTGGATCAAAATTTCACTCTTTTGTATAGTCTTGGCACTCTAGATTCGACATCGAAAATTTTCAAAAAATTTGTTTTTTATCAAAAAATGTCAAATTATGATCATTTTTGGCTTATTTAGACTGGGACCAATCATAAAAGACCTATATATATGCATATCGACTTACCTGGATCAAAATTTCACTCTTTTGTATAGTCCTGGCACTCTAGATTCGGCATCGAAAATTTTCAAAAAATTTGTATTTTATCCAAAAATGTCTAATTATGATCATTTTTGGCTTATTTAGACTGGGACCAATCATAAAAGACCTATATATATGCATATCGACTTACCTGGATCAAAATTTCACTGTTTTGTATAGTCCTGGCACTCTAGATTCGACATCGAAAATTTTCAAAAAATTTGTTTTTTATCAAAATATGTCAAATTATGATCATTTTTGACTTATTTAGACTGGGACCAATCATAAAAGACCTATATATATGCATATCGACTTACCTGGATCAAAATTTCACTCTTTTGTATAGTCCTGGCACTCTAGATTCGACATCGAAAATTTAAAAAAAATTTGTATTTTATCAAAAAATGTCAAATTATGATCATTTTTGGCTTATTTAGACTGGGACCAATCATAAAAGACCTATATATATGCATATCGACTTACCTGGATCAAAATTGCACTCTTTTGTATAGTCCTGGCACTCTAGATTCGACATCGAAAATTTTTTGAAAATTTGTTTTTTATCAAAAAATGTCAAATTATGATCATTTTTGGCTTATTTAGACTGGGACCAATCATAAAAGACCTATATATATGCATATCGACTTACCTGGATCAAAATTGCACTCTTTTGTATAGTCCTGGCACTCTAGATTCGACATCGAAAATTTTTTGAAAATTTGTTTTTTATCAAAAAATGTCAAATTATGATCATTTTTGGCTTATTTAGACTGGGACCAATCATAAAAGACCTATATATATGCATATCGACTTACCTGGATCAAAATTTCACTCTTTTGTATAGTCCTGGCACTCTAGATTCGACATCGAAAATTTTCAAAAAATTTGTTTTTTATCAAAAAATGTCAAATTATGATCATTTTTGGCTTATTTAGACTGGGACCAATCATAAAAGACCTATATATATGCATATCAACTTACCTGGATCAAAATTTCACTCTTTTGTATAGTCCTGGCACTCTAGATTCGACATCGAAAATTTTCAAAAAATTTGTATTTTATCAAAAAATGTCAAATTATGATCATTTTTGGCTTATTTAGACTGGGACCAATCATAAAAGACCTATATATATGCATATCGACTTACCTGGATCAAAATTTCACTGTTTTGTATAGTCCTGGCACTCTAGATTCGACATCGAAAATTTTCAAAAAATTTGTTTTTTATCAAAATATGTCAAATTATGATCATTTTTGACTTATTTAGACTGGGACCAATCATAAAAGACCTATATATATGCATATCGACTTACCTGGATCAAAATTTCACTGTTTTGTATAGTCCTGGCACTCTAGATTCGACATCGAAAATTTTCAAAAAATTTGTATTTTATCAAAAAATGTCAAATTATGATCATTTTTGGCTTATTTAGACTGGGACCAATCATAAAAGACCTATATATATGCATATCGACTTACCTGGATCAAAATTGCACTCTTTTGTATAGTCCTGGCACTCTAGACTCGACATCGAAAATTTTTTGAAAATTTGTTTTTTATCAAAAAATGTCAAATTATGATCATTTTTGGCTTATTTAGACTGGGACCAATCATAAAAGACCTATATATATGCATATCGACTTACCTGGATCAAAATTTCACTCTTTTGTATAGTCCTGGCACTCTAGATTCGACATCGAAAATTTTCAAAATATTTGTTTTTTATCAAAAAATGTCAAATTATGATCATTTTTGGCTTATTTAGACTGGGACCAATCATAAAAGACCTATATATATGCATATCGACTTACCTGGATCAAAATTTCACTCTTTTGTATAGTCCTGGCACTCTAGATTCGACATCGAAAATTTTCAAAAAATTTGTATTTTATCAAAAAATGTCAAATTATGATCATTTTTGGCTTATTTAGACTGGGACCAATCATAAAAGACCTATATATATGCATATCGACTTACCTGGATCAAAATTTCACTCTTTTGTATAGTCCTGGCACTCTAGATTCGACATCGAAAATTTTCAAAAAATTTGTATTTTATCAAAAAATGTCAAATTATGATCATTTTTGGCTTATTTAGACTGGGACCAATCATAAAAGACCTATATTAATGCATATCGACTTACCTGAATCAAAATTTCACTCTTTTGTATAGTCCTGGCACTCTAGATTCGACATCGAAAATTTTCAAAAAATTTGTATTTTATCAAAAAATGTCAAATTATGATCATTTTTGGCTTATTTAGACTGGGACCAATCATAAAAGACCTATATATATGCATATCGACTTACCTGGATCAAAATTTCACTCTTTTGTATAGTCCTGGCACTCTAGATTCGACATCGAAAATTTTCAAAAAATTTGTATTTTATCAAAAAATGTCAAATTATGATCATTTTTGGCTTATTTAGACTGGGACCAATCATAAAAGACCTATATTAATGCATATCGACTTACCTGAATCAAAATTTCACTCTTTTGTATAGTCCTGGCACTCTAGATTCGACATCGAAAATTTTCAAAAAATTTGTATTTCATCAATAAATGTCAAATTATGATCATTTTTGGCTTATTTAGACTGGGACCAATCATAAAAGACCTATATATATGCATATCGACTTACCTGGATCAAAATTTCACTCTTTTGTATAGTCCTGGCACTCTAGATTCGACATCGAAAATTTTCAAAAAAATTGTATTTTATCAAAAAATGTCAAATTATGATCATTTTTGGCTTATTTAGACTGGGACCAATCATAAAAGACCTATATTAATGCATATCGACTTACCTGAATCAAAATTTCACTCTTTTGTATAGTCCTGGCACTCTAGATTCGACATCGAAAATTTTCAAAAAATTTGTATTTCATCAATAAATGTCAAATTATGATCATTTTTGGCTTATTTAGACTGGGACCAATCATAAAAGACCTATATATATGCATATCGACTTACCTGGATCAAAATTTCACTCTTTTGTATAGTCCTGGCACTCTAGATTCGGCATCGAAAATTTTCAAAAAATTTGTATTTTATCCAAAAATGTCTAATTATGATAATTTTTGGCTTATTTAGACTGGGACCAATCATAAAAGACCTATATATATGCATATCGACTTACCTGGATCAAAATTTCACTCTTTTGTATAGTCCTGGCACTCTAGATTCGACATCGAAAATTTTCAAAAAATTTGTATTTTATCCAAAAATGTCTAATTATGATAATTTTTGGCTTATTTAGACTGGGACCAATCATAAAAGACCTATATATATGCATATCGACTTACCTGGATCAAAATTGCACTCTTTTGTATAGTCCTGGCACTCTAGACTCGACATCGAAATTTTTTGAAAATTTGTTTTTTATCAAAAAATGTCAAATTATGATCATTTTTGGCTTATTTAGACTGGGACCAATCATAAAAGACCTATATATATGCATATCGACTTACCTGGATCAAAATTTCACTCTTTTGTATAGTCCTGGCACTCTAGATTCGACATCGAAAATTTTCAAAATATTTGTTTTTTATCAAAAAATGTCAAATTATGATCATTTTTGGCTTATTTAGACTGGGACCAATCATAAAAGACCTATATTAATGCATATCGACTTACCTGAATCAAAATTTCACTCTTTTGTATAGTCCTGGCACTCTAGATTCGACATCGAAAATTTTCAAAAAATTTGTATTTCATCAATAAATGTCAAATTATGATCATTTTTGGCTTATTTAGACTGGGACCAATCATAAAAGACCTATATATATGCATATCGACTTACCTGGATCAAAATTTCACTCTTTTGTATAGTCCTGGCACTCTAGATTCGACATCGAAAATTTTCAAAAAATTTGTTTTTTATCAAAAAATGTCAAATTATGATCATTTTTGGCTTATTTAGACTGGGACCAATCATAAAAGACCTATATATATGCATATCGACTTACCTGAATCAAAATTTCACTCTTTTTTATAGTCTTGGCACTCTAGATTCGACATCGAAAATTTTCAAAAAATTTGTTATTTATCAAAAAATGTCAAATTATGATCATTTTTGGCTTATTTAGACTGGGACCAATCATAAAAGACCTATATATATGCATATCGACTTACCTGGATCAAAATTGCACTCTTTTGTATAGTCCTGGCACTCTAGATTCGACATCGAAAATTTTCAAAAAATTTGTATTTTATCAAAAAATGTCAAATTATGATCATTTTTGGCTTATTTAGACTGGGACCAATCATAAAAGACCTATATATATGCATATCGACTTACCTGGATCAAAATTTCACTCTTTTGTATAGTCCTGGCACTCTAGATTCGACATCGAAAATTTTCAAAAAATTTGTATTTTATCAAAAAATGTCAAATTATGATCATTTTTGGCTTATTTAGACTGGGACCAATCATAAAAGACCTATATTAATGCATATCGACTTACCTGAATCAAAATTTCACTCTTTTGTATAGTCCTGGCACTCTAGATTCGACATCGAAAATTTTCAAAAAATTTGTATTTCATCAATAAATGTCAAATTATGATCATTTTTGGCTTATTTAGACTGGGACCAATCATAAAAGACCTATATATATGCATATCGACTTACCTGGATCAAAATTTCACTCTTTTGTATAGTCCTGGCACTCTAGATTCGACATCGAAAATTTTCAAAAAATTTGTTTTTTATCAAAAAATGTCAAATTATGATCATTTTTGGCTTATTTAGACTGGGACCAATCATAAAAGACCTATATATATGCATATCGACTTACCTGGATCAAAATTTCACTCTTTTGTATAGTCCTGGCACTCTAGATTCGACATCGAAAATTTTCAAAATATTTGTTTTTTATCAAAAAATGTCAAATTATGATCATTTTTGGCTTATTTAGACTGGGACCAATCATAAAAGACCTATATATATGCATATCGACTTACCTGGATCAAAATTTCACTCTTTTGTATAGTCCTGTCACTCTAGATTCGACATCGAAAATTTTCAAAAAATTTGTATTTTATCAAAAAATGTCAAATTATGATCATTTTTGACTTATTTAGACTAGGACCAATCATAAAAGACCTATATATATGCATATCGACTTACCTGGATCAAAATTTCACTCTTTTGTATAGTCCTGGCACTCTAGATTCGACATCGAAAATTTTCAAAAAATTTGTATTTTATCAAAAAATGTCAAATTATGATCATTTTTGGCTTATTTAGACTGGGACCAATCATAAAAGACCTATATTAATGCATATCGACTTACCTGAATCAAAATTTCACTCTTTTGTATAGTCCTGGCACTCTAGATTCGACATCGAAAATTTTCAAAAAATTTGTATTTCATCAATAAATGTCAAATTATGATCATTTTTGGCTTATTTATACTGGGACCAATCATAAAAGACCTATATATATGCATATCGACTTACCTGGATCAAAATTACACTCTTTTGTATAGTCCTGGCACTCTAGATTCGGCATCGAAAATTTTCAAAAAATTTGTATTTTATCCAAAAATGTCTAATTATGATAATTTTTGGCTTATTTAGACTGGGACCAATCATAAAAGACCTATATATATGCATATCGACTTACCTGGATCAAAATTTCACTCTTTTGTATAGTCCTGGCACTCTAGATTCAACATCGAAAATTTTCGAAAAATTTGTTTTTTATCAAAAAATGTCAAATTATGATCATTTTTGGCTTATTTAGACTGGGACCAATCATAAAAGACCTATATATATGCATATCGACTTACCTGGATCAAAATTTCACTCTTTTGTATAGTCCTGGCACTCTAGATTCGACATCGAAAATTTTCAAAAAATTTGTATTTTATCAAAAAATGGCAAATTATGATCATTTTTGGCTTATTTAGACTGGGACCGATCATAAAAGATCTATATATATGCATATTGACTTACCTGGATCAAAATTTCACTCTTTTGTATAGTCCTGGCACTCTAGATTCGACATCGAAAATTTTCAAAAAATTTTTATTTTATCAAAAAATG
Source organism: Chrysoperla carnea (assembly GCF_905475395.1). Classification (NCBI taxonomy): domain Eukaryota; kingdom Metazoa; phylum Arthropoda; class Insecta; order Neuroptera; family Chrysopidae; genus Chrysoperla; species Chrysoperla carnea. The sequence goes on along the minus strand of NW_025408234.1, from coordinate 1,527,845 downwards.
GCAAATTATGATCATTTTTGGCTTATTTAGACTGGGACCGATCATAAAAGACCTATATATATGCATATTGACTTACCTGGATCAAAATTTCACTCTTTTGTATAGTCCTGGCACTCTAGATTCGACATCGAAAATTTTCAAAAAATTTGTATTTTATCAAAAAATGGCAAATTATGATCATTTTTTGCTTATTTAGACTGGGACCGATCATAAAAGACCTATATATATGCATATTGACTTACCTGGATCAAAATTTCACTCTTTTGTATAGTCCTGGCACTCTAGATTCGACATCGAAAATTTTCAAAAAATTTGTATTTTATCAAAAAATGTCAAATTATGACCATTTTTGGCTTATTTAGACTGGGACCAATCATAAAAGACCTATATATATGCATATCGACTTACCTGGATCAAAATTTCACTCTTTTGTATAGTCCTGGCACTCTAGATTCGACATCGAAAATTTTCAAAAAATTTGTATTTTATCAAAAAATGTCAAATTATGATCATTTTTGGCTTATTTAGACTGGGACCAATCATAAAAGAACTATATATATGCATATCGACTTAACTGGATAAAAATTTTACTCGTTTGTATAGGCCTGGCACTCTTGATTCGACATCGAAAATTTTCAAAAAATTTGTTTTTTATCAAAAATTGTCAAATTATGATCATTTTTGGCTTATTTAGACTGGGACCAATCATAAAAGACCTATATATATGCATATCGACTTACCTGGATCAAAATTTCACTCTTTTGTATAGTCCTGGCACTCTAGATTCGACAACGAAAATTTTCAAAAAATTTGTATTTTATCAAAAAATGTCAAATTATGATCATTTTTGGCTTATTTAGACTGGGACCAATCAGAAAAGACCTATATATATATATGCATATCGACTTACCTGGACCAAAATTTCACTCTTTTGTATAGTCCTGGCACTCTAGATTCGACATCGAAAATTTTCAAAAAATTTGTATTTTATCAAAAAATGTCAAATTATGATCATTTTTGGCTTATTTAGACTGGGACCAATCATAAAAGACCTATATATATGCATATCGACTTACCTGGATCAAAATTTCACTCTTTTGTATAGTCCTGGCACTCTAGATTCAACATCGAAAATTTTCGAAAAATTTGTTTTTTATCAAAAAATGTCAAATTATGATCATTTTTGGCTTATTTAGACTGGGACCAATCATAAAAGACCTATATATATGCATATCGACTTACCTGGATCAAAATTTCACTCTTTTTTATAGTCTTGGCACTCTAGATTCGACATCGAAAATTTTCAAAAAATTTGTTATTTATCAAAAAATGTCAAATTATGATCATTTTTGGCTTATTTAGACTGGGACCAATCATAAAAGACCTATATATATGCATATCGACTTACCTGGATCAAAATTGCACTCTTTTGTATAGTCCTGGCACTAGAGATTCGACATCGAAAATTTTCAAAAAATTTGTATTTTATCAAAAAATGTCAAATTATGATCATTTTTGGCTTATTTAGACTGGGACCAATCATAAAAGACCTATATATATGCATATCGACTTACCTGGATCAAAATTTCACTCTTTTGTATAGTCCTGGCGCTCTAGATTCGACATCGAAAATTTTCAAAAAATTTGTATTTTATCAAAAAATGTCAAATTATGATCATTTTTGGCTTATTTAGACTGGGACCAATCATAAAAGACCTATATTAATGCATATCGACTTACCTGAATCAAAATTTCACTCTTTTGTATAGTCCTGGCACTCTAGATTCGACATCGAAAATTTTCAAAAAATTTGTATTTCATCAATAAATGGCAAATTATGATCATTTTTGGCTTATTTAGACTGGGACCAATCATAAAAGACCTATATATATGCATATCGACTTACCTGGATCAAAATTTCACTCTTTTGTATAGTCCTGGCACTCTAGATTCGACATCGAAAATTTTCAAAAAATTTGTTTTTTATCAAAAAATGTCAAATTATGATCATTTTTGGCTTATTTAGACTGGGACCAATCATAAAAGACCTATATATATGCATATCGACTTACCTGGATCAAAATTTCACTCTTTTGTATAGTCCTGGCACTCTAGATTCGACATCGAAAATTTTCAAAATATTTGTTTTTTATCAAAAAATGTCAAATTATGATCATTTTTGGCTTATTTAGACTGGGACCAATCATAAAAGACCTATATATATGCATATCGACTTACCTGGATCAAAATTTCACTCTTTTGTATAGTCCTGTCACTCTAGATTCGACATCGAAAATTTTCAAAAAATTTGTATTTTATCAAAAAATGTCAAATTATGATCATTTTTGGCTTATTTAGACTGGGACCAATCATAAAAGACCTATATATATGCATATCGACTTACCTGGAAGTAGATATGCTATACCAGTCCGAGCACACTTTTGGTCATTTTTACATGTTATTTCCCATAAGGAATTCTAAGGTTCGTTTTGCACTTTTTGGTTCCTTTTTATGTAATGCTGATTGTCTAACTAACGCATACTTACTAATTGTATACAAGTACAACCCATCTGAATACACTAGAATACTCTTGTTAACCCACTTTCATACTCTTTACTTACCATTATTTTATATTATATTCAGTACAACCCAACTTATTGAATACATTTTTACTCGTGACTGACAAAGAAGTGGAATGATGTTTGATTACTGTAGAAATACTTGATTTATCATAGCGTTTATGACGTAATTGTTGGTATAATCGTCAACATAACTTCTTCATGTATTAACAGCGAATATTATTAATATTATATGGATTGCTTAAAAAATTTACTAACTACTATAAGATTTGAACACGAACCCTCATGAGTGGAAGTCTACTATGCTAACCACTCCACCACAAGACCTTGTTACAACATAAACAAAAATAGTTAATAACTTAAAAACGTTTTTACACAAATAATTTAAAAGATTATATTGAAAACTATGTATAAATAATATACTTGAATATTAATTAATACAGTTGTTGACCTTCATGAATATAATATTTTAAATTATTTGTGTAAAAACGTTTTTAAGTTATTAACTATTTTTGTTTATGTTGTAACAAGGTCTTGTGGTGGAGTGGTTAGCATAGTAGACTTCCACTCATGAGGGTTCGTGTTCAAATCTTATAGTAGTTAGTAAATTTTTTAAGCAATCCATATAATATTAATAATATTCGCTGTTAATACATGAAGAAGTTATGTTGACGATTATACCAACAATTACGTCATAAACGCTATGATAAATCAAGTATTTCTACAGTAATCAAACATCATTCCACTTCTTTGTCAGTCACGAGTAAAAATGTATTCAATAAGTTGGGTTGTACTGAATATAATATAAAATAATGGTAAGTAAAGAGTATGAAAGTGGGTTAACAAGAGTATTCTAGTGTATTCAGATGGGTTGTTCTTGTATACAATTAGTAAGTATGCGTTAGTTAGACAATCAGCATTACATAAAAAGGAACCAAAAAGTGCAAAACGAACCTTAGAATTCCTTATGGGAAATAACATGTAAAAATGACCAAAAGTGTGCTCGGACTGGTATAGCATATCTACTCCTGGATCAAAATTTCACTCTTTTGTATAGTCCTGGCACTCTAGATTCGACATCGAAAATTTTCAAAAAATTTGTATTTTATCAAAAAATGTCAAATTATGATCATTTTTGGCTTATTTAGACTGGGACCAATCATAAAAGACCTATATTAATGCATATCGACTTACCTGAATCAAAATTTCACTCTTTTGTATAGTCCTGGCACTCTAGATTCGACATCGAAAATTTTCAAATAATTTGTATTTCATCAATAAATGTCAAATTATGATCATTTTTGGCTTATTTAGACTGGGACCAATCATAAAAGACCTATATATATGCATATCGACTTACCTGGATCAAAATTTCACTCTTTTGTATAGTCCTGGCACTCTAGATTCGACATCGAAAATTTTCAAAAAATTTGTATTTCATCAAAAAATGTCAAACTATGATCATTTTTGGCTTATTTAGACTGGGACCAATCATAAAAGACCTATATATATGCATATCGACTTACCTGAATCAAAATTTCACTCTTTTTTATAGTCTTGGCACTCTAGATTCGACATCGAAAATTTTCAAAAAATTTGTTATTTATCAAAAAATGTCAAATTATGATCATTTTTGGCTTATTTAGACTGGGACCAATCATAAAAGACCTATATATATGCATATCGACTTACCTAGATCAAAATTTCACTCTTTTGTATAGTCTTGGCACTCTAGATTCGACATCGAAAATTTTCAAAAAATTTGTTTTTTATAAAAAAATGTCAAATTATGACCATTTTTGGCTTATTTAGACTGGGACCAATCATAAAAGACCTATATATATGCATATCGACTTACCTGGATCAAAATTTCACTCTTTTGTATAGTCCTGGCACTCTAGATTCGGCATCGAAAATTTTCAAAAAATTTGTATTTTATCCAAAAATGTCTAATTATGATCATTTTTGGCTTATTTAGACTGGGACCGATCATAAAAGACCTATATATATGCATATTGACTTACCTGGATCAAAATTTCACTCTTTTGTATAGTCCTGGCACTCTAGATTCGACATCGAAAATTTTCAAAAAATTTGTATTTTATCAAAAAATGTCAAATTATGACCATTTTTGGCTTATTTAGACTGGGACCAATCATTAAAGACCTATATATATGCATATCGACTTACCTGGATCAAAATTTCACTCTTTTGTATAGTCCTGGCACTCTAGATTCGACATCGAAAATTTTCAAAAAATTTGTATTTTATCAAAAAATGTCAAATTATGATCATTTTTGGCTTATTTAGACTGGGACCAATCATAAAAGACCTATATATATGCATATCGACTTACCTGGATCAAAATTTCACTCTTTTGTATAGGCCTGGCACTCTAGATTCGACATCGAAAATTTTCAAAAAATTTGTATTTTATCAAAAAATGGCAAATTATGATCATTTTTGGCTTATTTAGACTGGGACCGATCATAAAAGACCTATATATATGCATATTGACTTACCTGGATCAAAATTTCACTCTTTTGTATAGTCCTGGCACTCTAGATTCGACATCGAAAATTTTCAAAAAATTTGTATTTTATCAAAAAATGTCAAATTATGATCATTTTTGGCTTATTTAGACTGGGACCAATCATAAAAGACCTATATATATATATGCATATCGACTTACCTGGATCAAAATTTCACTCTTTTGTATAGTCCTGGCACTCTAGATTCGACATCGAAAATTTTCAAAAAATTTGTATTTTATCAAAAAATGGCAAATTATGATCATTTTTGGCTTATTTAGACTGGGACCGATCATAAAAGACCTATATATATGCATATTGACTTACCTGGATCAAAATTTCACTCTTTTGTATAGTCCTGGCACTCTAGATTCGACATCGAAAATTTTCAAAAAATTTGTATTTTATCAAAAAATGGCAAATTATGATCATTTTTGGCTTATTTAGACTGGGACCGATCATAAAAGACCTATATATATGCATATTGACTTACCTGGATCAAAATTTCACTCTTTTGTATAGTCCTGGCACTCTAGATTCGACATCGAAAATTTTCAAAAAATTTGTATTTTATCAAAAAATGGCAAATTATGATCATTTTTGGCTTATTTAGACTGGGACCGATCATAAAAGACCTATATATATGCATATTGACTTACCTGCATCAAAATTTCACTCTTTTGTATAGTCCTGGCACTCTAGATTCGACATCGAAAATTTTCAAAAAATTTGTATTTTATCAAAAAATGTCAAATTATGACCATTTTTGGCTTATTTAGACTGGGACCAATCATAAAAGACCTATATATATGCATATCGACTTACCTGGATCAAAATTTCACTCTTTTGTATAGTCCTGGCACTCTAGATTCGACATCGAAAATTTTCAAAAAATTTGTATTTTATCAAAAAATGTCAAATTATGATCATTTTTGGCTTATTTAGACTGGAACCAATCATAAAAGACCTATATATATGCATATCGACTTACCTGGATCAAAATTTCACTCTTTTGTATAGTCCTGGCACTCTAGATTCGACATCGAAAATTTTCAAAAAATTTGTATTTTATCAAAAAATGTCAAATTATGATCATTTTTGTCTTATTTAGACTGGGACCAATCATAAAAGACCTATATATATGCATATCGACTTACCTGGATCAAAATTTTACTCTTTTGTATAGTCCTGGCACTCTAGATTAGACATCGAAAATTTTCAAAAAATTTGTTTTTTATCAAAAAATGTCAAATTATGATCATTTTTGGCTTATTTAGACTGGGACCAATCATAAAAGACCTATATATATGCATATCGACTTACCTGGATCAAAATTTCACTCTTTTGTATAGTCCTGCCACTCTAGATTCGACATCGAAAATTTTCAAAAAATTTGTTTTATATCAAAAAATGTCAAATTATGATCATTTATGGCTTATTTAGACTGGGACCAATCATAAAAGACCTATATATATGCATATCGACTTACCTGGATCAAAATTTCACTCTTTTGTATAGTCCTGGCACTCTAGATTCGACATCGAAAATTTTCAAAAAATTTGTATTTTATCAAAAAATGTCAAATTATGATCATTTTTGGCTTATTTAGACTGGGACCAATTATAAAAGACCTATATATGTGCATATCGACTTACCTGGATCAAAATTTCACTCTTTTGTATAGTCCTGGCACTCTAGATTCGACATCGAAAATTTTCAAAAAATTTGTATTTTATCAAAAAATGTCAAATTATGAACATTTTTGGCTTATTTAGACTGGGACCAATCATAAAAGACCTATATATATGCATATTGACTTACCTGGATCAAAATTTCACTCTTTTGTATAGTCCTGGCACTCTAGATTCGACATCGAAAATTTTCAAAAAATTTGTATTTTATCAAAAAATGTCAAATTATGATCATTTTTGGCTTATTTGGACTGGGACCGATCATAAAAGACCTATATATATGCATATTGACTTACCTGGATCAAAATTTCACTCTTTTGTATAGTCCTGGCACTCTAGATTCGACATCGAAAATTTTCAAAAAATTTGTATTTTATCAAAAAATGTCAAATTATGATCATTTTTGGCTTATTTAGACTGGGACCAATCATAAAAGACCTATATATATGCATATCGACTTACCTGGATCAAAATTTCACTCATTTGTATAGTCCTGGCACTCTAGGTTCGACATCGAAAATTTTCAAAAAATTTGTTTTTTATCAAAAAATGTCAAATTATGATCATTTTTGGCTTATTTAGACTGGGACCAATCATAAAAGACCTATATATATGCATATCGACTTACCTGGATCAAAATTTAACTCTTTTGTATAGTCCTGGCACTCTAGATTCGACATCGAAAATTTTCAAAAAATTTGTTTTTTATCAAAAAATGTCAAATTATGATCATTTTTGGCTTATTTAGACTGGGACCAATCATAAAAGACCTATATATATGCATATCGACTTACCTGGATCAAAATTTCACTCTTTTGTATAGTCCTGGCACTGTAGATTCGACATCGAAAATTTTCAAAAAATTTGTATTTTATCAAAAAATGTCAAATTATGATCATTTTTGGCTTATTTAGACTGGGACCAATCATAAAAGACCTATATATATGCATATCGGCTTACCTGGACCAAAATTTCACTCTTTTGTATAGTCCTGGCACTCTAGATTCGACATCGAAAATTTTCAAAAAATTTGTATTTTATCAAAAAATTTCAAATTATGATCATTTTTGGCTTATTTAGACTGGGACCAATCATAAAAGACCTATATATGTGCATATCGACTTACCTGGATCAAAATTTCACTCTTTTGTATAGTCCTGGCACTCTAGATTCGACATCGAAAATTTTCAAAAAATTTGTTTTTTATCAAAATATGTCAAATTATGATCATTTTTGACTTATTTAGACTGGGACCAATCATAAAAGACCTATATATATGCATATCGACTTACCTGGATCAAAATTTCACTCTTTTGTATAGTCCTGGCACTCTAGATTCGACATCGAAAATTTTCAAAAAATTTGTATTTTATCAAAAAATGTCAAATTATGATCATTTTTGGCTTATTTAGACTGGGACCAATCATAAAAGACCTATATATATGCATATCGACTTACCTGGATCAAAATTTCACTGTTTTGTATAGTCCTGGCACTCTAGATTCGACATCGAAAATTTTCAAAAAATTTGTTTTTTATCAAAAAATGTCAAATTATGATCATTTTTGGCTTATTTAGACTGGGACCAATCATAAAAGACCTATATATATGCATATCGACTTACCTGGATCAAAATTTCACTCTTTTGTATAGTCCTGGCACTCTAGATTCGACATCGAAAATTTTCAAAAAATTTGTATTTTATCAGAAAATGTCAAATTATGATCATTTTTGGCTTATTCAGACTGGGACCAATCATAAAAGACCTATATATATGCATATCGACTTACCTGGATCAAAATTTCACTCTTTTGTATAGTCCTGGCACTCTAGATTCGACATCGATAATTTTCAAAAAATTTGTATTTTATCAAAAAATGTCAAATTATGATCATTTTTGGCTTATTTAAACTGGGACCAATCATAAAAGACCTATATATATGCATATCGACTTACCTGGATCAAAATTTCACTCTTTTGTATAGTCCTGGCACTCTAGATTCGACATCGAAAATTTTCAAAAAATTTGTATTTCATCAATAAATGTCAAATTATGATCATTTTTGGCTTATTTAGACTGGGACCAATCATAAAAGACCTATATATATGCATATCGACTTACCTGGATCAAAATTTCACTCTTTTGTATAGTCCTGGCACTCTAGATTCGACATCGAAAATTTTCAAAAACTTTGTTTTTTATCAAAATATGTCAAATTATGATCATTTTTGACTTATTTAGACTGGGACCAATCATAAAAGACCTATATATATGCATATCGACTTACCTGGATCAAAATTTCACTCTTTTGTATAGTCCTGGCACTCTAGATTCGACATCGAAAATTTTCAAAAAATTTGTATTTCATCAATAAATGTCAAATTATGATCATTTTTGGCTTATTTAGACTGGGACCAATCATAAAAGACCTATATATATGCATATCGACTTACCTGGATCAAAATTTCACTCTTTTGTATAGTCCTGGCACTCTAGATTCGACATCGAAAATTTTCAAAAAATTTGTATTTTATCAAAAAATGTCAAATTATGATCATTTTTGGCTTATTTAGACTGGGACCAATCATAAAAGACCTATATATATGCATATCGACTTACCTGGATCAAAATTTCACTCTTTTGTATAGTCCTGGCACTCTAGATTCGACATCGAAAATTTTCAAAAAATTTGTATTTTATCAAAAAATGGCAAATTATGATCATTTTTTTCTTATTTAGACTGGGACCAATCATAAAAGACCTATATATATGAATATCGACTTACTTGGATCAAAATTTCACTCTTTTGTATAGTCCTGGCACTCTAGATTCGACATTCGAAAATTTTCAAAAAATTTGTATTTTATCCAAAAATGTCTAATTATGATAATTTTTGGCTTATTTAGACTGGGACCAATCATAAAAGACCTATATATATGCATATCGACTTACCTGGATCAAAATTTCACTGTTTTGTATAGTCCTGGCACTCTAGATTCGACATCGAAAATTTTCAAAAAATTTGTTTTTTATCAAAATATGTCAAATTATGATCATTTTTGACTTATTTAGACTGGGACCAATCATAAAAGACCTATATATATGCATATCGACTTACCTGGATCAAAATTTCACTCTTTTGTATAGTCCTGGCACTCTAGATTCGACATCGAAAATTTTCAAAAAATTTGTATTTTATCAAAAAATGTCAAATTATGAACATTTTTGGCTTATTTAGACTGGGACCAATCATAAAAGACCTATATATATGCATATCGACTTACCTGGATCAAAATTTCACTGTTTTGTATAGTCCTGGCACTCTAGATTCGACATCGAAAATTTTCAAAAAATTTGTTTTTTATCAAAAAATTGTAAGATCGAGCGAGCCCGCCGAAGGCGGGTGAAGCTCGATCATAATTATATTGATAGTTTCGTTCGAAGAGATCACTGTGTAGTACCGCCTTTGTGCGCTTATTCATTACCACATAGTTCAACCATAAAATAAAATTAAGTAAGTGTATCTATAACAACTGGTTTATTTACCCTTCATACAGTTCAGAAGTGCTTTAGTTTAGGTAGAAGAGATCACTGGGAGGGTGATATAATGGGGGGGAGTGATCTCTTCGAACGAAACTATCAATATAATTATGATCGAGCTTCACCCGCCTTCGGCGGGCTCGCTCGATCTTACAATTATATTTCAAGTTTCGTTCTCGAGATCACTGTGTAGATGTTCAGAGCTGTGTTAATCATATTTAATAAATTAAAATTTGATTAGTTAACAGTATCAATTAAATGGGAGACCTTTTAATTACATCTTTATTAATATTAATTTTTTTTTTTTTTTTTTAAACAAAATATTAGTAATTAGCAATTAAACATAAATAATACGAACATATGCAAAATAATTTAAGTGAACAAAAACAAAGTTTAAATAAATAATATTAACATTATCAGGATAATATTGACTCAGCAAAAGATTTTTTATCATTAACAATTGGTCTGTTATAAAATTTTTCGAATACCTTTGATTTATCTGACCATCCTGCCAGACTTTTGATAATATTTACGTCAACTCCTTTATTGAAGGCAGTTGAAGTCGAAGCGTGTCTGAAACTATGAGAAGCATAGTTATCGCCAACCTTACACTCCAATAAAAAGGATCGGAGCCATCTACTAATAGTATCTTTCGATGCTTTTTTATATGGTTTCCGAGTTGTAACAAATAAGTACTCAATGTTATCGGCTAAATTTGATGTAACCTGTAAGTATTGTTCTAAGGTAGATGCCACACAAAGATTTGAATTTTTATTAAATTTTTTTAATATTAATAGGGGTTGAAACGCGCCCCGCCTGGAAGTTTTAATTTTTTCTGGGATTTCGATTTCATAGTCTACATCCTTTTTAATAATATTCTTTCTCTTAATTAAAGAAATTGTTTGGACACGATGTGCAGAAACTAATGCTATCAACACGACTAATTTTGTTGTTAACTGTTGTAGATTAAGTATATTTACCGGATTTAGTCGCTCTAAATTTTCAATTAAAGGATCTAAACTATAAATTCTATCATACTTGGGTTTAGCAGGTTTAATATTATAAACACCCCTGAGAAAGCGTGATAACAAAGGATTTTTTCCAATCTCCTTGTCACAAATAAGGGATATTGCGGCACGAGTAGTATTTAAAATACTATACCGTGCACCTTCCTTGAATTTTTTTGTGAAATATTCAATCAAAATTTCTTCTTTGGGATTAAACATATCAATTTTTTTTTGTGAGCAAAAAGAAAACCAGTCTTTTATTGGCTTGGAGTACTGTTTCAGGGTTGAAGTAGAGACGGACTTGATAATGATGTCAATGGCTTCATCATTTAAACCCCTTTTTTTAAATGCCTGGTGGATAATCGGGCAGCCATCAGAGACAGTTTTTGAGCCAACGGATGTTGAACTTGTCTACAAGGAGAGAGAAGTAAATTAACATCTGGTTGAAAAATGATAGGTTCTGAGTCTAGCAGCGAAAGCCATACAGGATACCATGGCTGACCGCGCCAGTTTGGAACTACTACAATTCCACAAGCCTGATCGATTTGGATTTTCTTAAGTGATTTTAAGATTAATGAGAAAGGAGGGAAAGCAAAAAAATTTAAATGTTTCCAATTGATTGTAAATGCATCAATAGTGACTGCAGCAGGATCACGATGCCAGGAACAGTACCTTTTGCATTTTTTATTTGAAGATGATGCGAAAAGATCAATGTCTGGCCTGCCCAGCTGAGAAACTATCTTATCGAACGCACCAGAAGACAGTTCCCACTCAATGTCTATATTTTCTATTCTAGAAGCTCTGTCCGCATCAACGTTATCCTTAGAAGGAATGTATGAAGCGAATATCCATATATTCCTGCATTCACACCAGGACCAAATGTCATAGGATAAAACGCTCAGGTGTTTAAACTTGGTACCGCCCATTTTATTAATGTAAGCAATTGCAGTCGAGTTATCAATTCTTAGGAGAATTTTACAATTAGCAAAATCAGATGCAAATGATTTTAAACCGTTAAAAGCTGCTAAAAGTTCTAGATGGTTAATATGAAACGATCTTTCCATGGGGCTCCAGCGCCCATAAGCCACCTGTCCATCATACGACGCTCCCCATCCTGTAGTTGAAGCATCTGAATATATAGTGAAAGGGAAAGTTGAATTTCTAATAGGATTTTTAGAATTTATAATATTAATCGACCACCAGTTAAATTCATTTAATAAAGAAGGAGATATACTCATAACATGATCGTATTCATTATTAGATTTTAGTAAGGCCAAATAACGTTCTTGCTCAAACGCCTTAGAGTGAAACCAGCCATAATTAATTGCTGGGCAGGCTGCTGTGATATTTCCCACAAATTGGGAAAATTCTCTGATAGTACAATGAGTGGAATCCCTAAATTTCAATACTAAATTGTGTATATGAGACCTTTTTTCTTCTGTAAGTTCAATTGTCATTTGAACTGAATCAAATAAAAAACCCAGAAATTTGCATGATGTTGAAGGGTTAAGATTACTCTTACTCTCATTTAAAATAAAACCTAAAGATTCTATTAACTCACGAGAAATTCTTATGTTTTCTGAACACAGGGCAGTAGAATCGGCTGCCAACCACCAATCATCAAGATATACTACTGATATCAAACCTAGCCCTCTCAGGTGGCAAATAATAGGTTTACAAATTTTAGTAAAGACCCATGGGGCCGTGCAGAGGCCAAAAGGTAAGCAAATAAATTCATAAAGGAAATTATTCCAGGTAAATCTTAGGTATTTCCAGAAATTTTTATGAATTGGAATCATAAAATATGCATCTTTCAGGTCAAAATTAGCCATCAAACATTCTCTTGATATTAATTTTAAAATTGTTCTATAATCCTCCATTTTAAAATGAACAGTTTCTATGAAATTATTTAAATGCTTTAAATTAAGGATAAATCTCATTTTACCATTTTTTTTGGGTACAAGAAAAATTCTTGATAAAAACTGGCCCTCCTCACAGCCTTCTGTACCTCAAGTTTATTTTCAGATAAATGATTATTGGAGGGCTTTGAAGATTGAGTTGGTGTAGAGATAAATGGAATTTTGTATCCGGAGATCGTCTCAAGGATAAAAGGATCGGAGGTGATTTTGGCCCAAGCATGTACGAAATACTTTAACCTACCCGCAGTAGGACTCACCTTTATTTCTTCTGTGTCTGAGCATTTTGAGCTGGAGGGAGTTGGTTCCCTGATCGGGATCGAGTTGTGATTTGATTGTGATTGTTTGCAGCTGATGATTTGTTGAAGTGACGTCTGTAGCCCGTCTGACTGGAGCTGATCCTTGAAGCAGACGGGCTTCTCCAGTTTAAAGAGTTTTTAGGTCGATTTGAATCTCTTCGTGGTGTTTGATTTTTTAAAGACAAGCTTGTTTTTTCAACAGCTAAGGCATTCTTAATTCTTTTAGCAAGGTCGATGCCAAAAAGAAATTCATCTGTGGGTGAATCTTCAAGAACAGACTTCCTTTTTCCATCAACACATGAGTACAATTGTGCACGTCTGGACTTGGACAACTGGAAAAACAGGTCACACATCATGCTGCTGGAGTCACAAAGAAGCTTTAAAAGCTGTTCCTTATCTACCGGTTCCTCTTCATCATTCAAAATATTGCAGATGGCTGTACCAATAGCCACTAAACTACGGCCACACACATCCTGATGATTAGCAAAAAATTTATCACGAGATTTAGCCGTTTTATGTAAAAGAGGGAGTAATTCCGGATTGAGAGTTGGTGCAATTAGAGGACAGTTTCCTTTGTTAGGATAAGTTTCAATCATTTTAGACTTATCTTCTTTGTTCATGCCTGAAGCTAATAAATCTTTCCAGCATGACGCTAGTTCAGGGTGCAAAACAAAGCATTTATCCTTTAAAAGTCTCTTTTCCGAGCCCAGGATTTGGAGCACCGATTCACTGAGGGTGGGAACTTCAGAACCCTTCGTCTCCTGCAACTCCACTGACGCCTTCAAGTTTTTATCTGAGGCATTTTCCATTTCAATATCAGATTTACTACTCTGATCTTGGTCGTCAACATCTGAGTCTGCAAGAGCAAAAGATCTAGGTCAAAACAAGCTATCATTTTCCTGACGCAATTTTTTTTTTTTTTAATGTTTGCCCAGTCAAAGGTACAACAACTTATTAACATAAGATTTGTTGCCCAAGGTACAACAAAAAATGTTGCCCAATAACAATCAAAAATTGATTAGTTAAGTATTTTAGTATTTACCCTCAGATGAACAGTTAACAACAGAGTCAATGACTAAATTAGATGACATTTCCAGATCATTTAATTAAATGCTGGTATATATATTTTTTTAATTATTTAGGTATTTTAATATTTTAATATTTACCCTCAGATGAAGAATTATCAACAGAATCGTCGACTAAATTTGATGACATTTCCTGATCAATTAAATGCTGATATTTTTTTAATTTTTTTTTGGAGTACCTCCAAATGAGAATTGTTTTCCAATTTACGTTTATTCATTTTTATCAATGAACAAGCAACAAATTAGTGTTTTACTTCTGATATCTGATAGATTATAATATTTGATTTTTTTTTTTTTTTTTTGAAGAGAAATCAAAAAACGATGTTACTTGAAACGCACAAAAAACGTAATGAAGGGTAAATAAACCAGTTGTTATGGATACACTTACTTAATTTTATTTTATGGTTGAACTATGTGGTAATGAATAAGCGCACAAAGGCGGTACTACACAGTGATCTCGAGAACGAAACTTGAAATATAATGTCAAATTATGATCATTTTTGGCTTATTTAGACTGGGACCAATCATAAAAGACCTATATATATGCATATCGACTTACCTGGATCAAAATTTCACTCTTTTGTATAGTCCTGGCACTCTAGATTCGACATCGAAAATTTTCAAAAAATTTGTATTTTATCAGAAAATGTCAAATTATGATCATTTTTGGCTTATTCAGACTGGGACCAATCATAAAAGACCTATATATATGCATATCGACTTACCTGGATCAAAATTTCACTCTTTTGTATAGTCCTGGCACTCTAGATTCGACATCGATAATTTTCAAAAAATTTGTATTTTATCAAAAAATGTCAAATTATGATCATTTTTGGCTTATTTAGACTGGGACCAATCATAAAAGACCTATATATATGCATATCGACTTACCTGAATCAAAATTTCACTCTTTTGTATAGTCCTGGCACTCTAGATTCGACATCGAAAATTTTCAAAAAATTTGTTTTTTATCAAAAAATGTCAAATTATGATCATTTTTGGCTTATTTAGATTGGGACCAATCATAAAAGACCTATATATATGCATATCGACTTACCTGGATCACAATTTCACTCTTTTGTATAGTCCTGGCACTCTAGATTCGACATCGAAAATTTTCAAAAAATTTGTATTTCATCAATAAATGTCAAATTATGATCATTTTTGGCTTATTTAGACTGGGACCAATCATAAAAGACCTATATATATGCATATCGACTTACCTGGATCAAAATTTCACTCTTTTGTATAGTCCTGGCACTCTAGATTCGACATCGAAAATTTTCAAAAAATTTGTATTTTATCCAAAAATGTCTAATTATGATAATTTTTGGCTTATTTAGACTGGGACCAATCATAAAAGACCTATATATATGCATATCGACTTACCTGGATCAAAATTTCACTAATTTGTATAGTCCTGGCACTCTAGATTCGACATCGAAAATTTTCAAAAAATTTGTTTTTTATCAAAATATGTCAAATTATGATCATTTTTGACTTATTTAGACTGGGACCAATCATAAAAGACCTATATATATGCATATCGACTTACCTGGATCAAAATTTCACTCTTTTGTATAGTCCTGGCACTCTAGATTCGACATCGAAAATTTTCAAAAAATTTGTATTTCATCAATAAATGTAAAATTATGATCATTTTTGGCTTATTTAGACTGGGACCAATCATAAAAGACCTATATATATGCATATCGACTTACCTGGATCAAAATTTCACTCTTTTGTATAGTCCTGGCACTCTAGATTCGACATCGAAAATTTTCAAAAAATTTGTATTTTATCAAAAAATGTCAAATTATGATCATTTTTGGCTTATGTAGACTGGGACCAATCATAAAAGACCTATATATATGCATATCGACTTACCTGAATCAAAATTTCACTCTTTTGTATAGTCTTGGCACTCTAGATTCGACATCGAAAATTTTCAAAAAATTTGTTTTTTATCAAAAAATGTCAAATTATGATCATTTTTTGCTTATTTAGACTGGGACCAATCATAAAAGACCTATATATATGCATATCGACTTACCTGGATCAAAATTTCACTCGTTTGTATAGTCCTGGCACTCTAGATTCAACATCGAAAATTTTCAAAAAATTTGTTTTTTATCAAAAAATGTCAAATTATGATCATTTTTGGCTTATTTAGACTGGGACCAATCATAAAAGACCTATATATATGCATATTGACTTACCTGGATCAAAATTTCACACTTTTGTATATTCTTGGCACTCTAGATTCGACACCGAAAATTTTCAAAAAATTTGTTTTTTATCAAAAAATGTCAAATTATGATCATTTTTGGCTTATTTAGACTGGGACCAATCATAAAAGACCTATATATATGCATATCGACTTACCTGGATCAAAATTTCACTCTTTTGTATAGTCCTGGCACTCTAGATTCGACATCGAAAATTTTCAAAAAATTTGTATTTTATCCAAAAATGTCTAATTATGATTATTTTTGGCTTATTTAGACTGGGACCAATCATAAAAGACCTATATATATGCATATCGACTTACCTGGATCAAAATTTCACTGTTTTGTAAAGTCCTGGCACTCTAGATTCGACATCGAAAATTTTCAAAAAATTAGTTTTTTATCAAAAAATTTCAAATTATGATCATTTTTGGCTTATTTAGACTGGGACCAATCATAAAAGACCTATATATATGCATATCGACTTACCTGGATCAAAATTTCACTCTTTTGTATAGTCCTGGCACTCTAGATTCGACATCGAAAATTTTCAAAAAATTTGTATTTTATCAAAAAATGTCAAATTATGATCATTTTTGGCTTATTTAGACTGGGACCAATCATAAAAGACCTATATATATGCATATCGACTTACCTGGATCAAAATTTCACTCTTTTGTATAGTCCTGGCACTCTAGATTCGACATCGAAAATTTTCAAAAAATTTGTTTTTTATCAAAAAATGTCAAATTATGATCATTTTTGGCTTATTTAGATTGGGACCAATCATAAAAGACCTAAATATATGCATATCGACTTACCTGGATCACAATTTCACTCTTTTGTATAGTCCTGGCACTCTAGATTCGACATCGAAAATTTTCAAAAAATTTGTATTTCATCAATAAATGTCAAATTATGATCATTTTTGGCTTATTTAGACTGGGACCAATCATAAAAGACCTATATATATGCATATCGACTTACCTGGATCAAAATTTCACTCTTTTGTATAGTCCTGGCACTCTAGATTCGACATCGAAAATTTTCAAAAAATTTGTATTTTATCCAAAAATGTCTAATTATGATAATTTTTGGCTTATTTAGACTGGGACCAATCATAAAAGACCTATATATATGCATATCGACTTACCTGGATCAAAATTTCACTGTTTTGTATAGTCCTGGCACTCTAGATTCGACATCGAAAATTTTCAAAAAATTTGTTTTTTATCAAAATATGTCAAATTATGATCATTTTTGACTTATTTAGACTGGGACCAATCATAAAAGACCTATATATATGCATATCGACTTACCTGGATCAAAATTTCACTCTTTTGTATAGTCCTGGCACTCTAGATTCGACATCGAAAATTTTCAAAAAATTTGTATTTCATCAATAAATGTCAAATTATGATCATTTTTGGCTTATTTAGACTGGGACCAATCATAAAAGACCTATATATATGCATATCGACTTACCTGGATCAAAATTTCACTCTTTTGTATAGTCCTGGCACTCTAGATTCGACATCGAAAATTTTCAAAAAATTTGTATTTTATCAAAAAATGTCAAATTATGATCATTTTTGGCTTATGTAGACTGGGACCAATCATAAAAGACCTATATATATGCATATCGACTTACCTGAATCAAAATTTCACTCTTTTGTATAGTCTTGGCACTCTAGATTCGACATCGAAAATTTTCAAAAAATTTGTTTTTTATCAAAAAATGTCAAATTATGATCATTTTTTGCTTATTTAGACTGGGACCAATCATAAAAGACCTATATATATGCATATCGACTTACCTGGATCAAAATTTCACTCGTTTGTATAGTCCTGGCACTCTAGATTCAACATCGAAAATTTTCAAAAAATTTGTTTTTTATCAAAAAATGTCAAATTATGATCATTTTTGGCTTATTTAGACTGGGACCAATCATAAAAGACCTATATATATGCATATCGACTTACCTGGATCAAAATTTCACTCTTTTGTATATTCTTGGCACTCTAGATTCGACACCGAAAATTTTCAAAAAATTTGTTTTTTATCAAAAAATGTCAAATTATGATCATTTTTGGCTTATTTAGACTGGGACCAATCATAAAAGACCTATATATATGCATATCGACTTACCTGGATCAAAATTTCACTCTTTTGTATAGTCCTGGCACTCTAGATTCGACATCGAAAATTTTCAAAAAATTTGTTTTTTATCAAAAAATGTCAAATTATGATCATTTTTTGCTTATTTAGACTGTGACCAATCATAAAAGACCTATATATATGCATATCGACTTACCTGGATCAAAATTTCACTCTTTTGTATAGTCCTGGCACTCTAGATTCGACATCGAAAATTTTCAAAAAATTAGTTTTTTATCAAAAAATTTCAAATTATGATCATTTTTGGCTTATTTAGACTGGGACCAATCATAAAAGACCTATATATATGCATATCGACTTACCTGGATCAAAATTTCACTCTTTTGTATAGTCCTGGCACTCTAGATTCGACATCGAAAATTTTCAAAAAATTTGTTTTTTATCAAAAAATGTCAAATTATGATCATTTTTTGCTTATTTAGACTGGGACCAATCATAAAAGACCTATATATATGCATTTCGACTTACCTGAATCAAAATTTCACTCTTTTGTATAGTCTTGGCTGTCTAGATTCGACATCGAAAATTTTCAAAAAATTTGTTTTTTATCAAAAAATGTCAAATTATGATCATTTTTTGCTTATTTAGACTGTGACCAATCATAAAAGACCTATATATATGCATATCGACTTACCTGGATCAAAATTTCACTCTTTTGTATAGTCCTGGCACTCTAGATTCGACATCGAAAATTTTCAAAAAATTTGTATTTTATCAAAAAATGTCAAATTATGATCATTTTTGGTTTATTTAGACTGGGCCCAATCATAAAAGACCTATATTAATGCATATCGACTTACCTGAATCAAAATTTCACTCTTTTGTATAGTCCTGGCACTCTAGATTCGACATCGAAAATTTTCAAAAAATTTGTATTTCATCAATAAATGTCAAATTATGATCATTTTTGGTTTATTTAGACTGGGACCAATCATAAAAGACCTATATTAATGCATATCGACTTACCTGAATCAAAATTTCACTCTTTTGTATAGTCCTGGCACTCTAGATTCGACATCGAAAATTTTCAAAAAATTTGTATTTCATCAAAAAATGTCAAATTATGATCATTTTTGGCTTATTTAGACTGGGACCAATCATAAAAGACCTATATTAATGCATATCGACTTACCTGAATCAAAATTTCACTCTTTTGTATAGTCCGGGCACTCTAGATTCGACATCGAAAATTTTCAAAAAATTTGTATTTCATCAATAAATGTCAAATTATGATCATTTTTGGCTTATTTAGACTGGGACCAATCATAAAAGACCTATATATATGCATTTCGACTTACCTGAATCAAAATTTCACTCTTTTGTATAGTCTTGGCTGTCTAGATTCGACATCGAAAATTTTCAAAAAATTTGTTTTTTATCAAAAAATGTCAAATTATGATCATTTTTTGCTTATTTAGACTGTGACCAATCATAAAAGACCTATATATATGCATATCGACTTACCTGGATCAAAATTTCACTCTTTTGTATAGTATTGGCACTCTAGATTCGACATCGAAAATTTTCAAAAAATTTGTATTTTATCAAAAAATGTCAAATTATGATCATTTTTGGTTTATTTAGACTGGGACCAATCATAAAAGACCTATATTAATGCATATCGACTTACCTGAATCAAAATTTCACTCTTTTGTATAGTCCTGGCACTCTAGATTCGACATCGAAAATTTTCAAAAAATTTGTATTTCATCAATAAATGTCAAATTATGATCATTTTTGGCTTATTTAGACTGGGACCAATCATAAAAGACCTATATATATGCATATCGACTTACCTGGATCAAAATTTCACTCTTTTGTATAGTCCTGGCACTCTAGATTCGACATCGAAAATTTTCAAAAAATTTGTTTTTTATCAAAAAATGTCAAATTATGATCATTTTTGGCTTATTTAGACTGGGACCAATCATAAAAGACCTATATATATGCATATCGACTAACCTAAATCAAAATTTCACTCTTTTGTATAGTCTTGGCACTCTAGATTCGACATCGAAAATTTTCAAAAAATTTGTTTTTTATCAAAAAATGTCAAATTATGATCATTTTTTGCTTATTTAGACTGGGACCAATCATAAAAGACCTATATATCTGCATTTCGACTTACCTGAATCAAAATTTCACTCTTTTGTATAGTCTTGGCTGTCTAGATTCGACATCGAAAATTTTCAAAAAATTTGTTTTTTATCAAAAAATGTCAAATTATGATCATTTTTTGCTTATTTAGACTGTGACCAATCATAAAAGACCTATATATATGCATATCGACTTACCTGGATCAAAATTTCACTCTTTTGTATAGTCCTGGCACTCTAGATTCGACATCGAAAATTTTCAAAAAATTTGTATTTTATCAAAAAATGTCAAATTATGATCATTTTTGGTTTATTTAGACTGGGACCAATCATAAAAGACCTATATTAATGCATATCGACTTACCTGAATCAAAATTTCACTCTTTTGTATAGTCCTGGCACTCTAGATTCGACATCGAAAATTTTCAAAAAATTTGTTTTTTATCAAAAAATGTCAAATTATGATCATTTTTTGCTTATTTAGACTGGGACCAATCATAAAAGACCTATATATATGCATATCGACTTACCTGGATCAAAATTTCACTCTTTTGTATAGTCCTGGCACTCTAGATTCGACATCGAAAATTTTCAAAAAATTTGTTTTTTATCAAAAAATGTCAAATTATGATCATTTTTGGCTTATTTAGACTGGGACCAATCATAAAAGACCTATATATATGCATATCGACTAACCTGAATCAAAATTTCACTCTTTTGTATAGTCTTGGCACTCTAGATTCGACATCGAAAATTTTCAAAAAATTTGTTTTTTATCAAAAAATGTCAAATTATGATCATTTTTTGCTTATTTAGACTGGGACCAATCATAAAAGACCTATATATATGCATATCGACTTACCTGGATCAAAATTTCACTCTTTTGTATAGTCCTGGCACTCTAGATTCGACATCGAAAATTTTCAAAAAATTTGTATTTTATCAAAAAATGTCAAATTATGATCATTTTTGGCTTATTTAGACTGGAACCAATCATAAAAGACCTATATATATGCATATCGACTTACCTGGATCAAAATTTCACTCTTTTGTATAGTCCTGGCACTCTAGATTCGACATCGAAAATTTTCAAAAAATTTGTATTTTATCAAAAAATGTCAAATTATGATCATTTTTGGCTTATTTAGACTGGGACCAATCATAAAAGACCTATATATATGCATATCGACTTACCTGGATCAAAATTTCACTCTTTTGTATAGTCCTGGCACTCTAGATTCGACATCGAAAATTTTCAAAAAATTTGTTTTATATCAAAAAATGTCAAATTATGATCATTTTTGGCTTATTTAGACTGGGACCAATCATAAAAGACCTATATATATGCATATCGACTTACCTGGATTAAAATTTCACTCTTTTGTATAGTCCTGGCACTCTAGATTCGACATCGAAAATTTTCAAAAAATTTGTATTTTATCAAAAAATGTCAAATTATGATCATTTTTGGCTTATTTAGACTGGGACCAATCATAAAAGACCTATATTAATGCATATCGACTTACCTGAATCAAAATTTCACTCTTTTGTATAGTCCTGGCACTCTAGATTCGACATCGAAAATTTTCAAAAAATTTGTATTTCATCAATAAATGTCAAACAATGATCATTTTTGGCTTATTTAGACTGGGACCAATCATAAAAGACCTATATATATGCATATCGACTTACCTGGATCAAAATTTCACTCTTTTGTATAGTCCTGGCACTCTAGATTCGACATCGAAAATTTTCAAAAAATTTGTTTTTTATCAAAAAATGTCAAATTATGATCATTTTTGGCTTATTTAGACTGGGACCAATCATAAAAGACCTATATATATGCATATCGACTTACCTGAATCAAAATTTCACTCTTTTGTATAGTCTTGGCACTCTAGATTCGACATCGAAAATTTTCAAAAAATTTGTTTTTTATCAAAAAATGTCAAATTATGATCATTTTTTGCTTATTTAGACTGGGACCAATCATAAAAGACCTATATATATGCATATCGACTTACCTGGATCAAAATTTCACTCTTTTGTATAGTCCTGGCACTCTAGATTCAACATCGAAAATTTTCAAAAAATTTGTTTTTTATCAAAAAATGTCAAATTATGATCATTTTTGGCTTATTTAGACTGGGACCAATCATAAAAGACCTATATATATGCATATCGACTTACCTGGATCAAAATTTCACTCTTTTGTATAGTCCTGGCACTCTAGACTCGACATCGAAAATTTTCAAAAAATTTGTATTTTATCAAAAAATGGCAAATTATGATCATTTTTGGCTTATGTAGACTGGGACCGATCATAAAAGACCTATATATATGCATATGGACTTACCTGGATCAAAATTTCACTCTTTTGTATAGTCCTGGCACTCTAGATTCGACATCGAAAATTTTCAAAAAATTTGTATTTTATCAAAAAATGTCAAATTATGATCATTTTTGGCTTATTTAGACTGGGACCAATCATAAAAGACCTATATATATGCATATCGACTTACCTGGTTTAAAATTTCACTCTTTTGTATAGTCCTGGCACTCTAGATTCGACATCGAAAATTTTCAAAAAATTTGTACTTTATCAAAAAATGTCAAATTATGATCATTTTTGGCTTATTTAGACTGGGACCAATCATAAAAGACCTATATATATGCATATCGACTTACCTGGATCAAAACTTCACTCTTTTGTATAGTCCTGGCACTCTAGATTCGACATCGAAAATTTTCAAAAAATTTGTTTTTTATCAAAAAATGGCAAATTATGATCATTTTTGGCTTATTTAGACTGGGACCAATCATAAAAGACCTATATATATGCATATCGACTTACCTGGATCAAAATTTCACTCTTTTGTATAGTCCTGGCACTCTAGATTCGACATCGAAAATTTTCAAAAAATTTGTTTTATATCAAAAAATGTCAAATTATGATCATTTTTGGCTTATTTAGACTGGGACCAATCATAAAAGACCTATATATATGCATATCGACTTACCTGGATCAAAATTTCACTCTTTTGTATAGTCCTGGCACTCTAGATTCGACATCGATAATTTTCAAAAAATTTGTATTTTATCAAAAAATGTCAAATTATGATCATTTTTGGCTTATTTAGACTGGGACCAATCATAAAAGACCTATATATATGCATATCGACTTACCTGAATCAAAATTTCACTCTTTTGTATAGTCCTGGCACTCTAGATTCGACATCGAAAATTTTCAAAAAATTTGTTTTTTATCAAAAAATGTCAAATTATGATCATTTTTGGCTTATTTAGACTGGGACCAATCATAAAAGACCTATATATATGCATATCGACTTACCTGGATCAAAATTTCACTCTTTTGTATAGTCCTGGCACTCTAGATTCGACATCGAAAATTTTCAAAAAATTTGTATTTTATCAAAAAATGGCAAATTATGATCATTTTTGGCTTATTTAGACTGGGACCGATCATAAAAGACCTATATATATGCATATTGACTTACCTGGATCAAAATTTCACTCTTTTGTATAGTCCTGGCACTCTAGATTCGACATCGAAAATTTTCAAAAAATTTGTATTTTATCAAAAAATGGCAAATTATGATCATTTTTGGCTTATTTAGACTGGGACCGATCATTAAAGACCTATATATATGCATATCGACTTACCTGGATCAAAATTTCACTCTTTTGTATAGTCCTGGCACTCTAGATTCGACATCGAAAATTTTCAAAAAATTTGTATTTTATCAAAAAATGTCAAATTATGATCATTTTTGGCTTATTTAGACTGGGACCAATCATAAAAGACCTATATATATGCATATCGACTTACCTGGATCAAAATTTCACTCTTTTGTATAGTCCTGGCACTCTAGATTCGACATCGAAAATTTTCAAAAAATTTGTTTTTTATCAAAAAATGTCAAATTATGATCATTTTTGGCTTATTTAGACTGGGACCAATCATAAAAGACCTATATATATGCATATCGACTTACCTGGATCAAAATTTCACTCTTTTGTATAGTCCTGGCACTCTAGATTCGACATCGAAAATTTTCAAAAAATTTGTTTTATATCAAAAAATGTCAAATTATGATCATTTTTGGCTTATTTAGACTGGGACCAATCATAAAAGACCTATATATATGCATATCGACTTACCTGGATCAAAATTTCACTCTTTTGTATAGTCCTGGCACTCTAGATTCGACATCGAAAATTTTCAAAAAATTTGTATTTTATCAAAAAATGTCAAATTATGATCATTTTTGGCTTATTTAGACTGGGACCAATCATAAAAGACCTATATTAATGCATATCGACTTACCTGAATCAAAATTTCACTCTTTTGTATAGTCCTGGCACTCTAGATTCGACATCGAAAATTTTCAAAAAATTTGTATTTCATCAATAAATGTCAAACAATGATCATTTTTGGCTTATTTAGACTGGGACCAATCATAAAAGACCTATATATATGCATATCGACTTACCTGGATCAAAATTTCACTCTTTTGTATAGTCCTGGCACTCTAGATTCGACATCGAAAATTTTCAAAAAATTTGTTTTTTATCAAAAAATGTCAAATTATGATCATTTTTGGCTTATTTAGACTGGGACCAATCATAAAAGACCTATATATATGCATATCGACTTACCTGAATCAAAATTTCACTCTTTTGTATAGTCTTGGCACTCTAGATTCGACATCGAAAATTTTCAAAAAATTTGTTTTTTATCAAAAAATGTCAAATTATGATCATTTTTGGCTTATTTAGACTGGGACCAATCATAAAAGACCTATATATATGCATATCGACTTACCTGGATCAAAATTTCACTCTTTTGTATAGTCCTGGCACTCTAGATTCGACATCGAAAATTTTCAAAAAATTTGTTTTTTATCAAAAAATGTCAAATTATGATCATTTTTGGCTTATTTAGACTGGGACCAATCATAAAAGACCTATATATATGCATATCGACTTACCTGGATCAAAATTTCACTCTTTTGTATAGTCCTGGCACTCTAGATTCGACATCGAAAATTTTCAAAAAATTTGTTTTATATCAAAAAATGTCAAATTATGATCATTTTTGGCTTATTTAGACTGGGACCAATCATAAAAGACCTATATATATGCATATCGACTTACCTGGATCAAAATTTCACTCTTTTGTATAGTCCTGGCACTCTAGATTCGACATCGAAAATTTTCAAAAAATTTGTATTTTATCAAAAAATGTCAAATTATGATCATTTTTGGCTTATTTAGACTGGGACCAATCATAAAAGACCTATATTAATGCATATCGACTTACCTGAATCAAAATTTCACTCTTTTGTATAGTCCTGGCACTCTAGATTCAACATCGAAAATTTTCAAAAAATTTGTTTTTTATCAAAAAATGTCAAATTATGATCATTTTTGGCTTATTTAGACTGGGACCAATCATAAAAGACCTATATATATGCATATCGACTTACCTGGATCAAAATTTCACTCTTTTGTATAGTCCTGGCACTCTAGATTCGACATCGAAAATTTTCAAAAAATTTGTATTTTATCAAAAAATGGCAAATTATGATCATTTTTGGCTTATTTAGACTGGGACCGATCATAAAAGACCTATATATATGCATATGGACTTACCTGGATCAAAATTTCACTCTTTTGTATAGTCCTGGCACTCTAGATTCGACATCGAAAATTTTCAAAAAATTTGTATTTTATCAAAAAATGTCAAATTATGATCATTTTTGGCTTATTTAGACTGGGACCAATCATAAAAGACCTATATATATGCATATCGACTTACCTGGTTTAAAATTTCACTCTTTTGTATAGTCCTGGCACTCTAGATTCGACATCGAAAATTTTCAAAAAATTTGTACTTTATCAAAAAATGTCAAATTATGATCATTTTTGGCTTATTTAGACTGGGACCAATCATAAAAGACCTATATATATGCATATCGACTTACCTGGATCAAAATTTCACTCTTTTGTATAGTCCTGGCACTCTAGATTCGACATCGAAAATTTTCAAAAAATTTGTTTTTTATCAAAAAATGGCAAATTATGATCATTTTTGGCTTATTTAGACTGGGACCAATCATAAAAGACCTATATATATGCATATCGACTTACCTGGATCAAAATTTCACTCTTTTGTATAGTCCTGGCACTCTAGATTCGACATCGAAAATTTTCAAAAAATTTGTTTTATATCAAAAAATGTCAAATTATGATCATTTTTGGCTTATTTAGACTGGGACCAATCATAAAAGACCTATATATATGCATATCGACTTACCTGGATCAAAATTTCACTCTTTTGTATAGTCCTGGCACTCTAGATTCGACATCGATAATTTTCAAAAAATTTGTATTTTATCAAAAAATGTCAAATTATGATCATTTTTGGCTTATTTAGACTGGGACCAATCATAAAAGACCTATATATATGCATATCGACTTACCTGAATCAAAATTTCACTCTTTTGTATAGTCCTGGCACTCTAGATTCGACATCGAAAATTTTCAAAAAATTTGTTTTTTATCAAAAAATGTCAAATTATGATCATTTTTGGCTTATTTAGACTGGGACCAATCATAAAAGACCTATATATATGCATATCGACTTACCTGGATCAAAATTTCACTCTTTTGTATAGTCCTGGCACTCTAGATTCGACATCGAAAATTTTCAAAAAATTTGTATTTTATCAAAAAATGGAAAATTATGATCATTTTTGGCTTATTTAGACTGGGACCGATCATAAAAGACCTATATATATGCATATTGACTTACCTGGATCAAAATTTCACTCTTTTGTATAGTCCTGGCACTCTAGATTCGACATCGAAAATTTTCAAAAAATTTGTATTTTATCAAAAAATGGCAAATTATGATCATTTTTGGCTTATTTAGACTGGGACCGATCATTAAAGACCTATATATATGCATATGGACTTACCTGGATCAAAATTTCACTCTTTTGTATAGTCCTGGCACTCTAGATTCGACATCGAAAATTTTCAAAAAATTTGTATTTTATCAAAAAATGTCAAATTATGATCATTTTTGGCTTATTTAGACTGGGACCAATCATAAAAGACCTATATATATGCATATCGACTTACCTGGATCAAAATTTCACTCTTTTGTATAGTCCTGGCACTCTAGATTCGACATCGAAAATTTTCAAAAAATTTGTTTTTTATCAAAAAATGTCAAATTATGATCATTTTTGGCTTATTTAGACTGGGACCAATCATAAAAGACCTATATATATGCATATCGACTTACCTGGATCAAAATTTCACTCTTTTGTATAGTCCTGGCACTCTAGATTCGACATCGAAAATTTTCAAAAAATTTGTTTTATATCAAAAAATGTCAAATTATGATCATTTTTGGCTTATTTAGACTGGGACCAATCATAAAAGACCTATATATATGCATATCGACTTACCTGGATCAAAATTTCACTCTTTTGTATAGTCCTGGCACTCTAGATTCGACATCGAAAATTTTCAAAAAATTTGTATTTTATCAAAAAATGTCAAATTATGATCATTTTTGGCTTATTTAGACTGGGACCAATCATAAAAGACCTATATTAATGCATATCGACTTACCTGAATCAAAATTTCACTCTTTTGTATAGTCCTGGCACTCTAGATTCGACATCGAAAATTTTCAAAAAATTTGTATTTCATCAATAAATGTCAAACAATGATCATTTTTGGCTTATTTAGACTGGGACCAATCATAAAAGACCTATATATATGCATATCGACTTACCTGGATCAAAATTTCACTCTTTTGTATAGTCCTGGCACTCTAGATTCGACATCGAAAATTTTCAAAAAATTTGTTTTTTATCAAAAAATGTCAAATTATGATCATTTTTGGCTTATTTAGACTGGGACCAATCATAAAAGACCTATATATATGCATATCGACTTACCTGAATCAAAATTTCACTCTTTTGTATAGTCTTGGCACTCTAGATTCGACATCGAAAATTTTCAAAAAATTTGTTTTTTATCAAAAAATGTCAAATTATGATCATTTTTGGCTTATTTAGACTGGGACCAATCATAAAAGACCTATATATATGCATATCGACTTACCTGGATCAAAATTTCACTCTTTTGTATAGTCCTGGCACTCTAGATTCGACATCGAAAATTTTCAAAAAATTTGTATTTTATCAAAAAATGGCAAATTATGATCATTTTTGGCTTATTTAGACTGGGACCGATCATAAAAGACCTATATATATGCATATTGACTTACCTGGATCAAAATTTCACTCTTTTGTATAGTCCTGGCACTCTAGATTCGACATCGAAAATTTTCAAAAAATTTGTATTTTATCAAAAAATGGCAAATTATGATCATTTTTGGCTTATTTAGACTGGGACCGATCATTAAAGACCTATATATATGCATATGGACTTACCTGGATCAAAATTTCACTCTTTTGTATAGTCCTGACACTCTAGATTCGACATCGAAAATTTTCAAAAAATTTGTATTTTATCAAAAAATGTCAAATTATGATCATTTTTGGCTTATTTAGACTGGGACCAATCATAAAAGACCTATATATATGCATATCGACTTACCTGGATCAAAATTTCACTCTTTTGTATAGTCCTGGCACTCTAGATTCGACATCGAAAATTTTCAAAAAATTTGTTTTTTATCAAAAAATGTCAAATTATGATCATTTTTGGCTTATTTAGACTGGGACCAATCATAAAAGACCTATATATATGCATATCGACTTACCTGGATCAAAATTTCACTCTTTTGTATAGTCCTGGCACTCTAGATTCGACATCGAAAATTTTCAAAAAATTTGTTTTATATCAAAAAATGTCAAATTATGATCATTTTTGGCTTATTTAGACTGGGACCAATCATAAAAGACCTATATATATGCATATCG
This sequence comes from Chrysoperla carnea, assembly GCF_905475395.1. Classification (NCBI taxonomy): domain Eukaryota; kingdom Metazoa; phylum Arthropoda; class Insecta; order Neuroptera; family Chrysopidae; genus Chrysoperla; species Chrysoperla carnea. The sequence continues at coordinate 1,497,703 of NW_025408234.1, read as the reverse complement.
ACTTACCTGGATCAAAATTTCACTCTTTTGTATAGTCCTGGCACTCTAGATTCGACATCGAAAATTTTCAAAAAATTTGTATTTTATCAAAAAATGTCAAATTATGATCATTTTTGGCTTATTTAGACTGGGACCAATCATAAAAGACCTATATTAATGCATATCGACTTACCTGAATCAAAATTTCACTCTTTTGTATAGTCCTGGCACTCTAGATTCGACATCGAAAATTTTCAAAAAATTTGTATTTCATCAATAAATGTCAAACAATGATCATTTTTGGCTTATTTAGACTGGGACCAATCATAAAAGACCTATATATATGCATATCGACTTACCTGGATCAAAATTTCACTCTTTTGTATAGTCCTGGCACTCTAGATTCGACATCGAAAATTTTCAAAAAATTTGTTTTTTATCAAAAAATGTCAAATTATGATCATTTTTGGCTTATTTAGACTGGGACCAATCATAAAAGACCTATATATATGCATATCGACTTACCTGAATCAAAATTTCACTCTTTTGTATAGTCTTGGCACTCTAGATTCGACATCGAAAATTTTCAAAAAATTTGTTTTTTATCAAAAAATGTCAAATTATGATCATTTTTTGCTTATTTAGACTGGGACCAATCATAAAAGACCTATATATATGCATATCGACTTACCTGGATCAAAATTTCACTCTTTTGTATAGTCCTGGCACTCTAGATTCAACATCGAAAATTTTCAAAAAATTTGTTTTTTATCAAAAAATGTCAAATTATGATCATTTTTGGCTTATTTAGACTGGGACCAATCATAAAAGACCTATATATATGCATATCGACTTACCTGGATCAAAATTTCACTCTTTTGTATAGTCCTGGCACTCTAGATTCGACATCGATAATTTTCAAAAAATTTGTATTTTATCAAAAAATGTCAAATTATGATCATTTTTGGCTTATTTAGACTGGGACCAATCATAAAAGACCTATATATATGCATATCGACTTACCTGAATCAAAATTTCACTCTTTTGTATAGTCCTGGCACTCTAGATTCGACATCGAAAATTTTCAAAAAATTTGTTTTTTATCAAAAAATGTCAAATTATGATCATTTTTGGCTTATTTAGACTGGGACCAATCATAAAAGACCTATATATATGCATATCGACTTACCTGGATCAAAATTTCACTCTTTTGTATAGTCCTGGCACTCTAGATTCGACATCGAAAATTTTCAAAAAATTTGTATTTTATCAAAAAATGGCAAATTATGATCATTTTTGGCTTATTTAGACTGGGACCGATCATAAAAGACCTATATATATGCATATTGACTTACCTGGATCAAAATTTCACTCTTTTGTATAGTCCTGGCACTCTAGATTCGACATCGAAAATTTTCAAAAAATTTGTATTTTATCAAAAAATGGCAAATTATGATCATTTTTGGCTTATTTAGACTGGGACCGATCATTAAAGACCTATATATATGCATATGGACTTACCTGGATCAAAATTTCACTCTTTTGTATAGTCCTGGCACTCTAGATTCGACATCGAAAATTTTCAAAAAATTTGTATTTTATCAAAAAATGTCAAATTATGATCATTTTTGGCTTATTTAGACTGGGACCAATCATAAAAGACCTATATATATGCATATCGACTTACCTGGATCAAAATTTCACTCTTTTGTATAGTCCTGGCACTCTAGATTCGACATCGAAAATTTTCAAAAAATTTGTTTTTTATCAAAAAATGTCAAATTATGATCATTTTTGGCTTATTTAGACTGGGACCAATCATAAAAGACCTATATATATGCATATCGACTTACCTGGATCAAAATTTCACTCTTTTGTATAGTCCTGGCACTCTAGATTCGACATCGAAAATTTTCAAAAAATTTGTTTTATATCAAAAAATGTCAAATTATGATCATTTTTGGCTTATTTAGACTGGGACCAATCATAAAAGACCTATATATATGCATATCGACTTACCTGGATCAAAATTTCACTCTTTTGTATAGTCCTGGCACTCTAGATTCGACATCGAAAATTTTCAAAAAATTTGTATTTTATCAAAAAATGTCAAATTATGATCATTTTTGGCTTATTTAGACTGGGACCAATCATAAAAGACCTATATTAATGCATATCGACTTACCTGAATCAAAATTTCACTCTTTTGTATAGTCCTGGCACTCTAGATTCGACATCGAAAATTTTCAAAAAATTTGTATTTCATCAATAAATGTCAAACAATGATCATTTTTGGCTTATTTAGACTGGGACCAATCATAAAAGACCTATATATATGCATATCGACTTACCTGGATCAAAATTTCACTCTTTTGTATAGTCCTGGCACTCTAGATTCGACATCGAAAATTTTCAAAAAATTTGTTTTTTATCAAAAAATGTCAAATTATGATCATTTTTGGCTTATTTAGACTGGGACCAATCATAAAAGACCTATATATATGCATATCGACTTACCTGAATCAAAATTTCACTCTTTTGTATAGTCTTGGCACTCTAGATTCGACATCGAAAATTTTCAAAAAATTTGTTTTTTATCAAAAAATGTCAAATTATGATCATTTTTTGCTTATTTAGACTGGGACCAATCATAAAAGACCTATATATATGCATATCGACTTACCTGGATCAAAATTTCACTCTTTTGTATAGTCCTGGCATTCTAGATTCAACATCGAAAATTTTCAAAAAATTTGTTTTTTATCAAAAAATGTCAAATTATGATCATTTTTGGCTTATTTAGACTGGGACCAATCATAAAAGACCTATATATATGCATATCGACTTACCTGGATCAAAATTTCACTCTTTTGTATAGTCCTGGCACTCTAGATTCGACATCGAAAATTTTCAAAAAATTTGTATTTTATCAAAAAATGGCAAATTATGATCATTTTTGGCTTATTTAGACTGGGACCGATCATAAAAGACCTATATATATGCATATGGACTTACCTGGATCAAAATTTCACTCTTTTGTATAGTCCTGGCACTCTAGATTCGACATCGAAAATTTTCAAAAAATTTGTATTTTATCAAAAAATGTCAAATTATGATCATTTTTGGCTTATTTAGACTGGGACCAATCATAAAAGACCTATATATATGCATATCGACTTACCTGGTTTAAAATTTCACTCTTTTGTATAGTCCTGGCACTCTAGATTCGACATCGAAAATTTTCAAAAAATTTGTACTTTATCAAAAAATGTCAAATTATGATCATTTTTGGCTTATTTAGACTGGGACCAATCATAAAAGACCTATATATATGCATATCGACTTACCTGGATCAAAATTTCACTCTTTTGTATAGTCCTGGCACTCTAGATTCGACATCGAAAATTTTCAAAAAATTTGTTTTTTATCAAAAAATGGCAAATTATGATCATTTTTGGCTTATTTAGACTGGGACCAATCATAAAAGACCTATATATATGCATATCGACTTACCTGGATCAAAATTTCACTCTTTTGTATAGTCCTGGCACTCTAGATTCGACATCGAAAATTTTCAAAAAATTTGTTTTATATCAAAAAATGTCAAATTATGATCATTTTTGGCTTATTTAGACTGGGACCAATCATAAAAGACCTATATATATGCATATCGACTTACCTGGATCAAAATTTCACTCTTTTGTATAGTCCTGGCACTCTAGATTCGACATCGATAATTTTCAAAAAATTTGTATTTTATCAAAAAATGTCAAATTATGATCATTTTTGGCTTATTTAGACTGGGACCAATCATAAAAGACCTATATATATGCATATCGACTTACCTGAATCAAAATTTCACTCTTTTGTATAGTCCTGGCACTCTAGATTCGACATCGAAAATTTTCAAAAAATTTGTTTTTTATCAAAAAATGTCAAATTATGATCATTTTTGGCTTATTTAGACTGGGACTAATCATAAAAGACCTATATATATGCATATCGACTTACCTGGATCAAAATTTCACTCTTTTGTATAGTCCTGGCACTCTAGATTCGACATCGAAAATTTTCAAAAAATTTGTTTTATATCAAAAAATGTCAAATTATGATCATTTTTGGCTTATTTAGACTGGGACCAATCATAAAAGACCTATATATATGCATATCGACTTACCTGGATCAAAATTTCACTCTTTTGTATAGTCCTGGCACTCTAGATTCGACATCGATAATTTTCAAAAAATTTGTATTTTATCAAAAAATGTCAAATTATGATCATTTTTGGCTTATTTAGACTGGGACCAATCATAAAAGACCTATATATATGCATATCGACTTACCTGAATCAAAATTTCACTCTTTTGTATAGTCCTGGCACTCTAGATTCGACATCGAAAATTTTCAAAAAATTTGTTTTTTATCAAAAAATGTCAAATTATGATCATTTTTGGCTTATTTAGACTGGGACCAATCATAAAAGACCTATATATATGCATATCGACTTACCTGGATCAAAATTTCACTCTTTTGTATAGTCCTGGCACTCTAGATTCGACATCGAAAATTTTCAAAAAATTTGTATTTTATCAAAAAATGGCAAATTATGATCATTTTTGGCTTATTTAGACTGGGACCGATCATAAAAGACCTATATATATGCATATTGACTTACCTGGATCAAAATTTCACTCTTTTGTATAGTCCTGGCACTCTAGATTCGACATCGAAAATTTTCAAAAAATTTGTATTTTATCAAAAAATGGCAAATTATGATCATTTTTGGCTTATTTAGACTGGGACCGATCATTAAAGACCTATATATATGCATATGGACTTACCTGGATCAAAATTTCACTCTTTTGTATAGTCCTGGCACTCTAGATTCGACATCGAAAATTTTCAAAAAATTTGTATTTTATCAAAAAATGTCAAATTATGATCATTTTTGGCTTATTTAGACTGGGACCAATCATAAAAGACCTATATATATGCATATCGACTTACCTGGATCAAAATTTCACTCTTTTGTATAGTCCTGGCACTCTAGATTCGACATCGAAAATTTTCAAAAAATTTGTACTTTATCCAAAAATGTCAAATTATGATCATTTTTGGCTTATTTAGACTGGGACCAATCATAAAAGACCTATTTATATGCATATCGACTTACCTGGATCAAAATTTCACTCTTTTGTATAGTCCTGGCACTCTAGATTCGACATCGAAAATTTTCAAAAAATTTGTTTTTTATCAAAAAATGTCAAATTATGATCATTTTTGGCTTATTTAGACTGGGACCAATCATAAAAGACCTATATATATGCATATCGACTTACCTGGATCAAAATTTCACTCTTTTGTATAGTCCTGGCACTCTAGATTCGACATCGAAAATTTTCAAAAAATTTGTACTTTATCAAAAAATGTCAAATTATGATCATTTTTGGCTTATTTAGACTGGGACCAATCATAAAAGACCTATATATATGCATATCGACTTACCTGGATCAAAATTTCACTCTTTTGTATAGTCCTGGCACTCTAGATTCGACATCGAAAATTTTCAAAAAATTTGTTTTTTATCAAAAAATGTCAAATTATGATCATTTTTGGCTTATTTAGACTGGGACCAATCATAAAAGACCTATATATATGCATATCGACTTACCTGGATCAAAATTTCACTCTTTTGTATAGTCCTGGCACTCTAGATTCGACATCGAAAATTTTCAAAAAATTTGTTTTATATCAAAAAATGTCAAATTATGATCATTTTTGGCTTATTTAGACTGGGACCAATCATAAAAGACCTATATATATGCATATCGACTTACCTGGATCAAAATTTCACTCTTTTGTATAGTCCTGGCACTCTAGATTCGACATCGATAATTTTCAAAAAATTTGTATTTTATCAAAAAATGTCAAATTATGATCATTTTTGGCTTATTTAGACTGGGACCAATCATAAAAGACCTATATATATGCATATCGACTTACCTGAATCAAAATTTCACTCTTTTGTATAGTCCTGGCACTCTAGATTCGACATCGAAAATTTTCAAAAAATTTGTTGTTTATCAAAAAATGTCAAATTATGATCATTTTTGGCTTATTTAGACTGGGACCAATCATAAAAGACCTATATATATGCATATCGACTTACCTGGATCAAAATTTCACTCTTTTGTATAGTCCTGGCACTCTAGATTCGACATCGAAAATTTTCAAAAAATTTGTTTTATATCAAAAAATGTCAAATTATGATCATTTTTGGCTTATTTAGACTGGGACCAATCATAAAAGACCTATATATATGCATATCGACTTACCTGGATCAAAATTTCACTCTTTTGTATAGTCCTGGCACTCTAGATTCGACATCGATAATTTTCAAAAAATTTGTATTTTATCAAAAAATGTCAAATTATGATCATTTTTGGCTTATTTAGACTGGGACCAATCATAAAAGACCTATATATATGCATATCGACTTACCTGAATCAAAATTTCACTCTTTTGTATAGTCCTGGCACTCTAGATTCGACATCGAAAATTTTCAAAAAATTTGTTTTTTATCAAAAAATGTCAAATTATGATCATTTTTGGCTTATTTGGACTGGGACCAATCATAAAAGACCTATATATATGCATATCGACTTACCTGGATCAAAATTTCACTGTTTTGTATAGTCCTGGCACTCTAGATTCGACATCGAAAATTTTCAAAAAATTTGTTTTTTATCAAAAAATGTCAAATTATGATCATTTTTGGCTTATTTAGACTGGGACCAATCATAAAAGACCTATATATATGCATATCGACTTACCTGGATCAAAATTTCACTCTTTTGTATAGTCCTGGCACTCTAGATTCGACATCGAAAATTTTCAAAAAATTTGTATTTTATCAAAAAATGTCAAATTATGATCATTTTTGGCTTATTTAGACTGGGACCAATCATAAAAGACCTATATTAATGCATATCGACTTACCTGAATCAAAATTTCACTCTTTTGTATAGTCCTGGCACTCTAGATTCGACATCGAAAATTTTCAAAAAATTTGTATTTCATCAATAAATGTCAAATTATGATCATTTTTGGCTTATTTAGACTGGGACCAATCATAAAAGACCTATATATATGCATATCGACTTACCTGAATCAAAATTTCACTCTTTTGTATAGTCCTGGCACTCTAGATTCGACATCGAAAATTTTCAAAAAATTTGTTTTTTATCAAAAAATGTCAAATTATGATCATTTTTGGCTTATTTAGACTGGGACCAATCATAAAAGACCTATATATATGCATATCGACTTACCTGGATCAAAATTTCACTGTTTTGTATAGTCCTGGCACTCTAGATTCGACATCGAAAATTTTCAAAAAATTTGTTTTTTATCAAAAAATGTCAAATTATGATCATTTTTGGCTTATTTAGACTGGGACCAATCATAAAAGACCTATATATATGCATATCGACTTACCTGGATCAAAATTTCACTCTTTTGTATAGTCCTGGCACTCTAGATTCGACATCGAAAATTTTCAAAAAATTTGTATTTTATCAAAAAATGTCAAATTATGATCATTTTTGGCTTATTTAGACTGGGACCAATCATAAAAGACCTATATTAATGCATATCGACTTACCTGAATCAAAATTTCACTCTTTTGTATAGTCCTGGCACTCTAGATTCGACATCGAAAATTTTCAAAAAATTTGTTGTTTATCAAAAAATGTCAAATTATGATCATTTTTGGCTTATTTAGACTGGGACCAATCATAAAAGACCTATATATATGCATATCGACTTACCTGGATCAAAATTACACTCTTTTGTATAGTCCTGGCACTCTAGATTCGACATCGAAAATTTTCAAAAAATTTGTTTTATATCAAAAAAATGTCAAATTATGATCATTTTTGGCTTATTTAGACTGGGACCAATCATAAAAGACCTATATATATGCATATCGACTTACCTGGATCAAAATTTCACTCTTTTGTATAGTCCTGGCACTCTAGATTCGACATCGATAATTTTCAAAAAATTTGTATTTTATCAAAAAATGTCAAATTATGATCATTTTTGGCTTATTTAGACTGGGACCAATCATAAAAGACCTATATATATGCATATCGACTTACCTGAATCAAAATTTCACTCTTTTGTATAGTCCTGGCACTCTAGATTCGACATCGAAAATTTTCAAAAAATTTGTTTTTTATCAAAAAATGTCAAATTATGATCATTTTTGGCTTATTTAGACTGGGACCAATCATAAAAGACCTATATATATGCATATCGACTTACCTGGATCAAAATTTCACTGTTTTGTATAGTCCTGGCACTCTAGATTCGACATCGAAAATTTTCAAAAAATTTGTTTTTTATCAAAAAATGTCAAATTATGATCATTTTTGGCTTATTTAGACTGGGACCAATCATAAAAGACCTATATATATGCATATCGACTTACCTGGATCAAAATTTCACTCTTTTGTATAGTCCTGGCACTCTAGATTCGACATCGAAAATTTTCAAAAAATTTGTATTTTATCAAAAAATGTCAAATTATGATCATTTTTGGCTTATTTAGACTGGGACCAATCATAAAAGACCTATATTAATGCATATCGACTTACCTGAATCAAAATTTCACTCTTTTGTATAGTCCTGGCACTCTAGATTCGACATCGAAAATTTTCAAAAAATTTGTATTTCATCAATAAATGTCAAATTATGATCATTTTTGGCTTATTTAGACTGGGACCAATCATAAAAGACCTATATATATGCATATCGACTTACCTGGATCAAAATTTCACTATTTTGTATAGTCCTGGCACTCTAGATTCGACATCGAAAATTTTCAAAAAATTTGTTTTTTATCAAAAAATGTCAAATTATGATCATTTTTGGCTTATTTAGACTGGGACCAATCATAAAAGACCTATATATATGCATATCGACTTACCTGAATCAAAATTTCACTCTTTTGTATAGTCTTGGCACTCTAGATTCGACATCGAAAATTTTCAAAAAATTTGTTTTTTATCAAAAAATGTCAAATTATGATCATTTTTTGCTTATTTAGACTGGGACCAATCATAAAAGACCTATATATATGCATATCGACTTACCTGGATCAAAATTTCACTCTTTTGTATAGTCCTGGCACTCTAGATTCAACATCGAAAATTTTCAAAAAATTTGTTTTTTATCAAAAAATGTCAAATTATGATCATTTTTGGCTTATTTAGACTGGGACCAATCATAAAAGACCTATATATATGCACATCGACTTACCTGGTTCAAAATTTCACTCTTTTGTATAGTCCTGGCACTCTAGATTCGACATCGAAAATTTTCAAAAAATTTGTATTTTATCAAAAAATGTCAAATTATGATCATTTTTGGCTTATTTAGACTGGGACCAATCATAAAAGACCTATATATATGCATATCGACTTACCTGGATCAAAATTTCACTCTTTTGTATAGTCCTGGGACTCTAGATTCAACATCGAAAATTTTCGAAAAATTTGTTTTTTATCAAAAAATGTCAAATTATGATCATTTTTGGCTTATTTAGACTGGGACCAATCATAAAAGACCTATATATATGCATATCGACTTACCTGGATCAAAATTTCACTCTTTTGTATAGTCCTGGCACTCTAGATTCGACATCGAAAATTTTCAAAAAATTTGTATTTTATCAAAAAATGTCAAATTATGATCATTTTTGGCTTATTTAGACTGGGACCAATCATAAAAGACCTATATATATGCATATCGACTTACCTGGATCAAAATTTCACTCTTTTGTATAGTCCTGGCACTTTAGATTCGACATCGAAAATTTTCAAAAAAATTGTTTTTTATCAAAAAATGTCAAATTATGATCATTTTTGGCTTATTTAGACTGGGACCAATCATAAAAGACCTATATATATGCATATCGACTTACCTGGATCAAAATATCACTCTTTTGTATAGTCCTGGCACTCTAGATTCGACATCGAAAATTTTCAAAGAATTTGTTTTATATCAAAAAATGTCAAATTATGATCATTTTTGGCTTATTTAGACTGGGACCAATCATAAAAGACCTATATATATGCATATCGACTTACCTGGATCAAAATTTCACTCTTTTGTATTGTCCTGGCACTCTAGATTCGACATCGAAAATTTTCAAAAAATTTGTATTTTATCAAAAAATGTCAAATTATGATCACATTTGGCTTATTTAGACTGGGACCAATTATAAAAGACCTATATATGTGCATATCGACTTACCTGGATCAAAATTTCACTCTTTTGTATAGTCCTGGCACTCTAGATTCGACATCGAAAATTTTCAAAAAATTTGTATTTTATCAAAAAATGTCAAATTATGAACATTTTTGGCTTATTTAGACTGGGACCAATCATAAAAGACCTATATATATGCATAATGACTTACCTGGATCAAAATTTCACTCTTTTGTATAGTCCTGGCACTCTAGATTCGACATCGAAAATTTTCAAAAAATTTGTATTTTATCAAAAAATGTCAAATTATGATCATTTTTGGCTTATTTAGACTGGGACCAATCATAAAAGACCTATATATATGCATATCGACTTACCTGGATCAAAATTTCACTCTTTTGTATAGTCCTGGCACTCTAGATTCGACATCGAAAATTTTCAAAAAATTTGTATTTTATCAAAAAATGTCAAATTATGATCATTTTTGGCTTATTTAGACTGGGACCAATCATAAAAGACCTATATATATGTATATCGACTTACCTGGATCAAAATTTCACTCTTTTGTATAGTCTTGGCACTCTAGATTCGACATCGAAAATTTTCAAAAAATTTGTTTTTTATCAAAAAATGTCAAATTATGATCATTTTTGGCTTATTTAGACTGGGACCAATCATAAAAGACCTATATATATGCATATCGACTTAACTGGATCAAAATTTCACTCTTTTGTATAGTCCTGGCACTCTAGATTCGACATCGAAAATTTTCAAAAAATTTGTATTTTATCAAAAAATGTCAAATTATGATCACATTTGGCTTATTTAGACTGGGACCAATTATAAAAGACCTATATATGTGCATATCGACTTACCTGGATCAAAATTTCACTCTTTTGTATAGTCCTGGCACTCTAGATTCGACATCGAAAATTTTCAAAAAATTTGTATTTTATCAAAAAATGCCAAATTATGATCATTTTTGGCTTATTTAGACTGGGACCAATCATAAAAGACCTATATATATGCATTTCGACTTACCTGAATCAAAATTTCACTCTTTTGTATAGTCCTGGCACTCTAGATTCGACATCGAAAATTTTCAAAAAATTTGTTTTTTATCAAAAAATGCCAAATTATGATCATTTTTGGCTTATTTAGACTGGGACCAATCATAAAAGACCTATATATATGCATTTCGACTTACCTGAATCAAAATTTCACTCTTTTGTATAGTCTTGGCACTCTAGATTCGACATGGAAAATTTTCAAAAAATTTGTTTTTTATCAAAAAATGTCAAATTATGATCATTTTTTGCTTTTTTAGACTGGGACCAATCATAAAAGACCTATATATATGCATATCGACTTACCTGGATCAAAATTTCACTCTTTTGTATAGTCCTGGCACTCTAGATTCGACATCGAAAATTTTCAAAAAATTTGTTTTTTATCAAAAAATGCCAAATTATGATCATTTTTGGCTTACTTAGACTGGGACCAATCATGAAAGACCTATATATATGCATATCGACTTACCTGGATCAAAATTTCACTCTTTTGTATAGTCCTGGCACTCTAGATTCGACATCGAAAATTTTAAAAAAATTTGTTTTTTATCAAAAAATGTCAAATTATGATCATTTTTGGCTTATTTAGACTGGGACCAATCATAAAAGCCCTATATGTATGCATATCGACTTACCTGGATCAAAATTTCACTCTTTTGTATAGTCCTGGCACTCTAGATTCGACATCGAAAATTTTCAAAAAATTTGTTTTTTATCAAAAAATGTCAAATTATGATCATTTTTGGCTTATTTAGACTGGGACCAATCATGAAAGACCTATATATATGCATATCGACTTACCTGGATCAAAATTTCACTCTTTTGTATAGTCCTGGCACTCTAGATTCGACATCGAAAATTTTCAAAAAATTTGTATTTTATCAAAAAATGTCAAATTATGATCATTTTTGGCTTATTTAGACTGGGACCAATCATAAAAGACCTATATATATGCATATCGACTTACCTGGATCAAAATTTCACTCTTTTGTATAGTCCTGGCACTCTAGATTCGACATCGAAAATTTTCAAAAAATTTGTATTTTATCAAAAAATGTCAAATTATGATCATTTTTGGCTTATTTAGACTGGGACCAATCATAAAAGACCTATATATATGCATATCGACTTACCTGGATCAAAATTTCACTCTTTTGTATAGTCCTGGCACTCTAGATTCGACATCGAAAATTTTCAAAAAATTTGAATTTTATCAAAAAATGTCAAATTATGATCATTTTTGGCTTATTTAGACTGGGACCAATCATAAAAGACATATATATATATATATATCGACTTACCTGAGCAAAATTTCACTCTTTTGTATAGTCCTGGCACTCTAGATTCGACATCGAAAATTTTCAAAAAATTTGTTTTTCATCAAAAAATGTCAAATTATGATCATTTTTGGCTTATTTAGACTGGGACCAATCATAAAAGACCTATATATATGCATATCGACTTACCTGGATCAAAATTTCACTCTTTTGTATAGTCCTGGCACTCTAGATTTGACATCGAAAATTTTCAAAAAATTTGTATATTATCAAAAAATGTCAAATTATGATCATTTTTGACTTATTTAGACTGGGACCAATCATAAAAGACCTATATATATGCATATCGACTTACCTGGATCAAAATTTCACTCTTTTGTATAGTCCTGGCACTCTAGATTCGACATCGAAAATTTTCAAAAAATTTGTTTTTTATCAAAAAATGTCAAATTATGATCATTTTTGGCTTATTTAGACTGGGACCAATCGTAAAAGACCTATATATATGCATATCGACTTACCTGGATCAAAATTTCACTCTTTTGTATAGTCCTGGCACTCTAGATTCGACATCGAAAATTTTCAAAAAATTTGTTTTTTCTCAAAAAATGTCAAATTATGATCATTTTTGGCTTATTTAGACTGGGGCCAATCATAAAAGACCTATATATATGCATATCGACTTACTTGGATCAAAATTTCACTCTTTTGTATAGTCCTGGCACTCTAGATTCGACATCGAAAATTTTCAAAAAATTTGTTTTTTATCAAAAAATGTCAAATTATGATCATTATTGGCTTATTTAGACTGGGACCAATCATAAAAGACCTATATATATGCATATCGACTTACCTGGATCAAAATTTCACTCTTTTGTATAGTCCTGGCACTCTAGATTCGACATCGAAAATTTTCAACAAATTTATATTTTATCAAAAAATGTCAAATTATGATCATTTTTGGCTTATTAGACTGGGACCAATCATAAAAGACCTATATATATACATATCGACTTACCTGGATCAAAATTTCACTCTTTTGTATAGTCCTGGCACTCTAGATTTGACATCGAAAATTTTCAAAAAATTTGTATTTTATCAAAAAATGTCAAATTATGATCATTTTTTTCTTATTTAGACTGGGACCAATCATATAAGACCTATATATATGCAAATCGACTTACCTGGATCAAAATTTCACTCTTTTGTATAGTCCTGGCACTCTAGATTCGACATCGAAAATTTTCAAAAAATTTGTATTTTATCAAAAAATGTCAAATTATGATCATTTTTGGCTTATTTAGACTGGGACCAATCATAAAAGACCTATATATATGCATATCGACTTACCTGGATCAAAATTTCACTCTTTTGTATAGTCCTGGCACTCTAGATTCGACATCGAAAATTTTCAAAAAAATTTGTATTTTAGTAAAAAATGTCAAATTATGATCATTTTTGGCTTATATAGACTGGGACCAATCATAAAAGACCTATATATATGCATATCGACTTACCTGGATCAAAATTTCACTCTTTTGTATAGTCCTGGCACTCTAGATTCGACATCGAAAATTTTCAAAAAATTTGTATTTTATCAAAAAATGTCAAATTATGATCATTTTTGGCTTATTTAGACTGGGACCAATCATAAAAGACCTATATATATGCATATCGACTTACCTGGATCAAAATTTCACTCTTTTGTATAGTCCTGGCACTCTAGATTCGACATCGAAAATTTTCAAAAAATTTGTTTTTTATCAAAAAATGTCAAATTATGATCATTATTGGCTTATTTAGACTGGGACCAATCATAAAAGACCTATATATATGCATATCGACTTACCTGGATCAAAATTTCACTCTTTTGTATAGTCCTGGCACTCTAGATTCGACATCGAAAATTTTCAACAAATTTATATTTTATCAAAAAATGTCAAATTATGATCATTTTTGGCTTATTAGACTGGGACCAATCATAAAAGACCTATATATATACATATCGACTTACCTGGATCAAAATTTCACTCTTTTGTATAGTCCTGGCACTCTAGATTTGACATCGAAAATTTTCAAAAAATTTGTATTTTATCAAAAAATGTCAAATTATGATCATTTTTTTCTTATTTAGACTGGGACCAATCATATAAGACCTATATATATGCAAATCGACTTACCTGGATCAAAATTTCACTCTTTTGTATAGTCCTGGCACTCTAGATTCGACATCGAAAATTTTCAAAAAATTTGTATTTTATCAAAAAATGTCAAATTATGATCATTTTTGGCTTATTTAGACTGGGACCAATCATAAAAGACCTATATATATGCATATCGACTTACCTGGATCAAAATTTCACTCTTTTGTATAGTCCTGGCACTCTAGATTCGACATCGAAAATTTTCAAAAAAATTTGTATTTTAGTAAAAAATGTCAAATTATGATCATTTTTGGCTTATATAGACTGGGACCAATCATAAAAGACCTATATATATGCATATCGACTTACCTGGATCAAAATTTCACTCTTTTGTATAGTCCTGGCACTCTAGATTCGACATCGAAAATTTTCAAAAAATTTGTATTTTATCAAAAAATGTCAAATTATGATCATTTTTGGCTTATTTAGACTGGGACCAATCATAAAAGACCTATATATATGCATATCGACTTACCTGGATCAAAATTTCACTCTTTTGTATAGTCCTGGCACTCTAGATTCGACATCGAAAATTTTCAAAAAATTTGTTTTTTATCAAAAAATGTCAAATTATGATCATTTTTGGCTTATTTAGACTGGGACCAATCATAAAAGACCTATATATATGCATATCGACTTACCTGGATCAAAATTTCACTCTTTTGTATAGTCCTGGCACTCTAGATTCGACATCGAAAATTTTCAACAAATTTGTATTTTATCAAAAAATGTCAAATTATGATCATTTTTGGCTTATTTAGACTGGGACCAATCATAAAAGACCTATATATATGTATATCGACTTACCTGGATCAAAATTTCACTCTTTTGTATAGTCTTGGCACTCTAGATTCGACATCGAAAATTTTCAAAAAATTTGTTTTTTATCAAAAAATGTCAAATTATGATCATTTTTAGCTTATTTAGACTGGGACCAATCATAAAAGACCTATATATATGCATATCGACTTACCTGGATCAAAATTTCACTCTTTTGTATAGTCCTGGCACTCTAGATTCGACATCGAAAATTTTCAAAAAATTTGTATTTTATCAAAAAATGTCAAATTATGAACATTTTTGGCTTATTTAGACTGGGACCAATCATAAAAGACCTATATATATGCATATTGACTTACCTGGATCAAAATTTCACTCTTTTGTATAGTCCTGGCACTCTAGATTCGACATCGAAAATTTTCAAAAAATTTGTATTTTATCAAAAAATGTCAAATTATGATCATTTTTGGCTTATTTAGACTGGGACCAATCATAAAAGACCTATATATATGCATATCGACTTACCTGGATCAAAATTTCACTCTTTTGTATAGTCCTGGCACTCTAGATTCGACATCGAAAATTTTCAAAAAATTTGTTTTTTATCAAAAAATGTCAAATTATGATCATTTTTGGCTTATTTAGACTGGGACCAATCATAAAAGACCTATATATATGTATATCGACTTACCTGGATCAAAATTTCACTCTTTTGTATAGTCCTGGCACTCTAGATTCGACATCGAAAATTTTCAAAAAATTTGTATTTTATCAAAAAATGTCAAATTATGATCATTTTTGGCTTATTTAGACTGGGACCAATCATAAAAGACCTATATATATGCATATCGACTTACCTGGATCAAAATTTCACTCTTTTGTATAGTCCTGGCACTCAAGATTCGACATCGAAAATTTTCAAAAAATTTGTATTTTATCAAAAAATGTCAAATTATGATCATTTTTGGCTTATTTAGACTGGGACCAATCATAAAAGACCTATATATATGCATATCGACTAACCTGGATCAAAATTTCACTCATTTGTATAGTCCTGGCACTCTAGGTTCGACATCGAAAATTTTCAAAAAATTTGTTTTTTATCAAAAAATGTCAAATTATGATCATTTTTGGCTTATTTAGACTGGGACTAATCATAAAAGACCTATATATATGCATATCGACTTACCTGGATCAAAATTTCACTCTTTTGTATAGTCCTGGCACTCTAGATTCGACATCGAAAATTTTCAAAAAATTTGTATTTTATCAAAAAATGTCAAATTATGATCATTTTTGGCTTATTTAGACTGGGACCAATCATAAAAGACCTATATATATGCATATCGACTTACCTGGACCAAAATTTCACTCTTTTGTATAGTCCTGGCACTCTAGATTCGACATCGAAAACTTTCAAAAAATTTGTATTTTATCAAAAAATGTCAAATTATGATCATTTTTGGCTTATTTAGACTGGGACCAATCATAAAAGACCTATATATATGCATATCGACTTACCTGGATCAAAATTTCACTCTTTTGTATAGTCCTGGCACTCTAGATTCGACATCGAAAATTTTCAACAAATTTGTATTTTATCAAAAAATGTCAAATTATGATCATTTTTGGCTTATTTAGACTGGGACCAATCATAAAAGACCTATATATATGTATATCGACTTACCTGGATCAAAATTTCACTCTTTTGTATAGTCTTGGCACTCTAGATTCGACATCGAAAATTTTCAAAAAATTTGTTTTTTATCAAAAAATGTCAAATTATGATCATTTTTAGCTTATTTAGACTGGGACCAATCATAAAAGACCTATATATATGCATATCGACTTACCTGGATCAAAATTTCACTCTTTTGTATAGTCCTGGCACTCTAGATTCGACATCGAAAATTTTCAAAAAATTTGTATTTTATCAAAAAATGTCAAATTATGATCACATTTGGCTTATTTAGACTGGGACCAATTATAAAAGACCTATATATGTGCATATCGACTTACCTGGATCAAAATTTCACTCTTTTGTATAGTCCTGGCACTCTAGATTCGACATCGAAAATTTTCAAAAAATTTGTATTTTATCAAAAAATGTCAAATTATGAACATTTTTGGCTTATTTAGACTGGGACCAATCATAAAAGACCTATATATATGCATAATGACTTACCTGGATCAAAATTTCACTCTTTTGTATAGTCCTGGCACTCTAGATTCGACATCGAAAATTTTCAAAAAATTTGTATTTTATCAAAAAATGTCAAATTATGATCATTTTTGGCTTATTTAGACTGGGACCAATCATAAAAGACCTATATATATGCATATCGACTTACCTGGATCAAAATTTCACTCTTTTGTATAGTCCTGGCACTCTAGATTCGACATCGAAAATTTTCAAAAAATTTGTATTTTATCAAAAAATGTCAAATTATGATCATTTTTGGCTTATTTAGACTGGGACCAATCATAAAAGACCTATATATATGCATATCGACTTACCTGGATCAAAATTTCACTGTTTTGTATAGTCCTGGCACTCTAGATTCGACATCGAAAATTTTCAAAAAATTTGTTTTTTATCAAAAAATGTCAAATTATGATCATTTTTGGCTTATATAGACTGGGACCAATCATAAAAGACCTAAATATATGCATATCGACTTTCCTGGATCAAAATTTCACTCTTTTGTATAGTCCTGGCACTCTAGATTCGACATCGAAAATTTTCAAAAAATTTGTATTTTATCAAAAAATGTCAAATTATGATCATTTTTGGCTTATTTAGACTGGGACCAATCATAAAAGACCTATATATATGCATATCGACTTACCTGGATCAAAATTTCACTGTTTTGTATAGTCCTGGCACTCTAGATTCGAAATCGAAAATTTTCAAAAAATTTGTTTTTTATCAAAAAATGTCAAATTATGATCATTTTTGGCTTATTTAGACTGGGACCAATCATAAAACACCTATATATATGCATATCGACTTACCTGGATCAAAATTTCACTCTTTTGTATAGTCCTGGCACTCTAGATTCGACATCGAAAATTTTCAAAAAATTTGTATTTTATCAAAAAATGTCAAATTATGATCATTTTTGGCTTATTTAGACTGGGACCAACCATAAAAGACCTATATATATGCATATCGACTTACCTGGATCAAAATTTCACTCTTTTGTATAGTCCTGGCACTCTAGATTCGACATCGAAAATTTTCAAAAAATTTGTTTTTTATCAAAAAATGCCAAATTATGATCATTTTTGGCTTATTTAGACTGGGACCAATCATAAAAGACCTATATATATGCATTTCGACTTACCTGAATCAAAATTTCACTCTTTTGTATAGTCTTGGCACTCTAGATTCGACATGGAAAATTTTCAAAAAATTTGTTTTTTATCAAAAAATGTCAAATTATGATCATTTTTTGCTTTTTTAGACTGGGACCAATCATAAAAGACCTATATATATGCATATCGACTTACCTGGATCAAAATTTCACTCTTTTGTATAGTCCTGGCACTCTAGATTCGACATCGAAATTTTCAAAAAATTTGTTTTTTATCAAAAAATGCCAAATTATGATCATTTTTGGCTTATTTAGACTGGGACCAATCATAAAAGACCTATATATATGCATATCGACTTACCTGGATCAAAATTTCACTCTTTTGTATAGTCCTGGCACTCTAGATTCGACATCGAAAATTTTCAAAAAATTTGTTTTTTATCAAAAAATGTCAAATTATGATCATTTTTGGCTTATTTAGACTGGGACCAATCATAAAAGCCCTATATATATGCATATCGACTTACCTGGATCAAAATTTCACTCTTTTGTATAGTCCTGGCACTCTAGATTCGACATCGAAAATTTTCAAAAAATTTGTTTTTTATCAAAAAATGTCAAATTATGATCATTTTTGGCTTATTTAGACTGGGACCAATCATGAAAGACCTATATATATGCATATCGACTTACCTGGATCAAAATTTCACTCTTTTGTATAGTCCTGGCACTCTAGATTCGACATCGAAAATTTTCAAAAAATTTGTATTTTATCAAAAAATGTCAAATTATGATCATTTTTGGCTTATTTAGACTGGGACCAATCATAAAAGACCTATATATATGCATATCGACTTACCTGGATCAAAATTTCACTCTTTTGTATAGTCCTGGCACTCTAGATTCGACATCGAAAATTTTCAAAAAATTTGTATTTTATCAAAAAATGTCAAATTATGATCATTTTTGGCTTATTTAGACTGGGACCAATCATAAAAGACCTATATATATGCATATCGACTTACCTGGATCAAAATTTCACTCTTTTGTATAGTCCTGGCACTCTAGATTCGACATCGAAAATTTTCAAAAAATTTGTATTTTATCAAAAAATGTCAAATTATGATCATTTTTGGCTTATTTAGACTGGGACCAATCATAAAAGACATATATATATATGCATATCGACTTACCTGAGCAAAATTTCACTCTTTTGTATAGTCCTGGCACTCTAGATTCGACATCGAAAATTTTCAAAAAATTTGTTTTTCATCAAAAAATGTCAAATTATGATCATTTTTGGCTTATTTAGACTGGGACCAATCATAAAAGACCTATATATATGCATATCGACTTACCTGGATCAAAATTTCACTCTTTTGTATAGTCCTGGCACTCTAGATTTGACATCGAAAATTTTCAAAAAATTTGTATATTATCAAAAAATGTCAAATTATGATCATTTTTGACTTATTTAGACTGGGACCAATCATAAAAGACCTATATATATGCATATCGACTTAAATGGATCAAAATTTCACTCTTTTGTATAGTCCTGGCACTCTAGATTCGACATCGAAAATTTTCAAAAAATTTGTTTTTTATCAAAAAATGTCAAATTATGATCATTTTTGGCTTATTTAGACTGGGACCAATCATAAAAGACCTATATATATGCATATCGACTTACCTGGATCAAAATTTCACTCTTTTGTATAGTCCTGGCACTCTAGATTCGACATCGAAAATTTTCAAAAAATTTGTTTTTTCTCAAAAAATGTCAAATTATGATCATTTTTGGCTTATTTAGACTGGGACCAATCATAAAAGACCTATATATATGCATATCGACTTACTTGGATCAAAATTTCACTCTTTTGTATAGTCCTGGCACTCTAGATTCGACATCGAAAATTTTCAAAAAATTTGTTTTTTATCAAAAAATGTCAAATTATGATCATTATTGGCTTATTTAGACTGGGACCAATCATAAAAGACCTATATATATGCATATCGACTTACCTGGATCAAAATTTCACTCTTTTGTATAGTCCTGGCACTCTAGATTCGACATCGAAAATTTTCAACAAATTTGTATTTTATCAAAAAATGTCAAATTATGATCATTTTTGGCTTATTTAGACTGGGACCAATCATACAAGACCTATATATATGCAAATCGACTTACCTGGATCAAAATTTCACTCTTTTGTATAGTCCTGGCACTCTAGATTCGACATCGAAAATTTTCAAAAAATTTGTATTTTATCAAAAAATGTCAAATTATGATCATTTTTGGCTTATTTAGACTGGGACCAATCATAAAAGACCTATATATATGCATATCGACTTACCTGGATCAAAATTTCACTCTTTTGTATAGTCCTGGCACTCTAGATTCGACATCGAAAATTTTCAAAAAAATTTGTATTTTAGTAAAAAATGTCAAATTATGATCATTTTTGGCTTATTTAGACTGGGACCAATCATAAAAGACCTATATATATGCATATCGACTTACCTGGATCAAAATTTCACTCTTTTGTATAGTCCTGGCACTCTAGGTTCGACATCGAAAATTTTCAAAAAGTTTGTTTTTTATCAAAAAATGTCAAATTATGATCATTTTTGGCTTATTTAGACTGGGACCAATCATAAAAGACATACATATATGCATATCGACTTACCTGGATCAAAATTTCACTCTTTTGTATAGTCCTGGCACTCTTGATTCGACATCGAAAATTTTCAAAAAATTTGTTTTTTATCAAAAAATGTCAAATTCTGATCATTTTTGGCTTATTTAGACTGGGACCAATCATAAAAGACCTATATATATGCATATCGACTTACCTGGATCAAAATTTCACTCTTTTGTATAGTCCTGGCACTCTAGATTCGACATCGAAAATTTTCAAAAAATTTGTATTTTATCAAAAAATGGCAAATTATGATCATTTTTGGCTTATTTAGACTTGGACCGATCATAAAAGACCTATATATATGCATATTGACTTACCTGGATCAAAATTTCACTCTTTTGTATAGTCCTGGCACTCTAGATTCGACATCGAAAATTTTCAAAAAATTTGTATTTTATCAAAAAATGGCAAATTATGATCATTTTTGGCTTATTTAGACTGGGACCGATCATAAAAGACCTATAATTATGCATATTGACTTACCTGGATCAAAATTTCACTCTTTTGTATAGTCCTGGCACTCTAGATTCGACATCGAAAATTTTCAAAAAATTTGTATTTTATAAAAAAATGGCAAATTATGATCATTTTTGGCTTATTTAGACTGGGACCGATCATAAAAGACCTATATATATGCATATTGACTTACCTGGATCAAAATTTCACTCTTTTGTATAGTCCTGGCACTCTAGATTCGACATCGAAAATTTTCAAAAAATTTGTATTTTATCAAAAAATGTCAAATTATGACCATTTTTGGCTTATTTAGACTGGGACCAATCATAAAAGACCTATATATATGCATATCGACTTACCTGGATCAAAATTTCACTCTTTTGTATAGTCCTGGCACTCTAGATTCGACATCGAAAATTTTCAAAAAATTTGTATTTTATCAAAAAATGTCAAATTATGATCATTTTTGGCTTATTTAGACTGGGACCAATCATAAAAGACCTATATATATGCATATCGACTTACCTGGATCAAAATTTCACTCTTTTGTATAGTCCTGGCACTCTAGATTCGACATCGAAAATTTTCAAAAAATTTGTATTTTATCAAAAAATGTCAAATTATGATCATTTTTGGCTTATTTAGACTGGGACCAATCATAAAAGACCTATATATATGCATATCGACTTACCTGGATCAAAATTTCACTCTTTTGTATAGTCCTGGCACTCTAGATTCGACATCGAAAATTTTCAAAAAATTTGTTTTTTATCAAAAAATGTCAAATTATGATCATTTTTGGCTTATTTAGACTGGGACCAATCATAAAAGACCT
Organism: Chrysoperla carnea; assembly: GCF_905475395.1. NCBI lineage: Eukaryota > Metazoa > Arthropoda > Insecta > Neuroptera > Chrysopidae > Chrysoperla > Chrysoperla carnea. Next base: position 1,474,808 of record NW_025408234.1, on the reverse strand, counting down.
ATATATATGCATATCGACTTACCTGGATCAAAATTTCACTCTTTTGTATAGTCCTGGCATGCTAGATTCGACATCGAAAATTTTCAAAAAATTTGTTTTATATCAAAAAATGTCAAATTATGATCATTTTTGGCTTATTTAGACTGGGACCAATCATAAAAGACCTATATATATGCATATCGACTTACCTGGATCAAAATTTCACTCTTTGGTATAGTCCTGGCACTCTAGATTCGACATCGAAAATTTTCAAAAAATTTGTATTTTATCAAAAAATGTCAAATTATGATCATTTTTGGCTTATTTAGACTGGGACCAATTATAAAAGACCTATATATGTGCATATCGACTTACCTGGATCAAAATTTCACTCTTTTGTATAGTCCTGGCACTCTAGATTCGACATCGAAAATTTTCAAAAAATTTGTATTTTATCAAAAAATGTCAAATTATGAACATTTTTGGCTTATTTAGACTGGGACCAATCATAAAAGACCTATATATATGCATATTGACTTACCTGGATCAAAATTTCACTCTTTTGTATAGTCCTGGCACTCTAGATTCGACATCGAAAATTTTCAAAAAATTTGTATTTTATCAAAAAATGTCAAATTATGATCATTTTTGGCTTATTTAGACTGGGACCAATCATAAAAGACCTATATATATGCATATCGACTTACCTGGATCAAAATTTCACTCTTTTGTATAGTCCTGGCACTCTAGATTCGACATCGAAAATTTTCAAAAAATTTGTTTTTTATCAAAAAATGTCAAATTATGATCATTTTTGGCTTATTTAGACTGGGACCAATCATAAAAGACCTATATATATGTATATCGCCTTACCTGGATCAAAATTTCACTCTTTTGTATAGTCCTGGCACTCTAGATTCGACATCGAAAATTTTCAAAAAATTTGTATTTTATCAAAAAATGTCAAATTATGATCATTTTTGGCTTATTTAGACTGGGACCAATCATAAAAGACCTATATATATGCATATCGACTTACCTGGATCAAAATTTCACTCTTTTGTATAGTCCTGGCACTCAAGATTCGACATCGAAAATTTTCAAAAAATTTGTATTTTATCAAAAAATGTCAAATTATGATCATTTTTGGCTTATTTAGACTGGGACCAATCATAAAAGACCTATATATATGCATATCGACTAACCTGGATCAAAATTTCACTCATTTGTATAGTCCTGGCACTCTAGGTTCGACATCGAAAATTTTCAAAAAATTTGTTTTTTATCAAAAAATGTCAAATTATGATCATTTTTGGCTTATTTAGACTGGGACTAATCATAAAAGACCTATATATATGCATATCGACTTACCTGGATCAAAATTTCACTCTTTTGTATAGTCCTGGCACTCTAGATTCGACATCGAAAATTTTCAAAATATTTGTATTTTATCAAAAAATGTCAAATTATGATCATTTTTGGCTTATTTAGACTGGGACCAATCATAAAAGACCTATATATATGCATATCGACTTACCTGGACCAAAATTTCACTCTTTTGTATAGTCCTGGCACTCTAGATTCGACATCGAAAATTTTCAAAAAATTTGTATTTTATCAAAAAATGTCAAATTATGATCATTTTTGGCTTATTTAGACTGGGACCAATCATAAAAGACCTATATATATGCATATCGACTTACCTGGATCAAAATTTCACTCTTTTGTATAGTCCTGGCACTCTAGATTCGACATCGAAAATTTTCAACAAATTTGTATTTTATCAAAAAATGTCAAATTATGATCATTTTTGGCTTATTTAGACTGGGACCAATCATAAAAGACCTATATATATACATATCGACTTACCTGGATCAAAATTTCACTCTTTTGTATAGTCCTGGCACTCTAGATTTGACATCGAAAATTTTCAAAAAATTTGTATTTTATCAAAAAATGTCAAATTATGATCATTTTTTTCTTATTTAGACTGGGACCAATCATATAAGACCAATATATATGCAAATCGACTTACCTGGATCAAAATTTCACTCTTTTGTATAGTCCTGGCACTCTAGATTCGACATCGAAAATTTTCAAAAAATTTGTTTTTTATCAAAAAATGTCAAATTATGATCATTTTTGGCTTATTTAGACTGGGACCAATCATAAAAGACCTATATATATGCATATCGACTTACCTGGATCAAAATTTCACTCTTTTGTATAGTCCTGGCACTCTAGATTCGACATCGAAAATTTTCAAAAAAATTTGTATTTTAGTAAAAAATGTCAAATTATGATCATTTTTGGCTTATTTAGACTGGGACCAATCATAAAAGACCTATATATATGCATATCGACTTACCTGGATCAAAATTTCACTCTTTTGTATAGTCCTGGCACTCTAGATTCGACATCGAAAATTTTCAAAGAATTTGTATTTTATCAAAAAATGTCAAATTATGATCATTTTTGGCTTAATTAGACTGGGACCAATCATAAAAGACCTATATATATGCATTTCGACTTACCTGGATCAAAATTTCACTCTTTTGTATAGTCCTGGCACTGTAGGTTCGACATCGAAAATTTTCAAAAAATTTGTTTTTTATCAAAAAATGTCAAATTATGGTCATTTTTGGCTTATTTAGACTGGGACCAATCATAAAAGACATATATATATGCATATCGACTTACCTGGATCAAAATTTCACTCTTTTGTATAGTCCTGGCACTCTTGATTCGACATCGAAAATTTTCAAAAAATTTGTTTTTTATCAAAAAATGTCAAATTCTGATCATTTTTGGCTTATTTAGACTGGGACCAATCATAAAAGACCTATATATATGCATATCGACTTACCTGGATCAAAATTTCACTCTTTTGTATAGTCCTGGCACTCTAGATTCGACATCGAAAATTTTCAAAAAATTTGTATTTTATCAAAAAATGGCAAATTATGATCATTTTTGGCTTATTTAGACTTGGACCGATCATAAAAGACCTATATATATGCATATTGACTTACCTGGATCAAAATTTCACTCTTTTGTATAGTCCTGGCACTCTAGATTCGACATCGAAAATTTTCAAAAAATTTGTATTTTATCAAAAAATGGCAAATTATGATCATTTTTGGCTTATTTAGACTGGGACCGATCATAAAAGACCTATATATATGCATATTGACTTACCAGGATCAAAATTTCACTCTTTTGTATAGTCCTGGCACTCTAGATTCGACATCGAAAATTTTCAAAAAATTTGTATTTTATCAAAAAATGGCAAATTATGATCATTTTTGGCTTATTTAGACTGGGACCGATCATAAAAGACCTATATATATGCATATTGACTTACCTGGATCAAAATTTCACTCTTTTGTATAGTCCTGGCACTCTAGATTCGACATCGAAAATTTTCAAAAAATTTGTATTTTATCAAAAAATGTCAAATTATGACCATTTTTGGCTTATTTAGACTGGGACCAATCATAAAAGACCTATATATATGCATATCGACTTACCTGGATCAAAATTTCACTCTTTTGTATAGTCCTGGCACTCTAGATTCGACATCGAAAATTTTAAAAAAATTTGTATTTTATCAAAAAATGTCAAATTATGATCATTTTTGGCTTATTTAGACTGGGACCAATCATAAAAGACCTAAATATATGCATATCGACTTACCTGGATCAAAATTTCACTCTTTTGTATAGTCCTGGCACTCTAGATTCGACATCGAAAATTTTCAAAAAATTTGTATTTTATCAAAAAATGTCAAATTATGATCATTTTTGGCTTATTTAGACTGGGACCAATCATAAAAGACCTATATATATGCATATCGACTTACCTGGATCAAAATTTCACTCTTTTGTATAGTCCTGGCACTCTAGATTCGACATCGAAAATTTTCAAAAAATTTGTTTTTTTATCAAAAAATGTCAAATTATGATCATTTTTGGCTTATTTAGACTGGGACCAATCATAGAAGACCTATATATATGCATATCGACTTACCTGGATCAAAATTTCACTCTTTTGTATAGTCCTGGCTCTCTAGATTCGACATCGAAAATTTTCAAAAAATTTGTTTTATATCAAAAAATGTCAAATTATGATCATTTTTGGCTTATTTAGACTGGGACCAATCATAAAAGACCTATATATATGCATATCGACTTACCTGGACCAAAATTTCACTCTTTTGTATAGTCCTGGCACTCTAGATTCGACATCGAAAATTTTCAAAAAATTTGTATTTTATCAAAAAATGTCAAATTATGACCATTTTTGGCTTATTTAGACTGGGACCAATCATAAAAGACCTATATATATGCATATCGACTTACCTGGATCAAAATTTCACTCTTTTGTATAGTCCTGGCACTCTAGATTCGACATCGAAAATTTTAAAAAAATTTGTATTTTATCAAAAAATGTCAAATTATGATCATTTTTGGCTTATTTAGACTGGGACCAATCATAAAAGACCTAAATATATGCATATCGACTTACCTGGATCAAAATTTCACTCTTTTGTATAGTCCTGGCACTCTAGATTCGACATCGAAAATTTTCAAAAAATTTGTATTTTATCAAAAAATGTCAAATTATGATCATTTTTGGCTTATTTAGACTGGGACCAATCATAAAAGACCTATATATATGCATATCGACTTACCTGGATCAAAATTTCACTCTTTTGTATAGTCCTGGCACTCTAGATTCGACATCGAAAATTTTCAAAAAATTTGTTTTTTATCAAAAAATGTCAAATTATGATCATTTTTGGCTTATTTAGACTGGGACCAATCATAGAAGACCTATATATATGCATATCGACTTACCTGGATCAAAATTTCACTCTTTTGTATAGTCCTGGCTCTCTAGATTCGACATCGAAAATTTTCAAAAAATTTGTTTTATATCAAAAAATGTCAAATTATGATCATTTTTGGCTTATTTAGACTGGGACCAATCATAAAAGACCTATATATATGCATATCGACTTACCTGGATCAAAATTTCACTCTTTTGTATAGTCCTGGCACTCTAGATTCGACATCGAAAATTTTCAAAAAATTTGTATTTTATCAAAAAATGTCAAATTATGATCATTTTTGGCTTATTTAGACTGGGACCAATTATAAAAGACCTATATATGTGCATATCGACTTACCTGGATCAAAATTTCACTCTTTTGTATAGTCCTGGCACTCTAGATTCGACATCGAAAATTTTCAAAAAATTTGTATTTTATCAAAAAATGTCAAATTATGAACATTTTTGGCTTATTTAGACTGGGACCAATCATAAAAGACCTATATATATGCATATTGACTTACCTGGATCAAAATTTCACTCTTTTGTATAGTCCTGGCACTCTAGATTCGACATCGAAAATTTTCAAAAAATTTGTATTTTATCAAAAAATGTCAAATTATGATCATTTTTGGCTTATTTAGACTGGGACCAATCATAAAAGACCTATATATATGCATATCGACTTACCTGGATCAAAATTTCACTCTTTTGTATAGTCCTGGCACTCTAGATTCGACATCGAAAATTTTCAAAAAATTTGTATTTTACCAAAAAATGTCAAATTATGATCATTTTTGGCTTATTTAGACTGGGACCAATCATAAAAGACCTATATATATGCATATCGACTTACCTGGATCAAAATTTCACTCTTTTGTATAGTCCTGGCACTCTAGATTCGACATCGAAAATTTTCAAAAAATTTGTTTTTTATCAAAAAATGTCAAATTATGATCATTTTTGGCTTATTTAAACTGGGACCAATCATAAAAGACCTATATATATATGCATATCGACTTACCTGGATCAAAATTTCACTCTTTTGTATAGTCCTGGCACTCTAGATTCGACATCGAAAATTTTCAAAAAATTTGTATTTTATCAAAAAATGTCAAATTATGATCATTTTTGGCTTATTTAGACTGGGACCAATCATAAAAGACCTATATACATGCATATCGACTTACCTGGATCAAAATTTCACTCTTTTGTATAGTCCTGGCACTCTAGATTCGACATCGAAAATTTTCAATAAATTTGTTTTTTATCAAAAAATGTCAAATTATGATCATTTTTGGCTTATTTAGACTGGGACCAATCATAAAAGACCTATATATATGCATATCGACTTACCTGGATCAAAATTTCACTCTTTTGTATAGTCTTGGCACTCTAGATTCGACATCGAAAATTTTCAAAAAATTTGTATTTTATCAAAAAATGTCAAATTATGATCATTTTTGGCTTATTTAGACTGGAACCAATCATAAAAGACCTATATATATGCATATCGACTTACCTGGATCAAAATTTCACTCTTTTGAATAGTCCTGGCACTCTAGATTCGACATCGAAAATTTTCAAAAAATTTGTATTTTATCAAAAAATGGCAAATTATGATCATTTTTGGCTTATTTAGACTGGGACCAATCATAAAAGACCTATATATATGCATATCGACTTACCTGGATCAAAATTTTACTCTTTTGTATAGTCCTGGCACTCTAGATTCGACATCGAAAATTTTCAAAAAATTTGTATTTTATCAAGAAATGTCAATTTATGATCATTTTTGGCTTATTTAGACTGGGACCAATCATAAAAGACCTATATATATGCATATCGACTTACCTGGATCAAAATTTCACTCTTTTGTATAGCCCTGGCACTCTAGATTCGACATCGAAAATTTTCAAAAAATTTCTATTTTATCAAAAAATGTCAAATTATGATCATTTTTGTCTTATTTAGACTGGGACCAATCATAAAAGACCTATATATATGCATATCGACTTACCTGGATCAAAATTTCACTCTTTTGTATAGTCCTGGCACTCTAGATTCGACATCGAAAATTTTCAAAAAATTTGTTTTTTATCAAAAAATGTCAAATTATGATCATTTTTGGCTTATTTAGACTGGGACCAATCATAAAAGACCTATATATATGCATATCGACTTACCTGGATCGAAATTTCACTCTTTTGTATAGTCCTGGCACTCTAGATTCGACATCGAAAATTTTCAAAAAATTTGTATTTTATCAAAAAATGTCAAATTATGATCATTTTTGGCTTATTTAGACTGGGACCAATCATAAAAGACCTATATATATGCATATCGACTTACCTGGATCAAAATTTCACTCTTTTGTATAGTCCTGGCACTCTAGATTCGACATCGAAAATTTTCAAAAAATTAGTTTTTTATCAAAAAATGTCAAATTATGATCATTTTTGGCTTATTTAGACTGGGACCAATTATAAAAGACCTATATATATGCATATTGACTTACCTGGATCAAAATTTCACTCTTTTGTATAGTCCTGGCACTCTAGATTCGACATCGAAAATTTTCAAAAAATTTGTATTTTATCAAAAAATGTCAAATTATGATCATTTTTGGCTTATTTAGACTGGGACCAATCATAAAAGACCTATATATATGCATATCGACTTACCTGGATCAAAATTTCACTCTTTTGTATAGTCCTGGCACTCTAGATTCGACATCGAAAATTTTCAAAAAATTTGTATTTAACAAAAATTGTCAAATTATGATCATTTTTGGCTTATTTAGACTGGGACCAATCATAAAAGACCTATATATATGCATATCGACTTACCTGGATCAAAATTTCACTCTTTTGTATAGTCCTGGCACTCTAGATTCGACATCGAAAATTTTCAAAAAATTTGTATTTTATCAAAAAATGTCAAATTATGATCATTTTTGGCTTATTTAGACTGGGACCAATCATAAAAGACCTATATATATGCATATCGACTTACCTGGATCAAAATTTCACTCTTTTGTATAGTCCTGGCACTCTAGATTCGACATCGAAAATTTTCAAAAAATTTGTATTTTATCAAAAAATGTCAAATTATGATCATTTTTGGCTTATTTAGACTGGGACCAATTATAAAAGACCTATATATGTGCATATCGACTTACCTGGATCAAAATTTCACTCTTTTGTATAGTCCTGGCACTCTAGATTCGACATCGAAAATTTTCAAAAAATTTGTATTTTATCAAAAAATGTCAAATTATGAACATTTTTGGCTTATTTAGACTGGGACCAATCATAAAAGACCTATATATATGCATATTGACTTACCTGGATCAAAATTTCACTCTTTTGTATAGTCCTGGCACTCTAGATTCGACATCGAAAATTTTCAAAAAATTTGTATTTTATCAAAAAATGTCAAATTATGATCATTTTTGGCTTATTTAGACTGGGACCAATCATAAAAGACCTATATATATGCATATCGACTTACCTGGATCAAAATTTCACTCTTTTGTATAGTCCTGGCACTCTAGATTCGACATCGAAAATTTTCAAAAAATTTGTATTTTACCAAAAAATGTCAAATTATGATCATTTTTGGCTTATTTAGACTGGGACCAATCATAAAAGACCTATATATATGCATATCGACTTACCTGGATCAAAATTTCACTCTTTTGTATAGTCCTGGCACTCTAGATTCGACATCGAAAATTTTCAAAAAATTTGTTTTTTATCAAAAAATGTCAAATTATGATCATTTTTGGCTTATTTAAACTGGGACCAATCATAAAAGACCTATATATATATGCATATCGACTTACCTGGATCAAAATTTCACTCTTTTGTATAGTCCTGGCACTCTAGATTCGACATCGAAAATTTTCAAAAAATTTGTATTTTATCAAAAAATGTCAAATTATGATCATTTTTGGCTTATTTAGACTGGGACCAATCATAAAAGACCTATATACATGCATATCGACTTACCTGGATCAAAATTTCACTCTTTTGTATAGTCCTGGCACTCTAGATTCGACATCGAAAATTTTCAATAAATTTGTTTTTTATCAAAAAATGTCAAATTATGATCATTTTTGGCTTATTTAGACTGGGACCAATCATAAAAGACCTATATATATGCATATCGACTTACCTGGATCAAAATTTCACTCTTTTGTATAGTCTTGGCACTCTAGATTCGACATCGAAAATTTTCAAAAAATTTGTATTTTATCAAAAAATGTCAAATTATGATCATTTTTGGCTTATTTAGACTGGAACCAATCATAAAAGACCTATATATATGCATATCGACTTACCTGGATCAAAATTTCACTCTTTTGAATAGTCCTGGCACTCTAGATTCGACATCGAAAATTTTCAAAAAATTTGTATTTTATCAAAAAATGGCAAATTATGATCATTTTTGGCTTATTTAGACTGGGACCAATCATAAAAGACCTATATATATGCATATCGACTTACCTGGATCAAAATTTTACTCTTTTGTATAGTCCTGGCACTCTAGATTCGACATCGAAAATTTTCAAAAAATTTGTATTTTATCAAGAAATGTCAATTTATGATCATTTTTGGCTTATTTAGACTGGGACCAATCATAAAAGACCTATATATATGCATATCGACTTACCTGGATCAAAATTTCACTCTTTTGTATAGCCCTGGCACTCTAGATTCGACATCGAAAATTTTCAAAAAATTTCTATTTTATCAAAAAATGTCAAATTATGATCATTTTTGTCTTATTTAGACTGGGACCAATCATAAAAGACCTATATATATGCATATCGACTTACCTGGATCAAAATTTCACTCTTTTGTATAGTCCTGGCACTCTAGATTCGACATCGAAAATTTTCAAAAAATTTGTTTTTTATCAAAAAATGTCAAATTATGATCATTTTTGGCTTATTTAGACTGGGACCAATCATAAAAGACCTATATATATGCATATCGACTTACCTGGATCGAAATTTCACTCTTTTGTATAGTCCTGGCACTCTAGATTCGACATCGAAAATTTTCAAAAAATTTGTATTTTATCAAAAAATGTCAAATTATGATCATTTTTGGCTTATTTAGACTGGGACCAATCATAAAAGACCTATATATATGCATATCGACTTACCTGGATCAAAATTTCACTCTTTTGTATAGTCCTGGCACTCTAGATTCGACATCGAAAATTTTCAAAAAATTAGTTTTTTATCAAAAAATGTCAAATTATGATCATTTTTGGCTTATTTAGACTGGGACCAATTATAAAAGACCTATATATATGCATATTGACTTACCTGGATCAAAATTTCACTCTTTTGTATAGTCCTGGCACTCTAGATTCGACATCGAAAATTTTCAAAAAATTTGTATTTTATCAAAAAATGTCAAATTATGATCATTTTTGGCTTATTTAGACTGGGACCAATCATAAAAGACCTATATGTATGCATATCGACTTACCTGGATCAAAATTTCACTCTTTTGTATAGTCCTGGCACTCTAGATTCGACATCGAAAATTTTCAAAAAATTTGTATTTAACAAAAATTGTCAAATTATGATCATTTTTGGCTTATTTAGACTGGGACCAATCATAAAAGACCTATATATATGCATATCGACTTACCTGGATCAAAATTTCACTCTTTTGTATAGTCCTGGCACTCTAGATTCGACATCGAAAATTTTCAAAAAATTTGTATTTTATCAAAAAATGTCAAATTATGATCATTTTTGGCTTATTTAGACTGGGACCAATCATAAAAGACCTATATATATGCATATCGACTTACCTGGATCAAAATTTCACTCTTTTGTATAGTCCTGGCACTCTAGATTCGACATCGAAAATTTTCAAAAAATTTGTATTTAACAAAAATTGTCAAATTATGATCATTTTTGGCTTATTTAGACTGGGACCAATCATAAAAGACCTATATATATGCATATCGACTTACCTGGATCAAAATTTCACTCTTTCGTATAGTCCTGGCACTCTAGATTCGACATCGAAAATTTTCAAAAAATTTGTTTTTTATCAAAAAATGTCAAATTATGATCATTTTTGGCTTATTTAGACTGGGACCAATCATAAAAGACCTATATATATGCATTTCAACTTACCTGGATCAAAATTTCACTCTTTTGTATAGTCCTGGCACTCTAGATTCGACATCAAAAATTTTCAAAAAATTTGTTTTTTATCAAAAAATGTCAAATTATGATCATTTTTGGCTTATTTAGACTGGGACCAATCATAAAAGACCTATATATATGCATATCGACTTACCTGGATCAAAATTTCACTCTTTTGTATAGTCCTGGCACTCTAGATTCGACATCGAAAATTTTCAAAAAATTTGTATTTTATCAAAAAATGTCAAATTATGATCATTTTTGGCTAATTTAGACTGGGACCAATCATAAAAGACCTATATATATGCATATCGACTTACCTGGATCAAAATTTCACTCTTTTGTATAGTCCTGGCACTCTAGATTCGACATCGAAAATTTTCAAAAAATTTGTTTTATATCAAAAAATGTCAAATTATGATCATTTTTGGCTTATTTAGACTGGGACCAATCATAAAAGACCTATATATATGCATATCGACTTACCTGGATCAAAATTTCACTCTTTTGTATAGTCCTGGCACTCTAGATTCGACATCGAAAATTTTCAAAAAATTTGTATTTTATCAAAAAATGTCAAATTATGATCATTTTTGGCTTATTTAGACTGGGACCAATTATAAAAGACCTATATATGTGCATATCGACTTACCTGGATCAAAATTTCACTCTTTTGTATAGTCCTGGCACTCTAGATTCGACATCGAAAATTTTCAAAAAATTTGTTTTTTATCAAAAAATGTCAAATTATGATCATTTTTGGCTTATTTAGACTGGGACCAATCATAAAAGACCTATATATATGCATATCGACTTACCTGGATCAAAATTTCACTCTTTTGTATAGTCCTGGCACTCTAGATTCGACATCGAAAATTTTCAAAAAATTTGTTTTATATCAAAAAATGTCAAATTATGATCATTTTTGGCTTAATTAGACTGGGACCAATCATAAAAGACCTATATATATGCATATCGACTTACCTGGATCAAAATTTCACTCTTTTGTATAGTCCTGGCACTCTAGATTCGACATCGAAAATTTTCAAAAAATTTGTTTTTTATCAAAAAATGTCAAATTATGATCATTTTTGGCTTATTTAGACTGGGACCAATCATAAAAGACCTATATATATGCATATCGACTTACCTGGATCGAAATTTCACTCTTTTGTATAGTCCTGGCACTCTAGATTCAACATCGAAAATTTTCAAAAAATTTGTATTTTATCAAAAAATGTCAAATTATGATCATTTTTGGCTTATTTAGACTGGGACCAATCATAAAAGACCTATATATATGCATATCGACTTACCTGGATCAAAATTTCACTCTTTTGTATAGTCCTGGCACTCTAGATTCGACATCGAAAATTTTCAAAAAATTAGTTTTTTATCAAAAAATGTCAAATTATGATCATTTTTGGCTTATTTAGACTGGGACCAATTATAAAAGACCTATATATATGCATATTGACTTACCTGGATCAAAATTTCACTCTTTTGTATAGTCCTGGCACTCTAGATTCGACATCGAAAATTTTCAAAAAATTTGTATTTTATCAAAAAATGTCAAATTATGATCATTTTTGGCTTATTTAGACTGGGACCAATCATAAAAGACCTATATATATGCATATCGACTTACCTGGATCAAAATTTCACTCTTTTGTATAGTCCTGGCACTCTAGATTCGACATCGAAAATTTTCAAAAAATTTGTATTTAACAAAAAATGTCAAATTATGATCATTTTTGGCTTATTTAGACTGGGACCAATCATAAAAGACCTATATATATGCATATCGACTTACCTGGATCAAAATTTCACTCTTTTGTATAGTCCTGGCACTCTAGATTCGACATCGAAAATTTTCAAAAAATTTGTATTTTATCAAAAAATGTCAAATTATGATCATTTTTGGCTTATTTAGACTGGGACCAATCATAAAAGACCTATATATATGCATATCGACTTACCTGGATCAAAATTTCACTCTTTTGTATAGTCCTGGCACTCTAGATTCGACATCGAAAATTTTCAAAAAATTTGTATTTAACAAAAATTGTCAAATTATGATCATTTTTGGCTTATTTAGACTGGGACCAATCATAAAAGACCTATATATATGCATATCGACTTACCTGGATCAAAATTTCAATCTTTCGTATAGTCCTGGCACTCTAGATTCGACATCGAAAATTTTCAAAAAATTTGTTTTTTATCAAAAAATGTCAAATTATGATCATTTTTGGCTTATTTAGACTGGGACCAATCATAAAAGACCTATATATATGCATTTCAACTTACCTGGATCAAAATTTCACTCTTTTGTATAGTCCTGGCACTCTAGATTCGACATCAAAAATTTTCAAAAAATTTGTTTTTTATCAAAAAATGTCAAATTATGATCATTTTTGGCTTATTTAGACTGGGACCAATCATAAAAGACCTATATATATGCATATCGACTTACCTGGATCAAAATTTCACTCTTTTGTATAGTCCTGGCACTCTAGATTCGACATCGAAAATTTTCAAAAAATTTGTATTTTATCAAAAAATGTCAAATTATGATCATTTTTGGCTAATTTAGACTGGGACCAATCATAAAAGACCTATATATATGCATATCGACTTACCTGGATCAAAATTTCACTCTTTTGTATAGTCCTGGCACTCTAGATTCGACATCGAAAATTTTCAAAAAATTTGTTTTATATCAAAAAATGTCAAATTATGATCATTTTTGGCTTATTTAGACTGGGACCAATCATAAAAGACCTATATATATGCATATCGACTTACCTGGATCAAAATTTCACTCTTTTGTATAGTCCTGGCACTCTAGATTCGACATCGAAAATTTTCAAAAAATTTGTATTTTATCAAAAAATGTCAAATTATGATCATTTTTGGCTTATTTAGACTGGGACCAATTATAAAAGACCTATATATGTGCATATCGACTTACCTGGATCAAAATTTCACTCTTTTGTATAGTCCTGGCACTCTAGATTCGACATCGAAAATTTTCAAAAAATTTGTTTTTTATCAAAAAATGTCAAATTATGATCATTTTTGGCTTATTTAGACTGGGACCAATCATAAAAGACCTATATATATGCATATCGACTTACCTGGATCAAAATTTCACTCTTTTGTATAGTCCTGGCACTCTAGATTCGACATCGAAAATTTTCAAAAAATTTGTTTTATATCAAAAAATGTCAAATTATGATCATTTTTGGCTTAATTAGACTGGGACCAATCATAAAAGACCTATATATATGCATATCGACTTACCTGGATCAAAATTTCACTCTTTTGTATAGTCCTGGCACTCTAGATTCGACATCGAAAATTTTCAAAAAATTTGTATTTAACAAAAATTGTCAAATTATGATCATTTTTGGCTTATTTAGACTGGGACCAATCATAAAAGACCTATATATATGCATATCGACTTACCTGGATCAAAATTTCACTCTTTCGTATAGTCCTGGCACTCTAGATTCGACATCGAAAATTTTCAAAAAATTTGTTTTTTATCAAAAAATGTCAAATTATGATCATTTTTGGCTTATTTAGACTGGGACCAATCATAAAAGACCTATATATATGCATTTCAACTTACCTGGATCAAAATTTCACTCTTTTGTATAGTCCTGGCACTCTAGATTCGACATCAAAAATTTTCAAAAAATTTGTTTTTTATCAAAAAATGTCAAATTATGATCATTTTTGGCTTATTTAGACTGGGACCAATCATAAAAGACCTATATATATGCATATCGACTTACCTGGATCAAAATTTCACTCTTTTGTATAGTCCTGGCACTCTAGATTCGACATCGAAAATTTTCAAAAAATTTGTATTTTATCAAAAAATGTCAAATTATGATCATTTTTGGCTAATTTAGACTGGGACCAATCATAAAAGACCTATATATATGCATATCGACTTACCTGGATCAAAATTTCACTCTTTTGTATAGTCCTGGCACTCTAGATTCGACATCGAAAATTTTCAAAAAATTTGTTTTATATCAAAAAATGTCAAATTATGATCATTTTTGGCTTATTTAGACTGGGACCAATCATAAAAGACCTATATATATGCATATCGACTTACCTGGATCAAAATTTCACTCTTTTGTATAGTCCTGGCACTCTAGATTCGACATCGAAAATTTTCAAAAAATTTGTATTTTATCAAAAAATGTCAAATTATGATCAGTTTTGGCTTATTTAGACTGGGACCAATTATAAAAGACCTATATATGTGCATATCGACTTACCTGGATCAAAATTTCACTCTTTTGTATAGTCCTGGCACTCTAGATTCGACATCGAAAATTTTCAAAAAATTTGTTTTTTATCAAAAAATGTCAAATTATGATCATTTTTGGCTTATTTAGACTGGGACCAATCATAAAAGACCTATATATATGCATATCGACTTACCTGGATCAAAATTTCACTCTTTTGTATAGTCCTGGCACTCTAGATTCGACATCGAAAATTTTCAAAAAATTTGTTTTATATCAAAAAATGTCAAATTATGATCATTTTTGGCTTAATTAGACTGGGACCAATCATAAAAGACCTATATATATGCATATCGACTTACCTGGATCAAAATTTCACTCTTTTGTATAGTCCTGGCACTCTAGATTCGACATCGAAAATTTTCAAAAAATTTGTATTTTATCAAAAAATGTCAAATTATGATCATTTTTGGCTTATTTAGACTGGGACCAATTATAAAAGACCTATATATGTGCATATCGACTTACCTGGATCAAAATTTCACTCTTTTGTATAGTCCTGGCACTCTAGATTCGACATCGAAAATTTTCAAAAAATTTGTATTTTATCAAAAAATGTCAAATTATGAACATTTTTGGCTTATTTAGACTGGGACCAATCATAAAAGACCTATATATATGCATATTGACTTACCTGGATCAAAATTTCACTCTTTTGTATAGTCCTGGCACTCTAGATTCGACATCGAAAATTTTCAAAAAATTTGTATTTTATCAAAAAATGTCAATTTATGATCATTTTTGGCTTATTTAGACTGGGACCAATCATAAAAGACCTATATATATGCATATCGACTTACCTGGATCAAAATTTCACTCTTTTGTATAGTCCTGGCACTCTAGATTCGACATCGAAAATTTTCAAAAAATTTGTATTTTATCAAAAAATGTCAAATTATGATCATTTTTGTCTTATTTAGACTGGGACCAATCATAAAAGACCTATATATATGCATATCGACTTACCTGGATCAAAATTTCACTCTTTTGTATAGTCCTGGCACTCTAGATTCGACATCGAAAATTTTCAAAAAATTTGTATTTTATCAAAAAATGTCAAATTATGATCATTTTTGGCTTATTTAGACTGAGACCAATCATAAAAGACCTATATATATGTATATCGACTTACCTGGATCAAAATTTCACTCTTTTGTATAGTCCTGGCACTCTAGATTCGACATCGAAAATTTTCAAAAAATTTGTTTTTTATCAAAAAATGTCAAATTATGATCATTTTTGGCCTATTTAGACTGGGACCAATCATAAAAGACCTATATATATGCATATCGACTTACCTGGATCAAAATTTCACTCTTTTGTATAGTCCTGGCACTCAAGATTCGACATCGAAAATTTTCAAAAAATTTGTATTTTATCAAAAAATGTCAAATTATGATCATTTTTGGCTTTTTAGACTGGGACCAATCATAAAAGACCTATATATATGCATATCGACTTACCTGGATCAAAATTTCACTCATTTGTATAGTCCTGGCACTCTAGGTTCGACATCGAAAATTTTCAAAAAATTTGTTTTTTATCAAAAAATGTCAAATTATGATCATTTTTGGCTTATTTAGACTGGGACCAATCATAAAAGACCTATATATATGCATATCGACTTACCTGGATCAAAATTTCACTCTTTTGTATAGTCCTGGCACTCTAGATTCGACATCGAAAATTTTCAAAAAATTTGTTTTTTATCAAAAAATGTCAAATTATGATCATTTTTGGCTTATTTAGACTAGGACTAATCATAAAAGACCTATATATATGCATATCGACTTACCTGGATCAAAATTTCACTCTTTTGTATAGTCCTGGCACTCTAGATTCGACATCGAAAATTTTCAAAAAATTTGTATTTTATCAAAAAATGTCAAATTATGATCATTTTTGGCTTATTTAGACTGGGACCAATCATAAAAGACCTATATATATGCATATCGACTTACCTGGACCAAAATTTCACTCTTTTGTATAGTCCTGGCACTCTAGATTCGACATCGAAAATTTTCAAAAAATTTGTATTTTATCAAAAAATGTCAAATTATGATCATTTTTGGCTTATTTAGACTGGGACCAATCATAAAGGACCTATATATATGCATATCGACTTACCTGGATCAAAATTTCACTCTTTTGTATAGTCCTGGCACTCTAGATTCGACATCGAAAATTTTCAAAAAATTTGTTTTTTATCAAAAAATGTCAAATTATGATCATTTTTGGCTTATTTAGACTGGGACCAATCATAAAAGACCTATATATATATGCATATCGACTTACCTGGATCAAAATTTCACTCTTTTGTATAGTCCTGGCACTCTAGATTCGACATCGAAAATTTTCAAAAAATTTGTATTTTATCAAAAAATGGCAAATTATGATCATTTTTTTCTTATTTAGACTGGGACCAATCATAAAAGACCTATATATATGCATATCGACTTACCGGGATCAAAATTTCACTCTTTTGTATAGTCCTGGCACTCTAGATTCGACATCGAAAATTTTCAAAAAATTTGTATTTTATCAAAAAATGTCAAATTATGATCATTTTTGGCTTATTTAGACTGGGACCAATTATAAAAGACCTATATATGTGCATATCGACTTTCCTGGATCAAAATTTCACTCTTTTGTATAGTCCTGGCACTCTAGATTCGACATCGAAAATTTTCAAAAAATTTGTATTTTATCAAAAAATGTCAAATTATGATCATTTTTGGCTTATTTAGACTGGGACCAATCATAAAAGACCTATATATATGCATATCGACTTACCTGGATTAAAATTTCACTCTTTTGTATAGTCCTGGCACTCTAGATTCGACATCGAAAATTTTCAAAAAATTTGTATTTTATCAAAAAATGTCAAATTATGATCATTTTTGGCTTATTTAGACTGGGACCAATCATAAAAGACCTATATATATGCATATCGACTTACCTGGATCAAAATTTCACTCTTTTGTATAATCCTGGCACTCTAGATTCGACATCGAAAATTTTCAAAAAATTTGTATTTTATCAAAAAATGTCAAATTATGATCATTTTTGGCTTATTTAGACTGGGACCAATCATAAAAGACCTATATATATGCATATCGACTTACCTGGATCAAAATTTCACTCTTTTGTATAGTCCTGGCACTCTAGATTCGACATCGAAAATTTTCAAAAAATTTGTTTTATATCAAAAAATGTCAAATTATGATCATTTTTGGCTTAATTAGACTGGGACCAATCATAAAAGACCTATATATATGCATATCGACTTACCTGGATCAAAATTTCACTCTTTTGTATAGTCCTGGCACTCTAGATTCGACATCGAAAATTTTCAAAAAATTTGTATTTAACAAAAATTGTCAAATTATGATCATTTTTGGCTTATTTAGACTGGGACCAATCATAAAAGACCTATATATATGCATATCGACTTACCTGGATCAAAATTTCACTCTTTCGTATAGTCCTGGCACTCTAGATTCGACATCGAAAATTTTCAAAAAATTTGTTTTTTATCAAAAAATGTCAAATTATGATCATTTTTGGCTTATTTAGACTGGGACCAATCATAAAAGACCTATATATATGCATTTCAACTTACCTGGATCAAAATTTCACTCTTTTGTATAGTCCTGGCACTCTAGATTCGACATCAAAAATTTTCAAAAAATTTGTTTTTTATCAAAAAATGTCAAATTATGATCATTTTTGGCTTATTTAGACTGGGACCAATCATAAAAGACCTATATATATGCATATCGACTTACCTGGATCAAAATTTCACTCTTTTGTATAGTCCTGGCACTCTAGATTCGACATCGAAAATTTTCAAAAAATTTGTATTTTATCAAAAAATGTCAAATTATGATCATTTTTGGCTAATTTAGACTGGGACCAATCATAAAAGACCTATATATATGCATATCGACTTACCTGGATCAAAATTTCACTCTTTTGTATAGTCCTGGCACTCTAGATTCGACATCGAAAATTTTCAAAAAATTTGTTTTATATCAAAAAATGTCAAATTATGATCATTTTTGGCTTATTTAGACTGGGACCAATCATAAAAGACCTATATATATGCATATCGACTTACCTGGATCAAAATTTCACTCTTTTGTATAGTCCTGGCACTCTAGATTCGACATCGAAAATTTTCAAAAAATTTGTATTTTATCAAAAAATGTCAAATTATGATCAGTTTTGGCTTATTTAGACTGGGACCAATTATAAAAGACCTATATATGTGCATATCGACTTACCTGGATCAAAATTTCACTCTTTTGTATAGTCCTGGCACTCTAGATTCGACATCGAAAATTTTCAAAAAATTTGTTTTTTATCAAAAAATGTCAAATTATGATCATTTTTGGCTTATTTAGACTGGGACCAATCATAAAAGACCTATATATATGCATATCGACTTACCTGGATCAAAATTTCACTCTTTTGTATAGTCCTGGCACTCTAGATTCGACATCGAAAATTTTCAAAAAATTTGTTTTATATCAAAAAATGTCAAATTATGATCATTTTTGGCTTAATTAGACTGGGACCAATCATAAAAGACCTATATATATGCATATCGACTTACCTGGATCAAAATTTCACTCTTTTGTATAGTCCTGGCACTCTAGATTCGACATCGAAAATTTTCAAAAAATTTGTATTTTATCAAAAAATGTCAAATTATGATCATTTTTGGCTTATTTAGACTGGGACCAATTATAAAAGACCTATATATGTGCATATCGACTTACCTGGATCAAAATTTCACTCTTTTGTATAGTCCTGGCACTCTAGATTCGACATCGAAAATTTTCAAAAAATTTGTATTTTATCAAAAAATGTCAAATTATGAACATTTTTGGCTTATTTAGACTGGGACCAATCATAAAAGACCTATATATATGCATATTGACTTACCTGGATCAAAATTTCACTCTTTTGTATAGTCCTGGCACTCTAGATTCGACATCGAAAATTTTCAAAAAATTTGTATTTTATCAAAAAATGTCAATTTATGATCATTTTTGGCTTATTTAGACTGGGACCAATCATAAAAGACCTATATATATGCATATCGACTTACCTGGATCAAAATTTCACTCTTTTGTATAGTCCTGGCACTCTAGATTCGACATCGAAAATTTTCAAAAAATTTGTATTTTATCAAAAAATGTCAAATTATGATCATTTTTGTCTTATTTAGACTGGGACCAATCATAAAAGACCTATATATATGCATATCGACTTACCTGGATCAAAATTTCACTCTTTTGTATAGTCCTGGCACTCTAGATTCGACATCGAAAATTTTCAAAAAATTTGTATTTTATCAAAAAATGTCAAATTATGATCATTTTTGGCTTATTTAGACTGAGACCAATCATAAAAGACCTATATATATGTATATCGACTTACCTGGATCAAAATTTCACTCTTTTGTATAGTCCTGGCACTCTAGATTCGACATCGAAAATTTTCAAAAAATTTGTTTTTTATCAAAAAATGTCAAATTATGATCATTTTTGGCCTATTTAGACTGGGACCAATCATAAAAGACCTATATATATGCATATCGACTTACCTGGATCAAAATTTCACTCTTTTGTATAGTCCTGGCACTCAAGATTCGACATCGAAAATTTTCAAAAAATTTGTATTTTATCAAAAAATGTCAAATTATGATCATTTTTGGCTTTTTAGACTGGGACCAATCATAAAAGACCTATATATATGCATATCGACTTACCTGGATCAAAATTTCACTCATTTGTATAGTCCTGGCACTCTAGGTTCGACATCGAAAATTTTCAAAAAATTTGTTTTTTATCAAAAAATGTCAAATTATGATCATTTTTGGCTTATTTAGACTGGGACCAATCATAAAAGACCTATATATATGCATATCGACTTACCTGGATCAAAATTTCACTCTTTTGTATAGTCCTGGCACTCTAGATTCGACATCGAAAATTTTCAAAAAATTTGTTTTTTATCAAAAAATGTCAAATTATGATCATTTTTGGCTTATTTAGACTAGGACTAATCATAAAAGACCTATATATATGCATATCGACTTACCTGGATCAAAATTTCACTCTTTTGTATAGTCCTGGCACTCTAGATTCGACATCGAATATTTTCAAAAAATTTGTATTTTATCAAAAAATGTCAAATTATGATCATTTTTGGCTTATTTAGACTGGGACCAATCATAAAAGACCTATATATATGCATATCGACTTACCTGGACCAAAATTTCACTCTTTTGTATAGTCCTGGCACTCTAGATTCGACATCGAAAATTTTCAAAAAATTTGTATTTTATCAAAAAATGTCAAATTATGATCATTTTTGGCTTATTTAGACTGGGACCAATCATAAAGGACCTATATATATGCATATCGACTTACCTGGATCAAAATTTCACTCTTTTGTATAGTCCTGGCACTCTAGATTCGACATCGAAAATTTTCAAAAAATTTGTATTTTATCAAAAAATGTCAAATTATGATCATTTTTGGCTTATTTAGACTGGGACCAATCATAAAAGACCTATATATATATGCATATCGACTTACCTGGATCAAAATTTCACTCTTTTGTATAGTCCTGGCACTCTAGATTCGACATCGAAAATTTTCAAAAAATTTGTATTTTATCAAAAAATGGCAAATTATGATCATTTTTTTCTTATTTAGACTGGGACCAATCATAAAAGACCTATATATATGCATATCGACTTACCGGGATCAAAATTTCACTCTTTTGTATAGTCCTGGCACTCTAGATTCGACATCGAAAATTTTCAAAAAATTTGTATTTTATCAAAAAATGTCAAATTATGATCATTTTTGGCTTATTTAGACTGGGACCAATTATAAAAGACCTATATATGTGCATATCGACTTTCCTGGATCAAAATTTCACTCTTTTGTATAGTCCTGGCACTCTAGATTCGACATCGAAAATTTTCAAAAAATTTGTATTTTATCAAAAAATGTCAAATTATGATCATTTTTGGCTTATTTAGACTGGGACCAATCATAAAAGACCTATATATATGCATATCGACTTACCTGGATTAAAATTTCACTCTTTTGTATAGTCCTGGCACTCTAGATTCGACATCGAAAATTTTCAAAAAATTTGTATTTTATCAAAAAATGTCAAATTATGATCATTTTTGGCTTATTTAGACTGGGACCAATCATAAAAGACCTATATATATGCATATCGACTTACCTGGATCAAAATTTCACTCTTTTGTATAATCCTGGCACTCTAGATTCGACATCGAAAATTTTCAAAAAATTTGTATTTTATCAAAAAATGTCAAATTATGATCATTTTTGGCTTATTTAGACTGGGACCAATCATAAAAGACCTATATATATGCATATCGACTTACCTGGATCAAAATTTCACTCTTTTGTATAGTCCTGGCACTCTAGATTCGACATCGAAAATTTTCAAAAAATTTGTATTTAACAAAAAATGTCAAATTATGATCATTTTTGGCTTATTTAGACTGAGACCAATCATAAAAGACCTATATATATGCATATCGACTTACCTGGATCAAAATTTCACTCTTTCGTATAGTCCTGGCACTCTAGATTCGACATCGAAAATTTTCAAAAAATTTGTTTTTTATCAAAAAATGTCAAATTATGATCATTTTTGGCTTATTTAGACTGGGACCAACCATGAAAGACCTATATATATGCATATCAACTTACCTGGATCAAAATTTCACTCTTTTGTATAGTCCTGGCACTCTAGATTCGACATCGAAAATTTTCAAAAAATTTGTTTTTTATCAAAAAATGTCAAATAATGATCATTTTTGGCTTATTTAGACTGGGACCAATCATAAAAGACCTATATATATGCATATCGACTTACCTGGATCAAAATTTCACTCTTTTGTATAGTCCTGGCACTCTAGATTCGACATCGAAAATTTTCAAAAAATTAGTTTTTTATCAAAAAATGTCAAATTATGATCATTTTTGGCTTATTTAGACTGGGACCAATCATAAAAAACCTATATATATGCATATCGACTTACCTGGATCAAAATTTCACTCTTTTGTATAGTCCTGGCACTCTAGATTCGACATCGAAAATTTTCAAAAAATTTGTATTTAACAAAAAATGTCAAATTATGATCATTTTTGGCTTATTTAGACTGAGACCAATCATAAAAGACCTATATATATGCATATCGACTTACCTGGATCAAAATTTCACTCTTTCGTATAGTCCTGGCACTCTAGATTCGACATCGAAAATTTTCAAAAAATTTGTTTTTTATCAAAAAATGTCAAATTATGATCATTTTTGGCTTATTTAGACTGGGACCAACCATGAAAGACCTATATATATGCATATCAACTTACCTGGATCAAAATTTCACTCTTTTGTATAGTCCTGGCACTCTAGATTCGACATCGAAAATTTTCAAAAAATTTGTTTTTTATCAAAAAATGTCAAATAATGATCATTTTTGGCTTATTTAGACTGGGACCAATCATAAAAGACCTATATATATGCATATCGACTTACCTGGATCAAAATTTCACTCTTTTGTATAGTCCTGGCACTCTAGATTCGACATCGAAAATTTTCAAAAAATTTGTATTTTATCAAAAAATGTCAAATTATGATCATTTTTGGCTTATTTAGACTGGGACCAATCATAAAAGACCTATATATATGCATATCGATTTACCTGGATCAAAATTTCACTCTTTTGTATAGTTTTGGCACTCTAGATTCGGCATCGAAAATTTTCAAAAAATTTGTTTTTTATCAAAAAATGTCAAATTATGATCATTTTTGGCTTATTTAGACTGGGACCAATCATAAAAGACCTATATATATGCATATCGACTTACCTGGATCAAAATTTCACTCTATTGTATAGTCCTGGCACTCTAGATTCGACATCGAAAATTTTCAATAAATTGTTTTTTATCAAAAAATGTCAAATTATGATCATTTTTGGCTTATTTAGACTGGGACCAATCATAAAAGACCTATATATATGCATATCGACTTACCTGGATCAAAATTTCACTCTTTTGTATAGTCCTGGCACTCTAGATTCGACATCGAAAATTTTCAAAAAATTTGTATTTTATCAAAAAATGTCAAATTATGATCATTTTTGGCTTATTTAGACTGGAACCAATCATAAAAGACCTATATATATGCATATCGACTTACCTGGATCAAAATTTCACTCTTTTGAATAGTCCTGGCACTCTAGATTCGACATCGAAAATTTTCAAAAAATTTGTATTTTATCAAAAAATGTCAATTTATGATCATTTTTGTCTTATTTAGACTGGGACCAATCATAAAAGACCTATATATATGCATATCGACTTACCTGGATCAAAATTTCACTCTTTAGTATAGTTTTGGCACTCTAGATTCGACATCGAAAATTTTCAAAAAATTTGTTTTTTATCAAAAAATGTCAAATTATGATCATTTTTGGCTTATTTAGACTGGGACCAATCATAAAAGACCTATATATATGCATATCGACTTACCTGGATCAAAATTTCACTCTTTTGTATAGTCCTGGCACTCTTGATTCGACATCGAAAATTTTCAATAAATTTGTTTTTTATCAAAAAATGTCAAATTATGATCATTTTTGGCTTATTTAGACTGGGACCAATCATAAAAGACCTATATATTTGCATATCGACTTACCTGGATCAAAATTTCACTCTTTTGTATAGTCCTGGCACTCTAGATTCGACATCGAAAATTTTCAAAAAATTTGTATTTTATCAAAAAATGTCAAATTATGATCATTTTTGGCTTATTTAGACTGGAACCAATCATAAAAGACCTATATATATGCATATCGACTTACCTGGATCAAAACTTCACTCTTTTGAATAGTCCTGGCACTCTAGATTCGACATCGAAAATTTTCAAAAAATTTGTTTTTTATCAAAAAATGTCAAATTATGATCATTTTTGGCTTATTTAGACTGGGGGGAATCATAAAAGACCTATATATATGCATATCGACTTACCTGGATCAAAATTTCACTCTTTTGTATAGTCCTGGCACTCTAGATTCGACATCGAAAATTTTCAAAAAATTTGTTTTTTATCAAAAAATGTCAAATTATGATCATTTTTGGCTTATTTAGACTGGGGGGAATCATAAAAGACCTATATATATATGCATATCGACTTACCTGGATCAAAATTTCACTCTTTTGTATAGTCCTGGCACTCTAGATTCGACATCGAAAATTTTCAAAAAATTTGTATTTTATCAAAAAATGTCAATTTATGATCATTTTTGGCTTATTTAGACTGGGACCAATCATAAAAGACCTATATATATGCATATCGACTTACCTGGATCAAAATTTCACTCTTTTGTATAGTCCTGGCACTCTAGATTCGACATCGAAAATTTTCAAAAAATTTGTATTTTATCAAAAAATGTCAAATTATGATCATTTTTGTCTTATTTAGACTGGGACCAATCATAAAAGACCTATATATATGCATATCGACTTACCTGGATCAAAATTTCACTCTTTTGTATAGTCCTGGCACTCTAGATTCGACATCGTTAATTTTCAAAAAATTTGTTTTTTATCAAAAAATGTCAAATTATGATCATTTTTGGCTTATTTAGACTGGGACCAATCATAAAAGACCTATATATATGCATATCGACTTACCTGGATCGAAATTTCACTCTTTTGTATAGTCCTGGCACTCTAGATTCGACATCGAAAATTTTCAAAAAATTTGTTTTTTATCAAAAAATGTCAAATTATGATCATTTTTGGCTTATTTAGACTGGGACCAATCATAAAAGACCTATATATATGCATATCGACTTACCTGGATCAAAATTTCACTCTTTTGTATAGTCCTGGCACTCTTGATTCGACATCGAAAATTTTCAATAAATTTGTTTTTTATCAAAAAATGTCAAATTATGATCATTTTTGGCTTATTTAGACTGGGACCAATCATAAAAGACCTATATATATGCATATCGACTTACCTGGATCAAAATTTCACTCTTTTGAATAGTCCTGGCACTCTAGATTCGACATCGAAAATTTTCAAAAAATTTGTATTTTATAAAAAAATGGCAAATTATGATCATTTTTGGCTTATTTAGACTGGGACCAATCATAAAAGACCTATATATATGCATATCGACTTACCTGGATCAAAATTTTACTCTTTTGTATAGTCCTGGCACTCTAGATTCGACATCGAAAATTTTCAAAAAATTTGTTTTTTATCAAAAAATGTCAAATTATGATCATTTTTAGCTTATTTAGACTGGAACCAATCATAAAATACCTATATATATGCATATCGACACACCTGGATCAAAATTTCACTCTTTTGTATAGTCCTGGCACTCTAGATTCGACATCGAAAATTTTCAAAAAATTTGTATTTTATCAAAAAATGTCAATTTATGATCATTTTTGGCTTATTTAGACTGGGACCAATCATAAAAGACCTATATATATGCATATCGACTTACCTGGATCAAAATTTCACTCTTTTGTATAGTCCTGGCACTCTAGATTCGACATCGAAAATTTTCAAAAAATTTGTATTTTATAAAAAATGTCAAATTATGATCATTTTTGTCTTATTTAGACTGGGACCAATCATAAAAGACCTATATATATGCATATCGACTTACCTGGATCAAAATTTCACTCTTTTGTATAGTCCTGGCACTCTAGATTCGACATCGAAAATTTTCAAAAAATTTGTTTTTTATCAAAAAATGTCAAATTATGATCATTTTTGGCTTATTTAGACTGGGACCAATCATAAAAGACCTATATATATGCATATCGACTTACCTGGATCAAAATTTCACTCTTTTGTATAGTTTTGGCACTCTAGATTCGACATCGAAAATTTTCAAAAAATTTGTATTTTATCAAAAAATGTTAAATTATGATCATTTTTGGCTTATTTAGACTGGGACCAAT
Organism: Chrysoperla carnea; assembly: GCF_905475395.1. Taxonomy (NCBI): domain Eukaryota; kingdom Metazoa; phylum Arthropoda; class Insecta; order Neuroptera; family Chrysopidae; genus Chrysoperla; species Chrysoperla carnea. Next base: position 1,447,431 of record NW_025408234.1, on the reverse strand, counting down.
CATAAAAGACCTATTTATATGCATATCGACTTACCTGGATCAAAATTTCACTCTTTTGTATAGTCCTGGCACTCTAGATTCGACATCGAAAATTTTCAAAAAATTTGTTTTTTATCAAAAAATGTCAAATTATGATCATTTTTGGCTTATTTAGACTGGGACCAATCATAAAAGACCTATATATATGCAAATCGACTTACCTGGATCAAAATTTCACTCTTTTGTATAGTCCTGGCACTCTAGATTCGACATCGAAAATTTTCAAAAAATTTTTTTTTTCAAAAAATGTCAAATTATGATCATTTTTGGCTTATTTAGACTGGGACCAATCATAAAAGACCTATATATATGCATATCGACTTACCTGGATCAAAATTTCACTCTTTTGTATAGTCCTGGCACTCTAGATTCGACATCGAAAATTTTCAAAAAATTTGTTTTTTATCAAAAAATGTCAAATTATTATCATTTTTGGCTTATTTAGACTGGGACCAATCATAAAAGACCTATATATATGCATATCGACTTACCTGGATCAAAATTTCACTCTTTTGTATAGTCCTGGCACTCTAGATTCGACATCGAAAATTTTCAAAAAATTTGTTTTTTATCAAAAAATGTCAAATTATGATCATTTTTGGCTTATTTAGACTGGGACCAATCATAAAAGACCTATATATATGCATATCGACTTACCTGGACCAAAATTTCACTCTTTTGTATAGTCCTGGCACTCTAGATTCGACATCGAAAATTTTCAAAAAATTTGTATTTTATCAAAAAATGTCAAATTATGATCATTTTTGGCTTATTTAGACTGGGACCAATCATAAAGGACCTATATATATGCATATCGACTTACCTGGACCAAAATTTCACTCTTTTGTATAGTCCTGGCACTCTAGATTCGACATCGAAAATTTTCAAAAAATTTGTATTTTATCAAAAAATGTCAAATTATGATCATTTTTGGCTTATTTAGACTGGGACCAATCATAAAGGACCTATATATATGCATATCGACTTACCTGGATCAAAATTTCACTCTTTTGTATAGTCCTGGCACTCTAGATTCGACATCGAAAATTTTCAAAAAATTTGTATTTTATCAAAAAATGTCAAATTATGATCATTTTTGGCTTATTTAGACTGGGACCAATCATAAAAGACCTATATATATGCATATCGACTTACCTGGATCAAAATTTCACTCTTTTGTATAGTCCTGGCACTCTAGATTCGACATCGAAAATTTTCAAAAAATTTGTATTTAACAAAAATTGTCAAATTATGATCATTTTTGGCTTATTTAGACTGGGACCAATCATAAAAGACCTATATATATGCATATCGACTTACCTGGATCAAAATTTCACTCTTTCGTATAGTCCTGGCACTCTAGATTCGACATCGAAAATTTTCAAAAAATTTGTTTTTTATCAAAAAATGTCAAATTATGATCATTTTTGGCTTATTTAGACTGGGACCAATCATAAAAGACCTATATATATGCATTTCAACTTACCTGGATCAAAATTTCACTCTTTTGTATAGTCCTGGCACTCTAGATTCGACATCAAAAATTTTCAAAAAATTTGTTTTTTATCAAAAAATGTCAAATTATGATCATTTTTGGCTTATTTAGACTGGGACCAATCATAAAAGACCTATATATATGCATATCGACTTACCTGGATCAAAATTTCACTCTTTTGTATAGTCCTGGCACTCTAGATTCGACATCGAAAATTTTCAAAAAATTTGTATTTAATCAAAAAATGTCAAATTATGATCATTTTTGGCTAATTTAGACTGGGACCAATCATAAAAGACCTATATATATGCATATCGACTTACCTGGATCAAAATTTCACTCTTTTGTATAGTCCTGGCACTCTAGATTCGACATCGAAAATTTTCAAAAAATTTGTTTTATATCAAAAAATGTCAAATTATGATCATTTTTGGCTTATTTAGACTGGGACCAATCATAAAAGACCTATATATATGCATATCGACTTACCTGGATCAAAATTTCACTCTTTTGTATAGTCCTGGCACTCTAGATTCGACATCGAAAATTTTCAAAAAATTTGTATTTTATCAAAAAATGTCAAATTATGATCATTTTTGGCTTATTTAGACTGGGACCAATTATAAAAGACCTATATATGTGCATATCGACTTACCTGGATCAAAATTTCACTCTTTTGTATAGTCCTGGCACTCTAGATTCGACATCGAAAATTTTCAAAAAATTTGTTTTTTATCAAAAAATGTCAAATTATGATCATTTTTGGCTTATTTAGACTGGGACCAATCATAAAAGACCTATATATATGCATATCGACTTACCTGGATCAAAATTTCACTCTTTTGTATAGTCCTGGCACTCTAGATTCGACATCGAAAATTTTCAAAAAATTTGTTTTATATCAAAAAATGTCAAATTATGATCATTTTTGGCTTATTTAGACTGGGACCAATCATAAAAGACCTATATATATGCATATCGACTTACCTGGATCAAAATTTCACTCTTTTGTATAGTCCTGGCACTCTAGATTCGACATCGAAAATTTTCAAAAAATTTGTATTTTATCAAAAAATGTCAAATTATGATCATTTTTGGCTTATTTAGACTGGGACCAATTATAAAAGACCTATATATGTGCATATCGACTTACGTGGATCAAAATTTCACTCTTTTGTATAGTCCTGGCACTCTAGATTCGACATCGAAAATTTTCAAAAAATTTGTATTTTATCAAAAAATGTCAATTTATGAACATTTTTGGCTTATTTAGACTGGGACCAATCATAAAAGACCTATATATATGCATATTGACTTACCTGGATCAAAATTTCACTCTTTTGTATAGTCCTGGCACTCTAGATTCGACATCGAAAATTTTCAAAAAATTTGTATTTTATCAAAAAATGTCAATTTATGATCATTTTTGGCTTATTTAGACTGGGACCAATCATAAAAGACCTATATATATGCATATCGACTTACCTGGATCAAAATTTCACTCTTTTGTATAGTCCTGGCACTCTAGATTCGACATCGAAAATTTTCAAAAAATTTGTATTTTATCAAAAAATGTCAAATTATGATCATTTTTGTCTTATTTAGACTGGGACCAATCATAAAAGACCTATATATATGCATATCGACTTACCTGGATCAAAATTTCACTCTTTTGTATAGTCCTGGCACTCTAGATTCGACATCGAAAATTTTCAAAAAATTTGTATTTTATCAAAAAATGTCAAATTATGATCATTTTTGGCTTATTTAGACTGGGACCAATCATAAAAGACCTATATATATGTATATCGACTTACCTGGATCAAAATTTCACTCTTTTGTATAGTCCTGGCACTCTAGATTCGACATCGAAAATTTTCAAAAAATTTGTTTTTTATCAAAAAATGTCAAATTATGATCATTTTTGGCCTATTTAGACTGGGACCAATCATAAAAGACCTATATATATGCATATCGACTTACCTGGATCAAAATTTCACTCTTTTGTATAGTCCTGGCACTCAAGATTCGACATCGAAAATTTTCAAAAAATTTGTATTTTATCAAAAAATGTCAAATTATGATCATTTTTGGCTTTTTAGACTGGGACCAATCATAAAAGACCTATATATATGCATATCGACTTACCTGGATCAAAATTTCACTCATTTGTATAGTCCTGGCACTCTAGGTTCGACATCGAAAATTTTCAAAAAATTTGTTTTTTATCAAAAAATGTCAAATTATGATCATTTTTGGCTTATTTAGACTGGGACCAATCATAAAAGACCTATATATATGCATATCGACTTACCTGGATCAAAATTTCACTCTTTTGTATAGTCCTGGCACTCTAGATTCGACATCGAAAATTTTCAAAAAATTTGTTTTTTATCAAAAAATGTCAAATTATGATCATTTTTGGCTTATTTAGACTAGGACCAATCATAAAAGACCTATATATATGCATATCGACTTACCTGGATCAAAATTTCACTCTTTTGTATAGTCCTGGCACTCTAGATTCGACATCGAAAATTTTCAAAAAATTTGTATTTTATCAAAAAATGTCAAATTATGATCATTTTTGGCTTATTTAGACTGGGACCAATCATAAAAGACCTATATATATGCATATCGACTTACCTGGACCAAAATTTCACTCTTTTGTATAGTCCTGGCACTCTAGATTCGACATCGAAAATTTTCAAAAAATTTGTATTTTATCAAAAAATGTCAAATTATGATCATTTTTGGCTTATTTAGACTGGGACCAATCATAAAGGACCTATATATATGCATATCGACTTACCTGGATCAAAATTTCACTCTTTTGTATAGTCCTGGCACTCTAGATTCGACATCGAAAATTTTCAAAAAATTTGTTTTTTATCAAAAAATGTCAAATTATGATCATTTTTGGCTTATTTAGACTGGGACCAATCATAAAAGACCTATATATATATGCATATCGACTTACCTGGATCAAAATTTCACTCTTTTGTATAGTCCTGGCACTCTAGATTCGACATCGAAAATTTTCAAAAAATTTGTATTTTATCAAAAAATGGCAAATTATGATCATTTTTTTCTTATTTAGACTGGGACCAATCATAAAAGACCTATATATATGCATATCGACTTACCGGGATCAAAATTTCACTCTTTTGTATAGTCCTGGCACTCTAGATTCGACATCGAAAATTTTCAAAAAATTTGTATTTTATCAAAAAATGTCAAATTATGATCATTTTTGGCTTATTTAGACTGGGACCAATTATAAAAGACCTATATATGTGCATATCGACTTACCTGGATCAAAATTTCACTCTTTTGTATAGTCCTGGCACTCTAGATTCGACATCGAAAATTTTCAAAAAATTTGTATTTTATCAAAAAATGTCAAATTATGATCATTTTTGGCTTATTTAGACTGGGACCAATCATAAAAGACCTATATATATGCATATCGACTTACCTGGATTAAAATTTCACTCTTTTGTATAGTCCTGGCACTCTAGATTCGACATCGAAAATTTTCAAAAAATTTGTATTTTATCAAAAAATGTCAAATTATGATCATTTTTGGCTTATTTAGACTGGGACCAATCATAAAAGACCTATATATATGCATATCGACTTACCTGGATCAAAATTTCACTCTTTTGTATAATCCTGGCACTCTAGATTCGACATCGAAAATTTTCAAAAAATTTGTATTTTATCAAAAAATGTCAAATTATGATCATTTTTGGCTTATTTAGACTGGGACCAATCATAAAAGACCTATATATATGCATATCGACTTACCTGGATCAAAATTTCACTCTTTTGTATAGTCCTGGCACTCTAGATTCGACATCGAAAATTTTCAAAAAATTAGTTTTTTATCAAAAAATGTCAAATTATGATCATTTTTGGCTTATTTAGTCTGGGACCAATCATAAAAAACCTATATATATGCATATCGACTTACCTGGATCAAAATTTCACTCTTTTGTATAGTCCTGGCACTCTAGATTCGACATCGAAAATTTTCAAAAAATTTGTATTTAACAAAAAATGTCAAATTATGATCATTTTTGGCTTATTTAGACTGAGACCAATCATAAAAGACCTATATATATGCATATCGACTTACCTGGATCAAAATTTCACTCTTTCGTATAGTCCTGGCACTCTAGATTCGACATCGAAAATTTTCAAAAAATTTGTTTTTTATCAAAAAATGTCAAATTATGATCATTTTTGGCTTATTTAGACTGGGACCAACCATGAAAGACCTATATATATGCATTTCAACTTACCTGGATCAAAATTTCACTCTTTTGTATAGTCCTGGCACTCTAGATTCGACATCGAAAATTTTCAAAAAATTTGTTTTTTTATCAAAAAATGTCAAATTATGATCATTTTTGGCTTATTTAGACTGGGACCAATCATAAAAGACCTATATATATGCATATCGACTTACCTGGATCAAAATTTCACTCTTTTGTATAGTCCTGGCACTCTAGATTCGACATCGAAAATTTTCAAAAAATTTGTATTTTTTCAAAAAATGTCAAATTATGATCATTTTTGGCTTATTTAGACTGGGACCAATCATAAAAGACCTATATATATGCATATCGATTTACCTGGATCAAAATTTCACTCTTTTGTATAGTTTTGGCACTCTAGATTCGGCATCGAAAATTTTCAAAAAATTTGTTTTTTATCAAAAAATGTCAAATTATGATCATTTTTGGCTTATTTAGACTGGGACCAATCATAAAAGACCTATATATATGCATATCGACTTACCTGGATCAAAATTTCACTCTTTTGTATAGTCCTGGCACTCTAGATTCGACATCGAAAATTTTCAATAAATTTGTTTTTTATCAAAAAATGTCAAATTATGATCATTTTTGGCTTATTTAGACTGGGACCAATCATAAAAGACCTATATATATGCATATCGACTTACCTGGATCAAAATTTCACTCTTTTGTATAGTCCTGGCACTCTAGATTCGACATCGAAAATTTTCAAAAAATTTGTATTTTATCAAAAAATGTCAAATTATGATCATTTTTGGCTTATTTAGACTGGAACCAATCATAAAAGACCTATATATATGCATATCGACTTACCTGGATCAAAATTTCACTCTTTTGAATAGTCCTGGCACTCTAGATTCGACATCGAAAATTTTCAAAAAATTTGTATTTTATCAAAAAATGTCAATTTATGATCATTTTTGTCTTATTTAGACTGGGACCAATCATAAAAGACCTATATATATGCATATCGACTTACCTGGATCAAAATTTCACTCTTTTGTATAGTTTTGGCACTCTAGATTCGACATCGAAAATTTTCAAAAAATTTGTTTTTTATCAAAAAATGTCAAATTATGATCATTTTTGGCTTATTTAGACTGGGACCAATCATAAAAGACCTATATATATGCATATCGACGTACCTGGATTAAAATTTCACTCTTTTGTATAGTCCTGGCACTCTTGATTCGACATCGAAAATTTTCAATAAATTTGTTTTTTATCAAAAAATGTCAAATTATGATCATTTTTGGCTTATTTAGACTGGGACCAATCATAAAAGACCTATATATATGCATATCGACTTACCTGGATCAAAATTTCACTCTTTTGTATAGTCCTGGCACTCTAGATTCGACATCGAAAATTTTCAAAAAATTTGTATTTTATCAAAAAATGTCAAATTATGATCATTTTTGGCTTATTTAGACTGGAACCAATCATAAAAGACCTATATATATGCATATCGACTTACCTGGATCAAAACTTCACTCTTTTGAATAGTCCTGGCACTCTAGATTCGACATCGAAAATTTTCAAAAAATTTGTATTTTATAAAAAAATGGCAAATTATGATCATTTTTGGCTTATTTAGACTGGGACCAATCATAAAAGACCTATATATATGCATATCGACTTACCTGGATCAAAATTTTACTCTTTTGTATAGTCCTGGCACTCTAGATTCGACATCGAAAATTTTAAAAAATTTGTTTTTTATCAAAAAATGTCAAATTATGATCATTTTTAGCTTATTTAGACTGGAACCAATCATAAAAGACCTATATATATGCATATGACACACCTGGATCAAAATTTCACTCTTTTGTATAGTCCTGGCACTCTAGATTCGACATCGAAAATTTTCAAAAAATTTGTATTTTATCAAAAAATGTCAATTTATGATCATTTTTGGCTTATTTAGACTGGGACCAATCATAAAAGACCTATATATATGCATATCGACTTACCTGGATCAAAATTTCACTCTTTTGTATAGTCCTGGCACTCTAGATTCGACATCGAAAATTTTCAAAAAATTTGTATTTTATCAAAAAATGTCAAATTATGATCATTTTTGTCTTATTTAGACTGGGACCAATCATAAAAGACCTATATATATGCATATCGACTTACCTGGATCAAAATTTCACTCTTTTGTATAGTCCTGGCACTCTAGATTCGACATCGAAAATTTTCAAAAAATTTGTTTTTTATCAAAAAATGTCAAATTATGATCATTTTTGGCCTATTTAGACTGGGACCAATCATAAAAGACCTATATATATGCATATCGACTTACCTGGATCAAAATTTCACTCTTTTGTATAGTCCTGGCACTCAAGATTCGACATCGAAAATTTTCAAAAAATTTGTATTTTATCAAAAAATGTCAAATTATGATCATTTTTGGCTTTTTAGACTGGGACCAATCATAAAAGACCTATATATATGCATATCGACTTACCTGGATCAAAATTTCACTCATTTGTATAGTCCTGGCACTCTAGGTTCGACATCGAAAATTTTCAAAAAATTTGTTTTTTATCAAAAAATGTCAAATTATGATCATTTTTGGCTTATTTAGACTGGGACCAATCATAAAAGACCTATATATATGCATATCGACTTACCTGGATCAAAATTTCACTCTTTTGTATAGTCCTGGCACTCTAGATTCGACATCGAAAATTTTCAAAAAATTTGTTTTTTATCAAAAAATGTCAAATTATGATCATTTTTGGCTTATTTAGACTAGGACCAATCATAAAAGACCTATATATATGCATATCGACTTACCTGGATCAAAATTTCACTCTTTTGTATAGTCCTGGCACTCTAGATTCGACATCGAAAATTTTCAAAAAATTTGTATTTTATCAAAAAATGTCAAATTATGATCATTTTTGGCTTATTTAGACTGGGACCAATCATAAAGGACCTATATATATGCATATCGACTTACCTGGATCAAAATTTCACTCTTTTGTATAGTCCTGGCACTCTAGATTCGACATCGAAAATTTTCAAAAAATTTGTTTTTTATCAAAAAATGTCAAATTATGATCATTTTTGGCTTATTTAGACTGGGACCAATCATAAAAGACCTATATATATATGCATATCGACTTACCTGGATCAAAATTTCACTCTTTTGTATAGTCCTGGCACTCTAGATTCGACATCGAAAATTTTCAAAAAATTTGTATTTTATCAAAAAATGGCAAATTATGATCATTTTTTGCTTATTTAGACTGGGACCAATCATAAAAGACCTATATATATGCATATCGACTTACCGGGATCAAAATTTCACTCTTTTGTATAGTCCTGGCACTCTAGATTCGACATCGAAAATTTTCAAAAAATTTGTATTTTATCAAAAAATGTCAAATTATGATCATTTTTGGCTTATTTAGACTGGGACCAATTATAAAAGACCTATATATGTGCATATCGACTTACCTGGATCAAAATTTCACTCTTTTGTATAGTCCTGGCACTCTAGATTCGACATCGAAAATTTTCAAAAAATTTGTATTTTATCAAAAAAATGTCAAATTATGATCATTTTTGGCTTATTTAGACTGGGACCAATCATAAAAGACCTATATATATGCATATCGACTTACCTGGATTAAAATTTCACTCTTTTGTATAGTCCTGGCACTCTAGATTCGACATCGAAAATTTTCAAAAAATTTGTATTTTATCAAAAAATGTCAAATTATGATCATTTTTGGCTTATTTAGACTGGGACCAATCATAAAAGACCTATATATATGCATATCGACTTACCTGGATCAAAATTTCACTCTTTTGTATAATCCTGGCACTCTAGATTCGACATCGAAAATTTTCAAAAAATTTGTATTTTATCAAAAAATGTCAAATTATGATCATTTTTGGCTTATTTAGACTGGGACCAATCATAAAAGACCTATATATATGCATATCGACTTACCTGGATCAAAATTTCACTCTTTTGTATAGTCCTGGCACTCTAGATTCGACATCGAAAATTTTCAAAAAATTAGTTTTTTATCAAAAAATGTCAAATTATGATCATTTTTGGCTTATTTAGACTGGGACCAATCATAAAAAACCTATATATATGCATATCGACTTACCTGGATCAAAATTTCACTCTTTTGTATAGTCCTGGCACTCTAGATTCGACATCGAAAATTTTCAAAAAATTTGTATTTAACAAAAAATGTCAAATTATGATCATTTTTGGCTTATTTAGACTGAGACCAATCATAAAAGACCTATATATATGCATATCGACTTACCTGGATCAAAATTTCACTCTTTCGTATAGTCCTGGCACTCTAGATTCGACATCGAAAATTTTCAAAAAATTTGTTTTTTATCAAAAAATGTCAAATTATGATCATTTTTGGCTTATTTAGACTGGGACCAACCATGAAAGACCTATATATATGCATATCAACTTACCTGGATCAAAATTTCACTCTTTTGTATAGTCCTGGCACTCTAGATTCGACATCGAAAATTTTCAAAAAATTTGTTTTTTATCAAAAAATGTCAAATTATGATCATTTTTGGCTTATTTAGACTGGGACCAATCATAAAAGACCTATATATATGCATATCGACTTACCTGGATCAAAATTTCACTCTTTTGTATAGTCCTGGCACTCTAGATTCGACATCGAAAATTTTCAAAAAATTTGTATTTTTTCAAAAAATGTCAAATTATGATCATTTTTGGCTTATTTAGACTGGGACCAATCATAAAAGACCTATATATATGCATATCGATTTACCTGGATCAAAATTTCACTCTTTTGTATAGTTTTGGCACTCTAGATTCGGCATCGAAAATTTTCAAAAAATTTGTTTTTTATCAAAAAATGTCAAATTATGATCATTTTTGGCTTATTTAGACTGGGACCAATCATAAAAGACCTATATATATGCATATCGACTTACCTGGATCAAAATTTCACTCTTTTGTATAGTCCTGGCACTCTAGATTCGACATCGAAAATTTTCAAAAAATTTGTATTTTATCAAAAAATGTCAAATTATGATCATTTTTGGCTTATTTAGACTGGAACCAATCATAAAAGACCTATATATATGCATATCGACTTACCTGGATCAAAATTTCACTCTTTTGAATAGTCCTGGCACTCTAGATTCGACATCGAAAATTTTCAAAAAATTTGTATTTTATCAAAAAATGTCAATTTATGATCATTTTTGTCTTATTTAGACTGGGACCAATCATAAAAGACCTATATATATGCATATCGACTTACCTGGATCAAAATTTCACTCTTTTGTATAGTTTTGGCACTCTAGATTCGACATCGAAAATTTTCAAAAAATTTGTTTTTTATCAAAAAATGTCAAATTATGATCATTTTTGGCTTATTTAGACTGGGACCAATCATAAAAGACCTATATATATGCATATCGACTTACCTGGATCAAAATTTCACTCTTTTGTATAGTCCTGGCACTCTTGATTCGACATCGAAAATTTTCAATAAATTTGTTTTTTATCAAAAAATGTCAAATTATGATCATTTTTGGCTTATTTAGACTGGGACCAATCATAAAAGACCTATATATATGCATATCGACTTACCTGGATCAAAATTTCACTCTTTTGTATAGTCCTGGCACTCTAGATTCGACATCGAAAATTTTCAAAAAATTTGTATTTTATCAAAAAATGTCAAATTATGATCATTTTTGGCTTATTTAGACTGGAACCAATCATAAAAGACCTATATATATGCATATCGACTTACCTGGATCAAAACTTCACTCTTTTGAATAGTCCTGGCACTCTAGATTCGACATCGAAAATTTTCAAAAAATTTGTTTTTTATCAAAAAATGTCAAATTATGATCATTTTTGGCTTATTTAGACTGGGACCAATCATAAAAGACCTATATATATGCATATCGACTTACCTGGATCAAAATTTCACTCTTTTGAATAGTCCTGGCACTCTAGATTCGACATCGAAAATTTTCAAAAAATTTGTATTTTATAAAAAAATGGCAAATTATGATCATTTTTGGCTTATTTAGACTGGGACCAATCATAAAAGACCTATATATATGCATATCGACTTACCTGGATCAAAATTTTACTCTTTTGTATAGTCCTGGCACTCTAGATTCGACATCGAAAATTTTCAAAAAATTTGTTTTTTATCAAAAAATGTCAAATTATGATCATTTTTAGCTTATTTAGACTGGAACCAATCATAAAAGACCTATATATATGCATATCGACACACCTGGATCAAAATTTCACTCTTTTGTATAGTCCTGGCACTCTAGATTCGACATCGAAAATTTTCAAAAAATTTGTATTTTATCAAAAAATGTCAATTTATGATCATTTTTGGCTTATTTAGACTGGGACCAATCATAAAAGACCTATATATATGCATATCGACTTACCTGGATCAAAATTTCACTCTTTTGTATAGTCCTGGCACTCTAGATTCGACATCGAAAATTTTCAAAAAATTTGTATTTTATCAAAAAATGTCAAATTATGATCATTTTTGTCTTATTTAGACTGGGACCAATCATAAAAGACCTATATATATGCATATCGACTTACCTGGATCAAAATTTCACTCTTTTGTATAGTCCTGGCACTCTAGATTCGACATCGAAAATTATCAAAAAATTTGTTTTTTATCAAAAAATGTCAAATTATGATCATTTTTGGCTTATTTAGACTGGGACCAATCATAAAAGACCTATATATATGCATATCGACTTACCTGGATCAAAATTTCACTCTTTTGTATAGTTTTGGCACTCTAGATTCGACATCGAAAATTTTCAAAAAATTTGTATTTTATCAAAAAATGTTAAATTATGATCATTTTTGGCTTATTTAGACTGGGACCAATCATAAAAGACCTATTTATATGCATATCGACTTACCTGGATCAAAATTTCACTCTTTTGTATAGTCCTGGCACTCTAGATTCGACATCGAAAATTTTCAAAAAATTTGTTTTTTATCAAAAAATGTCAAATTATGATCATTTTTGGCTTATTTAGACTGGGACCAATCATAAAAGACCTATATATATGCAAATCGACTTACCTGGATCAAAATTTCACTCTTTTGTATAGTCCTGGCACTCTAGATTCGACATCGAAAATTTTCAAAAAATTTTTTTTTTCAAAAAATGTCAAATTATGATCATTTTTGGCTTATTTAGACTGGGACCAATCATAAAAGACCTATATATATGCATATCGACTTACCTGGATCAAAATTTCACTCTTTTGTATAGTCCTGGCACTCTAGATTCGACATCGAAAATTTTCAAAAAATTTGTTTTTTATCAAAAAATGTCAAATTATTATCATTTTTGGCTTATTTAGACTGGGACCAATCATAAAAGACCTATATATATGCATATCGACTTACCTGGATCAAAATTTCACTCTTTTGTATAGTCCTGGCACTCTAGATTCGACATCGAAAATTTTCAAAAAATTTGTTTTTTATCAAAAAATGTCAAATTATGATCATTTTTGGCTTATTTAGACTGGGACGAATCATAAAAGACCTATATATATGCATATCGACTTACCTGGATCAAAATTTCACTCTTTTGTATAGTCCTGGCACTCTAGATTCGACATCGAAAATTTTCAAAAAATTTGTATTTAGCAAAAAATATCAAAATATGATCATTTTTGGCTTATATAGACTGGGACCAATCATAAAAGACCTATATATATGCATATCGACTTACCTGGATCAAAATTTCACTCTTTTGTATAGTCCTGGCACTCTAGATTCGACATCGAAAATTTTCAAAAAATTTGTTTTTTATCAAAAAATGTCAAATTATGATCATTTTTGGCTTATTTAGACTGGGACCAATCATAAAAGACCTATATATATGCATATCAACTTACCTGGATCAAAATTTCACTCTTTTGTATAGTCCTGGCACTCTAGATTCGACATCGAAAATTTTCAAAAAATTTGTTTTTTATCAAAAAATGTCAAATTATGATCATTTTTGGCTTATTTAGACTGGGACCAATCATAAAAGACCTATATATATGCATATCGACTTACCTGGATCAAAATTTCACTCTTTTGTATAGTCCTGGCACTCTAGATTCGACATCGAAAATTTTCAAAAAATTTGTATTTTATCAAAAAATGTCAAATTATGATCATTTTTGCTTATTTAGACTGGGACCAATTATAAAAGACCTATATATATGCATATCGACTTACCTGGATCAAAATTTCACTCTTTTGTATGGTCCTGGCACTCTAGATTCGACATCGAAAATTTTCAAAAAATTTGTATTTTATCAAAGAATGTCAAATTATGATCATTTTTGGCTTATTTAGACTGGGACCAATCATAAAAGACCTATATATATGCATATCGACTTACCTGGAGCAAAATTTCACTCCTTTGTATAGTCCTGGCACTCTAGATTCGACATCGAAAATTTTCAAAAAATTTGTTTTTTATCAAAAAATGTCAAATTATGATCATTTTTGGCTTATTTAGACTGGGGGGAATCATAAAAGACCTATATATATGCATATCGACTTACCTGGATCAAAATTTCACTCTTTTGTATAGTCCTGGCACTCTAGATTCGACATCGAAAATTTTCAAAAAATTTGTTTTTTATCAAAAAATGTCAAATTATGATCATTTTTGGCTTATTTAGACTGGGACCAATCATAAAAGACCTATATATATGCATATCGACTTACCTGGATCAAAATTTCACTCTTTTGTATAGTCCTGGCACTCTAGATTCGACATCGAAAATTTTCAAAAAATTTGTTTTTTATCAAAAAATGTCAAATTATGATCATTTTTGGCTTATTTAGACTGGGACCAATCATAAAAGACCTATATATATGCATATCGACTTACCTGGATCAAAATTTCACTCTTTTGTATAGTCCTGGCACTCTAGATTCGACATCGAAAATTTTCAAAAAATTTGTTTTTTATCAAAAAATGTCAAATTATGATCATTTTTGGCTTATTTAGACTGGGACCAATCATAAAAGACCTATATATATGCATATCGACTTACCTGGATCGAAATTTCACTCTTTTGTATAGTCCTGGCACTCTAGATTCGACATCGAAAATTTTAAAAAAATTTGTATTTTATCAAAAAATGTCAAATTATGATCATTTTTGGCTTATTTAGACTGGGACCAATCATAAAAGACCTATATATATGCATATCGACTTACCTGGATCAAAATTTCACTCTTTTGTATTGTCCTGGCACTCTTGACTCGACATCGAAAATTTTCAAAAAATTTGTATTTTATCAAAAAATGTCAAATTATGATCATTTTTGGCTTATTTAGACTGGGACCAATCATAAAAGACCTATATATATGCATATCAACTTACCTGGATCAAAATTTCACTCTTTTGTATAGTCCTGGCACTCTAGATTCGACATCGAAAATTTTCAAAAAATTTTTATTTTATCAAAAAATGTCAAATTATGATCATTTTTGGCT
Source organism: Chrysoperla carnea (assembly GCF_905475395.1). Taxonomy (NCBI): domain Eukaryota; kingdom Metazoa; phylum Arthropoda; class Insecta; order Neuroptera; family Chrysopidae; genus Chrysoperla; species Chrysoperla carnea. The sequence goes on along the minus strand of NW_025408234.1, from coordinate 1,432,019 downwards.
TATTTAGACTGGGACCAATCATAAAAGACCTATATATATGCATATCGACTAACCTGGATCAAAATTTCACTCTTTTGTATAGTCCTGTCACTCTAGATTCGACATCGAAAATTTTCAAAAAATTTGTTTTTTATCAAAAAATGTCAAATTATGATCATTTTTGGCTTATTTAGACTGGGACCAATCATAAAAGACCTATATATATGCATATCGACTTACCTGGATCAACATTACACTCTTTTGTATAGTCCTGGCACTCTAGATTCGACATCGAAAATTTTCAAAAAATTTGTATTTTATCAAAAAATGTCAAATTATGATCATTTTTGGCTTATTTAGACTGGGACCAATCATAAAAGACCTATATATATGCATATCGACTTACCTGGATCAAAATTTCACTCTTTTGTATAGTCCTGGCACTCTAGATTCGACATCGAAAATTTTCAAAAAATTTGTTTTTTATCAAAAAATGTCAAATTATGATCATTTTTGGCTTATTTAGACTGGGACCAATCATAAAAGACCTATATATATGCATATCGACTTACCTGGATCGAAATTTCACTCTTTTGTATAGTCCTGGCACTCTAGATTCGACATCGAAAATTTTCAAAAAATTTGTATTTTATCAAAAAATGTCAAATTATGATCATTTTTGGCTTATTTAGACTGGGACCAATCATAAAAGACCTATATATATGCATATCGACTTACCTGGATCAAAATTTCACTCTTTTGTATAGTCCTGGCACTCTAGATTCGACATCGAAAATTTTCAAAAAATTTGTATTTTATCAAAAAATGTCAAATTTTGATCATTTTTGGCTTATTTAGACTGGGACCAATCATACAAGACCTATATATATGCATATCGACTTACCTGGATCAAAATTTCACTCTTTTGTATAGTCCTGGCACTCTAGATTCGACATCGAAAATTTTCAAAAAATTTGTATTTTATCAAAAAATGTCAAATTATGATCATTTTTGGCTTATTTAGACTGGGACCAATCATAAAAGACCTATATATATGCATATCGACTTACCTGGATCAAAATTTCACTCTTTTGTATAGTCCTGGCACTCTAGATTCGACATCGAAAATTTTCAAAAAATTTGTTTTTTATCAAAAAATGTCAAATTATGATCATTTTTAGCTTATTTAGACTGGGACCAATTATAAAAGACCTATATATATGCGTATCGACTTACCTGGATCAAAATTTCACTCTTTTGTATAGTCCTGGCACTCTAGATTCGACATCGAAAATTTTCAAAAAATTTGTATTTTATCAAAAAATGTCAAATTATGATCATTTTTGGCTTATTTAGACTGGGACCAATCATAAAAGACCTATATATATGCATATCGACTTACCTGGATCAAAATTTCACTCTTTTGTATAGTCCTAGCACTCTAGATTCGACATCGAAAATTTTCAAAAAATTTGTATTTTATCAAAAAATGTCAAATTATGATCATTTTTGGCTTATTTAGACTGGGACCAATCATAAAAGACCTATATATATGCATATCGACTTACCTGGATCAAAATTTCACTCTTTTGTATAGTCCTGGCACTCTAGATTCGACATCGAAAATTTTCAAAAAATTTGTTTTTTTCAAAAAATGTCAAATTATGATCATTTTTGGCTTATTTAGACTGGGACCAATCATAAAAGACCTATATATATGCATATCGACTTACCTGGATCAAAATTTCACTCTTTTGTATAGTCCTGGCACTCTAGATTCGACATCGAAAATTTTCAAAAAATTTGTATTTTATCAAAAAATGTCAAATTATGATCATTTTTGGCTTATTTAGACTGGGACCAATCATAAAAGACCTATATGTATGCATATCGACTTACCTGGATCAAAATTTCACTCTTTTGTATAGTCCTGGCACTCTAGATTCGACATCGAAAATTTTCAAAAAATTTGTATTTTATCAAAAAAGGTCAAATTATGATCATTTATGGCTTATTTAGACTGGGACCAATCATAAAAGACCTATATATATGCATATCGACTTACCTGGATCAAAATTTCACTCTTTTGTATAGTCCTGGCACTCTAGATTCGACATCGAAAATTTTCAAACAATTTGTTTTTTATCAAAAAATGTCAAATTATGATCATTTTTGGCTTATTTAGACTGGGACCAATCATAAAAGACCTATATATATGCAAATCGACTTACCTGGATCAAAATTTCACTCTTTTGTATAGTCCTGGCACTCTAGATTCGACATCGAAAATTTTCAAAAAATTTGTTTTTTATCAAAAAATGTCAAATTATGATCATTTTTGGCTTATTTAGACTGGGACCAATCATAAAAGACCTATATATATGCATATCGACTTACCTGGATCAAAATTTCACTCTTTTGTATAGTCCTGGCACTCTAGATTCGACATCGAAAATTTTCAAAAAATTTGTTTTTTATCAAAAAATGTCAAATTATTATCATTTTTGGCTTATTTAGACTAGGACCAATCATAAAAGACCTATATATATTGCATATCGACTTACCTGGATCAAAATTTCACTCTTTTGTATAGTCCTGGCACTCTAGATTCGACATCGAAAATTTTCAAAAAATTTGTTTTTTATCAAAAAATGTCAAATTATGATCATTTTTGGCTTATTTAGACTGGGACCAATCATAAAAGACCTATATATATGCATATCGACTTACCTGGATCAAAATTTCATTCTTTTGTATAGTCCTGGCACTCTAGATTCGACATCGAAAATTTTCAAAAAATTTGTATTTTATCAAAAAATGTCAAATTATGATCATTTTTGGCTTATTTAGACTGGGACCAATCATAAAAGACCTATATATATGCATATCGACTTACCTGGATCAAAATTTCACTCTTTTGTATAGTCCTGGCACTCTAGATTCGACATCGAAAATTTTCAAAAAATTTGTTTTTTATCAAAAAATGTCAAATTATGATCATTTTTGGCTTATTTAGACTGGGACCAATCATAAAAGACCTATATATATGCATATCGACTTACCTGGATCAAAATTTCACTCTTTTGTATAGTCCTGGCACTCTAGATTCGACATCGAAAATTTTCAAAAAATTTGTTTTTTATCAAAAAATGTCAAATTATGATCATTTTTGGCTTATTTAGACTGGGACCAATCATAAAAGACCTATATATATGCATATCGACTTACCTGGATCAAAATTTCACTATTTTGTATAGTCCTGGCACTCTAGATTCGACATCGAAAATTTTCAAAAAATTTGTTTTTTATCAAAAAATGTCAAATTATGATCATTTTTGGCTTATTTAGACTGGGACCAATCATAAAAGACCTATATATATGCATATCGACTTACCTGGATCGAAATTTCACTATTTTGTATAGTCCTGGCACTCTAGATTCGACATCGAAAATTTTCAAAAAATTTGTATTTTATCAAAAAATGTCAAATTATGATCATTTTTGGCTTATTTAGACTGGGACCAATCATAAAAGACCTATATATATGCATATCGACTTACCTGGATCAAAATTTCACTCTTTTGTATAGTCCTAGCACTCTAGATTCGACATCGAAAATTTTAAAAAAATTTGTATTTTATCAAAAAATGTCAAATTATGATCATTTTTGGCTTATTTAGACTGGGACCAATCATAAAAGACCTATATATATGCATATCGACTTACCTGGATCAAAATTTCACTCTTTTGTATTGTCCTGGCACTCTAGACTCGACATCGAAAATTTTCAAAAAAGTATTTTATCAAAAAATGTCAAATTATGATCATTTTTGGCTTATTTAGACTGGGACCAATCATAAAAGACCTATATATATGCATATCGACTTACCTGGATCAAAATTTCACTCTTTTGTATAGTCCTAGCACTCTAGATTCGACATCGAAAATTTTAAAAAATTTTTATTTTATCAAAAAATGTCAAATTATGATCATTTTTGGCTTATTTAGACTGGGACCAATCATAAAAGACCTATATATATGCATATCGACTTACCTGGATCAAAATTTCACTCTTTTGTATAGTCCTGGCACTCTAGACTCGACATCGAAAATTTTCAAAAAATTTGTATTTTATCAAAAAATGTCAAATTATGATCATTTTTGGCTTATTTAGACTGGGACCAATCATAAAAGACCTATATATATGCATATCGACTTACCTGGATTAAAATTTCACTCTTTTGTATAGTCCTGGCACTCTAGACTCGACATCGAAAATTTTCAAAAAATTTGTATTTTATCAAAAAATGTCAAATTATGATCATTTTTGGCTTATTTAGACTAGGACCAATCATAAAAGACCTATATATATGCATATCGACTTACCTGGATCAAAATTTCACTCTTTTGTATAGTCCTGGCACTCTAGATTCGACATCGAAAATTTTCAAAAAATTTGTATTTTATCAAAAAATGTCAAATTATGATCATTTTTGGCTTATTTAGACTGGGACCAATCATAAAAGACCTATATATATGCATATCGACTTACCTGGATCAAAATTTCACTCTTTTGTATAGTCCTGGCACTCTAGATTCGACATCGAAAATTTTCAAACAATTTGTTTTTTATCAAAAAATGTCAAATTATGATCATTTTTGGCTTATTTAGACTGGGACCAATCATAAAAGACCTATATATATGCAAATCGACTTACCTGGATCAAAATTTCACTCTTTTGTATAGTCCTGGCACTCTAGATTCGACATCGAAAATTTTCAAAAAATTTGTTTTTTATCAAAAAATGTCAAATTATGATCATTTTTGGCTTATTTAGACTGGGACCAATCATAAAAGACCTATATATATGCATATCGACTTACCTGGATCAAAATTTCACTCTTTTGTATAGTCCTGGCACTCTAGATTCGACATCGAAAATTTTCAAAAAATTTGTTTTTTATCAAAAAATGTCAAATTATTATCATTTTTGGCTTATTTAGACTAGGACCAATCATAAAAGACCTATATATATTGCATATCGACTTACCTGGATCAAAATTTCACTCTTTTGTATAGTCCTGGCACTCTAGATTCGACATCGAAAATTTTCAAAAAATTTGTTTTTTATCAAAAAATGTCAAATTATGATCATTTTTGGCTTATTTAGACTGGGACCAATCATAAAAGACCTATATATATGCATATCGACTTACCTGGATCAAAATTTCATTCTTTTGTATAGTCCTGGCACTCTAGATTCGACATCGAAAATTTTCAAAAAATTTGTATTTTATCAAAAAATGTCAAATTATGATCATTTTTGGCTTATTTAGACTGGGACCAATCATAAAAGACCTATATATATGCATATCGACTTACCTGGATCAAAATTTCACTCTTTTGTATAGTCCTGGCACTCTAGATTCGACATCGAAAATTTTCAAAAAATTTGTTTTTTATCAAAAAATGTCAAATTATGATCATTTTTGGCTTATTTAGACTGGGACCAATCATAAAAGACCTATATATATGCATATCGACTTACCTGGATCAAAATTTCACTCTTTTGTATAGTCCTGGCACTCTAGATTCGACATCGAAAATTTTCAAAAAATTTGTTTTTTATCAAAAAATGTCAAATTATGATCATTTTTGGCTTATTTAGACTGGGACCAATCATAAAAGACCTATATATATGCATATCGACTTACCTGGATCAAAATTTCACTATTTTGTATAGTCCTGGCACTCTAGATTCGACATCGAAAATTTTCAAAAAATTTGTTTTTTATCAAAAAATGTCAAATTATGATCATTTTTGGCTTATTTAGACTGGGACCAATCATAAAAGACCTATATATATGCATATCGACTTACCTGGATCGAAATTTCACTATTTTGTATAGTCCTGGCACTCTAGATTCGACATCGAAAATTTTCAAAAAATTTGTATTTTATCAAAAAATGTCAAATTATGATCATTTTTGGCTTATTTAGACTGGGACCAATCATAAAAGACCTATATATATGCATATCGACTTACCTGGATCAAAATTTCACTCTTTTGTATAGTCCTAGCACTCTAGATTCGACATCGAAAATTTTAAAAAAATTTGTATTTTATCAAAAAATGTCAAATTATGATCATTTTTGGCTTATTTAGACTGGGACCAATCATAAAAGACCTATATATATGCATATCGACTTACCTGGATCAAAATTTCACTCTTTTGTATTGTCCTGGCACTCTAGACTCGACATCGAAAATTTTCAAAAAATTTGTATTTTATCAAAAAATGTCAAATTATGATCATTTTTGGCTTATTTAGACTGGGACCAATCATAAAAGACCTATATATATGCATATCGACTTACCTGGATCAAAATTTCACTCTTTTGTATAGTCCTAGCACTCTAGATTCGACATCGAAAATTTTAAAAAATTTTTATTTTATCAAAAAATGTCAAATTATGATCATTTTTGGCTTATTTAGACTGGGACCAATCATAAAAGACCTATATATATGCATATCGACTTACCTGGATCAAAATTTCACTCTTTTGTATAGTCCTGGCACTCTAGACTCGACATCGAAAATTTTCAAAAAATTTGTATTTTATCAAAAAATGTCAAATTATGATCATTTTTGGCTTATTTAGACTGGGACCAATCATAAAAGACCTATATATATGCATATCGACTTACCTGGATCAAAATTTCACTCTTTTGTATAGTCCTGGCACTCTAGACTCGACATCGAAAATTTTCAAAAAATTTGTATTTTATCAAAAAATGTCAAATTATGATCATTTTTGGCTTATTTAGACTAGGACCAATCATAAAAGACCTATATATATGCATATCGACTTACCTGGATCAAAATTTCACTCTTTTGTATAGTCCTGGCACTCTAGATTCGACATCGAAAATTTTCAAAAAATTTGTATTTTATCAAAAAATGTCAAATTATGATCATTTTTGGCTTATTTAGACTGGGACCAATCATAAAAGACCTATATATATGCATATCGACTTACCTGGATCAAAATTTCACTCTTTTGTATAGTCCTGGCACTCTAGATTCGACATCGAAAATTTTCAAAAAATTTGTTTTTTATCCAAAAATGTCAAATTATGATCATTTTTGGCTTATTTAGACTGGGACCAATCATAAAAGACCTATATATATGCATATCGACTTACCTGGATCAAAATTTCACTCTTTTGTATAGTCCTGGCACTCTAGATTCGACATCGAAAATTTTCAAAAAATTTGTATTTTATCAAAAAATGTCAAATTATGATCATTTTTGGCTTATTTAGACTGGGACCAATCATAAAAGACCTATATATATGCATATCGACTTACCTGGATCAAAATTTCACTCTTTTGTATAGTCCTGGCACTCTAGATTCGACATCGAAAATTTTCAAAAAATTTGTTTTTTATCCAAAAATGTCAAATTATGATCATTTTTGGCTTATTTAGACTGGGACCAATCATAAAAGACCTATATATATGCATATCGACTTACCTGGATCAAAATTTCACTCTTTTGTATAGTCCTGGCACTCTAGATTCGACATCGGAAATTTTCAAAAAATTTGTATTTTATCAAAAAATGTCAAATTATGATCATTTTTGGCTTATTTAGACTGGGACCAATCATAAAAGACCTATATATATGCATATCGACTTACCTGGATCAAAATTTCACTCTTTTGTATAGTCCTGGCACTCTAGACTCGACATCGAAAATTTTCAAAAAATTTGTATTTTATCAAAAAATGTCAAATTATGATCATTTTTGGCTTATTTAGACTAGGACCAATCATAAAAGACCTATATATATGCATATCGACTTACCTGGATCAAAATTTCACTCTTTTGTATAGTCCTGGCACTCTAGATTCGACATCGAAAATTTTCAAAAAATTTTTATTTTATCAAAAAATGTCAAATTATGATCATTTTTGGCTTATTTAGACTAGGACCAATCATAAAAGACCTATAAATATGCATATCGACTTACCTGGATCAAAATTTCAATCTTTTGTATAGTCCTGGCACTCTAGATTCGACATCGGAAATTTTCAAAAAATTTGTATTTTATCAAAAAATGTCAAATTATGATCATTTTTGGCTTATTTAGACTGGGACCAATCATAAAAGACCTATATATATGCATATCGACTTACCTGGATCAAAATTTCACTCTTTTGTATAGTCCTGGCACTCTAGACTCGACATCGAAAATTTTCAAAAAATTTGTATTTTATCAAAAAATGTCAAATTATGATCATTTTTGGCTTATTTAGACTAGGACCAATCATAAAAGACCTATATATATGCATATCGACTTACCTGGATCAAAATTTCACTCTTTTGTATAGTCCTGGCACTCTAGATTCGACATCGAAAATTTTCAAAAAATTTTTATTTTATCAAAAAATGTCAAATTATGATCATTTTTGGCTTATTTAGACTAGGACCAATCATAAAAGACCTATAAATATGCATATCGACTTACCTGGATCAAAATTTCAATCTTTTGTATAGTCCTCCACCTGGCACTCTAGATTCGACATCGAAAATTTTCAAAAAATTAGTTTTTTATCAAAAAATGTCAAATTATGATCATTTTTGGCTTATTTAGACTGGGACCAATTATAAAAGACCTATATATATGCATATCGACTTACCTGGATCAAAATTTCACTCTTTTGTATAGTCCTGGCACTCAAGATTCGACATCGAAAATTTTCAAAAAATTTGTATTTTATCAAAAAATGTCAAATTATGATCATTTTTGGCTTATTTAGACTGGGACCAATCATAAAAGACCTATATATATGCATATCGACTTACCTGGATCAAAATTTCACTATTTTGTATAGTCCTAGCACTCTAGATTCGACATCGAAAATTTTAAAAAAATTTGTATTTTATAAAAAAATGTCAAATTATGATCATTTTTGGCTTATTTAGACTGGGACCAATCATAAAAGACCTATATATATGCATATCGACTTACCTGGATCAAAATTTCACTCTTTTGTATAGTCCTGGCACTCTAAACTCGACATCGAAAATTTTCAAAAAATTTGTATTTTATCAAAAAATGTCAAATTATGATCATTTTTGGCTTATTTAGACTGGGACCAATCATAAAAGACCTATATATATGCATATCGACTTACCTGGATCAAAATTTCACTCTTTTGTATAGTCCTGGCACTCTAGACTCGACATCGAAAATTTTCAAAAAATTTGTATTTTATCAAAAAATGTCAAATTATGATAATTTTTGGCTTATATAGACTAGGACCAATCATAAAAGACCTATATATATGCATATCGACTTACCTGGATCAAAATTTCACTCTTTTGTATAGTCCTGGCACTCTAAACTCGACATCGAAAATTTTCAAAAAATTTGTATTTTATCAAAAAATGTCAAATTATGATCATTTTTGGCTTATTTAGACTGGGACCAATCATAAAAGACCTATATATATGCATATCGACTTACCTGGATCAAAATTTCAATCTTTTGTATAGTCCTGGCACTCTAGATTCGACATCGAAAATTTTCAAAAAATTTGTTTTTTATCAAAAAATGTCAAATTATGATCATTTTTGGCTTATTCAGACTGGGACCAATTATAAAAGACCTATATATATGCATATCGACTTACCTTGATCAAAATTTCACTCTTTTGTATAGTCCTGGCACTCTAGATTCGACATCGAAAATTTTCAAAAAATTTGTATTTTATCAAAAAATGTCAAATTATGATCATTTTTGGCTTATTTAGACTGGGACCAATCATAAAAGACCTATATATATGCATATCGACTTACCTGGATCAAAATTTCACTCTTTTGTATAGTCCTAGCACTCTAGATTCGACATCGAAAATTTAAAAAAAATTTGTATTTTATCAAAAAATGTCAAATTATGATCATTTTTTGCTTATTTAGACTGGGACCAATCATAAAAGACCTATATATATGCATATCGACTTACCTGGATCAAAATTTCACTCTTTTGTATAGTCCTGGCACTCTAGACTCGACATCGAAAATTTTCAAAAAATTTGTATTTTATCAAAAAATGTCAAATTATGATCATTTTTGGCTTATTTAGACTGGGACCAATCATAAAAGACCTATATATATGCATATCGACTTACCTGGATCAAAATTTCACTCTTTTGTATAGTCCTGGCACTCTAGACTCGACATCGAAAATTTTCAAAAAATTTGTATTTTATCAAAAAATGTCAAATTATGATCATTTTTGGCTTATTTAGACTAGGACCAATCATAAAAGACCTATATATATGCATATCGACTTACCTGGATCAAAATTTCACTCTTTTGTATAGTCCTGGCACTCTAGATTCGACATCGAAAATTTTCAAAAAATTTTTATTTTATCAAAAAATGTCAAATTATGATCATTTTTGGCTTATTTAGACTGGGACCAATCATAAAAGACCTATATATATGCATATCGACTTACCTGGATCAAAATTTCACTCTTTTGTATAGTCCTGGCACTCTAGACTCGACATCGAAAATTTTCAAAAAATTTGTATTTTATCAAAAAATGTCAAATTATGATCATTTTTGGCTTATTTAGACTAGGACCAATCATAAAAGACCTATATATATGCATATCGACTTACCTGGATCAAAATTTCACTCTTTTGTATAGTCCTGGCACTCTAGATTCGACATCGAAAATTTTCAAAAAATTTTTATTTTATCAAAAAATGTCAAATTATGATCATTTTTGGCTTATTTAGACTGGGACCAATCATAAAAGACCTATATATATGCATATCGACTTACCTGGATCAAAATTTCAATCTTTTGTATAGTTCTGGCACTCTAGATTCGACATCGAAAATTTTCAAAAAATTTTTTTTTTATCAAAAAATGTCAAATTATGATCATTTTTGGCTTATTTAGACTGGGACCAATTATAAAAGACCTATATATATGCATATCGACTTACCTGGATCAAAATTTCACTCTTTTGTATAGTCCTGGCACTCTAGATTCGACATCGAAAATTTTCAAAAAATTTGTATTTTATCAAAAAATGTCAAATTATGATCATTTTTGGCTTATTTAGACTGGGACCAATCATAAAAGACCTATATATATGCATATCGACTTACTTGGATCAAAATTGCACTCTTTTGTATAGTCCTAGCACTCTAGATTCGACATCGAAAATTTTAAAAAAATTTGTATTTTATCAAAAAATGTCAAATTATGATCATTTTTGGCTTATTTAGACTGGGACCAATCATAAAAGACCTATATATATGCATATCGACTTACTTGGATCAAAATTGCACTCTTTTGTATAGTCCTAGCACTCTAGATTCGACATCGAAAATTTTAAAAAAATTTGTATTTTATCAAAAAATGTCAAATTATGATCATTTTTGGCTTATTTAGACTGGGACCAATCATAAAAGACCTATATATATGCATATCGACTTACCTGGATCAACATTTCACTCTTTTGTATAGTCCTGGCACTCTAGATTCGACATCGGAAATTTTCAAAAAATTTGTATTTTATCAAAAAATGTCAAATTATGATCATTTTTGGCTTATTTAGACTGGGACCAATCATAAAAGACCTATATATATGCATATCGACTTACCTGGATCAAAATTTCACTCTTTTGTATAGTCCTGGCACTCTAGATTCGACATCGAAAATTTTCAAAAAATTTGTATTTTATCAAAAAATGGCAAATTATGATCATTTTTGGCTTATTTAGACTGGGACCAATCATAAAAGACCTAAATATATGCATATCGACTTACCTGGATCAAAATTTTACTCTTTTGTATAGTCCTGGCACTCTAGATTCGATATCGAAAATTTTCAAAAAATTTGTTTTTTATCAAAAAATGTCAAATTATGATCATTTTTAGCTTATTTAGACTGGGACCAATCATAAAAGACCTATATATATGCATATCGACTTACCTGGATCAAAATTTCACTCTTTTGTATAGTCCTGGCACTCTAGATTCGACATCGAAAATTTTCAAAAAATTTGTATTTTATCAAAAAATGTCAAATTATGATCATTTTTGGCTTATTTAGACTGGGACCAATCATAAAAGACCTATATATATGCATATCGACTTACCTGGATCAAAATTTCACTCTTTTGTATAGTCCTGGCACTCTAGATTCGACATCGAAAATTTTCAAAAAATTTGTTTTTTATCAAAAAATGTCAAATTATGATCATTTTTGGCTTATTTAGACTGGGACCAATCATTAAAGGGATAAATATATGCATATCGACTTTATTGGATCAAAATTTCACTCTTTTGTAAAGTCCTGGCACTCTAGATTCGACATCGAAAATTTTCAAAAAATTTGTATTTTATCAAAAAATGTCAAATTATGATCATTTTTGGCTTATTTAAACTGGGACCAATCATAAAAGACCTATATATATGCATATCGACTTACCTGGATCAAAATTTCACTCTTTTGTATAGTCCTGGCACTCTAGATTCGACATCGAAAATTTTCAAAAAATTTGTTTTTTATCAAAAAATGTCAAATTATGATCATTTTTGGCTTATTTAGACTGGGACCAATCATAAAAGACCTATATATATGCATATCGACTTACCTGGATCAAAATTTCACTCTTTTATATAGTCCTGGCACTCTAGATTCGACATCGAAAATTTTCAAAAAATTTGTTTTTTATCAAAAAATGTCAAATTATGATCATTTTTGGCTTATTTAGACCGGGACCAATCATAAAAGACCTATATATATGCATATCGACTTACCTGGATCAAAATTTCACTCTTTTTAATAGTCCTGGCACTCTAGATTCGACATCGAAAATTTTCAAAAAATTTGTATTTTATCAAAAAATGTCAAATTATGATCATTTTTGGCTTATTTAGACTGGGACCAATCATAAAAGACCTATATATATGCATATCGACTTACCTGGATCAAAATTTCACTCTTTTGTATAGTCCTGGCACTCTAGATTCGACATCGAAAATTTTCAAAAAATTTGTTTTTTATCAAAAAATGTCAAATTATGATCATTTTTGGCTTATTTAGACTGGGACCAATCATAAAAGACCTATATATATGCATATCGACTTACCTGGATCAAAATTTTACTCTTTTGTATAGTCCTGGCACTCTAGATTTGACATCGAAAATTTTCAAAAAATTTGTTTTTTATCAAAAAATGTCAAATTATGATCATTTTTGGCTTATTTAGACTGGGACCAATCATAAAAGACCTATATATATGCATACCGACTTACCTGGATCAAAATTTCACTCTTTTGTATAGTCCTGGCACTCTAGATTCGACATCGAAAATTTTCAAAAAATTTGTATTTTATCAAAAAATGTCAAATTATGATCATTTTTGGCTTATTTAGACTGGGACCAATCATAAAAGACCTATATATATGCATATCGACTTACCTGGATCAAAATTTCACTCTTTTGTATAGTCCTGGCACATTAGATTCGACATCGTAAATTTTCAAAAAATTTGTATTTTATCAAAAAATGTCAAATTATGATCATTTTTGGCTTATTTAGACTGGGACCAATCATAAAAGACCTATATATATGCATATCGACTTACCTGGATCAAAATTTCACTCTTTTGTATAGCCCTGGCACTCTAGATTCGACATCGAAAATTTTCAAAAAATTTGTATTTTATCAAAAAATGTCAAATTATGATCATTTTTGGCTTATTTAGACTGGGACCAATCATAAAAGACCTATATATATGCATATCGACTTACCTGGATCAAAATTTCACTCTTTTGTATAGTCCTGGCACTTTAGATTCGACATCGAAAATTTTCAAAAAATTTGTTTTTTATCAAAAAATGTCAAATTATGATCATTTTTGGCTTATTTAGACTGGGACCAATCATAAAAGACCTATATATATGCATATCGACTTACCTGGATCAAAATTTCACTCTTTTGTATAGTCCTGGCACTCTAGATTCGACATCGAAAATTTTCAAAAAATTTGTTTTTTATCAAAAAATGCCAAATTATGATCATTTTTGGCTTATTTAGACTGGGACCAATCATAAAAGACCTATATATATGCATATCGACTTACCTGGATCAAAATTTCACTCTTTTGTATAGTCTTGGAACTCTAGATTCGACATCGAAAATTTTCAAAAAATTTGTATTTTATCAAAAAATGTCAAATTATGATCATTTTTGGCTTATTTAGACTGGGACCAATCATAAAAGACCTACATGTATGCATATCGACTTACCTGGATCAAAATTTCACTCTTTTGTATAGTCCTGGCACTCTAGATTCGACATCGAAAATTTTCAAAAAATTTGTTTTTTATCAAAAAATGTCAAATTATGATCATTTTTGGCTTATTTAGACTGGGACCAATCATTAAAGAGATAAATATATGCATATCGACTTACCTGGATCAAAATTTCACTCTTTTGTAAAGTCCTGGCACTCTAGATTCGACATCGAAAATTTTCAAAAAATTTGTATTTTACCAAAAAATGTCAAATTATGATCATTTTTGGCTTATTTAAACTGGGACCAATCATAAAAGACCTATATATATGCATATCGACTTACCTGGATCAAAATTTCACTCTTTTGTATAGTCCTGGCACTCTAGATTCGACATCGAAAATTTTCAAAAAATTTGTTTTTTATCAAAAAATGTCAAATTATGATCATTTTTGGCTTATTTAGACTGGGACCAATCATTAAAGGGATAAATATATGCATATCGACTTTATTGGATCAAAATTTCACTCTTTTGTAAAGTCCTGGCACTCTAGATTCGACATCGAAAATTTTCAAAAAATTTGTATTTTATCAAAAAATGTCAAATTATGATCATTTTTGGCTTATTTAAACTGGGACCAATCATAAAAGACCTATATATATGCATATCGACTTACCTGGATCAAAATTTCACTCTTTTGTATAGTCCTGGCACTCTAGATTCGACATCGAAAATTTTCAAAAAATTTGTTTTTTATCAAAAAATGTCAAATTATGATCATTTTTGGCTTATTTAGACTGGGACCAATCATAAAAGACCTATATATATGCATATCGACTTACCTGGATCAAAATTTCACTCTTTTGTTTAGTCCTGGCACTCTAGATTCGACATGGAAAATTTTCAAAAAATTTGTTTTTTATCAAAAAATGTCAAATTATGATCATTTTTGGCTTATTTAGACTGGGACCAATCATTAAAGACCTATATATATGCATACCGACTTACCTGGATCAAAATTTCACTCTTTTGTATAGTCCTGGCACTCTAGATTCGACATCGAAAATTTTCAAAAAATTTGTATTTTATCAATAAATGTCAAATTATGATCATTTTTGGCTTATTTAGACTGGGACCAATCATAAAAGACCTATATATATGCATATCGACTTACCTGGATCAAAATTTCACTCTTTTGTATAGTCCTGGCACATTAGATTCGACATCGAAAATTTTCAAAAAATTTGTATTTTATCAAAAAATGTCAAATTATGATCATTTTTGGCTTATTTAGACTGGGACCAATCATAAAAGACCTATATAATATATGCATATCGACTTACCTGGATCAAAATTTCACTCTTTTGTATAGTCCTGGCACTCTAGATTCGACATCGAAAATTTTCAAAAAATTTGTATTTTATCAAAAAATGTCAAATTATGATCATTTTTGGCTTATTTAGACTGGGACCAATCATAAAAGACCTATATATATGCATATCGACTTACCTGGATCAAAATTTCACTCTTTTGTATAGTCCTGGCACTTTAGATTCGACATCGAAAATTTTCAAAAAATTTGTTTTTTATCAAAAAATGTCAAATTATGATCATTTTTGGCTTATTTAGACTGGGACCAATCATAAAAGACCTATATATATGCATATCGACTTACCTGGATCAAAATTTCACTCTTTTGTATAGTCCTGGCACTCTAGATTCGACATCGAAAATTTTCAAAAAATTTGTTTTTTATCAAAAAATGTCAAATTATGATCCTTTTTGGCTTATTTAGACTGGGACCAATCATAAAAGACCTATATATATGCATATCGACTTACCTGGATCAAAATTTCACTCTTTTGTAAAGTCCTGGCACTCTAGATTCGACATCGAAAATTTTCAAAAAATTTGTATTTTATCAAAAAATGTCAAATTATGATCATTTTTGGCTTATTTAAACTGGGACCAATCATAAAAGACCTATATATATGCATATCGACTTACCTAGATCAAAATTTCACTCTTTTGTATAGTCCTGGCACTCTAGATTCGACATCGAAAATTTTCAAAAAATTTGTTTTTTATCAAAAAATGTCAAATTATGATCATTTTTGGCTTATTTAGACTGGGACCAATCATAAAAGACCTATATATATGCATATCGACTTACCTGGATCAAAATTTCACTCTTTTGTATAGTCCTGGCACTCTAGATTCGACATCGAAAATTTTCAAAAAAAAATTTTTTTATCAAAAAATGTCAAATTATGATCATTTTTGGCTTATTTAGACTGGGACCAATCATAAAAGACCTATATATATGCATATCGACTTACCTGGATCAAAGTTTCACTCTTTTGTATAGTCCTGGCACTCTAGATTCGACATCGAAAATTTTCAAAAAATTTGTATTTTATCAAAAAATGTCAAATTATGATCATTTTTGGCTTATTTAGACTGGGACCAATCATAAAAGACCTATATATATGCATATCGACTTACCTGGATCAAAATTTCACTCTTTTGTATAGTCCTGGCACTCTAGATTCGACATCGAAAATTTTCAAAAAATTTGTTTTTTATCAAAAAAAGTCAAATTATGATCATTTTTGGCTTATTTAGACTGGGACCAATCATAAAAGACCTATATATATGCATATCGACTTACCTGGATCAAAATTTCACTCTTTTGTATAGTCCTGGCCCTCTAGATTCGACATCGAAAATTTTCAAAAAATTTGTATTTTATCAAAAAATGTCAAATTATGATCATTTTTGTCTTATTTAGACTGGGACCAATCATAAAAGACCTATATATATGCATATCGACTTACCTGGATCAAAATTTCACTCTTTTGTATAGTGCTGGCACTCTAGATTCGACATCGAAAATTTTCAAAAAATTTGTTTTTTATCAAAAAATGTCAAATTATGATCATTTTTGGCTTATTTAGACTGGGACCAATCAAAAAAGACATATATATATGCATATCGACTTACCTGGATCAAAATTTCACTCTTTTGTATAGTCCTGGCACTCTAGATTCGACATCGAAAATTTGCAAAAAATTTGTTTTTTATCAAAAAATGTCAAACTATGATCATTTTTGGCTTATTTAGACTGGGACCAATCATAAAAGACCTATATATATGCATATCGACTTACCTGGATCAAAATTTCACTCTTTTGTATAGTCCTGGCACTCTAGATTCGACATCGAAAATTTTCAAAAAATTTGTTTTTTATCAAAAAATGTCAAATTATGATCATTTTTGGCTTATTTAGACTGGGACCAATCATAAAAGACCTATATATATGCATATCGACTTACCTGGATCAAAATTTCACTCTTTTGTATAGTCCTGGCACTCTAGATTCGACATCGAAAATTTTCAAAAAATTTGTTTTTTATAAAAAAATGTCAAATTATGATCATTTTTGGCTTATTTAGACTGGGACCAATCATAAAAGACCTATATATATGCATACCGACTTACATGGATCAAAATTTCACTCTTTTGTATAGTCCTGGCACTCTAGATTCGACATCGAAAATTTTCAAAAAATTTGTATTTTATCAAAAAATGTCAAATTATGATCATTTTTGGCTTATTTAGACTGGGACCAATCATAAAAGACCTATATATATGCATATCGACTTACCTGGATCAAAATTTCACTCTTTTGTATAGTCCTGGCACTCTAGATTCGACATCGAAAATTTTCAAAAAATTTGTATTTTATCAAAAAATGTCAAATTATGATCATTTTTGGCTTATTTAGACTGGGACCAATCATAAAAGACCTATATATATGCATATCGACTTACCTGGATCAAAATTTCACTCTTTTGTATAGTCCTGGCACATTAGATTCGACATCGAAAATTTTCAAAAAATTTGTATTTTATCAAAAAATGTCAAATTATGATCATTTTTGGCTTATTTAGACTGGGACCAATCATAAAAGACCTATATATATGCATATCGACTTACCTGGATCAAAATTTCACTCTTTTGTATAGTCCTGGCACATTAGATTCGACATCGAAAATTTTCAAAAAATTTGTATTTTATCAAAAAATGTCAAATTATGATCATTTTTGGCTTATTTAGACTGGGACCAATCATAAAAGACCTATATATATGCATATCGACTTACCTGGATCAAAATTTCACTCTTTTGTATAGTCCTGGCACATTAGATTCGACATCGAAAATTTTCAAAAAATTTGTATTTTATCAAAAAATGTCAAATTATGATCATTTTTGGCTTATTTAGACTGGGACCAATCATAAAAGACCTATATATATGCATATCGACTTACCTGGATCAAAATTTCACTCTTTTGTATAGTCCTGGCACTCTAGATTCGACATCGAAAATTTTCAAAAAATTTGTATTTTATCAAAAAATGTCAAATTATGATCATTTTTGGCTTATTTAGACTGGGACCAATCATAAAAGACCTATATATATGCATATCGACTTACCTGGATCAAAATTTCACTCTTTTGTATAGTCCTGGCACTTTAGATTCGACATCGAAAATTTTCAAAAAATTTGTTTTTTATCAAAAAATGTCAAATTATGATCATTTTTGGCTTATTTAGACTGGGACCAATCATAAAAGACCTATATATATGCATATCGACCACACCTGGATCAAAATTTCACTCTTTTGTATAGTCCTGGCACTCTAGATTCGACATCGAAAATTTTCAAAAAATTTGTTTTTTATCAAAAAATGTCAAATTATGATCATTTTTGGCTTATTTAGACTGGGACCAATCATAAAAGACCTATATATATGCATATCGACTTACCTGGATCAAAATTTCACTCTTTTGTATAGTCCTGGCACTCTAGATTCGACATCGAAAATTTTCAAAAAATTTGTATTTTATCAAAAAATGTCAAATTATGATCATTTTTGGCTTATTTAGACTGGGACCAATCATAAAAGACCTATATATATGCATATCGACTTACCTGGATCAAAATTTCACTCTTTTGTATAGTCCTGGCACTCTAGATTCGACATCGAAAATTTTCAAAAAATTTGTTTTTTATCAAAAAAAGTCAAATTATGATCATTTTTGGCTTATTTAGACTGGGACCAATCATAAAAGACCTATATATATGCATATCGACTTACCTGGATCAAAATTTCACTCTTTTGTATAGTCCTGGCCCTCTAGATTCGACATCGAAAATTTTCAAAAAATTTGTATTTTATCAAAAAATGTCAAATTATGATCATTTTTGGCTTATTTAGACTGGGACCAATCATAAAAGACCTATATATATGCATATCGACTTACCTGGATCAAAATTTCACTCTTTTGTATAGACCTGGCACTCTAGATTCGACATCGAAAATTTTCAAAAAATTTGTTTTTTATCAAAAAATGTCAAATTATGATCATTTTTGGCTTATTTAGACTGGGACCAATCATAAAAGACATATATATATGCATATCGACTTACCTGGATCAAAATTTCACTCTTTTGTATAGTCCTGGCACTCTAGATTCGACATCGAAAATTTTCAAAAAATTTGTTTTTTATCAAAAAATGTCAAATTATGATCATTTTTGGCTTATTTAGACTGGGACCAATCATAAAAGACCTATATATATGCATATCGACTTACCTGGATCAAAATTTCACTCTTTTGTATAGTCCTGGCACTCTAGATTCGACATCGAAAATTTTCAAAAAAATTAGTTTTTTATCAAAAAATGTCAAATTATGATCATTTTTGGCTTATTTAGACTGGCACCAATCATAAAAGACCTATATATATGCATATCGACTTACCTGGATCAAAATTTCACTCTTTTGTATAGTCCTGGCACTCTAGATTTGACATCGAAAATTTTCAAAAAATTTGTTTTTTATCAAAAAATGTCAAATTATGATCATTTTTGGCTTATTTAGACTGGGACCAATCATAAAAGGGATATATATATGTATATCGACTTACCTGGATCAAAATTTCACTCTTTTGTATAGTCCTGGCACTCTAGATTCGACATCGAAAATTTTCAAAAAATTTGTATTTTATCAAAAAATGTCAAATTATGATCATTTTTGGCTTATTTAGACTGGGACCAATCATAAAAGACCTATATATATGCATACCGACTTACCTGGATCAAAATTTCACTCTTTTGTATAGTCCTGGCACTCTAGATTCGACATCGAAAATTTTCAAAAAATTTGTATTTTATCAAAAAATGTCAAATTATGATCATTTTTGGCTTATATAGACTGGGACCAATCATAAAAGACCTATATATATGCATATCGACTTACCTGGATCAAAATTTCACTCTTTTGTATAGTCCTGGCACTCTAGATTCGACATCGAAAATTTTCAAAAAATTTGTTTTTTATCAAAAAATGTCAAATTATGATCATTTTTGGCTTATTTAGACTGGGACCAATCATAAAAGACCTATATATATGCATATCGACTTACCTGGATCAAAATTTCACTCTTTTGTATAGTCCTGGCACTCTAGATTCGACATCGAAAATTTTCAAAAAATTTGTATTTTATCAAAAAATGTCAAATTATGATCATTTTTGGCTTATTTAGACTGGGACCAATCATAAAAGACCTATATATATGCATATCGACTTACCTGGATCAAAATTTCACTCTTTTGTATAGTCCTGGCACATTAGATTCGACATCGAAAATTTTCAAAAAATTTGTTTTTTTTCAAAAAAAGTAAAATTTTGATCATTTTTGGCTTATTTAGACTGGGACCAATCATAAAAGACCAATATATATGCATATCGACTTACCTGGATCAAAACTTCACTCTTTTGTATAGTCCTGGCACTCTAGATTCGACTTCGAAAATTTTCAAAAAATTTGTATTTTATCAAAAAATGTCAAATTATGATCATTTTTGGCTTATTTAGACTGGGACCAATCATAAAAGACCTATATATATGCATATCGACTTACCTGGATCAAAATTTCACTCTTTTGTATAGTCCTGGCACTCTAGATTCGACATCGAAAATTTTCAAAAAATTTGTTTTTTATCAAAAAATGTCAAATTATGATCATTTTTGGCTTATTTAGACTGGGACCAATCATAAAAGACCTATATATATGCATATCAACTTACCTGGATCAAAATTTCACTCTTTTGTATAGTCCTGGCACTCTAGATTCGACATCGAAAATTTTCAAAAAATTTGTTTTTTATCAAAAAATGTCAAATTATGATCATTTTTGGCTTATTTAGACTGGGACCAATCATAAAAGACCCTTATATATGCATATCGACTTACTTGGATCAAAATTTCACTCTTTTGTATAGTCCTGGCACTCTAGATTCGACATCGAAAATTTTCAAAAAATTTGTATTTTATCAAAAAATGTCAAATTATGATCATTTTTGGCTTATTTAGACTGGGGCCAATTATAAAAGACCTATATATATGCATATCGACTTACCTGAATCAAAATTTCACTCTTTTGTATGGTCCTGGCACTCTAGATTCGACATCGAAAATTTTCAAAAAATTTGTATTTTATCAAAGAATGTCAAATTATGATCATTTTTGGCTTATTTAGACTGGGACCAATCATAAAAAACCTATATATATGCATATCGACTTACCTGGATCAAAATTTCACTCTTTTGTATAGTCCTGGCACTCTAGATTCGACATCGAAAATTTTCAAAAAATTTGTTTTTTATCAAAAAATGTCAAATTATGATC
The DNA here is from genome assembly GCF_905475395.1 of Chrysoperla carnea. Classification (NCBI taxonomy): domain Eukaryota; kingdom Metazoa; phylum Arthropoda; class Insecta; order Neuroptera; family Chrysopidae; genus Chrysoperla; species Chrysoperla carnea. The sequence goes on along the minus strand of NW_025408234.1, from coordinate 1,409,944 downwards.
ATTTTTGGCTTATTTAGACTGGGACCAATCAAAAAAGACCTATATATATGCATATCGACTTACCTGGATCAAAATTTTACTCTTTTGTATAGTCCTGGCACTCTAGATTCGACATCGAAAATTTTCAAAAAATTTGTATTTTATCAAAAAATGTCAAATTATGATCATTTTTGGCTTATTTAGACTGGGACAAATCATAAAAGACCTATATGTATGCATATCGACTTACCTGGATCAAAATTTCACTCTTTTGTATAGTCCTGGCACTCTAGATTCGACATCGAAAATTTTCAAAAAATTTGTTTTTTATCAAAAAATGTCAAATTATGATTATTTTTGGCTTATTTAGACTGGGACCAATCATAAAAGAGATATATATATGCATATCGACTTACCTGGATCAAAATTTCACTCTTTTGTATAGTCCTGGCACTCTAGATTCGACATCGAAAATTTTCAAAAAATTTGTATTTTATCAAAAAATGTCAAATTATGATCATTTTTGGCTTATTTAGACTGGGACAAATCATAAAAGACCTATATATATGCATACCGACTTACCTGGATCAAAATTTCACTCTTTTGTAAAGTCCTGGCACTCTAGATTCGACATCGAAAATTTTCAAAAAATTTGTATTTTATCAAAAAATGTCAAATTATGATCATTTTTGGCTTATATAGACTGGGACCAATCATAAAAGACCTATATATATGCATATCGATTTACCTGGATCAAAATTTCACTCTTTTGTATAGTCCTGGCACTCTAGATTCGACATCGAAAATTTTCAAAAAATTTGTTTTTTATCAAAAAATGTCAAATTATGATCATTTTTGGCTTATTTAGACTGGGACCAATCATAAAAGACCTATATATATGCATATCGACTTACCTGGATCAAAATTTCACTCTTTTGTATAGTCCTGGCACTCTAGATTCGACATCGAAAATTTTCAAAAAATTTGTATTTTATCAAAAAATGTCAAATTATGATCATTTTTGGCTTATTTAGACTGGGACCAATCATAAAAGACCTATATATATGCATATCGACTTACCTGGATCAAAATTTCACTTTTTTGTATAGTCCTGGCACATTAGATTCGACATAGAAATTTTCAAAAAATTTGTTTTTTATCAAAAAAAGTAAAATTTTGATCATTTTGGGCTTATTTAGACTGGGACCAATCATAAAAGACTTATATATATGCATATCGACTTACCTGGATCAAAATTTCACTCTTTTGTATAGTCCTGGCACTCTAGATTCGACATCGAAAATTTTCAAAAAATTTGTATTTTATCAAAAAATGTCAAATTATGATCATTTTTGGCTTATTTAGACTGGGACCAATCATAAAAGACCTATATATATGCATATCGACTTACCTGGATCAAAATTTCACTCTTTTGTATAGTCCTGGCACTCTAGATTCGACATCGAAAATTTTCAAAAAATTTGTATTTTATCAAAAAATGTCAAATTATGATCATTTTTGGCTTATTTAGACTGGGACCAATCATAAAAGACCTATATATATGCATATCGACTTACTTGGATCAAAATTTCACTCCTTTGTATAGTCCTGGCACTCTAGATTCGACATCGAAAATTTTCAAAAAATTTGTATTTTATCAAAAAATGTCAAATTATGATCATTTTTGGCTTATTTAGACTGGGACCAATCATAAAAGACCTAAATATATGCATATCGACTTACCTGGATCAAAATTTCACTCTTTTGTATAGTCCTGGCACTCTAGATTCGACATTGAAAATTTTCAAAAAATTTGTATTTTATCAAAAAATGTCAAATTATGATCATTTTTGGCTCATTTAGACTGGGACCAATCATAAAAGACCTATATATATGCATATCGACTTACCTGGATCAAAATTTCACTCTTTTGTATAGTCCTGGCACTCTAGATTCGACATCGAAAATTTTCAAAAAATTTGTTTTTTATCAAAAAATGTCAAATTATGATCATTTTTGGCTTATTTAGACTGGGACCAATCATAAAAGACCTATATATATGCATATCAACTTACCTGGATCAAAATTTCACTCTTTTGTATAGTCCTGGCACTCTAGATTCGACATCGAAAATTTTCAAAAAATTTGTTTTTTATCAAAAAATGTCAAATTATGATCATTTTTGGCTTATTTAGACTGGGACCAATCATAAAAGACCTATATATATGCATATCGACTTACCTGGATCAAAATTTCACTCTTTTGTATAGTCCTGGCACTCTAGATTCGACATCGAAAATTTTCAAAAAATTTGTTTTTTATCAAAAAATGTCAAATTATGATCATTTTTGGCTTATTTAGACTGGTACCAATCATAAAAGACCTATATATATGCATATCAACTTACCTGGATCAAAATTTCACTCTTTTGTATAGTCCTGGCACTCTAGATTCGACATCGAAAATTTTCAAAAAATTTGTTTTTTATCAAAAAATGTCAAATTATGATCATTTTTGGCTTATTTAGACTGGGACCAATCATAAAAGACCCTTATATATGCATATCGACTTACTTGGATCAAAATTTCACTCTTTTGTATAGTCCTGGCACTCTAGATTCGACATCGAAAATTTTCAAAAAATTTGTATTTTATCAAAAAATGTCAAATTATGATCATTTTTGGCTTATTTAGACTGGGGCCAATTATAAAAGACCTATATATATGCATATCGACTTACCTGAATCAAAATTTCACTCTTTTGTATGGTCCTGGCACTCTAGATTCGACATCGAAAATTTTCAAAAAATTTGTATTTTATCAAAGAATGTCAAATTATGATCATTTTTGGCTTATTTAGACTGGGACCAATCATAAAAAACCTATATATATGCATATCGACTTACCTGGATCAAAATTTCACTCTTTTGTATAGTCCTGGCACTCTAGATTCGACATCGAAAATTTTCAAAAAATTTGTTTTTTATCAAAAAATGTCAAATTATGATCATTTTTGGCTTATTTAGACTGGGACCAATCAAAAAAGACCTATATATATGCATATCGACTTACCTGGATCAAAATTTTACTCTTTTGTATAGTCCTGGCACTCTAGATTCGACATCGAAAATTTTCAAAAAATTTGTATTTTATCAAAAAATGTCAAATTATGATCATTTTTGGCTTATTTAGACTGGGACAAATCTTAAAAGACCTATATGTATGCATATCGACTTACCTGGATCAAAATTTCACTCTTTTGTATAGTCCTGGCACTCTAGATTCGACATCGAAAATTTTCAAAAAATTTGTTTTTTATCAAAAAATGTCAAATTATGATCATTTTTGGCTTATTTAGACTGGGACCAATCATAAAAGAGATATATATATGCATATCGACTTACCTGGATCAAAATTTCACTCTTTTGTATAGTCCTGGCACTCTAGATTCGACATCGAAAATTTTCAAAAAATTTGTATTATATCAAAAAATGTCAAATTATGATCATTTTTGGCTTATTTAGACTGGGACAAATCATAAAAGACCTATATATATGCATACCGACTTACCTGGATCAAAATTTCACTCTTTTGTAAAGTCCTGGCACTCTAGATTCGACATCGAAAATTTTCAAAAAATTTTTATTTTATCAAAAAATGTCAAATTATGATCATTTTTGGCTTATATAGACTGGGACCAATCATAAAAGACCTATATATATGCATATCGATTTACCTGGATCATAATTTCACTCTTTTGTATAGTCCTGGCACTCTAGATTCGACATCGAAAATTTTCAAAAAATTTGTTTTTTATCAAAAAATGTCAAATTATGATCATTTTTGGCTTATTTAGACTGGGACCAATCATAAAAGACCTATATATATGCATATCGACTTACCTGGATCAAAATTTCACTCTTTTGTATAGTCCTGGCACTCTATATTCGACATCGAAAATTTTCAAAAAATTTGTATTTTATCAAAAAATGTCAAATTATGATCATTTTTGGCTTATTTAGACTGGGACCAATCATAAAAGACCTATATATATGCATATCGACTTACCTGGATCAAAATTTCACTTTTTTGTATAGTCCTGGCACATTAGATTCGACATCGAAATTTTCAAAAAATTTGTTTTTTATCAAAAAAAGTAAAATTTTGATCATTTTGGGCTTATTTAGACTGGGACCAATCATAAAAGACCTATATATATGCATATCGACTTACCTGGATCAAAATTTCACTCTTTTGTATAGTCCTGGCACTCTAGATTCGACATCGAAAATTTTCAAAAAATTTGTATTTTATCAAAAAATGTCAAATTATGATCATTTTTGGCTTATTTAGACTGGGACCAATCATAAAAGACCTATATATATGCATATCGACTTACCTGGATCAAAATTTCACTCTTTTGTATAGTCCTGGCACTCTAGATTCGACATCGAAAATTTTCAAAAAATTTGTATTTTATCAAAAAATGTCAAATTATGATCATTTTTGGCTTATTTAGACTGGGACCAATCATAAAAGACCTATATATATGCATATCGACTTACTTGGATCAAAATTTCACTCCTTTGTATAGTCCTGGCACTCTAGATTCGACATCGAAAATTTTCAAAAAATTTGTATTTTATCAAAAAATGTCAAATTATGATCATTTTTGGCTTATTTAGACTGGGACCAATCATAAAAGACCTAAATATATGCATATCGACTTACCTGGATCAAAATTTCACTCTTTTGTATAGTCCTGGCACTCTAGATTCGACATTGAAAATTTTCAAAAAATTTGTATTTTATCAAAAAATGTCAAATTATGATCATTTTTGGCTCATTTAGACTGGGACCAATCATAAAAGACCTATATATATGCATATCGACTTACCTGGATCAAAATTTCACTCTTTTGTATAGTCCTGGCACTCTAGATTCGACATCGAAAATTTTCAAAAAATTTGTTTTTTATCAAAAAATGTCAAATTATGATCATTTTTGGCTTATTTAGACTGGGACCAATCATAAAAGACCTATATATATGCATATCGACTTACCTGGATCAAAATTTCACTCTTTTGTATAGTCCTGGCACTCTAGATTCGACATCGAAAATTTTCAAAAAATTTGTTTTTTATCAAAAAATGTCAAATTATGATCATTTTTGGCTTATTTAGACTGGGACCAATCATAAAAGACCTATATGTATGCATATCGACTTACCTGGATCAAAATTTCACTCTTTTGTATAGTCCTGGCACTCTAGATTCGACATCGAAAATTTTCAAAAAATTTGTTTTTTATCAAAAAATGTCAAAATATGATCATTTTTGGCTTATTTAGACTGGGACCAATCATTAAAGAGATAAATATATGCATATCGACTTACCTGGATCAAAATTTCACTCTTTTGTAAAGTCCTGGCACTCTAGATTCGACATCGAAAATTTTCAAAAAATTTGTATTTTATAAAAAAATGTCAAATTATGATCATTTTTGGCTTATTTAGACTGGGACCAATCATAAAAGACCTATATATATGCATATCGACTAAGCTGGATCAAAATTTCACTCTTTTGTATAGTCCTGGCACTCTAGATTCGACATCGAAAATTTTCAAAAAATTTGTTTTTTATCAAAAAATGTCAAATTATGATCATTTTTGGCTTATTTAGACTGGGACCAATCATAAAAGACCTATATATATGCATATCGACTTACCTGGATCAAAATTTCACTCTTTTGTATAGTCCTGGCACTCTAGATTCGACATCGAAAATTTTCAAAAAATTTGTTTTTTATCAAAAAATGTCAAATTATGATCATTTTTGGCTTATTTAGACTGGGACCAATCATAAAAGACCTATATATATGCATATCGACTTACCTGGATCAAAATTTCACTCTTTTGTATAGTACTGGCACTCTAGATTCGACATCGAAAATTTTCAAAAAATTTGTTTTTTATCAAAAAATGTCAAATTATGATCATTTTTGGCTTATTTAGACTGACACCAATCATAAAAGACATATATATATGCATATCGACTTACCTGGATCAAAATTTCACTCTTTTGTATAGTCCTGGCACTCTAGATTCGACATCGAAAATTTTCAAAAAATTTGTTTTTTATCAAAAAATGTCAAATTATGATCATTTTTGGCTTATTTAGACTGGGACCAATCATAAAAGACCTATATGTATGCATATCGACTTACCTGGATCAAAATTTCACTCTTTTGTATAGTCCTGGCACTCTAGATTCGACATCGAAAATTTTCAAAAAATTTGTTTTTTATCAAAAAATGTCAAATTATGATCATTTTTGGCTTATTTATACTGGCACCAATCATAAAAGACCTATATATATGCATATCGACTTACCTGGATCAAAATTTCACTCTTTTGTATAGTCCTGGCACTCTAGATTCGACATCGAAAATTTTCAAAAAATTTGTTTTTTATCAAAAAATGTCAAATTATGATCATTTTTGGCTTATTTAGACTGGGACCAATCATAAAAGAGATATATATATGCATATCGACTTACCTGGATCAAAATTTCACTCTTTTGTATAGTTCTGGCACTCTAGATTCGACATCGAAAATTTTCAAAAAATTTGTTTTTTATCAAAAAATGTCAAATTATGATCATTTTTGGCTTATTTAGACTGGGACCAATCATAAAAGACCTATATATATGCATATCGACTTACCTGGATCAAAATTTCACTCTTTTGTATAGTCCTGGCACTCTAGATTCGACATCGAAAATTTTCAAAAAATTTGTATTTTATAAAAAAATGTCAAATTATGATCATTTTTGGCTTATTTAGACTGGGACCAATCATAAAAGACCTATATATATGCATATAGACTTACCTGGATCAAAATTTCACTCTTTTGTATAGTCCTGGCACTCTAGATTCGACATCGAAAATTTTCAAAAAATTTGTTTTTTATCAAAAAATGTCAAATTATGATCATTTTTGGCTTATTTAGACTGGGACCAATCAAAAAAGACCTATATATATGCATATCGACTTACCTGGATCAAAATTTTACTCTTTTGTATAGTCCTGGCACTCTAGATTCGACATCGAAAATTTTCAAAAAATTTGTTTTTTATCAAAAAAAGTAAAATTTTGATCATTTTTGGCTTATTTAGACTGGGACCAATCATAAAAGACCTATTTATATGCATATCGACTTACCTGGATCAAAATTTCACTCTTTTGTATAGTCCTGGCACTCTAGATTCGACATCGAAAATTTTCAAAAAATTTGTATTTTATCAAAAAATGTCAAATTATGATCATTTTTGGCTTATTTAGACTGGGACCAATCATAAAAGACCTATATATATGCATATCGACTTACCTGGATCAAAATTTCACTCTTTTGTATAGTCCTGGCACTCTAGATTCGACATCGAAAATTTTCAAAAAATTTGTTTTTTATCAAAAAATGTCAAATTATGATCATTTTTGGCTTATTTAGACTGGGACCAATCATAAAAGACCTATATGTATGCATATCGACTTACCTGGATCAAAATTTTACTCTTTTGTATAGTCCTGGCACTCTAGATTCGACATCGAAAATTTTCAAAAAATTAGTTTTTTATCAAAAAATGTCAAATTATGATCATTTTTGGCTTATTTATACTGGGACCAATCATTAAAGAGATAAATATATGCATATCGACTTACCTGGATCAAAATTTCACTCTTTTGTAAAGTCCTGGCACTCTAGATTCGACATCGAAAATTTTCAAAAAATTTGTATTTTATAAAAAAATGTCAAATTATGATCATTTTTGGCTTATTTAGACTGGGACCAATCATAAAAGACCTATATATATGCATATCGACTAACCTGGATCAAAATTTCACTCTTTTGTATAGTCCTGGCACTCTAGATTCGACATCGAAAATTTTCAAAAAATTTGTTTTTTATCAAAAAATGTCAAATTATGATCATTTTTGGCTTATTTAGACAGGGACCAATCATAAAAGAGCTATATATATGCATATCGACTTACCTGGATCAAAATTTCACTCTTTTGTATAGTCCTGGCACTCTAGATTCGACATCGAAAATTTTCAAAAAATTTGTTTTTTATCAAAAAAAGTCAAATTATGATCATTTTTGGCTTATTTAGACTGGGACCAATCATAAAAGACCTATATATATGCATATCGACTTACCTGGATCAAAATTTCACTCTTTTGTATAGTCCTGGCCCTCTAGATTCGACATCGAAAATTTTCAAAAAATTTGTATTTTATCAAAAAATGTCAAATTATGATCATTTTTGGCTTATTTAGACTGGGACCAATCATAGAAGACCTAAATATATGCATATCGACTTACCTGGATCAAAATTTCACTCTTTTGTATAGTCCTGGCACTCTAGATTCGACATCGAAAATTTTCAAAAAATTTGTTTTTTATCAAAAAATGTCAAATTATGATCATTTTTGGCTTATTTAGACTGACACCAATCATAAAAGACATATATATATGCATATCGACTTACCTGGATCAAAATTTTACTCTTTTGTATAGTCCTGGCACTCTAGATTCGACATCGAAAATTTTCAAAAAATTTGTTTTTTATCAAAAAATGTCAAATTATGATCATTTTTGGCTTATTTAGACTGGGACCAATCATAAAAGACCTATATATATGCATATCGACTTACCTGGATCAAAATTTCACTCTTTTGTATAGTCCTGGCACTCTAGATTCGACATCGAAAATTTTCAAAAAATTTGTTTTTTATCAAAAAATGTCAAATTATGATCATTTTTGGCTTATTTAGACTGGGACCAATCATAAAAGACCTATATGTATGCATATCGACTTACCTGGATCAAAATTTCACTCTTTTGTATAGTCCTGGCACTCTAGATTCGACATCGAAAATTTTCAAAAAATTTGTTTTTTATCAAAAAATGTCAAATTATGATCATTTTTGGCTTATTTAGACTGGGACCAATCATTAAAGAGATAAATATATGCATATCGACTTACCTGGATCAAAATTTCACTCTTTTGTAAAGTCCTGGCACTCTAGATTCGACATCGAAAATTTTCAAAAAATTTGTATTTTATAAAAAAATGTCAAATTATGATCATTTTTGGCTTATTTAGACTGGGACCAATCATAAAAGACCTATATATATGCATATCAACTAACCTGGATCAAAATTTCACTCTTTTGTATAGTCCTGGCACTCTAGATTCGACATCGAAAATTTTCAAAAAATTTGTTTTTTATCAAAAAATGTCAAATTATGATCATTTTTGGCTTATTTAGACTGGGACCAATCATAAAAGAACTATATATATGCATATCGACTTACCTGGATCAAAATTTCACTCCTTTGTATAGTCCTGGCACTCTAGATTCGACATCGAAAACTTTCAAAAAATTTGTTTTTTATCAAAAAATGTCAAATTATGATCATTTTTGGCTTATTTAGACTGGGACCAATCATAAAAGAGCTATATATATGCATATCGACTTACCTGGATCAAAATTTCACTCTTTTGTATAGTCCTGGCACTCTAGATTCGACATCGAAAATTTTCAAAAAATTTGTTTTTTATCAAAAAAAGTCAAATTATGATCATTTTTGGCTTATTTAGACTGGGACCAATCATAAAAGACCTATATATATGCATATCGACTTACCTGGATCAAAATTTCACTCTTTTGTATAGTCCTGGCCCTCTAGATTCGACATCGAAAATTTTCAAAAAATTTGTATTTTATCAAAAAATGTCAAATTATGATCATTTTTGGCTTATTTAGACTGGGACCAATCATAAAAGACCTATATATATGCATATCGACTTACCTGGATCAAAATTTCACTCTTTTGTATAGTCCTGGCACTCTAGATTCGACATCGAAAATTTTCAAAAAATTTGTTTTTTATCAAAAAATGTCAAATTATGATCATTTTTGGCTTATTTAGACTGACACCAATCATAAAAGACATATATATATGCATATCCACTTACCTGGATCAAAATTTCACTCTTTTGTATAGTCCTGGCACTCTAGATTCGACATCGAAAATTTTCAAAAATTTGTTTTTTATCAAAAAATGTCAAATTATGATCATTTTTGGCTTATTTAGACTGGGACCAATCATAAAAGACCTATATATATGCATATCGACTTACCTGGATCAAAATTTCACTCTTTTGTATAGTCCTGGCACTCTAGATTCGACATCGAAAATTTTCAAAAAATTTGTTTTTTATCAAAAAATGTCAAATTATGATCATTTTTGGCTTATTTAGACTGGGGCCAATCATAAAAGACCTATATATATGCATATCGACTTACCTGGATCAAAATTTCACTCTTTTGTATAGTCCTGGCACTCTAAATTCGACATCGAAAATTTTCAAAAAATTTGTTTTTTATCAAAAAATGTCAAATTATGATCATTTTTGGCTTATTTAGACTGGGACCAATCATTAAAGAGATAAATATATGCATATCGACTTACCTGGATCAAAATTTCACTCTTTTGTAAAGTCCTGGCACTCTAGATTCGACATCGAAAATTTTCAAAAAATTTGTATTTTATCAAAAAATGTCAAATTATGATCATTTTTGGCTTATTTAGACTGGGACCAATCATAAAAGACCTATATATATGCATATCGACTTACCTGGATCAAAATTTCACTCTTTTGTATAGTCCTGGCACTCTAGATTCGACATCGAAAATTTTCAAAAAATTTGTTTTTTATCAAAAAATGTCAAATTATGATCATTTTTGGCTTATTTAGACTGGGACCAATCATAAAAGACCTATATGTATGCATATCGACTTACCTGGATCAAAATTTCACTCTTTTGTATAGTCCTGGCACTCTAGATTCGACATCGAAAATTTTCAAAAAATTTGTTTTTTATCAAAAAATGTCAAATTATGATCATTTTTGGCTTATTTAGACTGGGACCAATCATTAAAGAGATAAATATATGCATATCGACTTACCTGGATCAAAATTTCACTCTTTTGTAAAGTCCTGGCACTCTAGATTCGACATCGAAAATTTTCAAAAAATTTGTATTTTATAAAAAAATGTCAAATTATGATAATTTTTGGCTTATTTAGACTGGGACCAATCATAAAAGACCTATATATATGCATATCGACTAACCTGGATCAAAATTTCACTCTTTTGTATAGTCCTGGCACTCTAGATTCGACATCGAAAATTTTCAAAAAATTTGTTTTTTATCAAAAAATGTCAAATTATGATCATTTTTGGCTTATTTAGACTGGGACCAATCATAAAAGAACTATATATATGCATATCGACTTACCTGGATCAAAATTTCACTCTTTTGTATAGTCCTGGCACTCTAGATTCGACATCGAAAACTTTCAAAAAATTTGTTTTTTATCAAAAAATGTCAAATTATGATCATTTTTGGCTTATTTAGACTGGGACCAATCATAAAAGAGCTATATATATGCATATCGACTTACCTGGATCAAAATTTCACTCTTTTGTATAGTCCTGGCACTCTAGATTCGACATCGAAAATTTTCAAAAAATTTGTTTTTTATCAAAAAAAGTCAAATTATGATCATTTTTGGCTTATTTAGACTGGGACCAATCATAAAAGACCTATATATATGCATATCGACTTACCTGGATCAAAATTTCACTCTTTTGTATAGTCCTGGCCCTCTAGATTCGACATCGAAAATTTTCAAAAAATTTGTATTTTATCAAAAAATGTCAAATTATGATCATTTTTGGCTTATTTAGACTGGGACCAATCATAAAAGACCTATATATATGCATATCGACTTACCTGGATCAAAATTTCACTCTTTTGTATAGTCCTGGCACTCTAGATTCGACATCGAAAATTTTCAAAAAATTTGTTTTTTATCAAAAAATGTCAAATTATGATCATTTTTGGCTTATTTAGACTGACACCAATCATAAAAGACATATATATATGCATATCGACTTACCTGGATCAAAATTTCACTCTTTTGTAAAGTCCTGGCACTCTAGATTCGACATCGAAAATTTTCAAAAATTTGTTTTTTATCAAAAAATGTCAAATTATGATCATTTTTGGCTTATTTAGACTGGGACCAATCATAAAAGACCTATATATATGCATATCGACTTACCTGGATCAAAATTTCACTATTTTGTATAGTCCTGGCACTCTAAATTCGACATCGAAAATTTTCAAAAAATTTGTTTTTTATCAAAAAATGTCAAATTATGATCATTTTTGGCTTATTTAGACTGGGACCAATCATTAAAGAGATAAATATATGCATATTGACTTACCTAGATCAAAATTTCACTCTTTTGTAAAGTCCTGGCACTCTAGATTCGACATCGAAAATTTTCAAAAAATTTGTATTTTATCAAAAAATGTCAAATTATGATCATTTTTGGCTTATTTAGACTGGGACCAATCATAAAAGACCTATATATATGCATATCGACTTACCTGGATCAAAATTTCACTCTTTTGTATAGTCCTGGCACTCTAGATTCGACATCGAAAATTTTCAAAAAATTTGTTTTTTATCAAAAAATGTCAAATTATGATCATTTTTGGCTTATTTAGACTGGGACCAATCATAAAAGACCTATATGTATGCATATCGACTTACCTGGATCAAAATTTCACTCTTTTGTATAGTCCAGGCACTCTAGATTCGACATCGAAAATTTTCAAAAAATTTGTTTTTTATCAAAAAATGTCAAATTATGATCATTTTTGGCTTATTTAGACTGGGACCAATCATTAAAGAGATAAATATATGCATATCGACTTACCTGGATCAAAATTTCACTCTTTTGTAAAGTCCTGGCACTCTAGATTCGACATCGAAAATTTTCAAAAAATTTGTATTTTATAAAAAAATGTCAAATTATGATCATTTTTGGCTTATTTAGACTGGGACCAATCATAAAAGACCTATATATATGCATATCGACTAACCTGGATCAAAATTTCACTCTTTTGTATAGTCCTGGCACTCTAGATTCGACATCGAAAATTTTCAAAAAATTTGTTTTTTATCAAAAAATGTCAAATTATGATCATTTTTGGCTTATTTAGACTGGGACCAATCATAAAAGAACTATATATATGCATATCGACTTACCTGGATCAAAATTTCACTCTTTTGTATAGTCCTGGCACTCTAGATTCGACATCGAAAACTTTCAAAAAATTTGTTTTTTATCAAAAAATGTCAAATTATGATCATTTTTGGCTTAGTTAGACTGGGACCAATCATAAAAGAGCTATATATATGCATATCGACTTACCTGGATCAAAATTTCACTCTTTTGTATAGTCCTGGCACTCTAGATTCGACATCGAAAATTTTCAAAAAATTTGTTTTTTATCAAAAAAAGTCAAATTATGATCATTTTTGGCTTATTTAGACTGGGACCAATCATAAAAGACCTATATATATGCATATCGACTTACCTGGATCAAAATTTCACTCTTTTGTATAGTCCTGGCCCTCTAGATTCGACATCGAAAATTTTCAAAAAATTTGTATTTTATCAAAAAATGTCAAATTATGATCATTTTTGGCTTATTTAGACTGGGACCAATCATAAAAGACCTATATATATGCATATCGACTTACCTGGATCAAAATTTCACTCTTTTGTATAGTCCTGGCACTCTAGATTCGACATCGAAAATTTTCAAAAAATTTGTTTTTTATCAAAAAATGTCAAATTATGATCATTTTTGGCTTATTTAGACTGACACCAATCATAAAAGACATATATATATGCATATCGACTTACCTGGATCAAAATTTCACTCTTTTGTATAGTCCTGGCACTCTAGATTCGACATCGAAAATTTTCAAAAATTTGTTTTTTATCAAAAAATGTCAAATTATGATCATTTTTGGCTTATTTAGACTGGGACCAATCATTAAAGACCTATATATATGCATATCGTCTTACCTGGATCAAAATTTCACTCTTTTGTATAGTCCTGGCACTCTAGATTCGACATCGAAAATTTTCAAAAAATTTGTTTTTTATCAAAAAATGTCAAATTATGATCATTTTTGGCTTATTTAGACTGGGGCCAATCATAAAAGACCTATATATATGCATATCGACTTACCTGGATCAAAATTTCACTCTTTTGTATAGTCCTGGCACTCTAAATTCGACATCGAAAATTTTCAAAAAATTTGTTTTTTATCAAAAAATGTCAAATTATGATCATTTTTGGCTTATTTAGACTGGGACCAATCATTAAAGAGATAAATATATGCATATCGACTTACCTGGATCAAAATTTCACTCTTTTGTAAAGTCCTGGCACTCTAGATTCGACATCGAAAATTTTCAAAAAATTTGTATTTTATCAAAAAATGTCAAATTATGATCATTTTTTGCTTATTTAGACTGGGACCAATCATAAAAGACCTATATATATGCATATCGACTTACCTGGATCAAAATTTCACTCTTTTGTATAGTCCTGGCACTCTAGATTCGACATCGAAAATTTTCAAAAAATTTGTATTTTATCAAAAAATGTCAAATTATGATCATTTTTGGCTTATTTAGACTGGGACCAATCATAAAAGACCTATATATATGCATATCGACTTACCTGGATCAAAATTTCACTCTTTTGTATAGTGCTGGCACTCTAGATTCGACATCGAAAATTTTCAAAAAATTTGTTTTTTATCAAAAAAAGTCAAATTTTGATCATTTTTGGCTTATTTTGACTGGGACCAATCATAAAAGACCTATATATATGCATATCGACTTACCTGGATCAAAATTTCACTCTTTTGTATAATCCTGGCACTCTAAATTCGACATCGAAAATTTTCAAAAAATTTGTTTTTTATCAAAAAATGTCAAATTATGATCATTTTTGGCTTATTTAGACTGGGACAAATCATTAAAGAGATAAATATATGCATATCGACTTACCTGGATCAAAATTTCACTCTTTTGTAAAGTCCTGGCACTCTAGATTCGACATCGAAAATTTTCAAAAAATTTGTATTTTATCAAAAAATGTCAAATTATGATCATTTTTGGCTTATTTAGACTGGGACCAATCATAAAAGACCTATATATATGCATATCGACTTACCTGGATCAAAATTTCACTCTTTTGTATAGTCCTGGCACTCTAGATTCGACATCGAAAATTTTCAAAAAATTTGTATTTTATCAAAAAATGTCAAATTATGATCATTTTTGGCTTATTTAGACTGGGACCAATCATAAAAGACCTATATATATGCATATCGACTTACCTGGATCAAAATTTCACTCTTTTGTATAGTCCTGGCACTCTAGATTCGACATCGAAAATTTTCAAAAAATTTGTATTTTATCAAAAAATGTCAAATTATGATCATTTTTGGCTTATTTAGACTGGGACCAATCATAAAAGAGCTATATATATGCATATCGACTTACCTGGATCAAAATTTCACTCTTTTGTATAGTCCTGGAACTCTAGATTCGAAATCGAAAATTTTCAAAAAATTTGTTTTTTATCAAAAAAAGTCAAATTATGATCATTTTTGGCTTATTTAGACTGGGACCAATCATAAAAGACCTATATATATGCATATCGACTTACCTGGATCAAAATTTCACTCTTTTGTATAGTCCTGGCCCTCTAGATTCGACATCGAAAATTTTCAAAAAATTTGTATTTTATCAAAACATGTCAAATTATGATCATTTTTGGCTTATTTAGACTGGGATTAATCATAAAAGACCTATATATATGCATATCGACTTACCTGGATCAAAATTTCACTCGTTTGGTTAGTCCTGGCACTCTAGATTCGACATCGAAAATTTTCAAAAAATTTGTTTTTTATCAAAAAATGTCAAATTATGATCATTTTTGGCTTATTTAGACTTAAACCAATCATAAAAGACATATATATATGCATATCGACTTACCTGGATCAAAATTTCACTCTTTTGTATAGTCCTGGCACTCTAGATTCGACATCGAAAATTTTCAAAAAATTTGTTTTTTATCAAAAAATGTCAAATTATGATCATTTTTGGCTTATTTAGACTGGGACCAATCATAAAAGACCTATATATATGCATATCGACTTACCTGGATCAAAATTTCACTCTTTTGTATAGTCCTGGCACTCTAGATTCGACATCGAAAATTTTCAAAAAATTTGTTTTTTATCAAAAAATGTCAAATTATGATCATTTTTGGCTTATTTAGACTGGCACCAATCATAAAAGACCTATATATATGCATATCGACTTACCTGGATCAAAATTTCACTCTTTTGTATAGTCCTGGCACTCTAGATTCGACATCGAAAATTTTCAAAAAATTTGTTTTTTATCAAAAAATGTCAAATTATGATCATTTTTGGCTTATTTAGACTGGGACCAATCATAAAAGAGATATATATATGCATATCGACTTACCTGGATCAAAATTTCACTCTTTTGTATAGTCCTGGCACTCTAGATTCGACATCGAAAATTTTCAAAAAATTTTTTTTTTATCAAAAAATGTCAAATTATGATCATTTTTGGCTTATTTAGACTGGGACCAATCATAAAAGACCTATATATATGCATATCGACTTACCTGGATCAAAATTTCACTCTTTTGTATAGTCCTGGCACTCTAGATTCGACATCGAAAATTTTCAAAAAATTTGTATTTTATCAAAAAATGTCAAATTATGATCATTTTTGGCTTATTTAGACTGGGACCAATCATAAAAGACCTATATATATGCATATCGACTTACCTGGATCAAAATTTCACTCTTTTGTATAGTCCTGGCACTCTAGATTCGACATCGAAAATTTTCAAAAAATTTGTTTTTTATCAAAAAGAGTGAAATTTTGATCATTTTTGGCTTATTTAGACTGGGACCAATCATAAAAGACCTATATATATGCATATCGACTTACCTGGATCAAAATTTCACTCTTTTGTATAGTCCTGGCACTCTAGATTCGACATCGAAAATTTTCAAAAAATTTGTATTTTATCAAAAAATGTCAAATTATGATCATTTTTGGCTTATTTAGACTGGGACCAATCATAAAAGACCTATATATATGCATATCGACTTACCTGGATCAAAATTTCACTCTTTTGTATAGTCCTGGCACTCTAGATTCGACATCGAAAATTTTCAAAAAATTTGTATTTTATCAAAAAATGTCAAATTATGATCATTTTTGGCTTATTTAGACTGGGACCAATCATAAAAGACCTAAATATATGCATATCGACTTACTTGGATCAAAATTTCACTCCTTTGTATAGTCCTGGCACTCTAGATTCGACATCGAAAATTTTCAAAAATTTGTATTTTATCAAAAAATGTCAAATTATGATCATTTTTGGCTTATTTAGACTGGGACCAATCATAAAAGACCTATATATATGCATATCGACTTACCTGGATCAAAATTTCACTCTTTTGTATAGTCCTGGCACTCGAGATTCGACATCGAAAATTTTCAAAAAATTTGTTTATTATCAAAAAATGTCAAATTATGATCATTTTTGGCTTATTTAGACTGGGACCAATCATAAAAGACCTATATATATGCATATCGACTTACCTGGATCAAAATTTCACTCTTTTGTATAGTCCTGGCACTCTAGATTCGACATCGAAAATTTTCAAAAAATTTGTTTTTTATCCAAAAATGTCAAATTACGATCATTTTTGGGTTATTTAGACTGGGACCAATCATAAAAGACCTATATATATGCATATCGACTTACCTGGATCAAAATTTCACTCTTTTGTATAGTCCTGGCACTCTAGATTCGACATCGAAAATTTTCAAAAAATTTGTTTTTTATCAAAAAATGTCAAATTATGATCATTTTTGGCTTATTTAGACTGGAACCAATCATAAAAGACCTATATATATGCATATCGACTTACCTGGAACAAAATTTCACTCTTTTGTATAGTCCTGGCACTCTAGATTCGACATCGAAAATTTTCAAAAAATTTGTATTTTATAAAAAAATGTCAAATTATGATCATTTTTGGCTTATTTAGACTGGGACCAATCATAAAAGAGATATATATATGCATATCGACTTACCTGGATCAAAATTTCACTCTTTTGTATAGTCCTGGCACTCTAGATTCGACATCGAAAATTTTCAAAAAATTTGTATTTTATCAAAAAATGTCAAATTATGATCATTTTTGGCTTATTTAGACTGGGACCAAACATAAAAGACCTATATATATGCATATCGACTTACCTGGATCAAAATTTCACTCTTTTGTATAGTCCTGGCACTCTAGATTCGACATCGAAAATTTTCAAAAAATTTGTTTTTTATCAAAAAAAGTCAAATTTTGATCATTTTTGGCTTATTTAGACTGGGACCAATCATAAAAGACCTATATATATGCATATCGACTTACCTGGATCAAAATTTCACTCTTTTGTATAGTCCTGGCACTCTAGATTCGACATCGAAAATTTTCAAAAAATTTGTATTTTATCAAAAAATGTCAAATTATGATCATTTTTGGCTTATTTAGACTGGGACCAATCATAAAAGACCTATATATATGCATATCGACTTACCTGGATCAAAATTTCACTCTTTTGTATAGTCCTGGCACTCTAGATTCGACATCGAAAAATTTCAAAAAATTTGTTTTTTATCAAAAAATGTCAAATTATGATCATTTTTGGCTTATTTAGACTGGGACCAATCATAAAAGACCTATATATATGCATATCGACTTACCTGGATCAAAATTTCACTCTTTTGTATAGTTCTGGCACTCTAGATTCGACATCGAAAATTTTCAAAAAATTTTTTTTTTATCAAAAAATGTCAAATTATGATCATTTTTGGCTTATTTAGACTGGGACCAATCATAAAAGACCTATATATATGCATATCGACTTACCTGGATCAAAATTTCACTCTTTTGTATAGTCCTGGCACTCTAGATTCGACATCGAAAATTTTCAAAAAATTTGTATTTTATCAAAAAATGTCAAATTACGATCATTTTTGGCTTATTTAGACTGGGACCAATCATAAAAGACCCATATATATGCATATCGACTTACCTGGATCAAAATTTCACTCTTTTGTATAGTCCTGGCACTCTAGATTCGACATCGAAAATTTTCAAAAAATTTGTTTTTTATCAAAAAAAGTCAAATTTTGATCATTTTTGGCTTATTTAGACTGGGACCAATCATAAAAGACCTATATATATGCATATCGACTTACCTGGATCAAAATTTCACTCTTTTGTATAGTCCTGGCACTCTAGATTCGACATCGAAAATTTTCAAAAAATTTGTATTTTATCAAAAAATGTCAAATTATGATCATTTTTGGCTTATTTAGACTGGGACCAATCATAAAAGACCTATATATATGCATATCGACTTACCTGGATCAAAATTTCACTCTTTTGTATAGTCCTGGCACTCTAGATTCGACATCGAAAAATTTCAAAAAATTTGTTTTTTATCAAAAAATGTCAAATTATGATCATTTTTGGCTTATTTAGACTGGGACCAATCATAAAAGACCTATATATATGCATATCGACTTACCTGGATCAAAATTTCACTCTTTTGTATAGTCCTGGCACTCTAGATTCGACATCGAAAATTTTCAAAAAATTTTTTTTTTATCAAAAAATGTCAAATTATGATCATTTTTGGCTTATTTAGACTGGGACCAATCATAAAAGACCTATATATATGCATATCGACTTACCTGGATCAAAATTTCACTCTTTTGTATAGTCCTGGCACTCTAGATTCGACATCGAAAATTTTCAAAAAATTTGTATTTTATCAAAAAATGTCAAATTACGATCATTTTTGGCTTATTTAGACTGGGACCAATCATAAAAGACCTATATATATGCATATCGACTTACCTGGATCAAAATTTCACTCTTTTGTATAGTCCTGGCACTCTAGATTCGACATCGAAAATTTTCAAAAAATTTGTTTTTTATCAAAAAAAGTCAAATTTTGATCATTTTTGGCTTATTTAGACTGGGACCAATCATAAAAGACCTATATATATGCATATCGACTTACCTGGATCAAAATTTCACTCTTTTGTATAGTCCTGGCACTCTAGATTCGACATCGAAAATTTTCAAAAAATTTGTATTTTATCAAAAAATGTCAAATTATGATCATTTTTGGCTTATTTAGACTGGGACCAATCATAAAGGACCTATATATATGCATATCGACTTACCTGGATCAAAATTTCACTCTTTTGTATAGTCCTGGCACTCTAGATTCGACATCGAAAATTTTCAAAAAATTTGTATTTTATCAAAAAATGTCAAATTATGATCATTTTTGGCTTATTTAGACTGGGACCAATCATAAAAGACCTATATATATGCATATCGACTTACTTGGATCAAAATTTCACTCCTTTGTATAGTCCTGGCACTCTAGATTCGACATCGAAAATTTTCAAAAATTTGTATTTTATCAAAAAATGTCAAATTATGATCATTTTTGGCTTATTTAGACTGGGACCAATCATAAAAGACCTATATATATGCATATCGACTTACCTGGTTCAAAATTTCACTCTTTTGTATAGTCCTGGCACTCTAGATTCGACATCGAAAATTTTCAAAAAATTTGTTTTTTATCAAAAAATGTCAAATTATGATCATTTTTGGCTTATTTAGACTGGGACCAATCATAAAAGACCTATATATATGCATATCGACTTACCTGGATCAAAATTTCACTCTTTTGTATAGTCCTGGCACTCTAGATTCGACATCGAAAATTTTCAAAAAATTTGTATTTTATCAAAAAATGTCAAATTATGATCATTTTTGGCTTATTTAGACTGGGACCAATTATAAAAGACCTATATATATGCATATCGACTTACCTGGATCAAAATTTCACTCTTTTGTATGGTCCTGGCACTCTAGATTCGACATCGAAAATTTCAAAAAATTTGTATTTTATCAAAGAATGTCAAATTATGATCATTTTTGGCTTATTTAGACTGGGATCAATCATAAAAAACCTATATATATGCATATCGACTTACCTGGATCAAAATTTCACTCTTTTGTATAGTCCTGGCACTCTAGATTCGACATCGAAAATTTTCAAAAAATTTGTTTTTTATCAAAAAATGTCAAATTATGATCATTTTTGGCTTATTTAGACTGGGACCAATCATAAAAGACCTATATATATGCATATCGACTTACCTGGATCAAAATTTCACTCTTTTGTATAGTCCTGGCACTCTAGATTCGACATCGAAAATTTTCAAAAAATTTGTTTTTTATCAAAAAATGTCAAATTATGATCATTTTTGGCTTATTTAGACTGGGACCAATCATAAAAGACCTATATATATGCATATCGACTTACCTGGATCAAAATTTCACTCTTTTGTATAGTCCTGGCACTCTAGATTCGACATCGAAAATTTGCAAAAAATTTGTATTTTATCAAAAAATGTCAAATTACGATCATTTTTGGCTTATTTAGACTGGGACCAATCATTAAAGAGATAAATATATGCATATCGACTTACCTGGATCAAAATTTCACTCTTTTGTAAAGTCCTGGCACTCTAGATTCGACATCGAAAATTTTCAAAAAATTTGTATTTTATAAAAAAATGTCAAATTATGATCATTTTTGGCTTATTTAGACTGGGACCAATCATAAAAGACCTATATATATGCATATCGACTAACCTGGATCAAAATTTCACTCTTTTGTATAGTCCTGGCACTCTCGATTCGACATCGAAAATTTTCAAAAAATTTGTTTTTTATCAAAAAATGTCAAATTATGATCATTTTTGGCTTATTTAGACTGGGACCAATCATAAAAGACCTATATATATGCATATCGACTTACCTGTATCAAAATTTCACTCTTTTGTATAGTCCTGGCACTCTAGATTCGACATCGAAAACTTTCAAAAAATTTGTTTTTTATCAAAAAATGTCAAATTATGATCATTTTTGGCTTATTTAGACTAGGACCAATCATAAAAGACCTATATATATGCATATCGACTTACCTGCATCAAAATTTCACTCTTTTGTATAGTCCTGGCCCTCTAGATTCGACATCGAAAATTTTCAAAAAATTTGTATTTTATCAAAAAATGTCAAATTATGATCATTTTTGGCTTATTTAGACTGGGACCAATCATAAAAGACCTATATATATGCATATCGACTTACCTGGATCAAAATTTCACTCTTTTGTATAGTCCTGGCACTCTAGATTCGACATCGAAAATTTTCAAAAAATTTGTTTTTTATCAAAAAATGTCAAATTATGATCATTTTTGGCTTATTTAGACTGACACCAATCATAAAAGACATATATATATGCATATCGACTTACCTGGATCAAAATTTCACTCTTTTGTATAGTCCTGGCACTCTAGATTCGACATCGAAAATTTTCAAAAAATTTGTTTTTTATCAAAAAATGTCAAATTATGATAATTTTTGGCTTATTTAGACTGGGACCAATCATAAAAGACCTATATATATGCATATCGACTTACCTGGATCAAAATTTCACTCTTTTGTATAGTCCTGGCACTCTAGATTCGACATCGAAAATTTGCAAAAAATTTGTATTTTATCAAAAAATGTCAAATTACGATCATTTTTGGCTTATTTAGACTGGGACCAATCATAAAAGACCTATATATATGCATATCGACTTACCTGGATCAAAATTTCACTCTTTTGTATAGTCCTGGCACTCTAGATTCGACATCGAAAATTTTCAAAAAATTTGTTTTTTATCAAAAAATGTCAAATTATGATCATTTTTGGCTTATTTAGACTGGGACCAATCATAAAAGACCTATATATATGCATATCGACTTACCTGGATCAAAATTTCACTCTTTTGTATAGTCCTGGCACTCTAGATTCGACATCGAAAATTTGCAAAAAATTTGTATTTTATCAAAAAATGTCAAATTACGATCATTTTTGGCTTATTTAGACTGGGACCAATCATTAAAGAGATAAATATATGCATATCGACTTACCTGGATCAAAATTTCACTCTTTTGTAAAGTCCTGGCACTCTAGATTCGACATCGAAAATTTTCAAAAAATTTGTATTTTATAAAAAAATGTCAAATTATGATCATTTTTGGCTTATTTAGACTGGGACCAATCATAAAAGACCTATATATATGCATATCGACTAACCTGGATCAAAATTTCACTCTTTTGTATAGTCCTGGCACTCTAGATTCGACATCGAAAATTTTCAAAAAATTTGTTTTTTATCAAAAAATGTCAAATTATGATCATTTTTGGCTTATTTAGACTGGGACCAATCATAAAAGACCTATATATATGCATATCGACTTACCTGTATCAAAATTTCACTCTTTTGTATAGTCCTGGCACTCTAGATTCGACATCGAAAACTTTCAAAAAATTTGTTTTTTATCAAAAAATGTCAAATTATGATCATTTTTGGCTTATTTAGACTAGGACCAATCATAAAAGACCTATATATATGCATATCGACTTACCTGCATCAAAATTTCACTCTTTTGTATAGTCCTGGCCCTCTAGATTCGACATCGAAAATTTTCAAAAAATTTGTATTTTATCAAAAAATGTCAAATTATGATCATTTTTGGCTTATTTAGACTGGGACCAATCATAAAAGACCTATATATATGCATATCGACTTACCTGGATCAAAATTTCACTCTTTTGTATAGTCCTGGCACTCTAGATTCGACATCGAAAATTTTCAAAAAATTTGTTTTTTATCAAAAAATGTCAAATTATGATCATTTTTG
Source organism: Chrysoperla carnea (assembly GCF_905475395.1). NCBI lineage: Eukaryota > Metazoa > Arthropoda > Insecta > Neuroptera > Chrysopidae > Chrysoperla > Chrysoperla carnea. Next base: position 1,386,041 of record NW_025408234.1, on the reverse strand, counting down.
GCTTATTTAGACTGACACCAATCATAAAAGACATATATATATGCATATCGACTTACCTGGATCAAAATTTCACTCTTTTGTATAGTCCTGGCACTCTAGATTCGACATCGAAAATTTTCAAAAAATTTGTTTTTTATCAAAAAATGTCAAATTATGATAATTTTTGGCTTATTTAGACTGGGACCAATCATAAAAGACCTATATATATGCATATCGACTTACCTGGATCAAAATTTCACTCTTTTGTATAGTCCTGGCACTCTAGATTCGACATCGAAAATTTTCAAAAAATTTGTTTTTTATCAAAAAATGTCAAATTATGATCATTTTTGGCTTATTTAGACTGGGACCAATCATAAAAGACCTATATATATGCATATCGACTTACCTGGATCAAAATTTCACTCTTTTGTAAAGTCCTGGCACTCTAGATTCGACATCGAAAATTTTCAAAAATTTTTTTTTTTATCAAAAAATGTCAAATTATGATCATTTTTGGCTTATTTAGACTGGGACCAATCATAAAAGACCTATATATATGCATATCGACTTACCTGGATCAAAATTTCACTCTTTTGTATAGTCCTGGCACTCTAGATTCGACATCGAAAATTTTCAAAAAATTTGTATTTTATCAAAAAATGTCAAATTATGATCATTTTTGGCTTATTTAGACTGGGACCAATCATAAAAGACCTATATATATGCATATCGACTTACCTGGATCAAAATTTCACTCTTTTGTATAGTCCTGGCACTCTAGATTCGACATCGAAAATTTTCAAAAAATTTGTTTTTTATCAAAAAAACTCAAATTTTGATCATTTTTGGCTTATTTAGACTGGGACCAATCATAAAAGACCTATATATATGCATATCGACTTACCTGGATCAAAATTTTACTCTTTTGTATAGTCCTGGCACTCTAGATTCGACATCGAAAATTTTCAAAAAATTTGTATTTTATCAAAAAATGTCAAATTATGATCATTTTTGGCTTATTTAGACTGGGACCAATCATAAAAGACCTATATATATGCATATCGACTTACCTGGATCAAAATTTCACTCTTTTGTATAGTCCTGGCACTCTAGATTCGACATCGAAAATTTTCAAAAAATTTGTATTTTATCAAAAAATGTCAAATTATGATCATTTTTGGCTTATTTAGACTGGGACCAATCATAAAAGACCTATATATATGCATATCGACTTACTTGGATCAAAATTTTACTCCTTTGTATAGTCCTGGCACTCTAGATTCGACATCGAAAATTTTCAAAAATTTGTATTTTATCAAAAAATGTCAAATTATGATCATTTTTGGCTTATTTAGACTGGGACCAATCATAAAAGACCTATATATATGCATATCGACTTACCTGGATCAAAATTTCACTCTTTTGTATAGTCCTGGCACTCTAGATTCGACATCGAAAATTTTCAAAAAATTTGTTTTTTATCAAAAAATGTCAAATCATGATCATTTTTGGCTTATTTAGACTGGGACCAATCATAAAAGACCTATATATATGCATATCGACTTACCTGGATCAAAATTTCACTCTTTTGTATAGTCCTGGCACTCTAGATTCGACATCGAAAATTTTCAAAAAATTTGTTTTTTATCAAAAAATGTCAAATTATGATCATTTTTGGCTTATTTAGACTGGGACCAATCATAAAAGACCTATATATATGCATATCGACTTACCTGGATCAAAATTTCACTCTTTTGTATAGTCCTGGCACTCTAGATTCGACATCGAAAATTTTCAAAAAATTTGTATTTTATCAAAAAATGTCAAATTATGATCATTTTTGGCTTATTTAGACTGGGACCAATCATAAAAGACCTATATATATGCATATCGACTTACCTGGATCAAAATTTCACTCTTTTGTATAGTCCTGGCACTCTAGATTCGACATCGAAAATGTTCAAAAAATTTGTATTTTATCAAAAAATGTCAAATTATGATCATTTTTGGCTTATTTAGAATGGAAACAATCATAAAAGACCTATATATATGCATATCGACTTACCTGGATCAAAATTTCACTCTTTTGTATAGTCCTGGCACTCTAGATTCGACATCGAAAATTTTCAAAAAATTTGTATTTTATCAAAAAATGTCAAATTATGATCATTTTTGGCTTATTTAGACTGGGACCAATCATAAAAGACCTATATATATGCATATCGACTTACCTTTATCAAAATTTCACTCTTTTGTATAGTCCTGGCACTCTAGATTCGACATCGAAAATTTTCAAAAAATTTGTATTTTATCAAAAAATGTCAAATTATGATCATTTTTGGCTTATTTAGACTGGGGCCAATCATAAAAGACCTATATATATGCATATCGACCTACCTGGATCAAAATTTCACTCTTTTGTATAGTCCTGGCACTCTAGATTCGACATCGAAAATTTTCAAAAAATTTGTTTTTTATCAAAAAATGTCAAATTATGATCATTTTTGGCTTATTTAGACTGGGACCAATCATAATAGACCTATATATATGCATATCGACTTACCTGGATCAAAATTTCACTCTTTTGTATAGAACTGGCACTCTTGATTCGACATCGAAAATTTTCAAAAAATTTGTATTTTATCAAAAAATGTCAAATTATGATCATTTTTGGCTTATTTAGACTGAGACCAATCATAAAAGACCTATATATATGCATATCGACTTACCTGGATCAAAATTTCACTCTTTTGTATAGTCCTGGCACTCTAGATTCGACATCGAAAATTTTCAAAAAATTTGTATTATATCAAAAAATGTCAAATTATGATCATTTTTGGCTAATTTAGACTGGAACCAATCATAAAAGACCTATATATATGCATATCGACTTACCTGGATCAAAATTTCACTCTTTTGTATAGTCCTGGCACTCTAAATTCGACATCGAAAATTTTCAAAAAATTTGTATTTTATCAAAAAATGTCAAATTATGATCATTTTTGGCTTATTTAGACTGGGACCAATCATAAAAGACCTATATATATGCATATCGACTTACCTGGATCAAAATTTCACTCTTTTGTATAGTCCTGGCACTCTAGATTCGACATCGAAAATTTTCAAATAATTTGTATTTTATCAAAAAATGTCAAATTATGATCATTTTTGGCTTATTTAGACTGGCACCAATCATAAAAGACCTATATATATGCATATCGACTTACCTGGATCAAAATTTCACTCTTTTGTATAGTCCTGGCACTCTAGATTCGACATCGAAAATTTTCAAAAAATTTGTATTTTATCAAAAAATGTCAAATTATGATCATTTTTGGCTTATTTAGACTGGCACCAATCATAAAAGACCTATATATATGCATATCGACTTACCTGGATCAAAATTTCACTCTTTTGTATAGTCCTGGCACTCTAGATTCGACATCGAAAATTTTCAAAAAATTTGTTTTTTATCAAAAAATGTCAAATTATGATCATTTTTGGCTTATTTAGACTGGGACCAATCATAATAGACCTATATATATGCATATCGACTTACCTGGATCAAAATTTCACTCTTTTGTATAGTCCTGGCACTCTAGATTCGACATCGAAAATTTTCAAACAATTTGTTTTTTATCAAAAAATGTCAAATTATGATCATTTTTGGCTTATTTAGACTGGGATTGATCATAAAAGACCTATATATATGCATATCGACTTACCTGGATCAAAATTTCACTCGTTTGGTTAGTCCTGGCACTCTAGATTCGACATCGAAAATTTTCAAAAAATTTGTATTTTATCAAAAAATGTCAAATTATGATCATTTTTGGCTTATTTAGACTGGGACCAATCATAAAAGACCTATATATATGCATATCGACTTACCTGGATCAAAATTTCACTCTTTTGTATAGAACTGGCACTCTAGATTCGACATCGAAAATTTTCAAAAAATTTTATTTTATCAAAAAATGTCAAATTATGATCATTTTTGGCTTATTTAGACTGGGACCAATCATAAAAGACCTATATATATGCATATCGACTTACCTGGATCAAAATTTCACTCTTTTGTATAGTCCTGGCACTCTAGATTCGACATCGAAAATTTTCTAAAAATTTGTTTTTTATCAAAAAATGTCAAATTATGATCATTTTTGGCTTGTTTAGACTGGCACCAATCATAAAAGACCTATATATATGCATATCGACTTACCTGGATCAAAATTTCACTCTTTTGTATAGTCCTGGCACTCTAGATTCGACATCGAAAATTTTCAAAAAATTTGTTTTTTATCAAAAAATGTCAAATTATGATCATTTTTGGCTTATTTAGACTGGGACCAATCATAAAAGACCTATATATATGCATATCGACTTACCTGGATCAAAATTTCACTCTTTTGTATAGTCCTGGCACTCTAGATTCGACATCGAAAATTTTCAAAAAATTTCTTTTTTATCAAAAAATGTCAAATTATGATCATTTTTGGCTAATTTAGACTGGGACCAATCATAAAAGACCTATATATATGCATATCGACTAACCTGGATCAAAGTTTCACTCTTTTGTATAGTCCTGGCACTCTAGATTCGACATCGAAAATTTTCAAAAAATTTGTATTTTATCAAAAAATGTCAAATTATGATCATTTTTGGCTTATTTAGACTGGGACCAATCATAAAAGACCTATATATATGCATATCGACTTACCTGGATCAAAATTTCACTCTTTTGTATAGTCCTGGCACTCTAGATTCGACATCGAAAATTTTCAAAAAATTTGTTTTTTATCAAAAAATGTAAAATTATGATCATTTTTGGCTTATTTAGACTGGGACCAATCATAAAAGACCTATTTATATGCATATCGACTTACCTGGATCAAAATTTCACTCTTTTGTATAGTCCTGGCACTCTAGATTCGACATCGAAAATTTTCAAAAAATTTGTTTTTTATCAAAAAATGTCAAATTATGATCATTTTTGGCTTATTTAGACTGGGACCAATCATAAAAGACCTATATATATGCATATCGACTTACCTGGATCAAAATTTCACTCTTTTGTATACTCCTGGCACTCTAGATTCGACATCGAAAATTTTCAAAAAATTTGTATTTTATCAAAAAATGTCAAATTATGATCATTTTTGGCTTATTTAGACTGGGACCAATCATAAAAGACCTATATATATGCATATCGACTTACCTGGATCAAAATTTCACTCTTTTGTATAGTCCTGGCACCCTAGATTCGACATCGAAAATTTTCAAAAAATTTGTTTTTTATCAAAAATGTCAAATTATGATCTTTTTTGGCTTATTTAGACTGGGACCAATCATAAAAGACCTATATATATGCATATCGACTTACCTGGATCAAAATTTCACTCTTTTGTATAGTCCTGGCACTCTAGATTCGACATCGAAAATTTTCAAAAAATTTGTATTTTATCAAAAAATGTCAAATTATGATCATTTTTGGCTTATTTAGACTGAGATTAATCATAAAAGACCTATATATATATGCATATCGACTTACCTGGATCAAAATTTCACTCTTTTGTATAGTCCTGGCACTCTAGATTCGACATCGAAAATTTTCAAAAAATTTGTATTTTATCAAAAAATGTCAAATTATGATCATTTTTGGCTTATTTAGACTGGCACCAATCATAAAAGACCTATATATATGCATATCGACTTACCTAGATCAAAATTTCACTCTTTTGTATAGTCCTGGCACTCTAGATTCGACATCGAAAATTTTCAAAAAATTTGTTTTTTATCAAAAAATGTCAAATTATGATCATTTTTGGCTTATTTAGACTGGGACCAATCATAAAAGACCTATATATATGCATATCGACTTACCTGGATCAAAATTTCACTCTTTTGTATAGTCCTGGCACTCCAGATTCGACATCGAAAATTTTCAAAAAATTTGTATTTTATCAAAAAATGTCAAATTATGATCATTTTTGGCTTATTTAGACTGGGACCAATCATAAAAGACCTATATATATGCATATCGACTTACCTGGATCAAAATTTCACTCTTTTGTATAGTCCTCTCACTCTAGATTCGACATCGAAAATTTTCAAAAAATTTGTTTTTTATCAAAAAATGTCAAATTATGATCATTTTTGGCTTATTTAGACTGGAACCAATCATAAAAGACCTATATATATGCATATCGACTTACCTGGATCAAAATTTCACTCTTTTGTATAGTCCTGGCACTCTAGATTCGACATCGAAAATTTTCAAAAAATTTGTATTTTATCAAAAAATGTCAAATTATGATCATTTTTGTCTTATTTAGACTGGGACCAATCATAAAAGACCTATATATATGCATATCGACTTACCTGGATCAAAATTTCACTCTTTTGTATAGTCCTGGCACTCTAGATTCGACATCGAAAATTTTCAAAAAATTTGTATTTTATCAAAAAATGTTAAATTATGATCATTTTTGGCTTATTTAGACTGGGACCAATCATTAAAGACCTATATATATGCATATCGACTTACCTGGATCAAAATTTCACTCTTTTGTATAGTCCTGGCACTCTAGATTCGACATCGAAAATTTTCAAAAAATTTGTTTTTTATCAAAAAATGTCAAAATATGATCATTTTTGGCTTATTTAGACTGGGACCAATCATAAAAGACCTATATATATGCATATCGACTTACCTGGATCAAAATTTCACTCTTTTGTATAGTCCTGGCACTCTAGATTCGACATCGAAAATTTTCAAAAAATTTGTTTTTTGTCAAAAAATGTCAAATTATGATCAGTTTTGGCTTATTTAGACTGGGACCAATCATAAAAGACCTATGTATATGCGTATCGACTTACCTGGATTAAAATTTCACTCTTTTGTATAGTCCTGGCACTCTAGATTCGACATCGAAAATTTTCAAAAAATTTGTATTTTATCAAAAAACGTCAAATTATGATCATTTTTGGCTTATTTAGACTGGGACCAATCATAAAAGACCTATATATATGCATATCGACTTACCTGGATCAAAATTTCACTCTTTTGTATAGTCCTGGCACTCTAGATTCGACATCGAAAATTTTCAAAAAATTTGTTTTTTATCAAAAAATGTCAAATTATGATCATTTTTGGCTTATTTAGACTGGGACCAATCATAAAAGACCTATATATATGCATATCGACTTATTTGGATCAAAATTTCACTCTTTTGTATAGTCCTGACACTCTAGATTCGACATCGAAAATTTTCAAAAAATTTGTTTTTTATCAAAAAATGTCAAATTATGATCATTTTTGGCATATTTAGACTGGAACCAATCATAAAAGACCTATATATATGCATATCGACTCACCTGGATCAAAATTTCACTCTTTTGTATAGTCCTGGCACTCTAGATTCGACATCGAAAATTTTCAAAAAATTTGTTTTTTTATCAAAAAATGTCAAATTATGATCATTTTTGGCTTATTTAGACTGGGACCAATCATTAAAGACCTATATATATGCATATCGACTTACCTGGATCAAAATTGCACTCTTTTGTATAGTCCATGCACTCTAGATTCGACATCGAAAATTTTCAAAAAATTAGGTTTTTATCAAAAAATGTCAAATTATGATCATTTTTGGCTTATTTAGACTGGGACCAATCATAAAAGACCTATTTATATGCATATCGACTTACCTGGATCAAAATTTCACTCTTTTGTATAGTCCTGGCACTCTAGATTCGACATCGAAAATTTTCAAAAAAATTTGTTTTTTATCAAAAAATGTCAAATTATGATCATTTTTGGCTTATTTAGACTGGGACCAATCATAAAAGACCTATATATATGCATATCGACTTACCTGGATCAAAATTTCACTCTTTTGTATAGTCCTGGCACTCTAGATTCGACATCGAAACTTTTCAAAAAATTTGTATTTTATCAAAAAATGTCAAATTATGATCATTTTTGGCTTATTTAGACTGGGATCAATCATAAAAGACCTATATATATGCATATCGACTTACCTGGATCAAAATTTCACTCTTTTGTATAGTCCTGGCACTCTAGATTCGACATCGAAAATTTTCAAAAAATTTGTATTTTATCAAAAAACGTCAAATTATGATCATTTTTGGCTTATTTAGACTGGGACCAATCATAAAAGACCTATATATATGCATATCGACTTACCTAGATCAAAATTTCACTCTTGTGTATAGTCCTGGCACTCTAGATTCGACATCGAAAATTTTCAAAAAATTTGTATTTTATCAAAAAATGTCAAATTATGATCATCTTTGGCTTATTTAGACTGGGACCAATCATAAAAGACCTATATATATGCATATCGACTTACCTGGATCAAAATTTCACTCTTTTTATAGTCCCGGCACTCTAGATTCGACATCGAAAATTTTCAAAAAATTTGTATTTTATCAAAAAATGTCAAATTATGATCATTTTTGGCTTATTTAGACTGGGACCAATCATAAAAGACCTATATATATGCATATCGACTTACCTGGATCAAAATTTCACTCTTTGGTATAGTCCTGGCACTCTAGATTCGACATCGAAAATTTTCAAAAAATTAGGTTTTTATCAAAAAATGTCAAATTATGATCATTTTTGGCTTATTTAGACTGGGACCAATCATAAAAGACCTATTTATATGCATATCGACTTACCTGGATCAAAATTTCACTCTTTTGTATAGTCCTGGCACTCTAGATTCGACATCGAAAATTTTCAAAAAATTTGTTTTTTATCAAAAAATGTCAAATTATGATCATTTTTGGCTTATTTAGACTGGGACCAATCATAAAAGACCTATATATATGCATATCGACTTACCTGGATCAAAATTTCACTCTTTTGTATAGTCCTGGCACTCTAGATTCGACATCGAAACTTTTCAAAAAATTTGTATTTTATCAAAAAATGTCAAATTATGATCATTTTTGGCTTATTTAGACTGGGATCAATCATAAAAGACCTATATATATGCATATCGACTTACCTGGATCAAAATTTCACTCTTTTGTATAGTCCTGGCACTCTAGATTCGACATCGAAAATTTTCAAAAAATTTGTATTTTATCAAAAATTGTCAAATTATGATCATTTTTGGCTTATTTAGACTGGGACCAATCATAAAAGACCTATATATATGCATATCGACTTACCTGGATCAAAATTTCACTCTTTGGTATAGTCCTGGCACTCTAGATTCGACATCGAAAATTTTCAAAAAATTAGGTTTTTATCAAAAAATGTCAAATTATGATCATTTTTGGCTTATTTAGACTGGGACCAATCATAAAAGACCTATTTATATGCATATCGACTTACCTGGATCAAAATTTCACTCTTTTGTATAGTCCTGGCACTCTAGATTCGACATCGAAAATTTTCAAAAAATTTGTTTTTTATCAAAAAATGTCAAATTATGATCATTTTTGGCTTATTTAGACTGGGACCAATCATAAAAGACCTATATATATGCATATCGACTTACCTGGATCAAAATTTCACTCTTTTGTATAGTCCTGGCACTCTAGATTCGACATCGAAACTTTTCAAAAAATTTGTATTTTATCAAAAAATGTCAAATTATGATCATTTTTGGCTTATTTAGACTGGGACCAATCATAAAAGACCTATATATATGCATATCGACTTACCTGGATCAAAATTTCACTCTTTTGTATAGTCCTGGCACTCTAGATTCGACATCGAAAATTTTCAAAAAATTTGTATTTTATCAAAAATTGTCAAATTATGATCATTTTTGGCTTATTTAGACTGGGACCAATCATAAAAGACCTATATATATGCATATCGACTTACCTGGATCAAAATTTCACTCTTTTGTATAGTCCTGGCACTCTAGATTCGACATCGAAAATTTTAAAAAAATTTGTATTTTATCAAAAAATGTAAAATTATGATCATTTTTGGCTTATTTAGACTGGGACCAATCATAAAAGACCTATATATATGCATATCGACTTATCTGGATCAAAATTTCACTCTTTTGTATAGTCCTGACACTCTAGATTCGACATCGAAAATTTTCAAAAAATTTGTTTTTTATCAAAAAATGTCAAATTATGATCATTTTTGGCATATTTAGACTGGAACCAATCATAAAAGACCTATATATATGCATATCGACTCACCTGGATCAAAATTTCACTCTTTTGTATAGTCCTGGCACTCTAGATTCGACATCGAAAATTTTCAAAAAATTTGTTTTTTTATCAAAAAATGTCAAATTATGATAATTTTTGGCTTATTTAGACTGGGACCAATCATAAAAGACCTATATATATGCATATCGACTTACCTGGATCAAAATTGCACTCTTTTGTATAGTCCATGCACTCTAGATTCGACATCGAAAATTTTCAAAAAATTTGTATTTTTTCAAAAAATGTCAAATTATGATCATTTTTGGCTTATTTAGACTGGGACCAATCATAAAAGACCTATATATATGCATATCGACTTACCTAGATCAAAATTTCACTCTTGTGTATAGTCCTGGCACTCTAGATTCGACATCGAAAATTTTCAAAAAATTTGTATTTTATCAAAAAATGTCAAATTATGATCATCTTTGGCTTATTTAGACTGGGACCAATCATAAAAGACCTATATATATGCATATCGACTTACCTGGATCAAAATTTCACTCTTTTTATAGTCCCGGCACTCTAGATTCGACATCGAAAATTTTCAAAAAATTTGTATTTTATCAAAAAATGTCAAATTATGATCATTTTTGGCTTATTTAGACTGGGACCAATCATAAAAGACCTATATATATGCATATCGACTTACCTGGATCAAAATTTCACTCTTTGGTATAGTCCTGGCACTCTAGATTCGACATCGAAAATTTTCAAAAAGTTAGGTTTTTATCAAAAAATGTCAAATTATGATCATTTTTGGCTTATTTAGACTGGGACCAATCATAAAAGACCTATTTATATGCATATCGACTTACCTGGATCAAAATTTCACTCTTTTGTATAGTCCTGGCACTCTAGATTCGACATCGAAAATTTTCAAAAAATTTGTTTTTTATCAAAAAATGTCAAATTATGATCATTTTTGGCTTATTTAGACTGGGACCAATCATAAAAGACCTATATATATGCATATCGACTTACCTGGATCAAAATTTCACTCTTTTGTATAGTCCTGGCACTCTAGATTCGACATCGAAACTTTTCAAAAAATTTGTATTTTATCAAAAAATGTCAAATTATGATCATTTTTGGCTTATTTAGACTGGGATCAATCATAAAAGACCTATATATATGCATATCGACTTACCTGGATCAAAATTTCACTCTTTTGTATAGTCCTGGCACTCTAGATTCGACATCGAAAATTTTCAAAAAATTTGTATTTTATCAAAAATTGTCAAATTATGATCATTTTTGGCTTATTTAGACTGGGACCAATCATAAAAGACCTATATATATGCATATCGACTTACCTGGATCAAAATTTCACTCTTTTGTATAGTCCTGGCACTCTAGATTCGACATCGAAAATTTTCAAAAAATTTGTATTTTATCAAAAATTGTCAAATTATGATCATTTTTGGCTTATTTAGACTGGGACCAATCATAAAAGACCTATATATATGCATATCGACTTACCTGGATCAAAATTTCACTCTTTTGTATAGTCCTGGCACTCTAGATTCGACATCGAAAATTTTCAAAAAATTTGTTTTTTATCAAAAAATGTCAAATTATGATCATTTTTGGCTTATTTAGACTGGGACCAATCATAAAAGACCTATATATATGCATATCGACTTATCTGGATCAAAATTTCACTCTTTTGTATAGTCCTGACACTCTAGATTCGACATCGAAAATTTTCAAAAAATTTGTTTTTTATCAAAAAATGTCAAATTATGATCATTTTTGGCATATTTAGGCTGGAACCAATCATAAAAGACCTATATATATGCATATCGACTCACCTGGATCAAAATTTCACTCTTTTTTATAGTCCTGGCACTCTAGATTCGACATCGAAAATTTTCAAAAAATTTGTTTTTTTATCAAAAAATGTCAAATTATGATCATTTTTGGCTTATTTAGACTGGGACCAATCATAAAAGACCTATATATATGCATATCGACTTACCTGGATCAAAATTGCACTCTTTTGTATAGTCCATGCACTCTAGATTCGACATCGAAAATTTTCAAAAAATTTGTATTTTTTCAAAAAATGTCAAATTATGATCATTTTTGGCTTATTTAGACTGGGACCAATCATAAAAGACCTATATATATGCATATCGACTTACCTAGATCAAAATTTCACTCTTGTGTATAGTCCTGGCACTCTAGATTCGACATCGAAAATTTTCAAAAAATTTGTATTTTATCAAAAAATGTCAAATTATGATCATCTTTGGCTTATTTAGACTGGGACCAATCATAAAAGACCTATATATATGCATATCGACTTACCTGGATCAAAATTTCACTCTTTTTATAGTCCCGGCACTCTAGATTCGACATCGAAAATTTTCAAAAAATTTATATTTTATCAAAAAATGTCAAATTATGATCATTTTTGGCTTATTTAGACTGGGACCAATCATAAAAGACCTATATATATGCATATCGACTTACCTGGATCAAAATTTCAATCTTTGGTATAGTCCTGGCACTCTAGATTCGACATCGAAAATTTTCAAAAAGTTAGGTTTTTATCAAAAAATGTCAAATTATGATCATTTTTGGCATATTTAGACTGGAACCAATCATAAAAGACCTATATATATGCATATCGACTCACCTGGATCAAAATTTCACTCTTTTTTATAGTCCTGGCACTCTAGATTCGACATCGAAAATTTTCAAAAAATTTGTTTTTTTATCAAAAAATGTCAAATTATGATCATTTTTGGCTTATTTAGACTGGGACCAATCATAAAAGACCTATATATATGCATATCGACTTACCTGGATCAAAATTGCACTCTTTTGTATAGTCCATGCACTCTAGATTCGACATCGAAAATTTTCAAAAAATTTGTATTTTTTCAAAAAATGTCAAATTATGATCATTTTTGGCTTATTTAGACTGGGACCAATCATAAAAGACCTATATATATGCATATCGACTTACCTGGATCAAAATTTTACTCTTTTGTATAGTCCTGGCACTCTAGATTCGACATCGAAACTTTTCAAAAAATTTGTATTTTATCAAAAAATGTCAAATTATGATCATTTTTGGCTTATTTAGACTGGGATCAATCATAAAAGACCTATATATATGCATATCGACTTACCTGGATCAAAATTTCACTCTTTTGTATAGTCCTGGCACTCTAGATTCGACATCGAAAATTTTCAAAAAATTTGTATTTTATCAAAAATTGTCAAATTATGATCATTTTTGGCTTATTTAGACTGGGACCAATCATAAAAGACCTATATATATGCATATCGACTTACCTGGATCAAAATTTCACTCTTTTGTATAGTCCTGGCACTCTAGATTCGACATCGAAAATTTTAAAAAATTTGTATTTTATCAAAAAATGTCAAATTATGATCATTTTTGTCTTATTTAGACTGGGACCAATCATAAAAGACCTATATATATGCATATTGACTTACCTGGATCAAAATTTCACTCTTTTGTATAGTCCTGGCACTCTAGATTCGACATCGAAAATTTTCAAAAAATTTGTATTTTATCAAAAAATGTCAAATTATGATCATTTTTGTCTTATTTAGACTGGGACCAATCATAAAAGACCTATATATATGCATATCGATATACCTGGATCAAAATTTCACTCTTTTGTATAGTCCTGGCACTCTAGATTCGACATCGAAAATTTTCAAAAAATTTGTATTTTATCAAAAAATGTTAAATTATGATCATTTTTGGCTTATTTAGACTGGGACCAATCATTAAAGACCTATATATATGCATATCGACTTACCTGGATCAAAATTTCACTCTTTTGTATAGTCCTGGCACTCTAGATTCGACATCGAAAATTTTCAAAAAATTTGTTTTTTATCAAAAAATGTCAAAATATGATCATTTTTGGCTTATTTAGACTGGGACCAATCATAAAAGACCTATATATATATGCATATCGACTTACCTGGATCAAAATTTCACTCTTTTGTATAGTCCTGGCACTCTAGATTCGACATCGAAAATTTTCAAAAAATTTGTTTTTTGTCAAAAAATGTCAAATTATGATCAGTTTTGGCTTATTTAGACTGGGACCAATCATAAAAGACCTATGTATATGCGTATCGACTTACCTGGATTAAAATTTCACTCTTTTGTATAGTCCTGGCACTCTAGATTCGACATCGAAAATTTTCAAAAAATTTGTATTTTATCAAAAAACGTCAAATTATGATCATTTTTGGCTTATTTAGACTGGGACCAATCATAAAAGACCTATATATATGCATATCGACTTACCTGGATCAAAATTTCACTCTTTTGTATAGTCCTGGCACTCTAGATTCGACATCGAAAATTTTAAAAAAATTTGTATTTTATCAAAAAATGTCAAATTATGATCATTTTTGGCTTATTTAGACTGGGACCAATCATAAAAGACCTATATATATGCATATCGACTTATCTGGATCAAAATTTCACTCTTTTGTATAGTCCTGACACTCTAGATTCGACATCGAAAATTTTCCAAAAATTTGTTTTTTTATTAAAAAATGTCAAATTATGATCATTTTTGGCATATTTAGACTGGAACCAATCATAAAAGACCTATATATATGCATATCGACTCACCTGGATCAAAATTTCACTCTTTTGTATAGTCCTGGCACTCTAGATTCGACATCGAAAATTTTCAAAAAATTTGTTTTTTTATCAAAAAATGTCAAATTATGATCATTTTTGGCTTATTTAGACTGGGACCAATCATAAAAGACCTATATATATGCATATCGACTTACCTGGATCAAAATTGCACTCTTTTGTATAGTCCATGCACTCTAGATTCGACATCGAAAATTTTCAAAAAATTTGTATTTTATCAAAAAATGTCAAATTATGATCATTTTTGGCTTATTTAGACTGGGACCAATCATAAAAGACCTATATATATGCATATCGACTTACCTAGATCAAAATTTCACTCTTGTGTATAGTCCTGGCACTCTAGATTCGACATCGAAAATTTTCAAAAAATTTGCATTTTATCAAAAAATGTCAAATTATGATCATCTTTGGCTTATTTAGACTGGGACCAATCATAAAAGACCTATATATATGCATATCGACTTACCTGGATCAAATTTTCACTCTTTTTATAGTCCCGGCACTCTAGATTCGACATCGAAAATTTTCAAAAAATTTGTATTTTATCAAAAAATGTCAAATTATGATCATTTTTGGCTTATTTAGACTGGGACCAATCATAAAAGACCTATATATATGCATATCGACTTACCTGGATCAAAATTTCACTCTTTGGTATAGTCCTGGCACTCTAGATTCGACATCGAAAATTTTCAAAAAATAAGGTTTTTATCAAAAAATGTCAAATTATGATCATTTTTGGCTTATTTAGACTGGGACCAATCATAAAAGACCTATTTATATGCATATCGACTTACCTGGATCAAAATTTCACTCTTTTGTATAGTCCTGGCACTCTAGATTCGACATCGAAAATTTTCAAAAAATTTGTTTTTTATCAAAAAATGTCAAATTATGATCATTTTTGGCTTATTTAGACTGGGACCAATCATAAAAGACCTATATATATGCATATCGACTTACCTGGATCAAAATTTCACTCTTTTGTATAGTCCTGGCACTCTAGATTCGACATCGAAACTTTTCAAAAAATTTGTATTTTATCAAAAAATGTCAAATTATGATCATTTTTGGCTTATTTAGACTGGGATCAATCATAAAAGACCTATATATATGCATATCGACTTACCTGGATCAAAATTTCACTCTTTTGTATAGTCCTGGCACTCTAGATTCGACATCGAAAATTTTCAAAAAATTTGTATTTTATCAAAAATTGTCAAATTATGATCATTTTTGGCTTATTTAGACTGGGACCAATCATAAAAGACCTATATATATGCATATCGACTCACCTGGATCAAAATTTCACTCTTTTGTATAGTCCTGGCACTCTAGATTCGACATCGAAAATTTTCAAAAAATTTGTTTTTTTATCAAAAAATGTCAAATTATGATCATTTTTGGCTTATTTAGACTGGGACCAATCATAAAAGACCTATATATATGCATATCGACTTACCTGGATCAAAATTGCACTCTTTTGTATAGTCCATGCACTCTAGATTCGACATCGAAAATTTTCAAAAAATTTGTATTTTATCAAAAAATGTCAAATTATGATCATTTTTGGCTTATTTAGACTGGGACCAATCATAAAAGACCTATATATATGCATATCGACTTACCTAGATCAAAATTTCACTCTTGTGTATAGTCCTGGCACTCTAGATTCGACATCGAAAATTTTCAAAAAATTTGTATTTTATCAAAAAATGTCAAATTATGATCATCTTTGGCTTATTTAGACTGGGACCAATCATAAAAGACCTATATATATGCATATCGACTTACCTGGATCAAAATTGCACTCTTTTGTATAGTCCATGCACTCTAGATTCGACATCGAAAATTTTCAAAAAATTTGTATTTTATCAAAAAATGTCAAATTATGATCATTTTTGGCTTATTTAGACTGGGACCAATCATAAAAGACCTATATATATGCATATCGACTTACCTAGATCAAAATTTCACTCTTGTGTATAGTCCTGGCACTCTAGATTCGACATCGAAAATTTTCAAAAAATTTGTATTTTATCAAAAAATGTCAAATTATGATCATCTTTGGCTTATTTAGACTGGGACCAATCATAAAAGACCTATATATATGCATATCGACTTACCTGGATCAAAATTTCACTCTTTTTATAGTCCCGGCACTCTAGATTCGACATCGAAAATTTTCAAAAAATTTGTATTTTATCAAAAAATGTCAAATTATGATCATTTTTGGCCTATTTAGACTGGGACCAATCATACAAGACCTATATATATGCATATCGACTTACCTGGATCAAAATTTCACTCTTTGGTATAGTCCTGGCACTCTAGATTCGACATCGAAAATTTTCAAAAAGTTAGGTTTTTATCAAAAAATGTCAAATTATGATCATTTTTGGCTTATTTAGACTGGGACCAATCATAAAAGACCTATTTATATGCATATCGACTTACCTGGATCAAAATTTCACTCTTTTGTATAGTCCTGGCACTCTAGATTCGACATCGAAAATTTTCAAAAAATTTGTTTTTTATCAAAAAATGTCAAATTATGATCATTTTTGGCTTATTTAGACTGGGACCAATCATAAAAGACCTATATATATGCATATCGACTTACCTGGATCAAAATTTCACTCTTTTGTATAGTCCTGGCACTCTAGATTCGACATCGAAACTTTTCAAAAAATTTGTATTTTATCAAAAAATGTCAAATTATGATCATTTTTGGCTTATTTAGACTGGGATCAATCATAAAAGACCTATATATATGCATATCGACTTACCTGGATCAAAATTTCACTCTTTTGTATAGTCCTGGCACTCTAGATTCGACATCGAAAATTTTCAAAAAATTTGTATTTTATCAAAAATTGTCAAATTATGATCATTTTTGGCTTATTTAGACTGGGACCAATCATAAAAGACCTATATATATGCATATCGACTTACCTGGATCAAAATTTCACTCTTTTGTATAGTCCTGGCACTCTAGATTCGACATCGAAAATTTTAAAAAAATTTGTATTTTATCAAAAAATGTCAAATTATGATCATTTTTGGCTTATTTAGACTGAGACCAATCATAAAAGACATATATATATATGCATATCGACTTACCTGGATCAAAATTTCACTCTTTTGTATAGTCCTGGCACTCTAGATTCGACATCGAAAATTTTCAAAAAATTTGTATTTTATCAAAAAATGTTAAATTATGATCATTTTTGGCTTATTTAGACTGGGACCAATCATTAAAGACCTATATATATGCATATCGACTTACCTGGATCAAAATTTCACTCTTTTGTATAGTCCTGGCACTCTAGATTCGACATCGAAAATTTTCAAAAAATTTGTTTTTTATCAAAAAATGTCAAAATATGATCATTTTTGGCTTATTTAGACTGGGACCAATCATAAAAGACCTATATATATGCATATCGACTTACATGGATCAAAATTTCACTCTTTTGTATAGTCCTGGCACTCTAGATTCGACATCGAAAATTTTCAAAAAATTTGTTTTTTATTAAAAAATGTCAAATTATGATCAGTTTTGGCTTATTTAGACTGGGACCAATCATAAAAGACCTATATATATGCATATCGACTTACCTGGATCAAAATTTCACTCTTTTGTATAGTCCTGGCACTCCAGATTCGACATCGAAAATTTTCAAAAAATTTGTATTTTATCAAAAAATGTCAAATTATGATCATTTTTGGCTTATTTAGACTGGGACCAATCATAAAAGACCTATATATATGCATATCGACTTACCTGGATCAAAATTTCACTCTTTTTATAGTCCCGGCACTCTAGATTCGACATCGAAAATTTTCAAAAAATTTGTATTTTATCAAAAAATGTCAAATTATGATCATTTTTGGCCTATTTAGACTGGGACCAATCATAAAAGACCTATATATATGCATATCGACTTACCTGGATCAAAATTTCACTCTTTGGTATAGTCCTGGCACTCTAGATTCGACATCGAAAATTTTCAAAAAGTTAGGTTTTTATCAAAAAATGTCAAATTATGATCATTTTTGGCTTATTTAGACTGGGACCAATCATAAAAGACCTATTTATATGCATATCGACTTACCTGGATCAAAATTTCACTCTTTTGTATAGTCCTGGCACTCTAGATTCGACATCGAAAATTTTCAAAAAATTTGTTTTTTATCAAAAAATGTCAAATTATGATCATTTTTGGCTTATTTAGACTGGGACCAATCATAAAAGACCTATATATATGCATATCGACTTACCTGGATCAAAATTTCACTCTTTTGTATAGTCCTGGCACTCTAGATTCGACATCGAAACTTTTCAAAAAATTTGTATTTTATCAAAAAATGTCAAATTATGATCATTTTTGGCTTATTTAGACTGGGATCAATCATAAAAGACCTATATATATGCATATCGACTTACCTGGATCAAAATTTCACTCTTTTGTATAGTCCTGGCACTCTAGATTCGACATCGAAAATTTTCAAAAAATTTGTATTTTATCAAAAATTGTCAAATTATGATCATTTTTGGCTTATTTAGACTGGGACCAATCATAAAAGACCTATATATATGCATATCGACTTACCTGGATCAAAATTTCACTCTTTTGTATAGTCCTGGCACTCTAGATTCGACATCGAAAATTTAAAAAAAATTTGTATTTTATCAAAAAATGTCAAATTATGATCATTTTTGGCTTATTTAGACTGAGACCAATCATAAAAGACCTATATATATATGCATATCGACTTACCTGGATCAAAATTTCACTCTTTTGTATAGTCCTGGCACTCTAGATTCGACATCGAAAATTTTCAAAAAATTTGTATTTTATCAAAAAATGTTAAATTATGATCATTTTTGGCTTATTTAGACTGGGACCAATCATTAAAGACCTATATATATGCATATCGACTTACCTGGATCAAAATTTCACTCTTTTGTATAGTCCTGGCACTCTAGATTCGACATCGAAAATTTTCAAAAAATTTGTTTTTTATCAAAAAATGTCAAAATATGATCATTTTTGGCTTATTTAGACTGGGACCAATCATAAAAGACCTATATATATGCATATCGACTTACATGGATCAAAATTTCACTCTTTTGTATAGTCCTGGCACTCTAGATTCGACATCGAAAATTTTCAAAAAATTTGTTTTTTATTAAAAAATGTCAAATTATGATCAGTTTTGGCTTATTTAGACTGGGACCAATCATAAAAGACCTATATATATGCATATCGACTTACCTGGATCAAAATTTACTCTTTTGTATAGTCCTGGCACTCCAGATTCGACATCGAAAATTTTCAAAAAATTTGTATTTTATCAAAAAATGTCAAATTATGATCATTTTTGGCTTATTTAGACTGGGACCAATCATAAAAGACCTATATATATGCATATCGACTTACCTGGATCAAAATTTCACTCTTTTGTATAGTCCTGGCACTCTAGATTCGACATCGAAAATTTTCAAAAAATTTGTTTTTTATCAAAAAATGTCAAATTATGATCATTTTTGGCTTATTTAGGCTGGGACCAATCATAAAAGACCTATATATATGCATATCGACTTACCTGGATCAAAATTTCACTCTTTTGTATAGTCCTGGCACTCTAGATTCGACATCGAAAATTTTCAAAAAATTTGTATTTTATCAAAAAATGTCAAATTATGATCATTTTTGTCTTATTTAGACTGGGACCAATCATAAAAGACCTATATATATGCATATCGACTTACCTGGATCAAAATTTCACTCTTTTGTATAGTCCTGGCACTCTAGATTCGACATCGAAAATTTTCAAAAAATTTGTATTTTATCAAAAAATGTTAAATTATGATCATTTTTGGCTTATTTAGACTGGGACCAATCATTAAAGACCTATATATATGCATATCGACTTACCTGGATCAAAATTTCACTCTTTTGTATAGTCCTGGCACTCTAGATTCGACATCGAAAATTTTCAAAAAATTTGTTTTTTATCAAAAAATGTCAAAATATGATCATTTTTGGCTTATTTAGACTGGGACCAATCATAAAAGACCTATATATATGCATATCGACTTACATGGATCAAAATTTCACTCTTTTGTATAGTCCTGGCACTCTAGATTCGACATCGAAAATTTTCAAAAAATTTGTTTTTTATTAAAAAATGTCAAATTATGATCAGTTTTGGATTATTTAGACTGGGACCAATCATAAAAGACCTATGTATATGCGTATCGACTTACCTGGATTAAAATTTCACTCTTTTGTATAGTCCTGGCACTCTAGATTCGACATCGAAAATTTTCAAAAAATTTGTATTTTATCAAAAAACGTCAAATTATGATCATTTTTGGCTTATTTAGACTGGGACCAATCATAAAAGACCTATATATATGCATATCGACTTACCTGGATCAAAATTTCACTCTTTTGTATAGTCCTGGCACTCCAGATTCGACATCGAAAATTTTCAAAAAATTTGTATTTTATCAAAAAATGTCAAATTATGATCATTTTTGGCTTATTTAGACTAGGACCAATCATAAAAGACCTATATATATGCATATCGACTTACCTGGATCAAAATTTCACTCTTTTGTATAGTCCTGGCACTCTAGATTCGACATCGAAAATTTTCAAAAAATTTGTATTTTATCAAAAAATGTCAAATTATGGTCATTTATGGCTTATTTAGACTGGGACCAATCATAAAAGACCTATATATATGCATATCGACTTACCTGGATCAAAATTTCACTCTTTTGTATAGTCCTGGCACTCTAGATTCGACATCGAAAATTTTCAAAAAATTTGTATTTTATCAAAAAATGTCAAATTATGATCATTTTTGGCTTATTTAGACTGGGACCAATCATAAAAGACCTACATATATGCATATCGACTTACCTGGATCAAAATTTCACTCTTTTGTATAGTCCTGGCACCCTAGATTCGACATCGAAAATTTTCAAAAAATTTGTTTTTTATCAAAAATGTCAAATTATGATCATTTTTGGCTTATTTAGACTGGGACCAATCATAAAAGACCTATATATATGCATATCGACTTACCTGGATCAAAATTTCACTCTTTTGTATAGTCCTGGCACTCTAGATACGACATCGAAAAATTTCAAAAAATTTGTTTTTTATCAAAAAATGTCAAATTATGATCATTTTTGGCTTATTTAGACTGGGACCAATCATAAAAGACCTATATATATGCATATCGACTTACCTGGATCAAAATTTCACTCTTTTGTATAGTCCTGGCACTCTAGATTCGACATCGAAAATTTTCAAAAAATTTGTATTTTATCAAAAAATGTCAAATTATGATCATTTTTGGCTTATTTAGACTGGGACCAATCATAAAAGACCTATATATATGCATATCGACTTACCTGGATCAAAATTTCACTCTTTTGTATAGTCCTGGCACTCTAGATTCGACATCGAAAATTTTCAAAAAATTTTTTTTTATCAAAAAATGTCAAATCATGATCATTTTTGGCTTATTTAGACTGAGACCAATCATAAAAGACCTATATATATGCATATCGACTTACCTGGATCAAAATTTCACTCTTTTGTATAGTCCTGGCACTCTAGATTCGACATCGAAAATTTTCAAAAAATTTGTATTTTTTCAAAAAATGTCAAATTATGATCATTTTTGGCTTATTTAGACTGGGACCAATCATAAAAGACCTATATATATGCATATCGACTTACCTGGATCAAAATTTCACTCTTTTGTATAGTCCTGGCACTTTAGATTCGACATCGAAAATTTTCAAAAAATTTGTTTTTTATCAAAAAATGTCAAATTATGATCATTTTTGGCTTATTTAGACTGGGACCAATCATAAAAGACCTATATATATGCATATCGACTTACCTGGATCAAAATTTCACTCTTTTGTATAGTCCTGGCACTCTAGATTCGACATCGAAAATTTTCAAAAAATTTGTATTTTATCAAAAAATGTCAAATTATGATCATTTTTGGCTTATTTAGACAAAGACCAATCATAAAAGACCTATATATATGCATATCGACTTACCTGGATCAAAATTTCACTCTTTTGTATAGTCCTGGCACTCTAGATTCGACATCGAAAATTTTCAAAAAATTTGTTTTTTATCAAAAAATGTCAAATTATGATCATTTTTGGCTTATTTAGACTGGGACCAATCATAAAAGACCTATATATATGCATATCGACTTACCTGGATCAAAATTTCACTCTTTTGTATAGTCCTGGCACTCTAGATTCGACATCGAAAATTTTCAAAAAATTTGTTTTTTATCAAAAAATGTCAAATTATGATCATTTTTGGCTTATTTAGACTGGGACCAATCATAAAAGACCTATATATATGCATATCGACTTACCTGGATCAAAATTTCACTCTTTTGTATAGTCCTGGCACTCTAGATACGACATCGAAAAATTTCAAAAAATTTGTTTTTTATCAAAAAATGTCAAATTATGATCATTTTTTGCTTATTTAGACTGGGACCAATCATAAAAGACCTATATATATGCATATCGACTTACCTGGATCAAAATTTCACTCTTTTGTATAGTCCTGGCACTCTAGATTCGACATCGAAAATTTTCAAAAAATTTGTATTTTATCAAAAAATGTCAAATTATGATCATTTTTGGCTTATTTAGACTGGGACCAATCATAAAAGACCTAAATATATGCATATCGACTTACCTGGATCAAAATTTCACTCTTTTGTATAGTCCTGGCACTTTAGATTCGACATTGAAAATTTTCAAAAAATTTGTTTTTTATCAAAAAATGTCAAATTATGATCATTTTTGGCTTATTTAGACTGGGACCAATCATAAAAGACCTATATATATGCATATCGACTTACCTGGATCAAAATTTCACTCTTTTGTATAGTCCTGGCACTCTAGATTCGACATCGAAAATTTTCAAAAAATTTGTATTTTATCAAAAAATGTCAAATTATGATCATTTTTGGCTTATTTAGACAAAGACCAATCATAAAAGACCTATATATATGCATATCGACTTACCTGGATCAAAATTTCACTCTTTTGTATAGTCCTGGCACTCTAGATTCGACATCGAAAATTTTCAAAAAATTTGTTTTTTATCAAAAAATGTCAAATTATGATCATTTTTGGCTTATTTAGACTGGGACCAATCATAAAAGACCTATATATATGCATATCGACTTACCTGGATCAAAATTTCACTCTTTTGTATAGTCCTGGCACTCTAGATTCGACATCGAAAATTTTCAAAAAATTTGTTTTTTATCAAAAAATGTCAAATTATGATCATTTTTGGCTTATTTAGACTGGGACCTATCATAAAAGACCTATATATATATGCATATTTCGCTCTTTTGTATAGTCCTGGCACTCTAGATTCGACATCGAAAATTTTCAAAAAATTTGTATTTTATCAAAAAATGTCAAATTATGATCATTTTTGGCTTATTTAGACTGGGACCAATCATAAAAGACCTATATATATGCATATCGACTTACCTGGATCAAAATTTCACTCTTTTGTATAGTCCTGGCACCCTAGATTCGACATCGAAAATTTTCAAAAAATTTGTTTTTTATCAAAAATGTCAAATTATGATCATTTTTGGCTTATTTAGACTGGGACCAATCATAAAAGACCTATATATATGCATATCGACTTACCTGGATCAAAATTTCACTCTTTTGTATAGTCCTGGCACTCTAGATTCGACATCGAAAATTTTCAAAAAATTTGTTTTTTATCAAAAAATGTCAAATTATGATCATTTTTGGCTTATTTAGACTGGGACCAATCATAAAAGACCTATATATATGCATATTTCGCTCTTTTGTATAGTCCTGGCACTCTAGATTCGACATCGAAAATTTTCAAAAAATTTGTATTTTATCAAAAAATGTCAAATTATGATCATTTTTGGCTTATTTAGACTAAAACCAATCATAAAAGACCTATATATATATGCATATCGACTTACCTGGATCAAAATTTCACTCTTTTGTATAGTCCTGGCACTCTAGATTCGACATCGAAAATTTTCAAAAAATTTGTATTTTATCAAAAAATGTCAAATTATGATCATTTTTGGCTTATTTAGACTGGGACCAATCATAAAAGACCTATATATATGCATATCGACTTACCTGGATCAAAATTTCACTCTTTTGTATAGTCCTGGCACTCTAGATTCGACATCGAAAATTTTCAAAAAATTTGTTTTTTATCAAAAAATGTCAAATTATGATCATTTTTGGCTTATTTAGACTGGGACGAATCATAAAAGACCTATATATATGCATATCGGCTTACCTGGATCAAAATTTCACTCTTTTGTATAGTCCTGGCACTCTAGATTCGACATCGAAAATTTTCGAAAAATTTGTATTTTATCAAAAAATGTCAAATTATGATCATTTTTGGCTTATTTAGACTGGGACCAATCATAAAAGACCTATATATATGCATATCGACTTACCTGGATCAAAATTTCACTCTTTTGTATAGTCCTGGCACTCTAGATTCGACATCGAAAATTTTCAAAAAATTTGTATTTTATCAAAAAATGTCAAATTATGATCATTTTTGGCTTATTTAGACTGGGACCAATCATAAAAGACCTATATATATGCATATCGACTTACCTGGATCAAAATTTCACTCTTTTGTATAGTCCTGGCACTCTAGATTCGACATCGAAAATTTTCAAAAAATTTGTATTTTATCAAAAAATGTCAAATTATGATCATTTTTGGCTTATTTAGACTGGGACCAATCATAAAAGACCTATATATATGCATATCGACTTACCTGGATCAAAATTTCACTCTTTTGTATAGTCCGGGCACTCTAGATTCGACATCGAAAATTTTCAAAAAATTTGTTTTTTATCAAAAAATGTCAAATTATGATCATTTTTGGCTTATTTAGACTGGGACCAATCATAAAAGACCTATATATATGCATATCGACTTACCTGGATCAAAATTTCACTCTTTTGTATAGTCCTGGCACTCTAGATTCGACATCGAAAATTTTCAAAAAATTTGTTTTTTATCAAAAAATGTCAAATTATGATCATTTTTGGCTTATTTAGACTGGGACCAATCATAAAAGACCTATATATATGCATATCGACTTACCTGGATCAAAATTTCACTCTTTTGTATAGTCCTGGCACTCTAGATTCGACATCGAAAATTTTCAAAAAATTTGTATTTTATCAAAAAATGTCAAATTATGATCATTTTTGGCTTATTTAGACTGGGACCAATCATAAAAGACCTATATATATGCATATCGACTTACCTGGATCAAAATTTCACTCTTTTGTATAGTCCTGGCACCCTAGATTCGACATCGAAAATTTTCAAAAAATTTGTTTTTTATCAAAAATGTCAAATTATGATCATTTTTGGCTTATTTAGACTGAGACCAATCATAAAAGACCTATATATATGCATATCGACTTACCTGGATCAAAATTTCACTCTTTTGTATAGTCCTGGCACTCTAGATTCGACATCGAAAATTTTCAAAAAATTTGTATTTTATCAAAAAATGTCAAATTATGATCATTTTTGGCTTATTTAGACTGGGACCAATCATAAAAGACCTATATATATGCATATCGACTTACCTGGATCAAAATTTCACTCTTTTGTATAGTCCTGGCACTTTAGATTCGACATCGAAAATTTTCAAAAAATTTGTTTTTTATCAAAAAATGTCAAATTATGATCATTTTTGGCTTATTTAGACTGGGACCAATCATAAAAGACCTATATATATGCATATCGACTTACCTGGATCAAAATTTCACTCTTTTGTATAGTCCTGGCACTCTAGATTCGACATCGAAAATTTTCAAAAAATTTGTTTTTTATCAAAAAATGTCAAATTATGATCATTTTTGGCTTATTTAGACTGGGACCAATCATAAAAGACCTATATATATGCATATCGACTTACCTGGATCAAAATTTCACTCTTTTGTATAGTCCTGGCACTCTAGATTCGACATCGAAAATTTTCAAAAAATTTGTATTTTATCAAAAAATGTCAAATTATGATCATTTTTGGCTTATTTAGAATGGGACCAATCATAAAAGACCTATATATATGCATATCGACTTACCTGGATCAAAATTTCACTCTTTTGTATAGTCCTGGCACTCTAGATTCGACATCGAAAATTTTCAAAAAATTTGTATTTTATCAAAAAATGTCAAATTATGATCATTTTTGGCTTATTTAGACTGGGACCAATCATAAAAGACCTATATATATGCATATCGACTTACCTGGATCAAAATTTCACTCTTTTGTATAGTCCTGGCACTTTAGATTCGACATCGAAAATTTTCAAAAAATTTGTTTTTTATCAAAAAATGTCAAATTATGATCATTTTTGGCTTATTTAGACTGGGACCAATCATAAAAGACCTATATATATGCATATTTCGCTCTTTGGTATAGTCCTGGCACTCTAGATTCGACATCGAAAATTTTCAAAAAATTTGTATTTTATCAAAAAATGTCAAATTATGATCATTTTTGGCTTATTTAGACTGGGACCAATCATAAAAGACCTATATATATGCATATCGACTTACCTGGATCAAAATTTCACTCTTTTGTATAGTCCTGGCACCCTAGATTCGACATCGAAAATTTTCAAAAAATTTGTTTTTTATCAAAAATGTCAAATTATGATCATTTTTGGCTTATTTAGACTGGGACCAATCATAAAAGACCTATATATATGCATATCGACTTACCTGGATCAAAATTTCACTCTTTTGTATAGTCCTGGCACTCTAGATTCGACATCGAAAATTTTCAAAAAATTTGTTTTTTATCAAAAAATGTCAAATTATGATCATTTTTGGCTTATTTAGACTGGGACCAATCATAAAAGACCTATATATATGCATATTTCGCTCTTTTGTATAGTCCTGGCACTCTAGATTCGACATCGAAAATTTTCAAAAAATTTGTATTTTATCAAAAAATGTCAAATTATGATCATTTTTGGCTTATTTAGACTGGGACCAATCATAAAAGACCTATATATATGCATATCGACTTACCTGGATCAAAATTTCACTCTTTTGTATAGTCCTGGCACTTTAGATTCGACATCGAAAATTTTCAAAAAATTTGTTTTTTATCAAAAAATGTCAAATTATGATCATTTTTGGCTTATTTAGACTGGGACCAATCATAAAAGACCTATATATATGCATATCGACTTACCTGGATCAAAATTTCACTCTTTTGTATAGTCCTGGCACTCTAGATTCGACATCGAAAATTTTCAAAAAATTTGTATTTTATCAAAAAATGTCAAATTATGATCATTTTTGGCTTATTTAGACTGGGACCAATCATAAAAGACCTATATATATGCATATCGACTTACCTGGATCAAAATTTCACTCTTTTGTATAGTCCTGGCACTCTAGATTCGACATCGAAAATTTTCAAAAAATTTGTTTTTTATCAAAAAATGTCAAATTATGATCATTTTTGGCTTATTTAGACTGGGACGAATCATAAAAGACCTATATATATGCATATCGGCTTACCTGGATCAAAATTTCACTCTTTTGTATAGTCCTGGCACTCTAGATTCGACATCGAAAATTTTCGAAAAATTTGTATTTTATCAAAAAATGTCAAATTATGATCATTTTTGGCTTATTTAGACTAGGACCAATCATAAAAGACCTATATATATGCATATCGACTTACCTGGATCAAAATTTCACTCTTTTGTATAGTCCTGGCACTCTAGATTCGACATCGAAAATTTTAAAAAAATTTGTATTTTATCAAAAAATGTCAAATTATGATCATTTTTGGCTTATTTAGACTGGGACCAATAATAAAAGACCTATATATATGCATATCGACTTACCTGGATCAAAATTTCACTCTTTTGTATAGTCCTGGCACTCTAGATTCGACATCGAAAATTTTCAAAAAATTTGTATTTTATCAAAAAATGTCAAATTATGATCATTTTTGGCTTATTTAGACTGGGACCAATCATAAAAGACCTATATATATGCATATCGACTTACCTGGATCAAAATTTCACTCTTTTGTATAGTCCTGGCACTCTAGATTCGACATCGAAAATTTTCAAAAAATTTGTTTTTTTATCAAAAAATGTCAAATCATGATCATTTTTGGCTTATTTAGACTGGGACCAATCATAAAAGACCCATATATATGCATATCGACTTACCTGGATCAAAATTTCACTCTTTTGTATAGTCCTGGCACTCTAGATTCGACATCGAAAATTTTCAAAAAATTTGTTTTTTATCAAAAAATGTCAAATTATGATCATTTTTGGCTTATTTAGACTGGGACCAATCATAAAAGACCTATATATATGCATATCGACTTACCTGGATCAAAATTTCACTCTTTTGTATAGTCCTGGCACTCTAGATTCGACATCGAAAATTTTCAAAAAATTTGTATTTTATCAAAAAATGTCAAATTATGATCATTTTTGGCTTATTTAGACTAGGACCAATCATAAAAGACCTATATATATGCATATCGACTTACCCGGATCAAAATTTCACTCTTTTGTATAGTCCTGGCAGACTAGATTCGACATCGAAAATTTTCAAAAAATTTGTTTTTTATCAAAAATGTCAAATTATGATCATTTTTGGCTTATTTAGACTGGGACCAATCATAAAAGACCTATATATATGCATATCGACTTACCTGGATCAAAATTTCACTCTTTTGTATAGTCCTGGCACTCTAGATTCGACATCGAAAATTTTCAAAAAATTTGTTTTTTATCAAAAAATGTCAAATTATGATCATTTTTGGCTTATTTAGACTGGGACCAATCATAAAAGACCTATATATATGCATATTTCGCTCTTTTGTATAGTCCTGGCACTCTAGATTCGACATCGAAAATTTTCAAAAAATTTGTATTTTATCAAAAAATGTCAAATTATGATCATTTTTGGCTTATTTAGACTGGGACCAATCATAAAAGACCTATATATATATGCATATCGACTTACCTGGATCAAAATTTCACTCTTTTGTATAGTCCTGGCACTTTAGATTCGACATCGAAAATTTTCAAAAAATTTGTTTTTTATCAAAAAATGTCAAATTATGATCATTTTTGGCTTATTTAGACTGGGACCAATCATAAAAGACCTATATATATGCATATCGACTTACCTGGATCAAAATTTCACTCTTTTGTATAGTCCTGGCACTCTAGATTCGACATCGAAAATTTTCAAAAAATTTGTATTTTATCAAAAAATGTCAAATTATGATCATTTTTGGCTTATTTAGACTGGGATCAATCATAAAAGACCTATATATATGCATATCGACTTACCTGGATCAAAATTTCACTCTTTTGTATAGTCCTGGCACTCTAGATTCGACATCGAAATTTTTCAAAAAATTTGTTTTTTATCAAAAAATGTCAAATTATGATCATTTTTGGCTTATTTAGACTGGGACCAATCATAAAAGACCTATATATATGCATATCGACTTACCTGGATCAAAATTTCACTCTTTTGTATAGTCCTGGCACTCTAGATTCGACATCGAAAATTTTCAAAAAATTTGTATTTTATCAAAAAATGTCAAATTATGATCATTTTTGGCTTATTTAGACTGGGACCAATCATAAAAGACCTATATATATGCATATCGACTTACCTGGATCAAAATTTCACTCTTTTGTATAGTCCTGGCACTCTAGATTCGACATCGAAAATTTTCAAAAAATTTGTTTTTTATCAAAAAATGTCAAATTATGATCATTTTTGGCTTATTTAGACTGGGACCAATCATAAAAGACCTATATATATGCATATCGACTTACCTGGATCAAAATTTCACTCTTTTGTATAGTCCTGGCACTCTAGATTCGACATCGAAAATTTTCAAAAAATTTGTATTTTATCAAAAAATGTCAAATTATGATCATTTTTGGCTTATTTAGACTGGGACCAATCATAAAAGACCTATATATATGCATATCGACTTACCTGGATCAAAATTTCACTCTTTTGTATAGTCCTGGCACTCTAGATTCGACATCGAAAATTTTCAAAAAATTTGTTTTTTATCAAAAAATGTCAAATTATGATCATTTTTGGCTTATTTAGACTGGGACCAATCATAAAAGATTATATATATGCATATCGACTTACCTGGATCAAAATTTCACTCTTTTGTATAGTCCTGGCACTCTAGATTCGACATCGAAAATTTTCAAAAAATTTGTATTTTTTCAAAAAATGTCAAATTATGATCATTTTTGGCTTATTTAGACTGGGACCAATCATAAAAGACCTATATATATGCATATCGACTTACCTGGATCAAAATTTCACTCTTTTGTATAGTCCTGGCACTTTAGATTCGACATCGAAAATTTTCAAAAAATTTGTTTTTTATCAAAAAATGTCAAATTATGATCATTTTTGGCTTATTTAGGCTGGGACCAATCATAAAAGACCAATATATATGCATATCGACTTACCTGGATCAAAATTTCACTCTTTTGTATAGTCCTGGCACCCTAGATTCGACATCGAAAATTTTCAAAAAATTTGTTTTTTATCAAAAATGTCAAATTATGATCATTTTTGGCTTATTTAGACTGGGACCAATCATAAAAGACCTATATATATGCATATCGACTTACCTGGATCAAAATTTAACTCTTTTGTATAGTCCTGGCACTCTAGATACGACATCGAAAAATTTCAAAAAATTTGTTTTTTATCACAAAATGTCAAATTATGATCATTTTTGGCTTATTTAGACTGGGACCAATCATAAAAGACCTATATATATGCATATCGACTTACCTGGATCAAAATTTCACTCTTTTGTATAGTCCTGGCACCCTAGATTCGACATCGAAAATTTTCAAAAAATTTGTTTTTTATCAAAAATGTCAAATTATGATCATTTTTGGCTTATTTAGACTGGGACCAATCATAAAAGACCTATACATATGCATATCGACTTACCTGGATCAAAATTTCACTCTTTTGTATAGTCCTGGCACTCTAGATTCGACATCGAAAATTTTCAAAAAATTTGTTTTTTATCAAAAAATGTCAAATTATGATCATTTTTGGCTTATTTAGACTGGGACCAATCATAAAAGACCTATATATATGCATATCGACTTACCTGGATCAAAATTTCACTCTTTTGTATAGTCCTGGCACTTTAGATTCGACATCGAAAATTTTCAAAAAATTTGTTTTTTATCAAAAAATGTCAAATAATGATCATTTTTGGCTTATTTAGACTGGGACCAATCATAAAAGAC
The DNA here is from genome assembly GCF_905475395.1 of Chrysoperla carnea. Classification (NCBI taxonomy): domain Eukaryota; kingdom Metazoa; phylum Arthropoda; class Insecta; order Neuroptera; family Chrysopidae; genus Chrysoperla; species Chrysoperla carnea. The sequence goes on along the minus strand of NW_025408234.1, from coordinate 1,353,736 downwards.
CTATATATATGCATATCGACTTACCTGGATCAAAATTTCACTCTTTTGTATAGTCCTGGCACTCTAGATTCGACATCGAAATTTTTCAAAAAATTTGTATTTTATTAAAAAAATGTCAAATTATGATCATTTTTGGCTTATTTAGACAGGGACCAATCATAAAAGACCTATATATATGCATATCGACTTACCTGGATCAAAATTTCACTCTTTTGTATAGTCCTGGCACTCTAGATTCGACATCGAAAATTTTCAAAAAATTTGTTTTTTATCAAAAAATGTCAAATTATGATCATTTTTGGCTTATTTAGACTGGGACCAATCATAAAAGACCTATATATATGCATATCGGCTTACCTGGATCAAAATTTCACTCTTTTGTATAGTCCTGGCACTCTAGATTCGACATCGAAAATTTTCAAAAAATTTGTATTTTATCAAAAAATGTCAAATTATGATCATTTTTGGCTTATTTAGACTGGGACCAATCATAAAAGACCTATATATATGCATATCGACTTACCTGGATCAAAATTTCACTCTTTTGTATAGTCCTGGCACTCTAGATTCGACATCGAAAATTTTCAAAAAATTTGTATTTTATCAAAAAATGTCAAATTATGATCATTTTTGGCTTATTTAGACTGGGACCAATCATAAAAGACCTATATATATGCATATCGACTTACCTGGATCAAAATTTCACTCTTTTGTATAGTCCTGGCACTCTAGATTGAACATCGAAAATTTTCAAAAAATTTGTATTTTATCAAAAAATTTCAAATTATGATCATTTTTGGCTTATTTAGACTGGGACCAATCATAAAAGACCTATATATATGCATATCGACTTACCTGGATCATAATTTGACTCTTTTGTATAGTCCTGGCACTCTAGATTCGACATCGAAAATTTTCAAAAAATTTGTTTTTTATCAAAAAATGTCAAATTATGATCATTTTTGGCTTATTTAGACTGGGACCAATCATAAAAGACCTATATATATGCATATCGGCTTACCTGGATCAAAATTTTACTCTTTTGTATAGTCCTGGCATTCTAGATTCGACATCGAAAATTTTCAAAAAATTTGTATTTTATCAAAAAATGTCAAATTATGATCATTTTTGGCTTATTTAGACTGGGACCAATCATAAAAGACCTATATATATGCATATCGACTTACCTGGATCAAAATTTCACTCTTTTGTATAGTCCTGGCACTCTAGATTCGACATAGAAAATTTTCAAAAAATTTGTATTTTATCAAAAAATGTCAAATTATGATCATTTTTGGCTTATTTAGACTGGGACCAATCATAAAAGACCTATATATATGCATATCGGCTTACCTGGATCAAAATTTCACTCTTTTGTATAGTCCTGGCACACTAGATTCGACATCGAAAATTTTCAAAAAATTTGTATTTTATCAAAAAATGTCAAATTATGATCATTTTTGCTTATTTAGACTGGGACCAATCAAAAAAGACCTATATATATGCATATCGACTTACCTGGATCAAAATTTCACTCTTTTGTATAGTCCTGGCACTCTAGATTCGACATCGAAAATTTTCAAAAAATTTGTATTTTATCAAAAAATGTCAAATTATGATCATTTTTGGCTTATTTAGACTGGGACCAATCATAAAAGACCTATATATATGCATATCGACTTACCTGGATCAAAATTTCACTCTTTTGTATAGTCCTGGCACTCTAGATTCGACATCGAAAATTTTCAAAAAATTTGTATTTTATCAAAAAAAGTCAAATTATGATCATTTTTGGCTTATTTAGACTGGGACCAATCATAAAAGACCTATATATATGCATATCGACTTACCTGGATCAAAATTTCACTCTTTTGTATAGTCCTGGCACTCTAGATTCGACATCGAAAATTTTCAAAAAATTTGTATTTTATCAAAAAATGTCAAATTATGATCATTTTTGGCTTATTTAGACTGGGACCAATCATAAAAGACCTATATATATGCATATCGACTTACCTGGATCAAAATTTCACTCTTTTGTATAGTCCTGGCACTCTAGATTCGACATCGAAAATTTTCAAAAAATTTGTATTTTATCAAAAAAAGTCAAATCATGATCATTTTTGGCTTATTTAGACTGGGACCAATCATAAAAGACCTATATATATGCATATCGACTTACCTGGATCAAAATTTCACTCTTTTGTATAGTCCTGGCACTCTAGATTCGACATCGAAAATTTTCAAAAAATTTGTATTTTATCAAAAAATGTCAAATTATGATCATTTTTGGCTTATTTAGACTGGGACCAATCATAAAAGAACTATATATATGCAAATCGACTTACCTGGATCAAAATTTCACTCTTTTGTATAGTCCTGGCACTCTAGATTCGACATCGAAAAATTTCAAAAAATTTGTATTTTGTCAAAAAATGTCAAATTATGATCATTTTTGGCTTATTTAGACTGGGACCAATCATAAAAGACCTATATATATGCATATCGACTTACCTGGATCAAAATTTCACTCTTTTGTATAGTCCTGGCACTCTAGTTTCGACATTGAAAATTTTCAAAAAATTTGTTTTTTATCAAAAAATGTCAAATTATGATCATTTTTTGGCTTATTTAGACTGGGACCAATCATAAAAGACCTATATATATGCATATCGACTTACCTGGATCAAAATTTCACTCTTTTGTATAGTCCTGGCACTCTAGTTTCGACATTGAAAATTTTCAAAAAATTTGTTTTTTATCAAAAAATGTCAAATTATGATCATTTTTTGGCTTATTTAGACTGGGACCAATCATAAAAGACCTATATATATGCATATCGACTTACCTGGATCAAAATTTCACTCTTTTGTATAGTCCTGGCACTCTAGATTCGACATCGAAAATTTTCAAAAAATTTGTTTTTTATCAAAAAAAGTCAAATTATGATCATTTATGGCTTATTTAGACTGGGACCAATCATAAAAGACCTATATATATGCATATCGACTTACCTGGAACAAAATTTCACTCTTTTGTATAGTCCTGGCACCCTAGATTCGACATCGAAAATTTTCAAAAAATTTGTTTTTTTATCAAAAAATGTCAAATCATGATCATTTTTGGCTTATTTAGACTGGGACCAATCATAAAAGACCTATATATATGCATATCGACTTACCTGGATCAAAATTTCACTCTTTTGTATAGTCCTGGCACTCTAGATTCGACATCGAAAATTTTCAAAAAAATTTGTTTTTTATCAAAAATGTCAAATTATGATCATTTTTGGCTTATTTAGACTGGGACCAATCATAAAAGACCTATATATATGCATATCGACTTAACTGGATCAAAATTTCACTCTTTTGTATAGTCCTGGCACTCTAGATTCGACATCGAAAATTTTCAAAAAATTTGTTTTTTATCAAAAAATGTCAAATTATGATCATTTATGGCTTATTTAGACTGGGACCAATCATAAAAGACCTATATATATGCATATCGACTTACCTGGAACAAAATTTCACTCTTTTGTATAGTCCTGGCACCCTAGATTTGACATCGAAAATTTTCAAAAAATTTGTTTTTTTATCAAAAAATGTCAAATCATGATCATTTTTGGCTTATTTAGACTGGGACCAATCATAAAAGACCTATATATATGCATATCGACTTACCTGGATCAAAATTTCACTCTTTTGTATAGTCCTGGCACTCTAGATTCGACATCGAAAATTTTCAAAAAATTTGTTTTTTATCAAAAATGTCAAATTATGATCATTTTTGGCTTATTTAGACTGGGACCAATCATAAAAGACCTATATATATGCATATCGACTTACCTGGATCAAAATTTCACTCTTTTGTATAGTCCTGGCACTCTAGATTCGACATCGAAAATTTTCAAAAAATTTGTATTTTATCAAAAAATGTCAAATTATGATCATTTTTGGCTTATTTAGACTGGGACCAATCATAAAAGACCTATATATATGCATATCGACTTACCTGGATCAAAATTTCACTCTTTTGTATAGTCCTGGCACTCTAGATTCGACATCGAAAATTTTCAAAAAATTTGTATTTTATCAAAAAATGTCAAATTATGATCATTTTTGGCTTATTTAGACTGGGACCAATCATAAAAGACCTATATATATGCATATCGACTTACCTGGATCAAAATTTCACTCTTTTGTATAGTCCTGGCACTCTAGATTCGACATCGAAAATTTTCAAAAAATTTGTTTTTTTATCAAAAAATGTCAAATCATGATCATTTTTGGCTTATTTAGACTGGGACCAATCATAAAAGACCTATATATATGCATATCGACTTACCTGGATCAAAATTTCACTCTTTTGTATAGTCCTGGCACACTAGATTCGACATCGAAAATTTTCAAAAAATTTGTTTTTTATCAAAAAATGTCAAATTATGATCATTTTTGGCTTATTTAGACTGGGACCAATCATAAAAGACCTATATATATGCATATCGACTTACCTGGATCAAAATTTCACTCTTTTGTATAGTCCTGGCACTTTAGATTCGACATCGAAAATTTTCAAAAAATTTGTTTTTTATCAAAAAATGTCAAATTATGATCATTTTTGGCTTATTTAGACTGGGACCAATCATAAAAGACCTATATATATGCATATCGACTTACCTGGATCAAAATTTCACTCTTTTGTAAAGTCCTGGCACTCTAGATTCGACATCGAAAATTTTCAAAAAATTTGTATTTTATCAAAAAATGTCAAATTATGATCATTTTTGGCTTATTTAGACTGGGACCAATCATAAAAGACCTATATATATGCATATCGACTTACTCGGATCAAAATTTCACTCTTTTGTATAGTCCTGGCACTCTAGATTCGACATCGAAAATTTTCAAAAAATTTGTATTTTATCAAAAAATGTCAAATTATGATCATTTTTGGCTTATTTAGACTGGGACCAATCATAAAAGACCTATATATATGCATATCGACTTAACTGGATCAAAATTTCACTCTTTTGTATAGTCCTGGCACTCTAGATTCGACATCGAAAATTTTCAAAAAATTTGTTTTTTATCAAAAAATGTCAAATTATGATCATTTATGGCTTATTTAGACTGGGACCAATCATAAAAGACCTATATATATGCAAATCGACTTACCTGGAACAAAATTTCACTCTTTTGTATAGTCCTGGCACCCTAGATTCGACATCGAAAATTTTCAAAAAATTTGTTTTTTTATCAAAAAATGTCAAATCATGATCATTTTTGGCTTATTTAGACTGGGACCAATCATAAAAGACCTATATATATGCATATCGACTTACCTGGATCAAAATTTCACTCTTTTGTATAGTCCTGGCACTCTAGATTCGACATCGAAAATTTTCAAAAAATTTGTTTTTTATCAAAAATGTCAAATTATGATAATTTTTGGCTTATATAGACTGGGACCAATCATAAAAGACCTATATATATGCATATCGACTTACCTGGATCAAAATTTCACTCTTTTGTATAGTCCTGGCACTCTAGATTCGACATCGAAAATTTTCAAAAAATTTGTTTTTTATCAAAAAATGTCAAATTATGATCATTTTTGGCTTATTTAGACTGGGACCAATCATAAAGACCTATATATATGCATATCGACTTACCTGGATCAAAATTTCACTCTTTTGTATAGTCCTGGCACTCTGAATTCGACATCGAAAATTTTCAAAAAATTTGTATTTTATCAAAAAATGTCAAATTATGATCATTTTTGGCTTATGTAGACT